>NC_141092.1:41572576-42285076 GCF_041138505.1 Cibotium barometz
CTTTGTTGTCCCCATGGTTTGAAGGCATCCTTGTAAGTTTGGTTCATCAATTGTCAGAATGTATAGTAGAATCCATCAAATCATAATATATGTGATCGTCCTTAGGCCCCTTGCCCCCACGTCTAGTTTAAGGCAATCCAAAACATGAACCAAGGCATCCATCACTAGAATGATGATAATAGCTCTAAGAATCAATTGCACTACCACTGTCTGAGTGGTGGCAGGAGGAAAAACCATGTTGAGAGCCACTACCCTTATGAAGAGGGGTATATGTTGAGTAGATGTGAGTAGGGTCTCATAGGTAATGGGAAGACTGGAGGGCATAGGCAAGGGGAGAGGCATCAGTGTAACTATTGGAGGACTAGAAGGGAGAGGGGTTGGCATTAGTGGAGGTGAGAGAGGAAGGGAGAGCAATGGGGTTAAGGCTTTGAGAAAGAGGTGTCTGTGGAATAAAAGAAGTGTCTAGTACATAGGGAGGCAAAAGTGAGCAGGATAAGCCCGAGCGATGCAATTACTTTGCTCCATACATTTTTCTCAATAAAACCCAAGCATTTTGTGCCTCATAGACACTACATATGTCCATGTCATCCTCTGGTATGGTGAGAGGATTAGCACTTAAGGACCCTCCATAAGATGGCCACCTTTAAAAAAAACATGCAAAAGCTTAATGATAAAATAGTAATGCATAAGCTACATAAGCTTAATGTGAGCTTAATGTGAACATGTGGAGCTTTTGTGCATGGAGCTTATGGATAAGATCACTTGCGTAAGACTTGCATAAGGAAATAACTTCTATGCAAGAGAATGCATAAGAGGTCTTATGCGTAGCTATTATGCATAAGGGCTCTTACAAGAGCTCTTATACAAGATCCCTTATGCATAGCTCTAATATCAAAGCTCTAATGTAAGAGCCCTTATGCATATCTCTAATATCAAAGCTCTAATGTAATAGCCATTACAAGAGTTCTTATACAAGATCCCTTATGCATAGCTCTAATGTAAGAGCCCTTGCAAGAGCCCTTATACAAGAGCCCTTATAGCTCTAGCATAGCTCTTATGCATAATATGTACATGTAGCTCTCTCTTGTGCAAGATAATGCTTAAGAGAGAATGCATAATTATTCATAAGAGCTCTTATGTGTAGCTTGTATGCATAGGTTGGTCCTTCTTCCTTGTTGTTAACTAAGGTGCACCACTACAAGCATGTGAAATAGGACTATGGGTCTTGGTCCTCTAAATGGTTGTAATAAGCTAATATGAAAAGAGTTATGTTTTCTCCAATGAGAAGGTAAGTATAATCTATATGCAAGTTGATTAATCTTTTCAATGATTTTAAATGGTCTATAAAATCTAAGAGCTAATTTTACAACATGGCTCCTTTCAACACTTTTTAGTCTTTGCTTCTCAATTCTTAACAAAACAAAATCATTATAATGAAAATCCATTTTTTGCCTGTTTTTGTTCGCTTGTTTTGTGTATTTTTCTCATGCCTTATGTATAGCTTACCTAACTTGTTCATGGCCTCTATAGTATGGGAAATATGAGTGATAGGAGTTGGAAGGGTTTTACCCCATAAACAATTTCAAAAGAGGCTTTTCTTGTGGTAGAATGAGTAGTGTTGTTATATTGTTAGTCATAACCTTTATGGAGATGCCCATTATTTTATTTCGAGATATTTTATTTTGGATGCGCCTCTTATTTATATCATCTCCCAAGATTTATATGTCTAGTCAGTTGTGTGTGCTGGTATGATATAGTTAGGATTAATGTGTTTAATCAATTATGTGCACTGAGACTAATATTATTTTGGATGTAGGTGATTGAGTGGCAGATTATGTGTTAATCATGGGTGGAATATGTGTTAGATCACTATGAGATATTTTGGAAGACATGTGAACACCTTTTATGGTTTCATATTTTGGCATAAATATTTTTGTAAGGCTAAGGCCTCAAACCTTTAACATACCAATTAGTATTTTATACTTTTGGTAGGCCTAAAACTTTATATTTATTGCTTGCTATATTTTTATAAGAGCTTTTATGCTAAAAAATGCAAAAGCAGTTGAGCTTTTATTTTGGAATTATCTTTTTGAACAGTAAGCTTTTAATACATATAAATATGGGTGATTGGTGTAAGGGCCACACTCATCCACGGGAGATGCAATCCAATCTTATGCCGACAGTGATCTTTTTATTATTTTCTAAGCTTTCTTATTTACTTAATTTTGTTTATTAAAGTTTATGCTTTTAAGTCTATGTTATGCTCTAATTTTTGTGCTTGAGGATTAGAATTTCTTCTTCGAGTGTCATAAAGGTCTTAATAGTGGTATCAGAGCTTTGGGGACTATTCAAGGAGAAGGAGTTTTGACAAAAGAAAAATTTACGTAATTATTTGGAGCAAAGAAGGCCAAGAATTTGAATTTTGGTAAATACTAAAGCTTCAAATAAAGAAAGAATACTTACACGAGAAGGATAAATAATTAGAACACTACCAAGAAATTGATTGTGAAGTGGAAGGGAATTAGCAAAGCAACTTCAACAAATTCGAAGCAAGGACCGTAAGTACTACTCCTCCTCACATACTATTTTCTTGCTTATCTTAATTACTATCAAATTTTTGAAATTTTATTTTTCTTTCTCAATTCCTCATTATGTCAAACTCTCAACCACCTTCTATTTCCGAGCAACTTCTATCTCTTCAAGCTCAATGAAGAATGAGCTAAGAGAATAGAATTGGAAGAGCTAATCTCTAACAAGAAACAATCTCAAAGTGCCGAACCTAACTTTGACATTTGATGTACCATATAAAGGAGACTTTCCATGAGCAAAAGGGAAAGAAAATAAGTCGTAAGGGTTTCACATTTTAGAATTTTGATAGTAAAAAGGATGCAAAAATGATATTATCATGGATTAGCCAACTTGATGATTATTTTTTTGGGGAAGAATTGTTAAGATCAGGTGTGCTACAAATCACTTGGTCGAAACTGCTTCGTTATGGTGGAATGCAGTCAAGCAAGGACGTGGAAGACCAAGAACTTGGAAATAATTTCAAAAGGTTATTAAAAAGAATTTCTTGCCACCTCAATATAAAGTAAGAGCACGTCAATAATGGGATATGCTTGCCAACTCAACAAAGAGACCGTACAACTATATGTCGACAAGTCCTTATCCAACTTCAAGCCATTGAACGAGTGAGATTGAAAGGATCAAAAATATAAATTCATTTCTAGATTAAAGCTTACTCTTCGAGTAGAGATCAATATGTTCCAACCACATTCTCTTTCCATGGCAGTCTCTTTGGATTACAATTGCCAAGGGATAACAAACCATCTCATGATTCTCAAACTAAAAAATTTAAAAAGTTTATTCCTTTTCATAAGTTTGACAGGTACACTAATGATACCAAAGGTGTTGTTTCCAACAACAACAACAACAATCATGGTGTAAACAACAACAAGAAGATGAAGGCTGATGTCAAAAAAGAAGAGACAAGATTATGTATCTAGGGATGTGACATGCTACAACTATTGACAAAAAGGTCATTTTGTACTTAATTACTCAAAGAAGAAGCAACCAATTGCACGACCCAACTTCTCGAGCAAGAGGGCAATTTTGAAATTCCTGATGATCCAAGTATGCCTAAACCTATTGAAAATAAATTCTCACCTCATAGGCTCCTACAAATGAAAGGACAAGGAACTAACCTATCGTAAAATTAGCTCCTAGATTTTATGGACCTTTCAACATTATAGATGAAGAAAAATTATCTTCTTTTTGAGTCTATCATTGACCATGAGACCACCATTACATACATAGATACCACTTCACAACCTATGAACATAGTTTCACATAGTTGTGAAGTACATAGGTTACATACATACATTCACAATGAGACCACCATTACATACATATGTTGCTTAGATGCCTTTTGGCAGATCTTGATGTTGGTGGACAACAATTTTCCCTACCTCCATCTTCACTAATAACTAGAGTGCATTTAGCTATTTGCGAGGAGCCTAGTGTTTCATGCTCCAAAGCACATTGAGGTGCATTATCATTATGCTAGGGAAAGGTTCATCACTAGAGATTAGCTTAGCTTATGTCTCTACACACAATAATGTCACATACATATTCACTAGCGAGATGGGGTTACATAACAAAATGGTTAAAAAGGGCTTAAAAGGCATGATTTAAGGCCCTAAATGAAGCCTTTGAATAGGCCTTTGATTAAAGTAATTTAGACCTTGTGTAAGGCTTATTTAACATTTTGGGTTAAGCCTTTAAAATCCTGTGTTAAGCATGGATTTGATCACAATCAAGCTAGTTGCAAACACACTTCCAATCTAAATCAATTACAAACTCTAAATCATGCTGTTTATTAAGCTCAAATGTGAGGCTCAAAATTAAACTCTTCATAAGCCTTAAATTCAAGCTCAAATTAACTTCAATTCATACTAAAACTAAGCTTTAAAAAATAGTGTAGGATTAAGCTTCTCACATCACATTTAAAAGTGAATTTAAAATCAAGCTAAAAAATTGGACTCTTGTTAAATTCGAATCAAGCTTAATTTGTTGCTTAATTAAGCTCATTTTTAAAATCACTCAATTATGCATCATTTTTTATAGAATTAAAGAGAAACAATTAGATTTATTCGTGATTAGTTAAAAATAATTAAGTAATTGACCACTTCAATTGCTAGGATTTTAAAGCTTCTTTTACCCATATAATTAAGTTTAAATCAATTAATTGATATGACATTAAATTTTAAAAACAAATACCTAAATTAATCTAGTTGATGTAAATTAAGCCCAATTGAGAGGTTCAATTAAGAATTAATTAATGAAATTTAATGCATAACTAAAGAAATTAATCTAATTATGTATATAAATAGTGACAATTTAATTTAATAAACAAGCTAAGTCAAAATTTTAACCCAAAATTGGATAAAATCAAATCAAATAACTAACTTATAATTTACATGTAATCAAGCTTAATGAAAATCTAATTAACCTTAATCAATAAGAAATCAATCACTTTTATGTAAAAATAAATAAATTAAACCAACTTAGTCTTAATTAAGGGATTTATTAAGGATCCAATTAATCTCAAATTCTCAATCTAATTAGATCTACATCAATTGCATCAAAATTTAGCCATCAAATTCATGGTTCAATTAAGCACCCAATTGAGATAAGCTTAGGTTAATTTTAGATCCAATTGGGAGATATTAGTTTATCTAATTTTTAGCATATTATTATTTTTTAATTGAGGCTTCAATTAAGCCCTTGCTTTTAGCTTAAACCTACTCCTTATTTTCATAAAGATTGGATTAGTTAAGTTAAAACTCTTATGTAAGCAAGCAAACTAGAAATTGAAACTAATTTAATGATTAAAATACTAAGGTTAAGAAAAAAAACTCCCCCATATTCTACTCTAGTCATTAGCAAAAAAGAAGAGAACTAATCTACCAAATCAAGGAAAAAACTACTAATTTGAGCAAAACGAGGGCAAATAGTGATAAAAAATATTCTAATATTACTTTCTATATGCATCAAATTGAGTTTTTCTTCCTTTTGACTAAAATCAATGCGAAAGCTCAAAAACAAGTAAAACATCAAATCACAACATAAAAATAAAACAGAACTCCAAAACTACACATCTTTTGTGTTGCCATTAAGATGCCATGCAATGGTGGTAACTCTAAAGAATTTGAAATAGAAAAACAACAAAACAAATCTAAATGGCTATCCCCATGATGGCAATATTAAGATTTTCATGCACTTACCTTACCTTACCCTTATTGTTTGTCATTAGGAATTTTCCAAGCTCAAGCTGTGCTCAAGAACTCAAAACTGTCGTAGACAAAGCTTGCAACTTCCTCCCATGTATGTTGTCCTGCTACCAGAATTTCATCTTTTGTTAGCCAGAATTCTTAATATCACTCAATCCCTCATCCTAGCACATGAGAAAATTACAAAGAGAGTAGAGAAGAGAATACTAGCTCTATTGCATGAATGGAGATTTTTTTTCTAAATATGAGAAATTGGCTTTTATACTTTGTGAGTCTATTATGGCTCACCCTAACCCTCCTTGAAACACATCCAAAAAGAGATTACCTGGTGAACCGCAACTGTCATGAGGATCTTTCCAATGGCCGAGCTTGTAACCCTTGAGGTCTCCAAGCTCTACAACTCCTTGAGAAGCAATTCCACCGCCTCTCCCGTGAGCGTTGTCACACCGCCATGTTGCACTACGGGTCCTCGTCCCTCCTCTCACCTCACCTCACTTCACTCACACATACTCACTAGCATGCATTAGGGAGAGAGATTAGCAAGAGCAAGACTCAATTGCACAATGGGAGAGTATGTTGTATTATGAGAGAAATTCACTTATATACATGGCCATAAGTGTTCACACTCACTTTGGCCGATCGGGCACTTTAGGCTCATAAAAGGCCTAATGCTATTACAATGACTACTCTCATAATATATCCATGAATTACATCACTTAGGACTTCATCCTAACTTGCTACCACACGCTCTTGCGTGGGGAATCACCATAAATACTCCCGTCCAAGTTCTAGCTTTGGACACTAATGCTTCATATCATGAATGCATGACCGTTTGGTGTATCTACCGTGACTCCTTGATGTAAAATAATGGTGGTAGCTCTTGTTAATCCTAGAATTGGATTAACATTCTCCCCTTCCTAATGGCGATCGCATCCATGTGATCGTGTTGTGAAGACCTTTGTGTGGGGAGAATGAACAAGCTTTGTCGATGGCTTTGATGTTGAATGACGTTCACTGGTCTTTATTCCTCCAGAGGAAATAAGAAAAGCTAGCTAATGAATGAAGAGGTTAGTTGTGTATTCGGAATTCCTAATAGGGTGGGAGGTTTTTGCGAATGATTGCATTTTTATATTTGTGTGAGCTCTTTTTTTAAAGCTCACTTTGTTTTTGGCAATCATTGGCAAAGTTACATATGATTTTTGTTAGTGGGGACACTAAGAGATGTTAATAATACAACCAGGGAAGGAAGCTCAAACAGAATGCCAAAGGGTGTGTCACTCACCGCTTAACTGCTGCCTTGAAGGATTCCCGCGTCGCAGCCGTGAAGGAGGAGCCGCCGTCGCCGCTCTACCGCCTCTCCGCCGTCTCGCCGTGCCGCTACACAGTGCGCTCGATCGCTCTCTCACTCTCTCTCTCTCTCTCTCTCACACACGCAGGAGAAGGAAAACAAGGAGATAAGGCAAGAGCACTCTTCTATTCACAACACATGAGAATGAGGATTTTAGGGTTACATTTGACTCATATAGGTGACTTGGCCGTTCACACTTGGGCGCCCATACATGGCCGGCCGACCCTAACCCTTATCCTACTGATATCCAAGGTGCGCCTCTCATCGGCGATCACCCAATCCCTTCATCCTTAACATATGGTGCCGACAAGCCCGGCCCATGACTCAGAATATTTAAATTAATGACGTAAAATATAGTACGTCGCCATGGGTTAACAGATTTGTATTGTTTGTGTGTTTTTTGTGAAACCAAAATTAGCCTTTGTTGATATTTTTTTTCTTTGCATGCTTGTGTTCATTTGGTAGTTTTTCTAGTTTAAAGGAGGATAAGGGGTATATTAGAATTATTATAGTAAGAGAGAAATTGTATATTTGTCATTAAAATGTCATAATTGTTCTTTGGAATGATTTCAACCATTTCCATAGAAGTGACTTCTATGATCATAAAAGTTATTTCTGCAACTACTGCACAACAGTAATTTTCTATCCAACTTTGATAAATTGCTGGATGCCATGTGTCATAAAAGTTGATCGTAATTTTTTTTAAATGATCATAGTAATTAATTTCTAGGATCATAGAAGTATCACTTCTATCACTTTACAACCACCAAAAAATCTCTATGATCATAGAAATTGTAATATTTCTATACAAAGCAAAAAATAGTTAACATTTTTTGAGGTGGAATGTATTTTCAAAAATTAGAAATTCATTTCTATGTTCATAGAAATTGGCCTTCCTTTTATAGCTGTAGTAATTGATTTCTATGATTACTTGACAAGAGATTATCTAAGAACTTCTACCATTATAGTACTTATTTCTATTGTTATAAAATCAAAAGGCTTATACAATCATAGAAATCCCATGATTACTATTGTTATAAATTAGAGAGGAGCCTCTTCAAGAGTAATTGATTTCTATGATTACTATTTTGTGAACCTTTGATTCTTCTGACGTGAGAGCCTTTCTGTAGCTATCCTGAGGATCTGTGTTAGGAACTCCATGGGCACTACTACCTCCAGTCCATGCACCATGTTGAAAGGTGTAAGTCCTATTGCATTCTTATATGCTGTTCATATATGCATTCTTATATGCTGAAAGGTGTAAGTCCTGTTGCATTCTTATATGCATTCTTATGTGCTGTTCATAACACCCACAATACTGAGTGCAGCTTTGTGTACGACTCATTCCTATTCTCATTTGATGTTTTGACTAGTATTCCTTTTAGGATTTTATTTGTGGATTCTGGTTGCCCATTTTCCTGTAGGTAGTAAATCCACAAACACCCTCATAAAGGTGGTTAAATATTCATAGAATATTTCTTGAACCATCCTTTGGAATGTGGCTGAAGCATTTTTCAGCCTAAAAGTCATTACATTGGAGGTAAAATCTCCCCATTCTGTCAATGAAGGCTATTTTTTCTTTATCCTCCAGGTCCATCCGTATACCTGGTTGTACCCACTGAACCCATCCAGGAAAGAGTATGTCTCATGCTCGGCTATATCGCATCCATCAAGGAATCTATGAATGGTAGCGAGAATGGATCCGATATGGTGGAGGCATTCAGCTTTGCGGTAGTTGATGCAAACCCTCAGCTTCCCATTCCTCGTTGGGATGATGACTATTGGTGAAAACCATTCCGCCCTGGCCACTAGATAGATGGATCCTACTCTTAGCAGCTTGTCAAACTCCTCCTTCACTTGTTTGGCATATTTGGGCTTCATTCTATATCTGCTCTGTCGGATAGGAGTTGCATCCTCTTTTAAGTTGATCTTGGTAGAAGCTAGGTCAATCCCCTTCATGTCTGAGTAAGTCTAGGGGAACACATCTTTGTAGGAATTTAACAAATCCAGTAGTCTTCCTCTGAATTCCTGATTCAATTGGGCACTGATTCTAACTGCTTTTGGCTCTTGGTCATCCCCCCCCCAAGTTCACTTCTTCCAGTTCATCTTCCTAGACTCTGATGTTCCACTTCCTAAATTGGGCTTCCTCTTGCTTGAGAGCCATCATGGCCTTTCCTTAGCCTGTAGTTTTTCCACACTGTCTTGAGTGTCCTCCTTCTCTTCCTTTGCACTTTCTTCATTTAGTAGCACTTCAAGGTGAGCCACCAAGACTTTTGGATTGTATCTTTGTACAATCCTTTCTATGTACACCTCAGATAGTGATAACAGATCTAGATTTTCCTTCATGATTTGCTCTTCTTTGTCATCTTCTACCCCCTCTAGGTAGTTTCGGCCCTTTGCATGCATCGATCGGCTAGCCAGATTGAGCTTATCTTTTCATGCTACCGAAATGTAGACCTTCTTTTTCCCTCTCCTAATTGTGATCTTGTTCATATCCTAGTTGTGCTTTATCCTTCCACTTCTGAGCCATGGTCTTCCCAAAGAGCATGGGATATCTTAGTCATTTTGAGGACTATGAACATGCATCTTGCCACTTCTATTTGTTCTCTGCTGATTATCCCAACTGGTCGGACTCTTCTTTGGTTAGCCATGCTGATATGGAATGGAGCTAGTTGCATGTCAGTAATTCCTAGCTTTTTAACCAGACTATCTTATATTATGTTAACTCCTTATCCTTCGTTGAGAATGACCCTTGTCACTATTTGTCCTCTAATCATAGTCTTGGACTGTTTCCACATTCCTGCATTCTGCTGTCGGGTTTTTCGGTTCCTGCAAGGACATCTGCACCAGTTTCTCATTTGGCACTATGGCATTCTGCTGTTGGGTTTTTCGGTTCCTGCAAGGACATCTGCACCAGTTTCTCATTTGGCACTATGGTATGAAGCAACTTTTGCCTATAATTGGGAGCTAGATTTAGCATTTGGTCCAGTGTGATGTTTAGTTTCATCTTGCTGAGATTCTCCCACCACAAGTCATATTCCTTCACTGAGTTGTTGCTTTTTTCCTTGTCAGTTGGCATGCCTTGGCCTCTATACATTCCTCCTCCTTCCTCTTTTGCTTCCCTTTAGTTTTCTTGACTTTCCCTTGTCATTTTTCCTATTTTGATTCCTTCCAGATTTCCCTCAGTTTCCTTTCTTGAGATGCTTCTACTGCTCTAGGCTGTAATTGGCTCTAGTTGGCACTTCAGCATCCTTTCTTTGGTTGCTCTACCATTGCACATCGACTTCTTTCCTGCTCCTATTTCTTCTCTTTTCTTGACTAGGTTTGTCCTGTCTAGATTTTCCTCAAAATTCTCTCCGAGGTATGGGCTTTCTTGTATTATCCTCACCATCCCTTATGCGCTCTGCACACCAACTTGGTGATTTAGTCACGGACTCTCTATTGCCTTGCCCACTGTTCTAGCTTTCGTTTTTGTTTTGGCTTGGCATTCCTGCCTGTTGTTGTGTCTTGAAAAGTCCTTTGATCTTGTCATAGCCATCACCTCTAGTGATTTTTCTTGTTCTTTTCCTGCCCCATGGACCAATTTTACCATGTTTACAAAAATTGCATCATCTCCTGTTGGGTTCGCCTCCCTTTGCGGCCTTGCCTCTTGTAGCTCCTACTTGATGACTTTGAAATATGGGGCAGTCATTTTGTCTATGTCCTAGACCATTGCAATAGAAACAAGCTCCCCTTGGTCTAAATCTACCTCCTCCTCTTCTATACATTTTGTTGACTTAAGGTCATGTGGTGACCTAGTTAACAGCTGGGGCTTGGTGTTGCTGCCTTTCCATCGCCCTCAGATTCTTATTCTTCCAAGTGTTGTAGAAACACGTTTTTGCAGTGTGATTGTTCCTCTCACAGCAACAATAGTGCATATCTACTGAGTGTTCCTTAACTGGCACTCCTCCTTCATGTGACCTTGATTGTTACACTTTGTGCACCAGACATCTGGTTTACGTCTAGATCCTGTGTGTCCTCTGGAAATCTTGGCTAGGGCAACCTTTAGTTCTTCCTGAACATTTATTGCCTGCTTCTGGCCTTTCTTTTTCTCGAGCTTTCGCTCTTCGGCATCTGACTCCTTACTAGACTCTGATTCTGAGGTGTCTTCTTCAAAATCTGATTTTGTAGTTTCTTCCTCCTTCTTTTTCCTTTTTTCCTTCTTCTTTTTTCTTAGGATCTTTGCTTGTTTGCTTCAAGATCCCCTCAGCTCTAGTAGCTCCTTCCACCACTTGTTCAAAGGTGAGGACATCCAAGTTATATAAGGCTACTGCTATTATCTGGAGCTTTTCCCTTAGTCCTCTCATGAACCACTGGCTTAGCGTGGCTGGAGGAGGTTAGTTGGGTTGATCCATGCGCATTAGCATTGCTCGAAATTTAGCTGCATAGTCCTCTTTTGGCCTCTTCTTCTGAGTTAGCCTCTGCAGCTTTTCCAACACTTATGTTATGGTCTTGTCTTTCCTAAATATTTTTAGGAAGGTCCTCGTCAATTCTTTAAATGTCTAGAAGTGCTCAAAACCATATTGTTCATACCAACTAGTGGCCTTGCTATTTGGCCTCTTCTTCTGAGTTAGCCTCTACAACTTTTCTAGCACTTCTGTTATGGTCTTGTCTTTCCTAAATCTTTTCAAGAAGGTCCTCTTCAATTCTTTAAATGTCTAGAAGTGCTCCAAACCATATTGTGCATACCAGCTGCCACTAGATGGTATACACAATATGGTCTGGAGCACTTCCACCATACTGTGCATACCAAGTGGTGGCCTTGCCACCCAACATTATCACAAAATACTCTATCTTTTGCGACAACAGAGCTCTAGTGGTGGCTAGGAATGTGGTTTTAAAGGCGAAGATGTGAGCATCTACTGGATCCTCCTCGCTCTTGTCCTTGAACTTAGGGTACTTGAGAGACATCCTTCCCATGACTACATTGGTTCTTCTTCTTCTTAAGCTTTATGCCTCCTGTTTGGTGGCTCTTGGTGATATCCTTCTAGATTTCTCAGTGGTTCCTAGAATCCCTTCTATGAGTCTTCTTAGATGATGGAGTTATCCTTCATGTTTTGTATCTTCGACCTCTTTGGCGTGGTGGTGCCACATTGCTCTGTTTGAGTTACCTTCATTATCCATGCATACTCCGTTGTTGTACTCTTATGAATCTCTCTTGAACATTCCTAACACCAGTGTGTGCGCACTTCCTTTCCTTATTTATTTCAACTGGCTTCACTCTCCTGACTAACTGTGCCAACAGGACTGACCTAAAACTAAACTCTATCTTCCTACTCCCCTACCTGGCATACTAGTTCCCTAGCAGGATCGCCAAAAGTATCAGATGTCTGGTCAGGACGACTCGGTACTTACGTGGTTCCAGACTACACCTAGTCTGCTCCGGAGGAGCAGCAATGCAACTATGCCCAATGCGATAAGCCAACGCTAGGACATGGAGCTACTATCTACCTAATTGTGGGTAGATTGATAGTGAATGCAAAACGGGTTAGTTCTTATGGCTATCCAGATTCTAGACAACCTTCCACATCCAGACAAGAATAGCTTAACACAAGTTTGAACACTAAATAGACATAGATGAATAGAGAGAACGTAATAATAAGACATGGACCAATTCATTCTTGATTATTATAGTATAATGCCTTAGTAAGAACCCTGCTCATGAACTGCTCACTCAACTCTCCTGTGTCCCTATTCAGTATTGTTCCTCTCCTCAAGGCCTAGGTAGACCCGATATGAGTCTCTCTATCCACACAGTAATGCACTCACTCCTACAATCTGAGCCAGGTAGACTAGGTCCACTACTCTAACTCCTCTATCTCCTTATCCAGCTAATCCCCTTTGTTCCATTACAACCATGGGTACTACTCGTTCATCAAGAAGTTGTTATTATAAGCTTGTTACAAAACAAGAAGGCTCGGTTTGTTGCACACAGTCCAGCAATCTGGGCTGCAGCCAATGGGCTGGTTGGCCGCCAACCCACCAGGTGGATCAGGTAAAATAATGCCTTGCTATCTTGATTATGTGGAGAGAATCAAGTTTCTTTGGCATGTGCATCTTCTAGAATAGCTACATTGTTACTTTCAATGGACGCTGCACACTCACGTTTCAAAATCCCATTGGTTCTGAATGCTTTTAGCACATGTAGTATTAAAGATAATAGCCCATTAACAGAGGTGTTGAAGCTTGCAATATTAATTATTTGGGATGAGGCTCCAATGATGCATATGTATGCATATGAAGCATTGGACATGACATTAAAAGACATCATGCAAAGTGATATAGTGTTTGGTGAAACAATTATGCTTTTTGGTTGTGACTTTAGGCAAATCTTACCTATTGTGGCAAAGGGATCACGTGAGGATATTGTTGATGCTATGTTGTGCCGGTTATATATTGGAGATATATGAATGTTTTAAAGCTTACCCAAAACATGTGGGTCATTAAAAGTGGCTATGATTGTATAGAAATAGAATTTGTCAAATGGACTTTACAAATTGGGGTTGGCTCTATAGACTATCCAAATAATCAAGGTAGTGTGGTAATTCCATCATGAATGTTGATCCATGGGAACTCCTGCTGAGTTTGGTAGAATGGGTGTACAAAGATCTTCAAAGAGTGGAGGATAATACATGCTTCTTCAAAGACCACGCTATTCTTGCACCATGAAATCAAGAGGTGGATGAGATCAATGAACTAGCTTTGATTGCATTACTTGGTCTTGAAAGAGAATACCTTAGTGCAGATTCGATTGTTTCTTCTGAGAATGACGGAATATTATATGCAGTTGAGTACTGAATAGTTTCAACTTAGGTAGTGGTTACCCTCCCTTGGGGGGTGCACTACTAAGAAACCCTATGTATCACGTGCGTTCAATTGGGTATTTAAAAAACCCCTTACCTATGAATTTTCATGAATAAAATGACTCCCTTTTTCTTTATTGACTTATGTTTTTTTAAAAAATTGATTTTAAAAAAACCTTATATAAATGTATTTCTATAAATTTAACTTAAAATTTTGAATTATAAAACCCCTTCATTTAAACTCACGTGCTATACTTATATATTTTTAGGTGAACCCCCCAAATACCCTCCTCACTGCTTGCTTCTAAAGTTGAATGCTTCTATCATGCTGCTCCGTAATTTGGACCCTCACGGGGACTTTGTAATGGTACCGTACTGATATGCAAGCAATTTCACTCAAAGGTGGTAAAAGCAGAAATTACAAACATTAGAGATAGGGTCTTTATTCTCCTAGGATAACATTCATACCATCTATGCTGCAATTGCCTTTTGACATGAGAAGGAAATGATTTCTTGTGAGTGAGGCTAGCTTTGGTATGTCAATAAATAAGCAAACTTTGAGTGTGTTTAGACTTTATTTGGCTACACAAGTATTCACACATGGATAATTGTATGTTGTTATGTCATGTGTTAGATCATTTGATGTAGTGAAAGTGTGTGTAAAAGATATTGTGGACCATCAAAGCAGTAATGAAGGTACAAACAAAGTCTACATAGCTAATGTTGTCTACAAAGAAATATTGCAAATGGAATCTGGAAGAATGTTAATGTAATCTATGCCCAGAAGGTAGAGAATGAGCTATTGATACAACAACCTAGAAATGCCAGAGACTACATTCATAGATATCTTTGTATCAATCAAGTAAGCATTTGGAAGGGGAATGTTTGCAAAGATGTGACATGTGCAATCTATATTGTCTTTCAATAAGTGTGCATGCTTTCAAGTTGATTGATGTTTCTTTTAGAATGACAATTATTTTATTGTGATACGAAGACATGAATTTAAATAGGAGTTGGATGGTAAAATTCCTTCAATTGATCTCCCACACTGGCACCATTGCTGGTAATATTGAATTGATATATATAAATATACTTACATTGTATGGAATAAATGGTTAACATGGAGGTAAAGCCACCATGCAGATCCACAAGTATGGAGTGCCCCATCTATTGCTCAAGGGGTGGTTCAAATTCTTGAGATGGTTGTAGGGGCACGGTGAGTTCATATTTGTTTTTATAACATGTGGATAAGCAAATGTTTTGCTTTTGACTTTCTTTCATTTATAGTGACATTATTAATTTTTCTTACTTGGTTCGAAATACTTAACGTCCATAGAGAGAGAGAGAGAGAGAGAGAGAGAGAGAGAGAGAGAGAGAGAGAGAGAGAGAGAGAGAGTGACCTCATGGGTAGAGATCACTAAGACCCTCATTGAGCAGGTCGGAATCTCACATGGGAATACTAGGATAGTGTTGAAATATACAAGTGAATAGGGTGTGTGCGAGAACAAGCCTTTAGCAAGAGGTTGTAATAAGGAGAATTTGTAAATGAGTGAGAAGCAATGAAAAGGTGAGAGGTATCTATTGGGAGAGAATAAAGGGTAGCATGAGAAGATTTAGGATGTGTGGAGATATTCTGGGAAAAATGAAGAGGTGGAGAGAATCAAGAAGCAAAAGAGGTGGAGTGAATCAAGGAGAGATCAGTGGGATTAGATGCTTGGATGTAAACTCTATAAATTGAGGCATTGGCCTAATGAGAATTTGCTGGTTTTTGATTATCCATGCTTAAATTAAGCTATCAGTTAATTTCTCACTAATCTCATCTTAATCATCATCTAATCTCTTTGTTAATGATATTGATTCTTGCATTTGATCCACCATAGCTCATCACATTGCTGCAAATTTAACATGGTATCAGAGCCTATCTTAGAATCCATCAAATTTATGAGCTCATTATCTTGCTAATCATCCAATTAATTAGAATTAGAAAATAATCAAATTTTTAGCTCTTTTTCAATTAGCCTGTGTACCCCCAATTGGTGGAGGGGCTTGATCTCCCTCTAGGCTCAAAATTAGCTCAAAAGACTCCAGCCATAGCTAGCCACAATCCTTATGCGCTCTAGCCCATCGCCTCAACACGTCAAACCACCGGGTGGAGCTACCAATTTTGCGAAAAACCCAGCATTGTTTTTTCTGAGGAAAACTTCAATTGTGGCTTCACTACTTGGAATTGGGAGCAATGGAGTTAGCCCAAAGGGTTTTGGATGCTCTAAGCATGCTGGTGGCCTTAGAATCTAGAAATTCTTCAAGGAAAAGTGGAATCAAGCTCTGCAGGTGACTTTGGTAAAACAGAGATTAAGCATTCAATGTTTGGTCAAATCTTGTGTTTCTTGGCTTGATCCTCTACTAGACTAATTGCTATTGATGGATTTGAAAGGAGTTGAGCTTATTTGAACTCTAAGGCCCCAAATCTGGCCTCCCCACATACTCTATTTTTTGCACACAAAATAGAGGATTATTTTGCTAATCAATGATTAACCAACACTAATCACTGTATTTTGGTGTGAGGGTTCAAATTAACCATTGGGTATCTGATATAGATCTCTATAACTTCATATTACAATTCGGAGATGGTTTGATACTCCAACCATTCAGTACAGATTTGTTACCCTTGGCTTTATGTAATTTTTGGTGAATTTATGATGATAAATTTGTTGTAATCATCACCTAAACACCAGATTGAGTTGTAAAAGAGTAGATACTGCCCTTGAATCTTGAAATTGGATCAAGAGGTAAGACCCCCTTCACATCATCATGAGCACGGCACAAGAGATAACCAAATTTAATGGGGAGCAGTTTTATACATGGCAAACAAAAACCATGTATTTGCTCATGAGAAAAAATCTGTGGAGACTAGTTGAGGGAACAGATGAATGCCGAGAGGTGAGTGGGGAAAATGAGTGGAAGAGAAGGAATGAGAAAACATTAGGACTCATCGCACTCAGTTTAAATGATAAAATCATTCATCACATCACAGGGATACAATGGGCAAAAGATGCATGGGATAAACTCAATAAATTATTTGGCACTCAAGCAAAAAATTCAAAGATAAATCTGTTAATACAATTCTACAAACTTGATATGAAGGAAAGTGAACCTTTAATCACACACTTGAACAAATACAAAAGCATTACTAGCAGCCATTGGCAAGAAGGTAGAAGATGATGAGGCACTAGCAGTGCTTATGAAGAGTGTGGACAAAGGTGAATATGAAAACATTGTAGCAACCTTAAAGAATGTACCTGAATTGAAGCTGCATGAGATAGAAGGAGCTCTACTAGAGCAAGAGACCAAGGTCAAAGAGAAGAAATGTACCTGAATTGAAGCTGCATGAGATAGAAGGAGCTCTACTAGAGCAAGAGACCAAGGTCAAAGAGAAGAAATGGCTGGACTCAATTAGCTGGAGAGGAAAAAGCATTCTTCACCGGAGGAGGATTCTCGAGGATGAGGACGGGAAGAGGCAGAGTAGGAGGAAGGACCTTCACTTGCCACAACTATGGGAAGCTAGGACACATGGCAAGAGACTGCTAGCAAACCCAGTGGAGAAGGAACGATATCGGCAAACTTCATGGAGACTCCTAAGGAAGTGGAGTCAGATCATCTTTTCTATAAGAGAGAGAGAGAGAGAGAGAGAGAGAGAGAGAGAGAGAGAGAGAGAGAAACCCCACAACCCAATGTAACCTGTCCCAACAGAGTAAAACCACCTCTGAGCTACCGATGATGTAGGCCATGTGGTAGATGTATGTGTGAGCACTTTAGTCAAGGTCACGGGCACTTGTAGTAGCCTTGGACACATAGAGAGAGAGAGTGTGTGTCAAGGACTATGAGTTTAGGGACTTGAGGCACTGGTCGCGGACTACCAAGTAAGAGGGAAACTTGGTATAGGGTCCAGGTGTGCTAGGATTATTCACTTGAGGGGAGGTTTTAAAATATACAAGTGAATAGGGTGTGTGCGGGAACAAGCCCTTAGCAAGAGGTTATAAAAGAGAATTTGTAAATGAGTGAGAAGCAGTGAAAAGGTGAGAGGTATCTACTAGGAGAGAATAAACGGTAGCATGAGAAGATTTAAGATGTGTGGAGATATTCTGGGAGGAAAAGTGAAGAGGTGGAGAGAATCAAGCAAAAGAGGTGGAGTGAATCAAGGAGAGATCAGTGGGATTAGATGCTTGGATAACTCTATAAATTGAGGCATTGGCCTAATGAGAATTTGTTGGTTTTTGATTATCCATGCCAGATCATTGCAACTTCTAGGGTGTTGACATGGCCCAGAATTGATGAGCTTTTGGATAGGCTAAGTGGAGCCCAGATCTTCACAAAGATAGATCTCAAATCAGGGTATTATTAGATCAGGATTAATGAGCAAGATATCTCGAGCGAAGACAGTCATCAATACTCGGTATGGGCATTATGAATTCACTGTCATGCCATTTGGCTTGACAAATGTCCCAGCTACATTCAATTGCTTAATGCAGGACATTCTCAAAGAATACTTGGATGATTTTGTTCTTGTTTTCTTTGATGATATTCTGATTTAGTTTGTGTTGAATTGAAAAAAATTGAGTAAATAGATCTGAACACTTCTTGTAGCAAACGGAATCTCATCGATTAGTCCACATCTCGTCATTGCCAAATCAGATGGGGTCAAATCGGTTAAACCTTGAACCACGTGGGCCTCCTAACAACCGAAGTTCATAACAAAAAAATGGACAGGCATCTCTTGGTTGTTAGAGCTCGACATCAAGAAAGGTTACGATTCCATTGAGATGGATGTGGCAAGGAAATCATTTTCATTTATTTATGGTGATAGACAAGATATTGAAGGTATTTGTCTTGACGTTTGCTATAATATAGTCATAATTGTTTACCATAATCTATTTAATCTTCATGGCTCAATTGTAGACCCCCCATCTTGGGAAGGAAAAGCAACATCTCTAGTGATCAAACTATTAGAGTGCGCATGTGTATTACGGTATAAAACTTGCTTTTTATGTAGTTTTTACGTTTAATTGTAAATATAAATTATTATTGATACATTTTTTGAAGCAAGAAATATCTATATTTTTTTGAACTTATATTATTTCTAGGTTTGTACACACTTACAATGAGAGCTTTGGGCTCCTTGGAATTTACAATCATTACGAAAGATTGCGGAGCTTCATATACAAGTAATATTTGTAGACTATGAAAACAATAATAAGTTAGAATCTCGATACATAGGCATTGGACATTACATAATTTTTCGATTTGTTGTCTACAAGCTTGTTCAAACGCCATTCATCTCAAATATTGATCCACCAAAAACGAGTTTTGTAAGGTTTTATCTTTCAGCTTTTTTTTTCTTTAAAAATTATATCTTGCAATAGCTAATGTTATTACCTTAAATATATTTTTTGGACAGATGGAGGGCGAGGAGTATAGGCTTCCAAGGAGAGATAATGCAGTCACTCGAAAGTTGTTTTAATGGTTTGTTCACGTGTGTTAATATTGTCAGGGTTGGAATGCTAGATGTATACGTATGCCACGTTTGCTACTTTATTTAAAGAAAAGTAAGTGCTTTAGGAGCTCCTACAAGCATGGTGTGTTCATATATATATAGGTTGCCAAGTTGAGGACCATGAGGCCCAAATGGGCTTCAAACATAAGGCCTTTCTCTCCTCTTCCCCTGAGGGCGAGTCTCTGTTTTTATGCATGCAAGGATATGGATACTCTTGCTGCCAGTGGGAGACTGGGCATGCCACTAATATATATAAAAGAAACTGGTTTTGTGCTATTGAAGTCATAGGTTTTTTCTTGAGAATATTAAAATTTGCTATTGAAGTCATAGGTTTTTTCTTGAGAATATTGTAATTTGTAATTTTAAAAATCTTAAAAATCGTTTTTTTTTGGTAAGTGTAAAGTTAGAGGGGTTTTTTTTGGTGCAAATCAATTTTGGTTTTTCGGGAACACTGACACCGACGTGGAGAGGGAGGCCAACTGGCGCATCTTCGGGCGGTGAGAGGCGTCTAAGGGCAGCGCTCTGTGCATGGCCCCCCCAGCCAGTAGAGGCGACGCAGATCCACTGGTGGCAGTCATGGTAGCAAGCGATAGAATCTGGATGGTCACAAGACGCTTGGGCGTAGGAGCTGCAAGGCGGCACGCGCCACCGGGCCTTAAAGGCGCAGCAGAGCGGCGCCGCCGCATAGCATTGGCGATGCAGCAGACCATGCCACTGTCATTTTTGCATGCCGCTCTATTGCTCTGCTCAGCCTGCATGTCCGGCTACTACTCTGGATGCCCAGATCTGCCTGTTGAGGAGCCCTGTTATGCTTGACCCAGCCTGGAGCATTGGGCGACGGGAGGCGATCACCAGTGGGGGCGTGCTAGGTGGCGACGCTTGGCTCCAAGACGAGCTGAGAGGGCGGTAGAAGGCGACCACGAGCGGCGCTCATCGGCCAGCTAGGAGGCGGCCTCTCAACTAATATAAACTTAAATAAGGAGAAAATAAATAGAAATAACTCAACACACAAGAATGTATATAATCTTCTCCCCACATGCATGCATGTGGCCTTTTACTACACAAGAATGTATATAATCTTCTCCCCACATGCATGCATGTGGCCTTTTACTACACATTGGTATTTACTAGTACTCAACCTGCGCGTTGCTTCCGTATGTAAAAGACATTAAGAAACGAAATGCAGGAATGGAAGCCGGAATACAAAGGGTCAATCGAAGGAAATCTTTCCTCTTATTTTTTAAAAATCCAGGATTTCTTTTTTTTCTCCTCTCCTTGTGCCTTGGTTATCCATGGTTAATATGTAATGGATATATTATTAAAGCCAAGCTACTTTAGGGGCAAGACCATACATTGTATATCATTAAGCCAAGCTACTTTAGGGTAATACCATACATTCATTTTTACAGTGTAGTGGCTTGTTAGAGTTCCAATTTTGTATGCATAAATATATAATACTTGCATGACTACTTGGCCACCTTATCTTTGTCCATTTGAATGCTTGACCACACCTTATCTTTGTCCATTTGACTCAGCCTAGAAGGTTTTTGGAATATCGCTTTATTGCTAGCATATTGCAAAAAAAGGAATATTTGATCTTGGGATGAAATTGCAAAGAAGACTCGAAAATCAATGCTCTTCCTCCATAACTCAAGCTAGCATTTGTATATGTATAGAACACTTTTGGTATCTCTAAGAGACAAACAAGGTATTTGGTAACACTAATTAAGGTTCTAGCTAGCATTTATACATGTATAGAACACTTTTGGTAACACGACAAACAAGGTATTTTGAAAACACTATTAAAGCCATGATTCTGAAGTTAAGTAGTTTCCATTCTTGTTTAACCATTGGTCTTCTAAAATCTTATAGAGTTGTAGTAGTTCATTCCTTTTAGAAATGGCATAGCTCTTGTTATCTTCTATCTCATTCGAGACACCAAATACTAGCTCCACAGGATTGCACTATAGTCCAATGAAAATAGATCATTTCAAGGTTCCTGAAACCTCATATGTTTTTTTTGGGAGGGATTGGATGCTCAAATATTGAACAAGCAACACCTTTAGGGGGGCTTTTTTGAAGACTTTGAGCCCATGAAGAATCTAGTGCAACGTGGCTCTCTTAACACACAATCTTCTACATGCACAAGCATGAAGATGCAAACTTCAAAAGTTAAGTCCCCTATGTGATCACACCCTATGTGATCACACACTATGGGAGCCACTCTCACAGTGAGGTGGGATACTACAAGACTTTGAGCCCATAAAGAATCTAGTGTGATGCGGATCGCTTAACACACAAGTATCTTCTTCACACCACAAGCCGCATGAAGATGCAAACTTCAAAAGCTAAGCCCCCTTGGTGATCACACACTATGGAAGCCACACAGTGAGGTGGGCTATTGTGAGATTTGGCAAACCGTGTTACTTTTTGTCCCTTATAGTATGAGAGTTGGCAAACCATGTGGCTTGCTACTATTGATTGACAATTATCCCTTGTCCCTACCACAACTATAAAGACTTTATTTGTGATCACTTTGTATGGGAGGTGGGATCAATCACTTAGGAGGTGGAATCAATGCTAGAAAAAAAAAAGGAATTGTAGTGTATCTTTACTAGGTTGAAAATTTAAAAAAATCATCCATGGATTTTTCCTAGTCCTTATTTTAATAAATATGTTTTTTCATACAAATTTAGTTCTAAAATCTACATTCAGTGTACACTATTGTAATGAAAACCGGTTGATTAAATATGTTGTCCTTATTTTGATTGGTTGAAAAGAAGGGTTTTGTAAGGAGTTGTTGTGTAAGGTAGTGTGACTTGTCAATTAGAAGGCTTATTGATTTGCGATTGTTCCTTGTCAATTAGAAGGCAGTGTGACTTGTCAATTAGAAGTAGAAGGCTTATTGATTTGCGATTGTTCCTTGTCCCTAGCATGATTAGAAAAGCAAAACAAGGAGTACATCCTATTGATGTTCACAAAGGCCTTCCTATATATATATATATATATATATAGATAGATAGATAGATAGATAGATCATATAGATATATATGATCTATCTATCTATCTATCTATCTATATATATATATATATATATATATATATATATATATATAGAGAGAGAGAGAGAGAGAGAGAGAGAGAGAGAGAGAGAGAGAGAGACAGCCTATAGATAGATAGATAGATAGAAAGATCATATATATATATGATCTATCTATCTATCTATCTATCTATATATATATATATATATATATATATATATAGATAGATAGATAGATAGATAGATCATATATATATATAGATAGATAGATAGATAGATAGATAGATAGATCATATATATATATATATATATATATATATATATATATATATATATATATATATATATATATATATAGAGAGAGAGAGAGAGAGAGAGAGAGAGAGAGAGAGGGGCAGCCTAGCCTAGAGAGATAGAATAGGATACCGATAAATTTTCCTACTTATTGTGCTTCTAGAACTTCCCTAGCCACTTATTGTGCCTTGAGAACTTCCTTAGCCACTTATTGTTGTGCCTCTAGAACTTCCCTAGCCAAAAACGTCAAGGTGAACACTAAGGTCTTTACATGGCAGGCCAAAAAAATTAAAAGGGCATTGAACTATAAACAGAAGCGTGTGAAAGCATTTTATCTCCAGGAAAAATCATGGGCAAAACACCTTGTTGAAAAAAAAGAGACAAATGAAAAACAGTTTTTATTATTATTTAAAAATGGATAAGCTAGAGGTCCCTAAGGTAGGGCCATGGCTAATGACTCAGATTTGATATGGAAATCCGATCATTGTCTCGCTTTCCAGATCGATTATATATTTTCCATTGTA
The DNA here is from genome assembly GCF_041138505.1 of Cibotium barometz. Classification (NCBI taxonomy): domain Eukaryota; kingdom Viridiplantae; phylum Streptophyta; class Polypodiopsida; order Cyatheales; family Cibotiaceae; genus Cibotium; species Cibotium barometz. The sequence goes on from NC_141092.1 coordinate 41,595,968, forward strand.
TGTATATTCGCCAATAAAATAATAACCCAGTTTCCATAGCCCTAGCGCCAATCGGCCGCAGCCATCGACCGTGCTTGTTCATGACAATCGCCATAGATTCATTAGCTCTTGTTTGATCCACAGCAACAGATGGACATCAACTTGGATTTGCAGAGAGATAGCAAGAGACGAAGCAGGGCATCATCAGCAGCAAGCGTTAGGGGAGAAGCAAGATTCCAGCAGCAACAACCGCAGCAGCAGGAGCTTGATTTGCACAGCTATGGCGATTTCCTGCACAGCAGAAGAACAAGAAGAAGAAGAGGACAAAGGCGACGGTGGCCCTTTGAAGATTATGCTGATGAAGAGGATGATGATGATGATGATGATGGTGGTGGCCATCGCCATGCCAATGATCGTGACAATGATGATGAGGTGTGTCTCCATGACCCTTTGAACCCCTCTGTTTGGAATTGCTTGCCCAGTGAGTTGCTTGAAAGGATCCTAGCATGCTTGCCCGTGGCATCCCTTTTCAAATTCCGTGCCGTCTGCCGGGCTTGGAACATGGTGCCCTTTCAGCCTGTTTTCAAGAGCCTCCGTGCCCTATCTATGATCCCAGAAGCATGGCTCATCATGCTGGCTGCCCCTCCCCAGGAGAGTGCCCCCTCATCAAATTGGTCCTTTGCCTTCACCTTAGAAGATAACAAGGCGGTCCCCCTACCCCACTCCTTCCTGCCCTTCCCCCCTGAACCTGGCTGCTTCTCCTACTGTGCTGCTGCGGGTGGACTCTTTTGCTACCATTACCACATGGGCTTCGCTGGCGAATTCGAGAGAAACTCTGTCTGGGTTGGTAACCCTTTCACCCGAGACTGGAAGTGCCTGCCCCCCACGATAGGCTCATTTCCCCTGAATTTTCCTATCAGGGGCCTAGCTGGCATGGCTGTGCTAGATAGTGCCCACGGTGAAACCCAACCAAACCGACCAGTGCATTACAAGATCATTGTCCGAACAGGATCTGAAAGAACATGGGGATCTGCCATGATGACAGAGGAGTATGACTCCCAGACCAACAGGTGGAGAGTGACCACCATGGGGAATGTGCCCATAGACCATAGAATAGAGCAGGTGGTGCACTGTCAAGGGACATTGTACTTTCTGACGTGGCAAGCTCGAGATGGCATCTACGCTTATCATCTGGAGAAGCAAGAGTGGACCCGCATTCTGCCGCCAAAGCGGTATCAGTTTACAAGCCCTCATATGGTGGAATGCTGCGGACAATTGGTGCTAGTGGGTGGTGTTGGGAGGCATCACACCACCAGATTTAGGGGTATTAGAAGGCATCACATACGCACGATTGGAGTGAAGCTGTGGCAGTTAGTAGAAGACTCCTCAGCAGGGACTTCATCATTACCAGTGACGGCAGCCACAGATACAGAAACGTTCTTTGGGGGCATGCATGCAAGTTCATGGAGTTCGTTGAGCAGCATGCCAGAAGATCTTGTCCAGGAATTTGTTACGGGCGTGCACTTTCATTGCACAAGTATTCACAATCTCATCTACCTCACAAATAACACAAACATGCTCATCTTCGACGCAGTGACGAGGGTTTGGAGGCGGGTCATTATTACACAGCTCCCCTGCTCAGTACAAGACTTCGTTTCTTTTGTACCAAAGCTTGAGGCTTCTCCTTGATAAAAAAGAAAGACGTGTGCATATTTTAGAGGCTCATGCAAGTCTCGATGGTTCTATTTTTGACCACAAAGCAACAAATGCTGGTATGTTCCAGCTTTTCAATTGCATATACTAGTGCTAAAGATTCTTGTAAGAACAGAGTTTATGCCTGAGTGGTGGCATAGGTGTTCATAATCTACATGCTGGAGCAGCATAGTCTGATTCAGCACTAGGATCCCTTGTTTGAAATTGAAATGACTTTCTTTTTGTGCAGTGGGTGGCATCACCTGGTTTGTGATAGGTCAAGTAAACGCACAATGTGTACTAGCCATATCTTTTCAACTGGCTTGTAAAATTATGGTTTTCAAAGTGTAGGGGTTTTGTGTTGGTAGGTTGAAGTCTATAAGGTTTATGGCTTTGAAGAGTTATGTTCAAAATCAATTTAGTTTCTTGAGTCACATATTACATTGTGTGAAAGCTTGAATTCACGACCACGTGAAGAAGGGCTGACCATGTAAGATAGTGAAAAGATCACTCTCATCTAGGCTCGTAATGTTATCCCTAGTTAATCACCCTTGTAAACATTGTGGCAGGCCTGACGACGATTACATCGTGTCAAAGTTTGAATTCACGACCACGTAAAAAAGGGCCCGCCGACAGTATCTTAAATGTTCTATGTAAGATAGTGAAAAGATCACTCTCATCTAGGCTTGTAATGTTATCCCTAGTTAATCACCGTTGTAAACATTGTGGCAGGCCTGACGACATTCATGGCATAGATTGAATTACGAAGAGCTGTTGATTTGGTTTATGCGTAATGATGTGTGACTTTATTACCATGGAGACCCACATTCTTGGAGAAAAATATCCAGCATCCTCTTCTTGGAGAAAAATATCCAGCATCCTCACCCGTTGACAGTATAAGTACTCCCTAGTATACATAATGACATCCTTTTTTCATTCCAGGTGTGAAAAATGATTTGCAAACTTTGAATGTCTTGTTGTATTCAACATGGCTTGAATATGCAACGTCGTAGCAATCTCCAAGGGTTTAGTTTTTGATATCTGAAACAATCGGCACATACAATCTTTGCATAAAGTAAAGATTGTCATTGATCAATTGGTATTTTTCATCAAGCATTTCAATGTGTTCTCGGCCAATTATTTCAGAATCGAGTTAAAGAAAAAGTCACTTCGTACGGCACCCTTGATCTCGTCTTTTAATGCTAAATGCATTTTTAAAGCTATCCCCTTCCTTAATTTTGATTAAATGAGAAACGAATCTTAGATCTATCTTAGAGAAGGCCTTTGATTCGGCCAATTGGCTCAACATATAAGAGGTAGAGGATATTTGTTTCATTATGGTGTTTCTACTTTATAGTCCACACAAAGACGATATGTACCATCTTTACTTTTGACAAGTGCTCCCTAAGGAGAGACACTTGGTCTACTGAAGCCCTTCTTAATTAGATCATCTAGTTGTAGTTTAAAGCATCACTCCCATATCATGTGGAATCCTCCTCAACCACAATGCTGTGCGTTATGCAAAGCATGCAATTTTGTACTCAACCTTTATTGATGAGAGTGCAACAAAGGGTTGTTTCACATTTATCCACCAAGAATGCATCCTCGAACAATAGTGAAACAACACCCTATTCTTGAGTGTCTACTACTGTCTGAATCACTTGCCCAATTTGAGTCACAAAAGCCATTGAGGGTCTTGTCTGTAGCATAGGTAATGCCATACTCTTGAGTACCTTGGATATATTGCAACACATGCATAATGATTCTCCTAAGGCTTGTTGGAGAACCTGCTCAATACACCAACATCAAAACAAATATATGGGTTAGTATCACACAAGAAGATAAGACTACCAACTAACTTCCTATATAGATCCATCTCAAGTATCTTCAATACGAACAACTTTAAATCAACCTCCATTGAGGTACCAACAATTGCCTTGCATTCAATCATTCCAAATGCCTTGAGTATCTCACATCTATTTTTTGCTAAGAGATGAAAATGTCATCTTGCTTCTGCAATACCTCAATCCTTGTGAGACCCCTACCCCTTACTAAAAGAGAAACCACAACGGAAGACTAGTGTCAGGGTCCTTAATACATCAAAATCCTATCACTCCAGCTTTCTCAAAATAGCTAGTTGGAATAGACCTTATAGAAGGAATTGAGTACAATTCCTCCAAGTAAAATATCCACTTCATAATTCTTACAAATAAGAGGCATTCTCGGTTCGACACGACGTCTTATTCTTTGATTATGAAGGGAATGGTTGGAATAGACCTTACAATAAGAATTGAGTATGATTTCTCCAAGTAAAATATCCACTTCATAATTTTTACAAATAAGAGGCATCCTTAGTTCGACATGACATCTTATTTCTCAATTATGAAGGGAATGGTTCTACCTTAATTCCACAAAAATTGTACAATCTAAAGGTTATTTTGAATTTTTTTCCTGAGTTTTTAAGTTTACAACCAGATTTGGTCTCTAAGTAAAATATCCACTTCATAATTCTTACAAATAAGAGGCATCTTGAGTTCGACACGTCTTATTCCTCGATTATGAAGGGAATGGTTCTACCTTAGTACGATTTCTCCAAGTAAAATATCCACTTCATAATTCTTACAAATAATAGGCATCCTTAGTTCGACACGACGTCTTATTCCTTGATTATAAAGGGAATGGTTCTACCTTAATTCCACTAAAGTTCTACAATCTAAAGCTAATTCCTAATTGTTTCTTAAGTTTACAACTAAGTTTGGTCTCTAAGTTTAGAAAACAATTAAATCCTTTATTAACTTTGGTCAGTTTGATAAGCTCAACCTAACCCCATCCAATCCCATGGGTTAGCCTACCGTCCTCCATTGGGCCTATGGACCCGGTGTGAACTCACACGCTTGTAATTGAAATTCCCTATTTCATTGTGTACACACACTTAAATGGAAAACAGAGCTCACACATGCAAACATTTCTTTTTAATGTAAAAGTTACTAGAAAGATTTAACATTAAACTAACAAATATATTCAATATATCATCATAAGAATACTCTAAATGTATCATCATAAAATACTACAAATCTCTGCAAAATCCATTAATATCTCCACACACCACGACATGCTTCTTAGACTATGAAAGACTAGGAAAGTATACCCTGCTGAACTCGAACACTCCCGGACCAGAGGAGTCCACAAGATTTGAATCCAACAGTCAGTGCTAAAATCCAAGGAGCTCGAACACTCCCCAACCACTATGCCAACTAGGAGCCTACAAGATTTGAATCCAATCGTTGTCCCAAAATCCAAGGATTCGCTTTTGACAGCCATACCCAAGAACACTCCGGCCAAACGATCATCACAGGAGCCACATGAAGTTGAGGTGCATATCCAGTCCCCAGACTTGCCCTGCCCAGTACAACCGGAACTACGCCTCATCCATTACATCGACCGTTCGAGAGCACACCCATCTGTGACCAAGATGGGTCAAGGTCTCAAACGATTATTTTTGTGATAAGACTCGCTACTCAAGCAATATCTACGCGACAAACCACACCCCTATGCGGTACCTTTACATGCGTCCACAATAAATAATTTCTCAATGAATACAAGGGCAAACATGATCAAATAGTCATGCATTCACAATCTCTAGTAAACCATCGCAAGTTTGATGAGACTTCCACAATTCTTCTGAACATAATATGAGATACACAATATCGAGAGAAATCTTCTCTCTCTAGAACTATTTAACCATTTGTTCTTATATTTCTAGGGGTTCTAAATCTAATTCCTTTTCAAAATAAGGGTTATCCATATCAATTTAGTCTTAAATTTGTTAAGCTAGACACTGTCTTTAATATATCTAGTATCTTCTCTCTCTAGATTAAGATTTTCTCTCACTAGATTTTAGCCCATTCAATTACTTATAGGATCATTGAAATTTTAGGGAGTAATTTCCTAAAAATCCCTCTAATTTCAAGGTTAATCCTTCTAATTTCAAGGCTCAAGCCATCATATTTGTTCACTAAAAGATCTAGTCTTATTTAGGCTTAATTGTACGGAGTTGGTGCACACTTGTGCACATAAATACCCATTTCATCTTCTTTCTCAAGATATCAATTGAGACTTAATTGCAATAAAGGGACCTACGGGTTTGCACTCATTAGCATGGAGTACACACATGTCCCACTTATCCTAGGGAATAGCGAGATTGCCATGAATCAGCCATGAAAGCTTGGGCATAAGCTCCAAGAACGCAAAATGTCTATTATATCAAATGATGGTAAAAGGTCATAAAAGATACAATAGCCTAGACCAAGGTCACTTGCATAGAGCCTGGACATTTCACACTAGCTAAGGAATATGCACATACCCTAAATCTGTACTTAAGGGACCCAAGGTCCATGTGCCTAGGCCCATACCCATACATCTGCATATGCATATATAATTGCTTCAGTATAAATCATCCCCTCCTAGAATGATTTCATCCTCAAAATTGAAGGGTGGTCGTGCACAAAAGAGATGAAGCTAACAATACATCCTTGAAGTTGAAAGCGAAGCCAAGAAGTCGTATGACCCTTAGGGTCAAATGGAAAGGATAACAGACTCCCGTCGATGATAAGCTAATCATGTAATCGTTGGGATCGAAGGAAAATTTGGACCATCTAAACTCCAAAAGAATGGCCGTCCACCCACCTTGATCAAAGGGTAAATTTGGAAGACCAATGTCGATGTGATGAGGCTAGTCCCAAATCGTCCTGTGTCGAAGGGAAGACCAACAACTACCCCATCCTCATAGTCGTAATGTGAGTCCGGCATTGAAGACATCCACATGATGAACTCAAAACTCGTGTGGCTGGAATGCCGAAATGTCCCCGCATAAAAGAATCATCGTGCAGGCCAAGACTAGGATCTGCCACATAGGCGCATTTGAATATCGAACCACATAATTAAAAACTAGACACTGCAAATGGAAAATGACGCATCCAAAAGTAAATGTCGTGGCTCCGCAAAACATAGGATTATGTCGATAATCACAGGAACCAAATGCACATAGCTCATAGTCAACATCATGCAAAGTCATATGAGAATCGATGCCGGCATAACTCGAAACATCTGAGGCATGACCCTCTATATCCAAATGTGTGTATGCATGACCCGAACTATGCATCACATCCTCATGTGTGAATCCCTCTGTGTGCATGATCCTCCAAGATAAGGGTATGATTAATAGGATCATCATAAATATCACTTGAGAACTAACAATGTATCTACACATGAGAAATAAATGCAATCATCATCCATAAAATCCCTAACCCTAGAATCTCTAGGGTCACTGAAGTAATCCTCACAGGTAGGATCTATCTCCATCAATAATGGATCCAAGAAAATATCTAAGTCAAATGTGAAACTCTCTAGATCCATATGAATAATTGTGTGTCTCCTATGAGAGATCTCACCTTAGTAAAATCAACACCACCCTCATGCACTATACCTGACTGCTCAAACACAGACTATACCCAAGTGAATACTGGTAGGTACACTATGAAGGCTTGGAATAGTGGTATCGTAAACATCTCTACATGCGAAAGCCCTAGAAGAATATCCTATCCTATCTAGCATAAGGAACTCATTCTTATGCCCATAAGTATCTCAAGAATCCACATGTGAGGTATCACTAAACTCGTGTGCTATACTAGATATTTCACTAGTTGAATGCACAATATCCTTTAAAATGCTCCCATGATCAACTAATGTATCCACATGATCCATAGGAAGGAACATAGGCGTAAAAGTATCAATGCTCGATGTACTTGCTGATGTCTCTCCCCTCGAGATCATGCGCATATAATCTAACTCACACACATCACTAATATCATCATGTATCTATGTGGCAATAGCATCATGCCCATATAATCTAATTCACACATATCACTATTAACATCATGTACATATGTGGCAATAGCATCATGTGCATGTGTATATCAATATGAACATGTGCATGTGTATCATCACATGCAGGTGTACCAATATCATCGTAAGTGTGTCTCTGCAGTACATCATCATGTGTATGTGTATGAGATACATCATCATATGTATGTGGGAGGTACATCGTCATCTGAATCTGGGTCGGTGTAGTCCACGTCCTCAAGGATATAATCATAATGGCTCAAGAGTGTAGGATACTCATGTAAGATGCCAAGGAAACAATCATCCCATGTGAACAATACCGAACCATCTGTGAAGAAAGTCAAGCAATGACATAATGAAATCCCTGTGTGCGGACCATTTGGCACAAACATCCACCTCATCAAACAAAAAAATGTCTCGAGTAACTAGGGATCAATCCCTCGAGCTCGAGAAACCGTCCATGGCATGAATAGGTTGCCCCATCATAACCGTGATGAAGTCGATGAATGAGGATGTGAAGGCTTAAAACTCGAAGTGCCAAAAGTATGTGTGAATGCAACAAAAGAAATATAATTCGTGACATAAAATGGTAGCTTGCAATAACGAGCATAGAGCCATGAAGATAATGCATGAGCTTCCCTCCTAAGATCAGGATCTAAGATGGTAACATACCGATGTGATGATGATCATAGGGTGTAGAGTGCCGATCAAATGAAGGGTAGAAATAGTAGGAAAAACCCATAACTGTGCGTCAACAATATCCACAAGGTACCCCCAAATGTGAACACTTCACAAAATACAAAAAATGTAAAAACATGCTCATAAAGCACTAAGTGTGTGAACAATCCTTGAATAAAGCGCCAATGTGTATACACAATGCCAACTGAAATGGTTGCGTGCGAATAGTCCTCACAAAATAGAAGCCCTCCAAACCTGTGAACAAGGCATGAAAAGATCCACCAAAGAAGAGTACTCACGCATGAAAGAATTCCGAATGTGTAAACAACCCCTCATAGATGCTCAAGGTGTGTAAACAACTCCAATGACCCACACGTAACGTGTGAACACCTCAAGTGAATAGCCCAAAATGATGCACCACTGTTCGACCCCTCAGACCACGTGTGAACAAGCCTCGACCTATGTAAACAACCCCATGGTGTGGATAGTTAGGAATGCGAGTGAATAAGGGTAAATGGGCAAGGGTCGAAGTGGATGTGAAAGGTCACAAGAGTGAGGAGTAGGTGTGAAGGCCAAAAGAGCCAGAAAGGTTAGAAACCCTAAGTGTACTTCTCCCTTCTTATTTCACTTCTCCGTCTGTCAGTTTGTGGCGGCCACGTTTGTTTTGAGCTATGAAAGCTCTGTGATGGCTATGGAAGCAAGTCAGCCTGAAGAAGGCTGTTTGCTTACAATCAGCGCTAAGCCACTTAGCTCCTCTGCGCTGCGTGCTGACCATGGCGTTGAGGTGCTGCTGCTACAGCTAAAGATGCTTGGTTCGTGGCCAGCCGAACCCCACTCAGCTCCTCTGCACTGCTCGTCTGTGCAGCTGACTCTGGAAGACTGAGTTGCTGCAGTCACCGGCTATGTCTCCTTGCTGAAAGGCGACCATCCCATCTTGTGGACTCGTCTCAGCAGGAGCAAGGAGATGATGAATGGTGAGCTCAAAATACTGTCTAGATATCATCTTGTGGACTTGTCTCAGCAGAGTAGGGGCAGTGATTAAGGGCACAATACTAGAGTAGGGGCAGTGATTAAGGGCACAATAACCACAACAACATTGTGGTCATCAACACCAAGCTTATCTAAAGCAGCTATATCACTGAGACAGACTCCATCCATGGGTCGCAAGTTTCATCAATTCAATGTTTAATGCTTTTACTTTTGTCTTCTCCCACTGTAACCAGCACCTTGTATATTCTGTATATATATCTTGCATTCTTAATTTAGTTTTTCTTCCCCCTGCAAGATAATACCCTTGTGGGTTCAATTCCAAGAGAAGGGCTCAAAGTAAAATTTGTTGCTAAAAGCTTGCACAATGTTTGTATCCCGCTTTTTGCAAATGTTCTCTGTTCTGTGTTTCTTAACAATAGATCGGACTCCATCTAAATTGATCACTAATCACATTGGTTAGCATAGATCATTGCCGTGAACTCTTTCTTGGTCAAGAAATTATCGTGATGTAAGTGTTGTAATAATCTTACATTACTTCTAACAAGATTCAATAATCTTGATAACTTGTATCAAATTAACCAAGATCACCATAATTGTGTCTATCTTGTGTTAAACGTAGTAATATTTCTTGTAGTTTTAACAATTTTCTCTTAAAGAAACATAACTCTTGCAAGGAAATGATCAAGATTAGAAAAGTTTTAATCAAGAAACACTCGTCGTCGCTTCAAGATTTGATTTCTGTATTGTCTTTGTATTTCTTTGTAAATCTGCACTAAGAAACTTATAAACAAAGCTCTCTACAATAGCTTTTCATAGATTTGCTACACAATTGTGAACTGCACCACTTTGCACAACATGTTTTGTACAACATAATTGCACTTTGAACTATAATATGCTCAAACATGCATCAAAACTATGAACTACATTGAAATCTATATAGAATCTTCAATCTACACAAATTCTTAATAAGAATTGTATCAAAATCTGCACATTAACTTTTAATATCTTCAAAGACTACCAAGATTTCTTAAAACTAGGTTAAAATAGAAGGAAACTAAGGTTTATGAATAGATTGGATAATAAGAAGCACTAACCAAGGAGATTAGCAAGAAAAGTCCAAGAAAAGCATTGTGAAAATGGATGGAAGCTTAAATTCGAAAATCAAGAAAATTAAGATTCTCTCAAATCTATAAAGAAATTAGTATTTTTTAAATCTATGATTAGTATATACCAAAGAATGATTAATTCCGTTGCTAATCCACTCAAGACTAAATCAACATAAAATCTAAAAACTATGTGAAAGCAGTAATCAGAAAATAAATTCACTCCTTAATAAAAACATCAAGATCTAAGCCAAGAGCTTTGATATCAATGCAATAAAGAGACCTAGGGATTTGCACTCATTAGTGTGGAGTACACATGTTCCACTCATCCTAGTAGGGAGTAGCACCTAAACATGAAAGATTGCCATGAATCAACCATGAAAGCTTGGGTATAAGCTACAAGAAGGCAAGATGTCTATATTATCAAATGATGGTAAAATGTGATAAAAGATATAGTATCCTAGACCAAGGTCACTTTTATAGTGCCTTGCCATTTCACACTAGCTAATCGATTTTCCATGCCCCAAATCTATACTCAAGGGATCCAAGTTTCATGTGCCTGGATCCATACCCATAAATGTGCATGTGCATATATTCATCACATTAATTTGCACCAATTTTACACATAACTCCCACTCCTAGATTAATTCTATTTTTATTTAACCATATGAGTAATTACTTCTCTCTCTAGCTTTACTAAGTTAGCTATCTTATGCAAATAAGTGAGATGATTCACCAATATCTTCTTTAACGCAAGGTTTAGATTACTCATCTAGCTAGGGACACTCTAAGGTTAACAACATCTTGATTATAGGGTCAAGGCAGTACATTATTTACACAATATGCACACCCTATTAAGAAATTTATTTTGGATTAAGGTTTCAACTTAGGATAAATTCTAAAATCTTACCCTAAGGTCAATTTCATTAGTATAAAGAATAAGCTTCTATACTTATAAATTTTCCATTAGAATATAAATCGTAAGGTTCACATGTATAAGAGTATCTTTTATTTGGTTCTTTGCAATTTACAAAGAGCTAAATATTCAAGGGAAAGGATTATTTTCTTTAAAAATCAGTCAAATCAAAGAATAGAATTGATAATGATAATTTATGAGCTAAACTATGCATTGTTAACCAATTCATAGCATAAATATATGAAATATGATTTTTTGAGACTTTCCTTAGATATGCAAAATAATGAATTCTTTGATGGTTGGGAGCTCCAAAACCTGGCGAGTTTTTCTCTAGGGATTGATGCCCTTCTTTGGCTCTTCTCCACTCCTTTTTTATCCACAAGATCAAGCATAGATTGATGAAGGACCACTATGGACTTGTTATGGACCACCGGTCACATTGGTGCACTTTGTAAATTGTAATTGTATCAGTCCCAATCAAGTACCCTAGCATAATGAGATCTAGCAACTACCTACACTTTATGACACCCTAATTCTATTGAAAATGACACAATAATTCTGTTAAAATTGACAACTAATTGGCTTTCCCAAGATACACTATGAACTAAGCATGTATAAATCTTAGATTTGAGTTATTTAATGATTATCCTGTTTGGAAGGTTGGCGATTTTGAGCATGTGATCTATGGCTAGAAGATGCCTTGGATTATCCCATGAGTGGAAGCATGGGAAGTTGAAGAAACATATATAGGCTTGTCATAATCATCTCCTCCGGCCCGTGTTTTGGGAGGCAGCTCACCGGGAGATGGGAGCCCGATTGAGGGGTGCTGCAGTGCCCATTGGGGGTGTTCGTGGTGCTCGATGGTGATGCGTCTCCTACGTGCGTTAGTCTTCCGCTGCGCATTCTGACATGGTATTAGAGCCCGGGCGTGTGTGGTCGTGGGCGACCCCCTCGCACCTTGATGGCTTGCGGAGCTCGAATCGGGGGAGGGTGTTGGAAGGTTGGCGATTTCGAGCATGTGATATATGGCTAGAAGGTGCCTTGGATTATCCCATGAGTGGAAGCATGGGAAGTTGAAGAAAATATATAGGCTAGAGTGGCACCTTGTCATAATCATCTCCTTAGGCCGGTGTTTTGGGAGGTGGCTCACCGGGAGATGGGAGCCCCGTGGAGGGATGCTGCGGTGCCCATTGGGGGTGTTCGTGGTGCTCGATGGTGATGCGTCTCTTATGTGCGTTAGTCTTCCGCTGCACATTCTGACATATCCTCCCCTAATCAAGAAAACACGAATTTTTCTCTAGAGGTCAACTAGATAATTTGTGGGCTCAAATAGATAATGCTGGGCTGGATCCTCATGGTTGATTTTGGGTGGTTCTCAACTAGTTAAAATGGTGGCTACTTTAGTTCTATGGTGTGCTAGACTAAGGCTTATCAATTTGCATGGACTTGCATGCACTAAAGTTAACTAATAGAGATATGCATGGCATCGCACTTTTGAAAAATAACTTACCACTCTGAATTTCTACCCACTTTCCCCCTAACTAATCCACCCTTGGTTTTCCACATACCATTGTTTTGGAACCTTAGTCTATTTCTACCCATGGTTTTTGGAACCTTAATTTCTACCCATGGTTTTCCACTTTCCACCTAACCAATCCACCCTTGGTTTTCTGTATACCATGGTTTTGGAACCTTAGTCTCTTTAACCTTTGAAGTTTTTATTAATTAATGTGCACAGTTCTTGCCTAAGGTGGGTCTTTAATTATTTTCTTAGGGATAACCATAATATTTATGCAAGATATTTACACTATTGTGTTGAATTCATTTTTGGAGTCTATTTCTTTAAATTCCCTCATCCTCCATTTATTGCCCACTACTGCCCATGGTTGCACACACGTGTGCACATAGGTCCCAATGCTCTTATTTAATTTTTGTGAGCTCAAAAATCTTAATACACTTACTACAACTAATTTTATAGGCTAAATTTATTTTTAAAACACTAAGAAAAAATATGTACCTTAATTACTGATAATTTTGATCATATCTATTTTCTCTATAACATCTCATAACTTGCATTAATAAAATACAAGGGGTAAGAGAGATCTTATATTCTCCCCACTTGAAGATTCAAGATGTTCTCATCTCGTTAATTGAGGGTATTTGTGAGCTAAGTCTTATTCTTTTTCCATGTGGCATCCTCTGTTGGGAAGAATTTCCATTTGATAAAATATTCTCGCAGAATCCTGCTCCTTAGAGGTTTTTTTCCTTGTGTCAAAGACTTGCTCAGGTTCCAATTCTATATGTCCTTCAGCTGACATAGTTATTTGATCATCCTCTAGAACGTGATTAGGATCAGGAATATACTTCTTTAACAAACTCACATGAAATACATTGTAGACTAACGACGATGAGGAAGTTCATAAGCTTATTCTCCAAGCCTACGAGTAATGACGTATGGTCCAGAATATCTTGGAAATAACTTCATGTACTTCTTGAAGGAGAGGGAACTTCTTTTTGGATTGTACTCGAAGAAACACCATGTCTCGTTCTGCAAATTCTCTAAAAATCTCTTTGGTTTGACATACTACTTTTTCCTATCTTGAGCAACCTTGACATCTTTCTTTATCGATTACATCTGATGATTCATCTTATCCAGCATCTACTTTGAGACCTCCACTCTGATAAAGGGATTTGACCCATTTAAGGGTGTAAGACATTTTTGTCCATGTAATGCCTTAAATGGGCTCATACTAGTACTTCGATGGTGAGAAGTGTTATCGATTACATCTGATGATTGATCTTATCCAGCATCTACTTTGAGACCTCCACTCTGATAAAGGAATTTGACCCATTTTTGTCCATGTAATGCCTTAAATGGGCTCATACTAGTACTTCGATGGTGAGAAGTGTTATAGGCAAACTCCACTAGATAAAGATAGATTAACCATCTCTTTGGCTCATGACTACAAAAGGTTCTAAGAGTGTCTTTCAACGACTTGATTGACCCGCTTTGTATGCTGAGCATCAGTATCTGGGTGATAAGTTACGCTTAAATCAAGTGAATTTCCAACTACTTTAAAGAATGATGTCTGATATCTAGAGGTGAATTTGACATCTCAATCACTGATGATTTTGTGGCGCAATCCATGAAGTCAAAATATTTTGTGTAGAAATACCTTGGCTATATCCAATGCTATAAAGGTCTTCTTCTCTGGAATCAGATGTGTGAATTTAGTTAGTCTATCCAACACTACAAATATAGAATCACAGCAGCCTACACTTATTGATGGTAGATCAGTAATTAAGTCCATACTTATACATTCCCATTTCATCTGTGGAATGTTGAGGGATGCATTTTGACATGTAAGGCATTGTCATACATGATTTAATACATCCCCTTTTAATCTGGGCCAAAAGTAGCTCCTCTTGACCACCATGAATGTCTTTACATATCCAGTAATAAGGTTGTTATGAACTTCAACTAGGGTCCTTCTTTTGAAATCACCCTTTTGTGAGGAACACACAAGCGATTATTAAAATATAAACAATTGTCTTCAATCATGTATCTTGAACTTTCCTTAATTCTTAAGGAGTCTTGCTCTCTTGCTTTAACAATGCTATAACCAAGGCGAAGAACTCGTCTATCCCGATCTCATCTTTCATCTCAGCAACAAGAAAAGGGTTGAGATCACAATTATTTGCTAACAAAGAAACCTTTCAACTAAGAGCATCAACAACTACATTCTCCTTCTCAGACTTGTACTTTATCTCAAAGTTAAACTCTTGCAAAGTCTACATCTATCATCTTTGATGCATGTTGAGATCCTTCTGGGTCAATATCCATTTCAAAATGTTATGGTCTATTTACCAGAGTGAATCTTTGACCAAGCAAGTAGTGTCTCCAAAATTTCAATGCACTACTGAGCTCGAATACTCCCAAACCATGATGCTGACCAGAGAAGCCCATAAGATTTGAATCCGATAGTGGTACCAAAATCTAGGGAATTCGAACACTCCTGGCCCACATGCCAACTAGAGGAGCCCACAAGATTTGAATCCAACAGTTGTGCCAAAATTTAGGGAGCGGCTTTTGACAGCCATACCACTTGCAAGCCCCATGAACACTCCGGCCAACTGGTCACAGGAGCCACATGAAGCTGAGGCGCACATCTAGTCCCTTGATTTTCCATTCCTAGTACAACTAGAACCTCCCCTTGTCATCACATCAAGTGTGTCGAGAGCAACTAGAACCTCCCCTTGTCATCACATCCCCAGTGTGCCGAGAGCACACCCACCTTTGACCGAGATCAGTCAAGGTCATTGACAAGATGCACCACTCAAGTGATATCTGCACGACAAACCACACAGCTATGCGATACCTTTACATGTGTCCACAATAAATAATTTCAGAATGAATACAAGGAAAACATGATCAAATAGTCATGCATCCACAATCTCTAGTGAACCATCGCAAGTTCGACGAGACTTCCACAGTCCTCCAATTGCAACTTTGATTGAAGATTCTCTAGCCCGCAAAGTCTAGGTGAGGTCTCTGTCATTCCACGAGCAATATCCAATTCTTTGAGATTACTTAGATTTACAAAGAGTCCTTATAACTTTTCTAGCATTCTTAAGAGTTGAGACTAGGGTCAACACTAAGGTAAATCTTATAGTGACTTTGAGTCCTTTATTTCTTAAGTCATAACCATTGTTAGATCTCCATCGAGGGTTCTAATTTTCTTAGCATATCATATGACTTAGGGCTTATGCCTTTCTTTGAAAGTCTTATCTAGAGGATAATTACTTTATAGACAGCTAAATATACTTATGAGTCTTTAAGGACTTACAAAATTCTCAACAAAAAATTCGTAGGTTCATTCTAGTGGCCAAAACTTTAGGACCTTAATACCTAGCTGGATCAATTAGATGGTTGGGTCTAACAATCTCTCTCTCTCTCTCTCATAGAACATATGTGAATTAAGTCTTTATCTTTAAGGTCTTCTTTGGTCTAATCTCTAGACTAAGGAGGAGAAATTCCAATTATGAATTTTCTCTAAGGGTCTGGTTACTTGACTTAAAAACATAAAAATCCCATATTACTTCTAGAAATCCTACTTTATGGATTGAATCTAAGGCTTTCTTTCTCTAAATGAGATCTTCGTCATTTTCTTCCTTTGATTTGACTCATTTCTTTTAAAAAAATCTAAAGGAGAATTTAACATCAAGGATTAACCTTCTAAGCATAATATGAGATTGACCTTCTGAACATAAATGAGTTACACAATTTCTAGAGAAATATTCTCTCTCTAGAAATATTTAACCATTTGTTTCGATAACTCTAAGGGTTGTAAATATAATTACTTTCTAAATAAGTGTTATCCATATAAATTTAGCCTTAAATTTGTTAAGCTAGATATCACATTTAACATATTTAGTATATTTTCTCTCTAAATTAAGCTTTTCTCTCACTAAATTTTAGCCCATTCAATTACTTATAGAATCACTGAAACTTTCGAGAGTAATTTCTTAAATTCCTTCTAATTTCAAGGCTCAAGTCATCATCTTGGTTCACTAAGAGATCTACTTTTATTTAGGCTTAATTGTACACGGAGTTGGTGCACACTTGTGCACATAAATACACATTTCATCTTCTTTCTTAAGATATCAATCGAGGCTTAATTGCAATGAAGGGACTTAGGGGTTTTCACTCAATAGCATGGAGTACACACATGTCCCACTCATCCTACGAGTAGCACCTAAACATGGAAAGACTGCCATGAATCCGCAAAAGCTTAGGCATAAGCTCCAAGAAGACAAGATGTCTACCATATCAAAATGATTGTAAAAGGTGAATGGAAAGAAATGTAGCGAAAAGTTGGTGATGAAGCTAACAATACGTCCTCCAAGTTGAAAGTAAAGCCAAGAAGTCATATGACCCACAAGGTCAAATGGAAAGGATAACAAACTCCCATCCATGATGAAGCTAATCGTGCAATTGCTTTGATCGAAGGGAAATATGGACCATCCAATCTCCAAAAGGATGGCCCTCCACCTAGATCAAAGGGTAAATATGGAAGACCAACGTCTATGTGATGGGGTTAGCTGCAAATCCTCCTATGTTAAAGGGAAGACCAACAACTAGCCCATCCTTACAGTCGTAATGTGAGTCCAACACTAAATACATTCACACGATGAACTCGAAACTCGTGGCTCGAATGTCAAAATGTCCTTGCATAAAAGAACCATCCAATCTCCAAAAAAGGATGGCCCTCCACCCACCTAGATCAAAGGGTAAATATGGAAGACCAATGTCGATGTGATGAGGTTAGCCACAAATCCTCCTATGTCAAAGGGAAGACCAACAAATAGCCCATCCTTACAGTCGTAATGTGAGTCCAATAACACTGAGAATACATCCACATGATGAACTCGAAGCTCGTGGCTCGAATGTCAAAATGTCCTTGCATAAAAGAACCATCGTGCATGCCAAGACTAGGATGTGCCATAGGTGCATCTGAATATCGAACCACATAATTAAAAACCAAATACTGCAAATGGCAAATGATGCACTCAAAAGTAAATGTCTTGCGGCTTGCAAAAAATGTAGGATTATGTCGACAATCATCACAGGAACCAAATACACATAGCTCATAGTCAGCACATCATGCAAAGTTAGATGAGAATCGATGTTGGCACAACTTGAAACATCCAAGGCATGACCCTCTATATCCATGTGTGTGTATGCATGACCCGAACTATGCATCACATCCTCATGTGCAAATCCCTCTATGTGTGCATGATCCTCCAAGATAAGAGTACAATCAATAGGATCATCATAAATATCACTAAGGACGACTGACAACGCATCCGCACATGAGAAATAATGAGTTAAAGCTAAGCTAATGGGGAGCTTAAACCAAGGTCTGATACCATGTTGCAATTCATGGATCAAGATCCCTACTGATAATCAAATATCTAAAGGGATTTTTTAAATACCCAATTGAACGCACGTGATACATAGGGTTTCTTAGTAGTGCACCCCCCAAGGGAGGGTAACCACTACCTAAGTTGAAACTATTCAAGTACTCAACTGCATATAATATTCCGTCATTCTCAGAAGAAACAATCGAATCTGCACTAAGGTATTCTCTTTCAAGACCAAGTAATGCAATCAAAGCTAGTTCATTGATCTCATCCACCTCTTGATTTCATGGTGCAAGAATAGCGTGGTCTTTGAAGAAGCATGCATTATCCTCCACTCTTTGAAGATCTTTGTACACCCATTCTACCAAACTCAGCAAGAGTTCCCATGGATCAACATTCATGATGGAATTACCACACTACCTTGATTATTTGGATAGTCTATAGAGCCAACCCCAATTTGTAAAGTCCATTTGACAAATTCTATTTCTATACAATCATAGCCACTTTTAATGACCCACATGTTTTGGGTAAGCTTTAAAACATTCATATATCTCCAATATATAACCGGCACAACATAGCATCAACAATATCCTCACGTGATCCCTTTGCCACAATAGGTAAGATTTGCCTAAAGTCACAACCAAAAAGCATAATTGTTTCACCAAACACTATATCACTTTGCATGATGTTTTTTAATGTCATGTCCAATGCTTCATATGCACACATATGCATCATTGGAGCCTCATCCCAAATAATTAATATTGCAAGCTTCAACACCTTTGTTAATGGGCTATTACCTTTAATACTACATGTGCTAAAAGCATTCAGAACCAATGGGATTTTGAAACGTGAGTGTGCAGCGTCCATTGAAAGTAACAATGTAGCTATTCTAGAAGATGCACATACCAAAGCAACTTGATTCTCTCCACGTAATCAAGATAGCAAGGCATTATTTTACCTGATCCACCTGGTGGGTTGGTGGCCAACCAGCCCATTGGCTACCGCCCAGATTGCTGGACTGTGTGCAACAAACCGAGCCTTCTTGTTTTGTAACAAGCTTATAATAACAACTTCTTGATGAACGAGTAGTACCCATGGTTGTAATGGAACAAAGGGGATTAGCTGGATAAGGAGATAGAGGAGTTAGAGTAGTGGACCTAGTCTACCTGGCTCAGATTGTAGGAGTGAGTGCATTACTGTGTGGATAGAGAGACTCATATCGGGTCTACCTAGGCCTTGAGGAGAGGAACAATACTGAATAGGGACACAGGAGAGTTGAGTGAGCAGTTCATGAGCAGGGTTCTTACTAAGGCATTATACTATAATAATCAAGAATGAATTGGTCCATGTCTTATTATTACTTTCTCTCTATTCATCTATGTCTATTTAGTGTTCAAACTTGTGTTAAGCTATTCTTGTCTGGATGTGGAAGGTTGTCTGGAATCTGGATAGCCATAAGAACTAACCCGTTTTGCATTCACTATCAATCTACCCACAATTAGGTAGATAGTAGCTCCATGTCCTAGTGTTGGCTTATCGCATTGGGCATAGTTGCATTGCTGCTACTCCGGAGCAGACTAGGTGTAGTCTGAAACCACGTAAGTACCGAGTCGTCCTAACCAGACATTTGATACTTTTGGCAATCCTGCTAGGGAACTAGTATGCCAGGTAGGGGAGTAGGAAGATAGAGTTTAGTTTTAGGTCAGTCCTGTTGGCACAGTTAGTCAGGAGAGTGAAGCTAGTTGAAATAAATAAGGAAAGGAAGTGCGCACACACTGGTGTTAGGAATGTTCAAGAGAGATTCATAAGAGTACAACAACGGAGTATGCATGGATAATGAAGGTAACTCAAACAGAGCAATGTGGCACCACCACGCCAAAGAGGTCGAAGATACAAAACATGAAGGATAACTCCATCATCTAAGAAGACTCATAGAAGGGATTCCAGGAACCACTGAGAAATCTAGAAGGATATCACCAAGAGCCACCAAACAGGAGGCATAAAGCTTAAGAAGAAGAAGAACCAATGTAGTCATGGGAAGGATGTCTCTCAAGTACCCTAAGTTCAAGGACAAGAGCGAGGAGGATTATGCTCACATCTTCGCCTTTAAAACCACATTCCTAGCCACCACTAGAGCTCCGTTGTCGCAAAAGATAGAGTATTTTGTGATAATGTTGGGTGGCAAGGCCACCACTTGGTATGCACAGTATGGTGGAAGTGCTCCAGACCATATTGTGTATACCATCTAGTGGCAGCTGGTATGCACAATATGGTTTGGAGCACTTCTAGACATTTAAAGAATTGAAGAGGACCTTCTTGAAAAGATTTAGGAAAGACAAGACCATAACAGAAGTGCTAGAAAAGTTGTAGAGGCTAACTCAGAAGAAGAGGCCAAATAGCAAGGCCACTAGTTGGTATGAACAATATGGTTTTGAGCACTTCTAGACATTTAAAGAATTGAAGAGGACCTTCCTAAAAATATTTAGGAAAGACAAGACCATAACATAAGTGTTGGAAAAGCTGCACAGGCTAACTCAGAAGAAGAGGCCAAAAGAGGACTATGCAGCTAAATTTCGAGCAATGCTAATGCGCATGGATCAACCCAACTAACCTCCTCCAGCCACGCTAAGCCAGTGGTTCATGAGAGGACTAAGGGAAAAGCTCCAGATAGCAGTAGCCTTATATAACTTGGATGTTCTCACCTTTGAACAAGTGGTGGAAGGAGCTACTAGAGCTGAGGGGATCTTGAAGCAAACAAGCAAAGATCCTAAGAAAAAAGAAGAAGGAAAAAAGGAAAAAGAAGGAGGAAGAAACTACAAAATCAGATTTTGAAGAAGACACCTCAGAATCAGAGTCTAGTAAGGAGTCAGATGCCGAAGAGCGAAAGCTCGAGAAAAAGAAAGGCAAGAAGCAGGCAATAAATGTTCAGGAAGAACTAAAGGTTGCCCTAGCCAAGATTTCCAGAGGACACACAGGATCTAGACGTAAACCAGATGTCTGGTGCACAAAGTGTAACAATCAAGGTCACATGAAGGAGGAGTGCCAGTTAAGGAACACTCAGCAGATATGCACTATTGTTGCTGTGAGAGGAACAATCACTGCAAAAACGTGTTTCTACAACACTTGGAAGAATAGGAATCTGAGGGTGATGGAAAGGCAGCAACACCAAGCCCCAGCTGTTAACTAGGTCACCACATGACCTTAAGTCAACAAAATGTATAGAAGAGGAGGAGGTAGATTTAGACCAAGGGGAGCTTGTTTCTATTGCAATGGTCTAGGACATAGACAAAATGACTGCCCCATATTTCAAAGTCATCAAGTAGGAGCTACAAGAGGCAAGGCCGCAAAGGGAGGCGAACCCAACAGGAGATGATGCAATTTTTGTAAACATGGTAAAATTGGTCCATGGGGCAGGAAAAGAACAAGAAAAATCACTAGAGGTGATGGCTATGACAAGATCAAAGGACTTTTCAAGACACAACAACAGGCAGGAATGCCAAGCCAAAACAAAAACGAAAGCCAGAACAGTGGGCAAGGCAACAGAGAGTCCGTGACTAAATCACCAAGTTGGTGTGCAGAGCGCATAAGGGATGGTGAGGATAATACAAGAAAGCCCATACCTCGGAGAGAATTTTGAGGAAAATCTAGACAGGACAAACCTAGTCAAGAAAAGAGAAGAAATAGGACCAAGAAAGAAGCTGATGTGCAATGGTAGAGCAACCAAAGAAAGGATGTTGAAGTGCCAACTAGAGCCAATTATAGCCTAGAGCAGTAGAAGCATCTCAAGAAAGGAAACTGAGGGAAATCTGGAAGGAATCAAAATAGGAAAAATGACAAGGGAAAGTCAAGAAAAGGAAAGGGAAGCAAAAGAGGACGCAAAAGAGGAAGAAGGAGGAATGTATAGAGGCCAAGGCATGCCAACTGACAAGGAAAAAAGCAACAACTCGGTGAAGGAATATGACTTGTGGTGGGAGAATCTCAGCAAGATGAAACTAAACATCACACTGGACCAAATGCTAAATCTAGCTCCCAATTATAGGCAAAAGTTGCTTCATACCATAGTGCCAAATGAGAAACTGGTGCAGATGTCCTTGCAGGAACCGAAAAACCCGACAGCGGAATGCCATAGTGCCAAATGAGAAACTGGTGCAGATGTCCTTGCAGGAACCGAAAAACCCGACAGCGGAATGCAGGAATGTGGAAACAGTCCAAGACTATGATTAGAGGACAAATAGTGACAAGGGTCATTCTCGACGAAGGATAAGGAGTTAACATAATATAAGATAGTCTGGTTAAAAAGCTAGGAATTACTGACATGCAACTAGCTCCATTCCATATCAGCATGGCTAACCAAAGAAGAGTCCGACCAGTTGGGAATGGTAGAAGTTCTTAGATAATCTCTTGTCAAGTAATCATAGAAATCAATTACTACAGCTATAAAAGGAAGGCCAATTTCTATGAACATAGAAATGAATTTCTAATTTTTCAAAATACATTCCACCTCAAAAAATGTTAACTATTTTTTGCTTTGTATAGAAATATTACAATTTCTATGATCATAGAGATTTTTTGGTGGTTGTAAAGTGATAGAAGTGATACTTCTATGATCCTAGAAATTAATTACTATGATCATTTAAAAAAAATTACGATCAACTTTTATGACACATGGCATCCAGCAATTTATCAAAGTTGGATAGAAAATTACTGTTGTGCAGTAGTTGCAGAAATAACTTTTATGATCATAGAAGTCACTTCTATGGAAATGGTAGAAATCAGTCCAAAGAACAATTATGACATTTTAATGACAAATATACAATTTCTCTCTTACTATAATAATTCTAATATACCCCTTATCCTCCTTTAAACTAGAAAAACTACCAAATGAACACAAGCATGCAAAGAAAAAAAAATATCAACAAAGGCTAATTTTGGTTTCACAAAAAACACACAAACAATACAAATCTCATAAAATGAAGTTGTCTACAAGGAATTCTCCATTGTACTTGCAAATGTCTTGCATGGTATCCTCCTTTGTATGGATTACAACACACAAAAAACACATAAATCAACAAGCACAACTTTTGAATTCTCCGTTGTACTTATGTCTTGCATGGTATTACAACACAAAAAATACATAAATCAACAAAATACAATCAACACAACTTTCAACAACAACTATAAGTTTTTTCTACTCTAGGATGTAATTGCTTTGATGATCAAGGTACACTTTAAGAAAAGCAAGCTAACGAGCGATTCCCCAATAGTAATTGCTTTGACAATCAAGGTACACTATAAGAAAAGCAAGCTAACGAGCAATTCCCCAACTGTGGTGTGAAAAATATTTAACCTTCTTTATGTAAGGGTCATTTTGCGACTTATCTCGAAGCTGATTAGATCGAGGGTTCTTGAGACAATGGGTCATACCATGGTCCCTTTATCTAGAGATGTATGTGGAGGGTTAGCATTAACGAGGTTAGTTGCACGTGCATGTGTTTGTGTGTCATGAGATGCGAGAAGTAAAAACTTTATGATACTACCCATAGTAAAATATGCAAGTGGCATGCATAGAAAATGGGCAAAATGTGTGCCCCTGTGTGCACTTCTCCACAGCATGAAAACTTCTCCAACTCAACTGCTTTGTTTGACTCTCTTTATTGCTTTCTTTGACATTTACTTGACATCCCTTTGTGGCTTGAGGGATTTGGCATTTTCAATCACTTGGGATAGAAGCAATGTGGATTACCAGGTGGTGTGGTTGAGGATGAGGCCAAAGAAGGTTCCTGCTAATTTGAGGAAGGTCCAAGCGATGGGTCGTACCATGGACCACACTTACCCCCGCCATGGTTCCTTGATCTAAAAATGTACTTGAAGGGTTGTCAGAGTGATGAGGCTCAATGCAAGTGCATGAAAGAATAGTCCCTATGTCTATAAAATGTAGAGCCTATGTATATATATTACAGGTGGTGTGCATACGCATTGAGCAAAGGTGTGCCTTGTAGAAGCTTCTTCCCATGAAAATTCCAGCACTCTAATTTCTTTGACACTTTTTATTATGCATTCTTTGACTTTTACACATGGTTTGAGATAGAAAATTATTCTTTGAGGTGTAATAAGACTGGCCGATAAGGTTGGTGTGAATCAGGTTGTCCATGAGAATGGAAGAATTTAGGACGCCCAATGTGGCCGGTAAATTGGTAAACCACGAACTATGGGTGTCCTATTGCACATGGCCAAATGGATCCAGTGCTTCTTGAGCCTTTTTTTGAAACATTGGTGGCAATTCAGCCCACTTGCTTGAAGCATGGCAATGTCAGTGGGAAAGAAGGGAAGCATTACAGAGCTTCCTCATCTCAGGGGTGAAATTTTGGATTGCTTCACAATGCCAGAGGAAAAAAGAGAAGCATTACAGAGCTTTCGTGTCTTAGGGGTGAAATTTTGGATTGCTAAGTAATGCCAACCTTGGGCATGCAATGTTGCTTTGACCTTGTTTTGGGCATCTCTACCTTGCTTTATTAGCATGAATGTAGGCAAGCTTTGTGCCTTGGAGAGAGATGCAAAGCATGGTTGATTAAAGCACCACTTTGTGTCGAGATTTTCGTTTGGGTGCATGGACCTGATAGCTCCATAGGCCATGATTGGGATGCTTATTTGATTGGGAAAGATGGAGGATTCTCCGGTGGGCATCTTCTCATGAAGTTCACATGTGCCATACACGAATGGAAGGATAGTAGCCCTTGTGAGTGTGCAAATGCCAAAATTGTAATTCATAGATGGAAAGAGATGGATTGAGCAAGAACAAGACTCAATGAAGAAGACAAGACAAGATAGCCGGATCAAAGGCAAGCATGCAGTGTTAACAAGAGACATGGATGTTATGTGCAAGAATGGGATCTAATGTCAGAGTGCCTTGATAAGGTGCGGTTCTGACCATTGGGTACAATCAACAGAAGACATGGGTACACGGATAGCTAGACCATAAGATAGAAAGGACTATTTGGGTCCATGTGCCTAAGTGCCAATGGTGAAAGATGTAAGTGAAGGAGGTTGAATGCACATCAAAACTTCTCTCCAGCTACCTCTCCCAAGGCTCTTTCACATAGCTGCATTCATGGCATTTAGGAGATCCTAATTGCTAGCAACCACCACAAGAAGAAAGCCTCCCGCAACTAAAAGACGTACCACAATAGTGCACCAGAATATCATTGAGTAAATCAAGCTCTCAAAATGAATATTGAAAGACACCCTTCTATTTAAGTGAGGACCCGTTACCTTTACCAAGCAAAATAAAGGTATGTTCTTTGTAATGCCAATAAAGTTCATCAACTTGCTAGGCAGACACATTCTAACTTTGAAGCATGCCCCATACACTTATGTCTTTACACCCACATCTCCCTTCTTCCTTAGTCAATGTTCGCATCACTCACTCAAAATGTGACAAGTACTGTTGCAACCTTTCCTATGCCACTACGTCTTAGTTGTGGGCATCACCAGCGTTTCCCACCCTAAATGATGCACAAATCCACATGTATCTCTGAGCTCTTTCCAAGTTGATTCAATCTTTTGCTTTCCAAAAGTTGGTCCATCATTCCAAACCTGTAAAGTTGCCTTGTGCTGCTATCTTGCCACGTGGCAATGCCACATAATCTCTCTCTCTCTCTCTCTCTCTCTCTCTCTCTCTCTCTCTCTCTCTCTCTCTCTCTCTCTCTCTCTCTCTCTCTCTCTCTCTCTCTCTCTCTCTCTCTCTCTCTCTCTCTCTCTTGCGTTGCATTTTTGCACATCAGTAGCCTGTATTTTGATGCTTCGGTGATATAAACATCGTCTTGTCATCCAACATATGAGCATCTTCATAAATGTTAAATATCGAAATGAAAGCTGCCTGATTGTCATAGTTTATAGAGTCTTCATTAGCTTTTAGCTTTGCAAGCCTCTTTCAACACTCTTCGATGTAGTGCCATGTCTTGTGGCAATAACAACACTTTCCTTTCTTCTTCTTGGTGTCACCCTGTGATGAGTCCCCTTTGCCTTTATCCCTGGAGAAGTAGGATTGGTCTCCTCTGCTTGCATCACCCTTGGATATGCTCTTCCTTATCTACTCCTCTTGGAGAAGTGATGCAACCAGCTCCTCAACATTGCCTCCTCGATTCATAGAGAGATTCAGAGAAGTATGGAAACTCTGATAAGACTCAGAGGTGTAAGGAGTTAAGAATGGTGGTGACCAATTTTCTGTAGTTAACTACCTCGTCTATATTCAGCAAACTGTTCTTTGAGTTTTGTTACCTTGGTAAGATGATCTGCAATGGAATCACCTTCATTCATTGGTCAAATTATCTAGCTCCCACATCAGGTACATGACTCGTGCTTCATTTACAGGACTAGAACATGGGTTCGAGGAACACCCATGCAGCACTTGCAGAGCTGTGAAATGGATGTGAGGTACAATTGGGCGCTTGACTGAAAGAGAAATCCATGGCCATTGCTTGAGCATCACAGGCATCCCACCATCTTTGATCTTCAGTGGGTCGAGGAGATGGTGTTGTAATACCTGACACAACTTGTGCCACAATTTGAGTCACCCTTAATGGTAAGGTGCCAGGAGTTGGTGCAACAAGACGAGGCTCTTGCCTCGTGAGACAATCTCAAAACTCCATAATGAGTAGTTGGCACCATTAAGTCGACCTTCAGTTATCTCATGAATGCACCAAACCTAGAAAGTTTATTAGAAGCAGCTCTTTGTGACATCCTCACAGTAGTATGACGTTTCCCAAAGCTGGAGAGAGAACCATGAAAATAGGAAAGCCCCCTCTTGATGTGAGCTCTTGGGAAAATACGAGAAAAGGAGAGTTACGAGAGCGTGCACACAAGGCATTGAGATATGACGGGATTGAAGATGCGATCGCCGAAGTATACCAAAAACATAGTGTATACTTGAATGGGGTAACGCAAGACTCCGAGAGTATTGCACAGGAACAGGAGTGCCTATGGATGCTTCCGCTTTACAAGACTTCCACCAATGAACAAGAATCCCATAATATGTAGCACAGAGGCCTTGACTTTGACAAAAAATATACAAAAAGAAAGTCCCAAAACTAGTGTACCTCTGTGGATAGGTCGCTGATGTGAGATGAGCTGCTTCTGTGCGAGAGAGGAGATGAAGGAGAAGAGGAACACACAGAATGTGGGTGGGGAGACCTCAAAGTGGCAACCCCCTATATACACACTATAGTATATATATGTATCCTTAAGGTACAATCATCAGTGGGCGCCCGCCCAAGGCATGGGCGGTCGGGCAAAGGCAATGCGCCTCTGACCCCAACAACCTCCCACTAATGTGCCGAGAACCTAGTCTAATGACTAATGTACAAGACTGATGAGTGAGAACCACACTCATCCAATGCCCACAGATGGTCTATAATCGTGTGCATCTGGCTGTCCTACTCCCGTGTAAGTCCATACACCACCAGACATACCACACACGTCTTGCAAGTATGTATGCAATACCTGCATAACTCCCCCATGCGCTATGCCAGCATCAGTCCACCGAAAGACTGATAGCAAATGCTCCCACTATAGCTACTATATCCGGTCTCGAGATCAACATCTCGTACATGAGACCACTAAATGCTGATGCAACACTAGCTAAACCTGCTAGCCGTACTGAACATGCATCAACATGAATGTCCCTGGCAATAGGCATCTCTGGTTGACTAGGCATGTCAACCCCATGCATCTCTCCTGAGTGTCTACAAAAGATGCATAATCATGATGTGCAACCTCAGAGCAAGCCTGCTGCTCTAGGTGTCTAGTCAAAGACGAATCTTGCACAGCAAAATCATCATGCTCACTGTCAAACATAGTGAGGAATGATTGCATATAATAGCTGACTCTGGGATGGTCGTCACCTCCTTGACATCCATCAGGACGACTGGATCCACATGTCCTGAGATAACCATATCAGCCTCTAGCATGAGCATATCAAAGTCAGACTGTGTCACAGATGCCGCATCAACATCTATACTAGCAGTCAAGTCAATCCTGTCAATCTGTGTTTGTAGGGAGCAGACCCACTCTACCTCTGTATGCACAAACTCTGACAACTGCTGTGTCTCACTAGAGCAATCCCGCTCTACCTCTGCACCTGCAGATATATCCTGCACAGCATCATGCTCAATCTCGAGCATCTCAAGAAATAACTGCATCACAGTTAATGTCTCAGCATCCATGTCTGATGTCTCATCCTACTGTGACTCACTAGAGCTAACCTGCTCTAACTCTCCATTCATAGACTCCCGCACAACTACCTCCTGTCGTGTCTCACTAGAGCAAAACCGCTCTACCTGTCTATCTGGCATAGGAGTATCATGCACAACAGACTCACTGCTCTGCTCTGTGATGACTAGCAAAGCGTCTAAATCTGTCACCACCACTAGTGACTGCTCTAACTGTGCAACCATAGAGCTATCGTGCTCTAACTGTCTGTCTGACGACACCTGCACAGCAACAACAACGAGCGAAGTGTCACGTTGCTCATCTGCAAAGTATACTCGCCTAGACTACGAACGTCTGCATGGCAACGGACTCACAGAGACTACGACGTCTCTAACACCAAGAACGTGAAGAAGGGTCAAACGAGAACCACGACTGCCTCGCGCTATCACAAGTGAAGCCCTCGGCACTATGTAAGACTCATCTGTCAAATGAACCTGGCACCCATGATCCCTGAGTTGCGAGATGGAGATCAAACTCCTACAAGAAGATGGCACATACTGAACATCATGGAGCACAAGTATACTCCCACTGGCAAACTGCAAATGAATCTCACCTACACCGTGAACATCATCCTATCTCAAAGCAAAAAACGTGCTAAACCACTCCCTGTGTGGAGTGACATGACGCATAGCACTACTGTCCAGCTGCCAATCGTGAGACAAAGTCCACTCAGCAGAGTAAGCGAAACATCATGCATAAGAGTGTCAACCACACTCGTACTCTAAGCCAATGGAGTCCTCCATTGTCTCCAACGCCTAAAACAGTGTCTCCTCATGTGCCCTGGTCTGCCACAATGCCAGCAAACCACATGTCTACGCCTCTGAGATCTGCCTAATGCACTGGCCTGTGTATCCAATGACGAACTGTCACTACAAGATGCCATAACTGATCGCACAATGAGTCCACAGATCAGCCCAAACGTGAGATAATCTATCAATGAGCGTAAAGCTCCCACAGTGTCAATACATGAGCTGTACCTACTCTATCACAACACTGCAACCGTGAGCTAATCGCCAAGCTCACAATGTGTGGTATCGATGCATACACGCACTAATCTCCCACCTTCAGAGAACACCGCACGTAAACCCTGAGTGCTATCGCAATCGCAACTTGGATCACATCAACCAATGCGCATAAAACTCCTAGAAAAATTTCGCCTGAGTTCCGGCAACAAAACAGCTATAAACCCAATAACCAGTAAAACTGCCTGTAAGCTCAAGACTATGAGCATCCAATACGCATCAAACCACACTCAATATACATGCATAAACCTTTGCAAATCTATGTCCAAACCGCAGTACCTGTCTTTGAGCGTAACTCAAGCTCATGCGCATATATCCACAGTCACATGCATGTGAGCAACGTAGCTCAAAATGTACCAATCCGTAACGCAAACAAAGGACCTGCGAGACTGAAATCCACTCACGTAGAGCATATGCACACAAAAGAGACCTGTAATGCTCACAAATGAGCAATGTGTACCGCAATCGCATACATGAGTCGAAGCCCGTAGAGAGAACCTGTAAAACTGGAGAGAACACGCACATATGCTCAATGCATACACCGCATCAAGCGAAACCGTTGAACGAGACCTATCAGCTATGCATACCACATGAACATACATGTGACTGCTCAATGCATGCCAATGAGTGTAGCTGCCGAATGGCTACACTCACCCTGCAACCTGGAAGAGCAAAAAACTGGTATAATGCAAGGTCGAAGCCGTGTACCTGGTGCCTGGGACTGAAGGATGCTCCCGTCAATGCGAACGCGCACTAACGAGGTTGGTGTCGCTATCGTCGATGTCGATGTCGTCGCCATGCTGATGCCGATGCCGATGCCAAATCCGCAGGCAAAATCGCCTCCGCCGATGGCGTTCTCGACTGGCGTGGGCATAGGCAACACGGGCGTAGGCGAAAGTGCACGCTCTGCGTAGTAGATCTCATCCTCAAATTTCTCCCTGGAAATTGCTGAGAAATACCTCTTTCGCAACCGCCGGATGTGAGAGAGACTGTCTGCAGAGGAATTCGTGGAGCTCTCTCTCCTTCTCTCCCACTTGCTCTGTTGCCTCCAGCAGAGAAAGGATTAGACCCCAGCTGTCTCTCTCTCTCACGCTTGCTCTTTCTCTCTCTCACGGCTGAAAACGGCAGCCCTTTTCTCTCTCATGGTTGATTTTCAGCCGCCTTGTGTGTGTGTGTGTGTAGCTCACACAAGAGCTCTATCTGCTCTCCAACCTGCACTCTCTACTGCAAGCTCTACAGCAGCCCATAGTGTAACCTACACGACTTCACTCTCAACACTCTATCATGTTTGCTCCAAGCTGGTCACGCTTCTTCTCTGCACTACTTGCTGCACTGCATACACAAAATAAGCTTAATTTGCAGCTCTTTGTGCTGCACTTTACCGGTTGCAAAGCACTGCTCTTTTTGCTTTTTGCGCTCTCAGCACGATTCTCCTACCTCAACTGGCTGCACTCCTCTGCGCACTCTCCAGAGCACATTGTGGATAAGGCTGAGAAGAGGCGTTCCCACGCCGGCTATGCCGCAAGCGCCGCCAAGGCTCTCAGCTCGCAGATCTGACTCTGGTCTTGCAGATCTACACTTGCAACAGCACCACAACTCTCGAAGCTCCGCTGCGAGCTTCTTTTTACTTCTTTTTATTATTTTGGCACCTTTCTCTTTCCATTCAGATTTTTCTACTAAATTAAGAGCAAGGAGGAACACATAGAGAATCAAGAGGATGGCAAAGGGATCAAGAGCAAGGAGGAATACAAAGAAAAGAGACATTTACAACCTGCACATCAAGCTTGAACATGAATATGAACCTTTAAGTAAGAGAAATAAACCTAATACTTTGTGTACTACTTCTAAAGAAATGTTGAGGATGCAAGGGAAGAAAAACATAGATTTATGGATTGATGGGAGGTTATATCCAAAAGACCCTTTTACAAACTCCACACCCCCATTTAGGAATACGACATCTCTGCTTAACTTTGTTGGAGATAGCTATAATGGGCTCCTAGGATATACACATCATTTGGAAGTAACAAGCAATGTTCTTAAATTAGAAAGAGATTTGTTTGAGAAGAAGAACATTCATTTGAAGAAAACCATGGAGCATTGTGTGTAGAAGTTATTAAGCAATAAGGAAACCATTTCAGGGCTTGAAAAATAAATGTCTGAATTAAGACATAAGCAGACCTCATTAGGTCTCCATAAATGACAAAAAAAAACTAAGGGATATTGAGAGCAAATGAAGCTAGGAGGTGGTGGCATCAAGAAGAGAATATATGCAATCAAGTAAGCTCCTTTCTATTAACTGGTTTATTGTCTCTATTGTGATATTTTATGAATAGCAATCATTATTGCATATGTTCATGTATATCAATTTCTGCATTTCAATATGATATCAGATCATTATTGCACCCTGATAAAGAATCAACGACAGAACCTTCTGGCGCACATTTAAGTCTTCTTTTAAATCACCAGTATTATGTAGAAGCACTGATGAACGAGAAGAAATATAAGAAGGTCTCAGAAAAGCAAATAGACGACTTTTTCAAAGATAATCAACTCAATCCACAAGACATCCAGGCAATACTTGATGAGGCTGGTATATCACACAAAGGGTAATCAGCCATTTATAAGACTGCAAGAAAAGATGAAGGATTCTAGTATGAAAGGATCATTATTGCCAAATCCTTCTTTGGTTTAAAAAAATACGTAAACAAGTAAACGAAGAGGTACTACAAGCACTAGGAATCCCATTTCATATTGAAGACACCTATGCTGCACCAACAGGAGATGTAGTCTACAATAGATTCAATAATATTTTCTACGACTTGAAGGCCTTACAATCATATGCTGTTCAGTTGTTTGAAGTTACTCCTGAAGAATGTGATGGTGTCCTCAAATTTGTGCTAAAGCTTGATGAGTGTCAAATTGTGAAGGAGAGAAAGTTAGAAAGGGTTACCATCACACTGATGAACATGGCACTTGATACATCTATTCTAAAAGATGATCCTAGATGGTTTAGTGTTCAATCTCAAAACAATATATTATCGTTAGGATTGTTTGAGGTAAAATTTATTAGACTTGGATATGTTTGTGAAAAAAGAATTACATATAAAAAACACTAATGGGTGTTTCATTCCTATCTTTCTTATGTATTGCAGGTAGAATTAAAGAATTTTGATGTTCTGCATTGGGTCTTTCATAAGACATCGATACCCGAGATCATCAGCGAGCACAGAGAAATGGTAAAATCTTGGATGTGGAAGGCATGGAACAATATAAAATGGAGTGGCATATGGCGGGTGATCTTAAAACTCTGAAATGTATGCACAATGTGTCAAAGGGTGCCAATTCAAAAAGATCCCTGAATGATATTTAAATGCTCCATGATTTGACAAAAGCGGATGTTAGGGGCAAAAAAATTGGTGTTGCCGATAGACCCAAACTTCAAGTCAATTCTCAATATTCCATTGTCAAGTGTCCACATTTGTACAATGCATGCTCTTTGCAGAATCATTGAAAAACTCTTATTTTTATACATATGTTTTGCATGGACTCTACAACCCAATACAGTAAAGGTTACATCCATCAATGCACTAGAGAAAGTTTCATCAAACATTGGTTTGCTTGGTGGACATGCAAAAATTGAACAAGATGAAAAAAGGTCTAAGGATGGGAAGAATGTACCTAAGAAACCTTCCATTGGGGGTGTTAAAGCAAGAAGGTTTCTATTTGAACCAACACCAGAAGGTCATAGAAGAAGACGATCAGTGCAGATCATAAAATACAACAGATGGAAGTGCGTTCACAATGCAGTAGTAGACCATGCAGACAATGGTCAAGCAAGAACATGGAAAGCCAAGGTGTGGAAATCTCTAGACACTATGTTTAAGTTCTGTGACAAGAAAGTGTGGACGAAGGAGGACCATGAGATATTTCAAACAGTGCTAGATGAGTTCAAGAGATCAATGATTGATGCATGGACGGATCAACACATCACCCATTATATGGTATTAGATTGATTATGCATTGAACTAGTTTTTATACTGTATATTAAAAAATATACTAATTAATGTATTCTTTTATTCTCTTGAAGCATATTATATACCATCATACTCCTTGGTTTGCAAAGAAGTATGGTAGTTTATCAATATGGTCAACCCACGGAATGGAGAAAACACATTATCAAGCACGCTCCGGGTATTTCAATCATACAAGACATGGTGGAGGAGCAAAAAAAGCTAACAGTTTAGAGGAATTACATCAGTGGACATATAGGAAGCTTGTACACAAAGCCAAAAAGAAGCAGCAGTTCAAAGCATCTCAAATTAATCAACAGCAGTAAAACTTGTGAATAAAGAAAGAAAACAAGATATATGGAGGAGATCTAATGCAAGTATTAAGCATGTAGAATGGCAAGTAACAAAACAAAGAAATGGGAAGATTTGGATACCCATAGATCCATGATTAACATTTCAAATTCAGAAATGATCATATGCAAAACTGTCATGACATTACACAAGAGAGAGTATTATTACAAGAGATAGGAATATACTACTACTCCTTAACCTGCTCACTAACATCCTCACAGTATTTATATATCGTAACGAGTTGGAGAGAGAGAGAGAGAGAGAGAGAGAGAGAGAGAGAGAGAGAGAGAGAGAGAGAGAAGGAGAAGTAGTTAGAGAACAACAGTATTTATATATCGTAACGAGTTAGAGAGAGAAGGAGAAGTAGTTAGAGAACAACAGTATTGTTTCGTGCAGATCGGTTTTTAGAAAGCTAATAATTGCTCTCAAGGCCATAATCCAGGACACACTACTAGAACACACAAGGACTGTGAGACGTAGAGTCCCGCAGCAAAACAGGATGGCCATAGTTGCGGTTGGAGGGTGTGCTACAACACAAAGTTGCTGCTACATTTAGTTCTCTCATTACCTGCAGAAAATGTAGGCATGCTCTTTTTTTTAATGATATGTTACTTTCCTTCCTCATTCTTTGACGGCACATGTCTATTTTTTTGGCTTTTTGTAGAATCCACCATTATCAGAATACTCCGATGTGGATTTGGGGCTGCCATTGAGCATATTATTATCAACATTCATAGCATGCCACCTAATATCCTTGTTATGTTTGTGTCCCCTCCACCATGGCCATGACCAGGACCACCGCCCCATGGCAGTACCCCCAAACACAAGTCGACATGTTTGTTGTCGAGCTTCTAGAATCTGATGAATCTGAAGATGTCAATTTGGAAGCTTCAACCTCGCAAGACGACAGCAAGCTTCAATTTTCCAGAAGAGCAACCACCCCAAGAGCGTCCGGAAGAGTAACTACCCCAAGAGCGTCCCGAAGAGCAACCAACCCAAGAGCGTCCCGAACAGCAAGCACCCCCTCAACGACAAGCCTCACTGCCCCAACAACAAGAATCATCCCACACAATAGCACGCTTCGTATAGGGAAAAATGAGAACATGCTATCAATGTTTTAAACATCCAATAAGAAAATGTAGAATATTTGTCTTAGTTTCTATTGCTCTAAGAAATACAAAATGTTGTCATGATTGATGTAACTATATGCTGTCAAAAATACATTTATCTCCATTTATCTCTATGTGATGGTTGTTTGCACCACGAAAACTTGCTTCCTTGTAATGTCTTTACATTGAATAGTCCTTTCTTTTCTCCTTGGTACCTATTTCACAAAAATCAAAGTAATGTATATAAGTAGTAATGATTATGGCGTAGTTTTTGAATGAATACTTTTTCGAGGTTAGATTGAATAACATACCTTATGGCCGTTGCACTTGAACACATAATCATCAAGCACTTGTAGGTCATCCTCATTTGCCAAGTCTGTTTTCACTTGACGCAGTGAGATTTTTACCTTATATTGAGTACTGTGTCAAGAGCTCATGTTCAAACCATACCTCTAATAACATCAATGGATTTTCAATGTCATCCTCCAAGTCCTGATCAATTGCTACAAGTTTTCCACCATTGACATAATGCCATCTCATATAATGAAAGGCCAAAATAAAATTATGGGAGAGCCAATCATATATTTATAGATAATAGATTTCCTATGGATTTTGCAGGTAATCCCATTTAATTCCTTCACATCCCAATTTTGACCTAAGAAATCCAAACATTTCTCTGATTTACAGATAAACATTGACAATGTTTTTTTTACCTCCTCGTCATAAAAGAAGTCGACAAAAACATGCAATGACATAAAGACAACGATTTTCACCTGACGATTTGCTACATTTGGTCTTATACACCTTTGCACGTCTTGGTATATTTTTAATCTAAAGCACTCACTTGTTTCTGCTCTGTTGGTGGACTATCAAATAAAGACAGTGGTAATGCTTTCAAAGATCCACAACCTGTAACTCTATGAGGTGCCGTGTAAAATTCATTATAAAAGAAAACTCCTCTCTCTACCGTCGCCAAAGGCCTGCTGGATGTTTCTTTGTATAACTGCTTACCAATAGATGCATGAAAAACATCAAAGATTCCCACAATACTATCTATAAGCTGCCAGTCAACCAAGTTTGAAGGATATATATCTATATAGATGAATACAAGAGAAACATAAGTATAGAAATGAAACACATTACATAAACATAATGTAAAAACATTTACTTACAGTTTGGTCTATGGAGTGGGATTCCATCAGGCAAACGTTGCAGACGCAGTTCTAAGTGCATGTAGGCATGTTGTATAAGGACTTCCTTAATGCTCCTACCTGTGTCAAGGAGTTTGAAGTCTTGAACTCTGCCTTTGTAAGTGTCGCGATGAACTCATTCTTTGTTTTTTTTTCACTTCCTAGTCTACAATATAATCCAACTACCAATAGAGATTGTGGTAGGAATCCACCTTTGATTATCCATATCAAAACTGTTGTATACTATAATAGCTCTAGTAGAGGAGCAGGGACGCCTAGGGCGTCTGGTTTCCATGGAAGCAAATAGAAAATAAAAGCAGATGTAAGAAGATGGAAGAAGATGAGATGGCAGAAGATATAACCTCCAAAACGTGCGAAATTTTTAGAGGAAAATCCATTCATTAAATGACGTAAGAACTTCGAAGAGAACATTTTAAATTTTTAGAGAAAAAAAGCACTTTTATTAAATGAGCTAAACAAGGAAAATTTTTAGATTGAAAACCATTCATTAAATGAGCTGAGATTTATTAAATGAGCTGACAACACTATTTTTCATATATATTTAAAAAATGACATCATAAAGTATGGTCAAATGCATTTCATATTTCTTTAATAACAATATATTCATATAAAGAATATATGAAAAACGTCTAATTATCAAAAGTTCCGTTACGGTGGCTGTCATATACGTTCATTGAATTATTTTGAAGTTCAACAACCAATGAAGGATTTTCTTAGTACAAATTTCGTGAGAAAATGGTCACATGATTGTGAATTATTAAGAGAGTAAAGATAAAGAGCATGACACAAACATTGCGACAAAAAGAAAACTTATCTTCATTCAAGAAAGGTGGTAATTGTGGACTTCCACCCTCACATATTATTGGCTATAGTCAAATAGGCAAATTCCAACATGCATTTGGATGGAATGACCCAAACCAATAGAAGGGGGGTGATAGAAATTTTTGAAGACAAAAGGAATGCGTCCCAATATCATGAATTTATGGGTCAGCACTTCATGTTCAAGGGAGAGTAAATGACCACACACACAACCAATAGAAGGGGGCTGATACAGATTTATGAAAGGAATGCATCCTGAATATTAGGAATTTATGGGTTGACGTTCCATGTTCAACAGAGTTAAAAGTCCTCTCCATTAGAAAGGAGGCAAGAGTTCTCAAGTATAAGATTTTGGTGAGAGTAGAATGAAAATGTAAAGAATCATAATGTAAGCAAGCCTTGCAGACTACCATATGAATTGATGCACATAGCCCAAAAATTGAGTGCAAATTGATTTAGAAAAGGACATTTTTTTGTGGAGCTATAGCTAAAAAGGCACACTTGCAAAGTAATTTAGGGAGAATACTATAATGCTGAAGCAAGAAGGCTTTCACTCTCATTAGCTTAATCATCTTTGCATCTGCCTTTGATAGTTCACCATAATACCCCCTACAGCTCGTAAAAATTGAGACTATTGCATCAACCTTTTTGGGATCCAAATTCATATCATAACTGGTTTGGCAATGATAATGAGCAAGCAAGAATTGGAAAAAAGTGGACCCAAGTGTCCAAACTCTTTTCAACCCAAAATATCCAAGGTACAAATTTACCCCACAAGCAGCTCCATTTCATCAAGAAATGGAGGAGCTTTTATTTCGACGAGCGTTAAGAACCAAGGCCAAGGAAAAGCTCTCAATTAAATTAAGTTGATTTGGGGAGGAAGTGACCAGAATTACTAGAATTGGAACAGTGAAGAAGCAATAGCCACACAGGAGCATGCAAGTCAGTGCCATGAACAATCACTCACATACAAGGCATCACTGGCAGGGGCATGCAGGAGCAGTTTTGCCTCACTCCTGACTATCAACCACAACTTCCTCCGCCTCATCAACCAGATAATTGTGGCAACTTTTCGATCACTGGCACTACACTGTCCATCATCATTCATAGTCATGCTGATGCACAACCCTAGCCTCATCTATCATAGACCTATCTCCAAGGTAGCCATCTAAGCGTCCCCAACGCACACCACATTGCCACTGACACACCAACTGGCATGTTGGGCACTTACAGAAGCCATCAATTCACAGGCTCACATGCCCTTCTACCCCTTACTCGCTAAACCCAAATGTAGTATATAAAATGATTTGGAGCCTGCACAAAGAAAAAGTAGAAGACGCGATTAGCCCTTGCAATGGCCCCATGAATTGCATCATCTCTCGCAATTTTGTAACTTGTCAATGTTGATCACCACCAAACCACCAAACGCCAATCTCTCACCCAATTCACTGCTTGTGGCCATTTACAGTGAGCTCAGTTTACAAAGGCTTTTCACAGGGTTGTGTTCCTTGCGTAAGTGAAAATTAGAATTGCAAGGAAGCACTGGGAAAGGAGCCCAAAGGAAGTTTCATCAGCTCAAGTGAACCTAAAAACTGCAGACAAGAAAAAGTATAACCATGATTTTCAGATGACACCTTAGCAAGAAATTCACCTCTTAAAACTATTTATTTAGACTATTGATCGGACACATTCAAAAGATGATACCTTCAAACATATATATATTTTCAAGGCCAGCTGAAACTTCCAGAAAACAGGACAATGAGGTGCATCAAAATTCAGGTTATGATCCTTCACAAGGTGCTTAAAAGCAATGACTACTTGCCAAAAGTTATATAGGGTGCAAGGACACTTCCAAAAAACTGTAATAACATACTAAGAAATATCACAATTCCGATCCTTCACAAGGTGCTTGAAAGCAATGACTACTTCCCAACAGTTATACAGGGTGCAAGGATGCTTACAAAAACTGTCATAACATACTAAGAAATATCAGAGGCAATGAAGCTAAAAACTGAGGTATTATATGGTGCCACATGTCTTGAAACAGGTTTTATTAGAAGTTTAACCAAGCTGAATCCTAGTTAGATGTCCAATCTTTGGTTATTACTATTGTTGGCACACTTACAACCTGCCTGTACCCTAGCCTTGGCATAGGACTCTTCCGGTCCATAAAGAAGACGAAAACTATGAACAGTACCGTTGGTTGCACTTCAGAATGAACCTACCAGTATCCTACCTTGGCCCGTAGAAGGTGAGGACTCTGAAAACAGAAGACAAACTAAAACAGAAGCAAGGGC
This sequence comes from Cibotium barometz, assembly GCF_041138505.1. Classification (NCBI taxonomy): domain Eukaryota; kingdom Viridiplantae; phylum Streptophyta; class Polypodiopsida; order Cyatheales; family Cibotiaceae; genus Cibotium; species Cibotium barometz. The sequence goes on from NC_141092.1 coordinate 41,635,236, forward strand.
TAGACATTCCATTGTAAACTTGGTTGGGATTCCAGAGTCTGGAAAAATAATTTTCATACATATAAAAATCCTATTGGAAACAGCCCAATGCTCAATTTTGTGTTAACATCATGATATGGGATGCCCAGTAGAGCTTGAAAAAATACTATCACTTGCGAATAACTAAATTGCTTGTTTTGATAACCACCACATCCAATATTTTTGACAACCTGTTGCACATACTCTTCAGCAAGCAATCATTGACAATCTGTTGCACAGAGCCATGGCAATGAACAGCCCTCTCACCTACAGAGACCTTTGGGTGCCAGAAGGCAACTTACATAAGCTGCTCGTTTTGCTGCCATAAAACACCACATAGGGTTGCAACCTTCAACCCACAACTTTTTTGTGCAAGGCAGCCACATTACAAGGGAACTCTGCAACCAAGACAGCGGGAAAAGCATAAAACTGTATGGCTCATTAATGAGCACATACATCCAACCACTCAAAATACATGCCTTTTTAGTCCCCACTAGACACAGATACATATGCATGATATACCTACACAAGGCATGAGTTCCTAGTTATGAAGCTTACCGCTGAGGCAAAGGCACTCCACTTTAACAGCATTGAGCGCACTTGGTCCTGGGACCATGCCCAACTCCTACCACTATTCCCAGCCCAGCCCACATCCATACTTTGTTAAAGTAAAAAATCCATCTGATCCCGCCTCTTTCAAAAAAAAAGAGGGAGGCAGAAGCCGAACATTATACAAATCAATCTTAGTCAAAAGGACAAATCAAATCACTGTTAGATTAGTGTGCAAGAACCATTAAACAGTTACAATTAGGACCTTGTGCAGTCATGGTGGCCAGTTCAACTACCTAAAGCTTCGACTGTGAACAAGTTTGCTGCAAGCGGAGCTTTTTAGTGCAAGTCCACCAAGTCCAACACAAAGAATAGATCCTTACACATTTGTCCTCGATTCTCCAACCTGCATACGACGGGAAATACGCACGAAAAAACTTTTGTAATTGGGATGGAGCAAAGGTCTCTCAGACTAACCTCTACAAATACAGAATTAAAAATCATCAAGGCCTAAGACAGTTCATCATCATGCAGCCCAGAATGCCAACTCCCTTTCAGTCGCTTCCACTGTTGCTGAAGGATGCAGATCTCGAGGGCCGGCTTTTCTTTTTGTGACTCTTCTTGGGCACAGAACCATCATCACTATCACCTCTGCTTTTACCACCGTCTACCGAAGGCAAATCTGAAGGGGATCTGAAATGTTGATGCCTGTGCCTTTTCCTCCTTTTGTCACGTTTCTCACGATCTTCATCTTTTCGATGCTTCTTTTTGAGACGCCTCTTTTCCTTGGAATCATCTTCAGAAGCCTGCACAACAGAACAAATGATACAGAGTAATTCCTAAAGGGTCGTGTGAATCAAAGGACCATGGTTGCATTGAAATCTTTTCACCAGCACAAAGGTACCAGGTGGGTAAGAACACTCAGAAACTGCACAGAGTCCTACCTTTATGCTTTCATCACCATCATTATAAGCCTGACCAGGCCTTTTTACTTCAAATTCATCCTCAAAGGCGACTTTTCCTCCTTCAGATTCTGGAATCTCCCCAAGTCCAGGACTTAACTCTTTAAAGGGAGATTTTGAGAGCTTCTGATGCTCAGTGAGAATTGTCTCATCTTTACTCAAGCTAGGTGACATGGTCTCTGCCCTTCTAGACACAGTCTTCTCTACATGTCTGTCTTTGACGCGAGATCTCGTGTGTGCTGACCGAGCATTCCCAAAATGTTCCTCAGCTCTCTGCCTTGGTGGCGAGCGACTATGGTCCTTTCTGGTTCTTGGTGATCTTGAACCACTCCGCCTCTTACTTCTACTAGGACTTCTACTTCTCCGAGAGCTTCTAGGTTCATGGTCTCTCTCTCGGTCCCGTTCCCAATGATGCCTAGCTTGAGAACGGTAATAATCCTCTCCACTTCTGTAAAACCAGGCCCGGCCTCTGCCATCACCACCATGGCGATATCGGTCTCTAGAACGTGACCTTGATCGACGACCACGACGATACCGAATGGGAGACCTTGATAATGACCTTGAACGATGACGACGACGATAGCGGATAGGAGACCGAGACCGAGACCGGCGTGGTCGTGAGGGAGACCTGCCAACAGGCAAAAGATTTAGAAAGTTCGCTTCAATAATTAACCATACAATCTAGTCTTGCACAATGAAGACCAAACCTTTTGACTGATGCATCCTTTTCTTCTTGGTCATTTCCACTGCCTTTCAAACTTTTACTTATTTCTGCTGCTCTTGCTGCTGCCATCTCTGAAGCAGATTTTACAGTAGCTGCTTGTAAGGCTGCCTGTTGTGTGGCAACAGCTTGCTGCACTAAGAGTGCCTGCTGAAACTGAAACTGCTGCATAGCAACAGCTTGTTGCATCATGACTGGCAAACCATTTGCAGCAGGTACAGCTGGAGGCTTCTTCACAGGAAGCGATTTCGCCACCTCAACATTAATAGGCCTACCCCCCACTTCCATATTATTGAGAGCTAGGGCCGCCTTGGCCTCTTCTGGCTTTGCATACTCTACATATGCCAACTGTTTGGATTCATTTATTTTGCACTCGGACACTGTCCCACAGTAACTGAAAAGTGTTTTTAGCTGATCCGCACTCAGCAATGGACTAAGGTTGCTTACTTGCAGTGTTCTGGAAAGAAGTTCCTTTTCCCTTTCTTCAGATAAAGCAATATCTTTCTTGCTCTCTTTTAAGGCTGAGGTTTTATAAAAAAAACTGGCATCAGTGCAACCAACAATCCGCAACTAACAATCCAATAAGCGACAAAACACACACAAATGATATTTTCTTCAAACTTTGAACATCTAACAAAAACTTTGCCCACTTCGCAACCAAAATATAACAAGTATAAGGCAAAACTGAACACAATTTAATTTTGCTTTCCAAATTTTCTACAAAATATGACTGGCAGTCCACCGGCCTCAAGTGATCTTCAGCATTATGGATTTCCTAGCTGAGGCCTCATATCCTAGGTTCTAACCAGACTGTTTGAGAAACTAGGATCTAGTCTCACCGCACACCACTACACCACTTCTGACAAGAAAAAGAGTTGAGACTCAGCAAACTTTGCTACCTCTACCTCCAATGTCACGTGCATACCGCACTTGGATGCCACGTAGACATATCTCTACAGAAGGTGCAGGACCTAGGATGGTGAGCTGGTCCCATGTGAGCCCATTCCGGGACAAGTCAGCCAGGGATCCATCTCAGTCGTCCAAGGTCAGGTGTGCATTGTCCTACACAGGAGTCCAAGGTCAGGTGTGCACTGTCCTGCACATGAATCAGTGCTAGTCAACGCTGTAAGTCTCCCTCTGGAATGATGTCATTGATTCTGTGTATCTGGTATGGTACCGGATGCCAGATCATTGTGTAGATAGTTAGGGTATGCTTTTAGAACAAGGGGCCAGCCCATAGGGCTACCCCAAGTCTTAGTGTAGGCATGGGGATGGTGTGAAACCACCCCCATGAGGGCCAGGAAGGCCCTGGCTGAACTCACCAGCCATGGAGGGGCTGTAGGACAGCCCCAGGGGCAGGCCAAGGGTAACCGACTGATTATCCAGCCCTAGGAGGGGTGTAGGGCAAGTATGGGGCAGCCCATACAGGCTGCCCAACCCCAAGGGACTTGCAAAATCAGTGCCCAGCCTCTTGGAACTCAGGCGCCTAGTGCCAACCAGCCAAATCAGAGATGCGCAGCATTTTTACTGATTTTTCCAACATTTAATGCTGATTTATCAATCGTGGGAAAAATTGTTGTTAGCCGCCTGGATTTATAGCTGGCCGACTGCCCTTTGTGGAGTAGTATAAATAGGGAGCCCACTATCCTATTGTTTCATCTCATTTTTCACCAAGAGCCAAGGCAAACAAGGGCTAGACAAGCCAAGGAGTTGCTAAAGCAAAGGGGTGAAGAACTGCAGGTCAAGGGCAGAGATTTCTCAGCCAAGAAAGGTCAAAATTTCTGTATTTTCTTTTCAGATTCACATCATTCTAATAAAGCAAATACACCATCCGTGGTGGGGACCCTACAGAGGGTATTTGGGACCCAATACTGTGTCCTCTCCATCTCTCCCTCCCTCTCTATTCTTCTACACATCTTCATTCAGTTTTTGTGCGTTAATTCCATCGTGAAAAGAGTGCTGATTTCTAAGCATTGAAGTTACCGATCTTCTTCGAAGCTTCCGCATGTTACATCCAACAACAAGAAGCAACAACTAGAAGAAGAAGCAAACGTAGCCCATGATGAGTGGGCTTTCTAGCCACATTATCACTATGGAGGGGAATATAAATACTGATGAATGATGGAATAATAAAGAAGTGCTAGGTGGTTGTGTAAACAAACCTAATTCTAGGCTTAAAATAAAGGGGTTCTACTGTGTGTGAACAGCTACTAGTGTATAGGTTCTTTTGGGTGTGGTAACCTCCTCTTAAGAAGATCTTACATAAGCAATGATGTATCTACGTGACACCTCTTAGGGACACTTGGCATCATAGGTTTGACCTGTGGCATATGCAGTGGCAACTTATGTATAATATATATACCTTGTAAAGGGGGCTCTCTCCCATAAAAGGACCATTATCATGATGTTACATGTGTGCTAGATCTTCCAGTTTATCTCGTGCTCTCTCTTAATCACTCATGTAAACCCTTGTGATTAAACCCAAATCTCCAGCACTATGATCAGATTATGCTAGTATGACTACCATACTTTCTACCTAGTATGACTAGATTATTGCAAATTCTTTTTTTTTTTTGGGGGGAGGGGGGGTGGCTTAGTCCTGCCCTTGTGTGTAGTTCTTTTTCTTTTTCATATGTGTATGTTTGAGCTATTGAGCTATCTGTACTTAGTCTCATTAATGATTGTTTAATTGCAAAATTATGGGATCGAGGTTTCACAAGCACCCAGCCAATGTCACTGTTGATATGGATAATGACACCCCTCACAGGAATACGTACATGAAATTCTATTCACAAGAGTCCATCCCACCTCAAATACAATCCACCCAACTTTTTTAAAAAATTCACATCTGGTGCCGCCAATGCACGCACATACATTTGCCAGAATTCGAATCCATGATTTTTCATTTAAAAGCTACCAGGTTTCCAAGCTATGCTCTGCTCATTTTTTCTCCTTTCTAACATTTTTGTGTCACCGGCCTGGTGGCATGCTTCTCAAAAGCCGCCCGCTGCAGCCCAAAAAGTGCTGGGGAGTTGCAACCACCTGCCCGCTGTATAATTGGAATCTTGTCCAGGTGGCTCCACAACAAGCTACAGAAGCACTTGTCCTAAAATAAAACATGGCTTCATCAAGCTGGTCATCCAAATAAAAGCCATTTAAATTCAGAGAAACACCGATGATGGTATGGAAACATAATACACCATCAATTAGCAGAGATATTTTTAACCACTGTTATCATCATTCATAATTTGAGGCATGCTCCACCCTCTAGATGGAATGATGTAATTCCATGAATGATGCATAAATTTATGACCCAAATAAATGGTGTTGGGCATTTAAGTCCCGGAATGCAAAGTGGAGGGCTCGCCATTACCTGTACCACCAAGCCATCACATTCCCAGGAAAGGAAAAAAGTAGACACACGAAGACAGCGCCAGCACTCCGAGCGTCATCATCAAGGGCAACACAAGCTTCTACTCCTCTAAAATCACCTTCATCAAGATGTAATCACAACAAAAAAGAAAAGGCAAGAGTTTCATATGGGTGAGGATATACTTAAGGCCATGCTTTTTTTCATTATAAGATCAGTTTGATGTACCATTTCAGAAGAAAGACTCTCTGAAAGTAAATAACATCATCCAGGTAAAATCAGCATGCCAGCGAGACCCTATAGCTTGGCAATCTAAGTCTTCTCATTTAGCAACAAATTGCTGTGATTCTGATTGCAAAAGCTTAAGTAGGCTTGTAAAAAGTCTAAAATGCAGGTAATGCATAATACATGAATTCCATTTCATACAATTTAAGAGTGCCCCACATTGAAAGGACAAGATCTGCCAGACAGGATTCAGATGAGTTTACCAGATGATTCTTGAGCAGCCGCAGCCCTAGCTTGGGCAGCCTCATAAGCCCGGGCAACCATGATGGTCTGTGCAGCCGCCATTGCTGCGGCAGATGGCGGCAATGGCATCGCGCTAAGTCCTGCCATATTGGCACCTGCTAAAGCAATTTGAGTCTGATATAAGACGGAAAAAACATGAGCTGAAACCCTGATCCTGGCTATCCTGGAGACTAATGAAGGCCCTAATTCAACCCCAATCTGGAAAAAGAAAGCTTACCTGCTGCCCCTGGTATTAGTCCACCAAAATTTGCAGGGAAGATGCCGGGCATGACGCCAGGAAAGCCTTGGCTTTGACCGACGCCATTAACGAAAGGAGAGGCGGTGAGGAGAGTACCGGACGGGGACAAGGGGATGGGCGCGGTCCCTCCACTGAAGAAGACGGGGAAGGGGCTGTTCATGATGGGCAGACCATTGCACTCCACGGAGACCATGTAGTCCCCTCGTTTGGCCACAGCATAGGTAACGGTGTATGTGCCGTCCCCATGGTCCTTCACCACTGCCTCCTGCTCCACTCCGCCCCCGCTCCCACCCACCCCCGGCGTCACTTTTACCCTAATATGAGCCCCGCCCTCCAGCACCCTTCGCCCGTCTGCATCCTTCGTCACTATCACGAACGACGCCGCCGCCCCTGCCGCGCCCCCCCCGACGCCCGTCCCCGCCGCTGTGCACTTGCCGGGATCCACCGGCCCGATCGGCTTGTTTGCCAGCTTCTGCGTCTCGTCAGTGTCGCTGTCTGAACCCCCATCCTCCTCGTCCTCCTCTACTTGGGCTTCGGCCGCCCCGGCGTCCACGTCCTTGAATGTGGCGTCGAAGGCCGCCCGGGCCGCGGCTGCCTTCTCCTCCTCTTCCTTCAGCTTGGCTTCTTCCGCCTGCTTCACCCAGATGGGGCGGGCAGGGGGGGCGCCTCGGCCGGCCATCGGCGATTGCGTACTGGCTATGGCGATAGAGAAGCTTTCTTTCTTGGGTTGGTTCTGCGAAGCTCTAGAGGATTTTTAGTCCGTAAAAAGCAAAAATCAACCCCGAGGTTATTATTATTTGTTAATTTTTAGTTAATTTTTTAATATATGAAAATGAGCTACTTGACATTTAATATAAAAGAATAAGTATACTTAATAGGGGCCCAATAGTGAGTGAAAAAATAAATTCATTAGTTAGAGGATGCACACTTGAATTTAACCCTTTTAGTCGGGTTTTTTTTTATAACCATGGAGGCAAATTTTGTAGGGCTTCAATCACTTAGGAGCTGTGATTTTTTTTCATAAGTCGAGCCATTAATATACTAATCACAAAATATAACACACAATATTAAAATAACTCTAACTAAGATTTTAATTTCACAATTAAATACATATATATATTAACATATATACAATTTAATATCATTTTTATATTAAATTTTACAATAATTATCTTAAAATATTTAACAATACCCATACCTATAGTAAATTATATATATTTAAATACATTTTTCTTACCATCTTTCTAGACAACGCCCACCTTTGCCTTAGTATTAACTACAAGATTATATTTTTGCATTTTTAGACCAAATTATCCCATTCTAATAATTTTACGCTTTCAAGATCTCTTACTTTTGGGCAGATATATCAAATATAAGGAGCAAGAGGATACTTCTTAGGAAATGTGAGAACATGTGAGAATACTTCTTAGTAAATGAACATTGAAATGAGGAGCAAGAGGATGTGAGAATGCTTCTTAGTAAATGAATATTCCCCATGAAGAGGATGTGATAATACTTCTTAGAAAATGAATATTCCTCATTGTTGTTGAGTTGTGTAAAGAGGTTCTTTATATGCACTTCTTGCTTGATTTAAATTCACATCTTCTCAAGTCGTCTCAACTTTGGCAATAACCCGCTTGGGCATACTTGAAAGTATCTCAACACCATAATCTTGGTGTATATGATCTTGGTATTACATCCATAGGCTCCAACCTGATTGATAAACCACACTCTTATACCACAAGTCAAGGTCCCCCTACGGGGATTAACCAAAAGTTCTCTTCTAACTAAAATTCCTACATAAAGCTTGGCCGTCTTTATTTTTTAGAATTAAATATGTAAGACTGATGTTTATTGAGCAAAAACTTAGACTTTTTGGTTATACACTTTTTTCCTCTCTTCGTTTTTAAATGTCTTGAGCAAAAATTACTATGGTTTCTCATCTTATAATCAAGCACTTATAATGTCTCCTTACCATCATCGAAGGTACATGATATCAATGCATTTCTCTACTTAACATGTAACGCCTCCGCTACGGCTGCGTCTTCCTTAAGCCGCCATAGCCTAGGAGTGGAGAAGAAGAGAGGGTGGAAGTCGGTTCACCTCCCAACCATATAATGGCGAGTTAGGGTTTCTCGTTGGGTTTTATACGAAAACCCTGGCCTGTGTCCACACCTCCTAGCCCGGCTGCCCATCTTACTTAAGAGCCGTGCTAACTTAGATGTGTACACACATCGACCAAACCCTAACGGCCATTAACCCCTGAACCCCGCTAGCACTAATAATACTCTCAAGACTTCGAAAGCTATTAACTTATGCTAGGGTTCGACTTTCGTAGGACCATAGTCCTGACATTACTCCCCCCTTCGAAAAAAGTTTTCATCCTCGAAAACAAAAGTGGGGAAACGTTTCCTCATCGCACTAATGTTTTCCCAAGTGGAGCCTTCCTCTGGACGGTCCTTCCACTTGATAAGAGCTTGTTTCCGAACTTGGTGGTACGTAACATGTAGTAATCCAATACTCTTTCTGGTTCATGAGGCAGTATTGGGGGCTCCACATATTCTACCAAGAAAGAATCATCCACCGGCCTTTCATGACCCATAAGGCGTTTCCTCAAACGGCTTACGTGAAAGATGGGATGAACCTTGGAATGTGCTAGTAACTCAAGTTTATAGGCTACTGGGCCCACCTTCTTGAGTATCTTAAACGGTCCACAAAATCGGGGCGACAATTTTAGTACGGGACCCGTTTTTAAACTGGTGGAGTTTTCTGGTACCTTCAGAAACACCCAATCACCTTCTTGAAAGTGAAGTGGCCTACGTTTCTGGTCCGCAAACTTCTTGTAACGATCTTGCGCTTGACGAACATTTAATCGTGCAAGGCGCAACATATCCATATGGTCTTGGATAAAATCCTTAACCTGACTGATTTTCTCATTCGCTAGTCCCACCGACACTGGTGAACGTGGCTGAAAACCATACATCAACATGAAAGGGCTAAAGCCTGTCGATACATGCTTTGCACTATTGTAAGCAAACTCAAGAATAGGCAAATAAGACTCCCAATCAGATTGTTTTTTGCTGACATATGCCCTAAGCATATCTTCCAGCACTTGATTAACCCGTTCAGTCTGACCATCTGTCTGTGGATGATCAGCTGTACTAAGGTTCAACATAGTACCCAACTTACTGAATACTGCTCGCCAAAAATGGCTGTTAAACTTGCGATCGCGATCACTGACAATATTGGACGGTAAGCCATAAAGTCGGTAAACATTCTCCACGAAAAGGCGTCCCAATTCTGGAGTTGTAACTGTTTTCTTTTAGTAGGCACAAACCTACAAAGCTTGGTTAATCGATCCACGATTACCCAAATGGCATTATGTCCACGATTCGTTGTGGGCAAGCCTGTTATAAAATCCATAGAGATACTTTCCCACTTTCCGTCGGGAATCTCTAATGGATGCAGTAACCCACCAGCTTTAAGACGTTCTGCTTTGTTCACTTGACACTTCTGACACTGCAGAACATAGTCAGTAACATCCTTGTGAAGTCCAGGCCAATAGAAATGCTTTCTTACGAGAGCATACGTTTTGCGAATGCCCGCATGTCCTGCACTTGGACTATCATGACACTCAAAAAGAATTTGGCGCCTAGTGTCTAAGTCCAATGGAACACAAACTGTCCCCTTGTGGAGTAAGTATCCATCATCGATGGAAAAGTTTTTCCATCGCTGTAGTTCATCTTGTGATAAAGAAGAACCATGTGTGGAAGAACTGGGAACACTACCGTGTGAGTGAGAGGGACCCCTCATTTGAACATGATTCCACACCTTTGAGTATGTTGAATCCTGCTTGCATTTGCCTCGTAAAGATTCTAACAATTCGCTTTTCAACTCTGTGAATAACAGCGAATTAATCTCTGGCATACGGCTCAAAGCATCAGCTACAATATTGTAACGTCCTTTGCGATAGCGTAGCTTGCAATCATACTCCTGAAGGATCTCAGCCCATCTGGCCTTTCGACCCTGCAAATCTGTTTGGTTCATAAACCACTTTATGCTTTCGTGATCAAAAATAATCTCGAATTGCGTACCATATAAGTAATGTCGCCATTTTCGTAAGGCATATATGATGGCAAAGAGCTCACGCTCGTAAGCTGAGTAGTTTTGTTGAGCACGATTGAGCTTCTTGCTCTCATAGGCAACAGGATGACCATCTTGAATGAGAACCGCACCCACTGCCTTAGCACTGGTATCTGTTTCAATCACAAATGGTTTTTGAGGATCCACAATTGCCAAGATGGGAGCCGTAGCCAAAGCAACTTTAAGCTTATCAAAGCTACGTTGTTGCTCCTCATGCCATTGAAAAGTAATTACCGCACCTTTCAATTGATCAGTCATGGGAGCGGCAATCTTTGCATAACCGTTCACATATTTGCGATAAAATCCTGCCATTCCCAAGAAGATTGGAAGTTCTTCCTTACTTCGAGGTGTTGGCCATCGCATAATAGCATCAACCTTACTAGCATCCATAGCAATAATTCGCACTTACTTTCTTTCGCGTAAAGTGCATTCTCGCGTAGTAACTGAAAAACTTTTCGTAAGTGTTCCAAATGCTCTTCTAAAGTCAAACTATAGACCAAAATGTCATCAAGAAAGACAATGACAAATTTGCCTAAGTACGGCCTTAGTATGCTATCCATAAGCGTCATAAACGTTGCCGGGGCATTAGTAAGCCCAAATGGCATAACCAAAAACTCATAGTGTCCAAAGCGAGTCCGGAACGCAGTCTTGGTTATATCATCAGCATTAATACGCACTTGATGATATCCTGAACGTAAATCAATTTTAGAAAAATACTTCGCACCTTTGAGTTGATCAAACAACTCATCTATCTTAGGTAGCGGGTATTTGTTCTTAATGGTCACCGCATTCAAGGAGTGATAATCCACACACATGCGCATGGATCCATCCTTTTTCTTCACCAAAAGAATGGGCGATACCCACGGTGAAGCACTATGGCGAATGAAGCCTTTACTAAGGTAGTCAGCAAGCTGACGTTCCACCTCAGCTGCTTCAGTCGCACTAAGCCTGTACGACGGCTTACTAATTGGTTTGGTGCCCGGAACGACATCAATGCGATGAGGCAAAGCTCGTTCGGGTGGCAAACCCTCTGGTAAATCATTAGGAAAAATATCTTTAAATTCTTGTAACAGTTGTTGCAAAGACAAAGCATTAACTGGCTGCTTAAGATTATTTAAAGAGATTTTAGAAGAAGGTAAAGAGAAAGAAGGCATCGCTGAGGAAGATTCATTTGAAGAAGAAACATCATGCACATCAAACCCACTAGTTTGCGACACACAATAACAAAAATAGACTTCTTCTATTTGATTACTATGCTCCAAAAAAGAGAGTTCGGCATTACATATGAGTGGTGTTGGGGGTACATCACGTTCCCCAATAAGTAAAACATGCTTACCATTGGCCTCAAACGTAAACGTACTATGTTCATAACTCCTTTTGAGTGATGACCCTAACCCATACAACCACTCCCGTCCTAAGATGACATCCGCACGAGACATATTCATCACTTGGAAGTCAAGAACCATAGTGTGTTCTTACACAAACACAGGCACTTGCCGTACTAGAGTATCCCACACATCATGATCATCCCCCTGAATGGTGGACACCACATAACGATGAGAACTCTTTGTCTCTGGCAACTTTAATTTCTTAACTAATGCATAGTTCAAGAAATTGTGCGTGGCACCATCATCAACGAGAATACGTACTCGATGACCATAAATGGAGCCATGCATACGGACCAAATCATGTGGTCCAACTGTCTCTTGCCACATAGATGCAGTGAGATTACACTCATGCATCTCGGCAGTGTGCGAAACCTCTACCGCAGAATACTTAGGATCAGCATCCAAGGGAAGCGTTTGCACCATGTGTACAGCCTTCTCCTTGACCTTATCCTTATTCTTGCGAGGCAACTGTGGACAATTTTTCTTCTCATGATCACTACCTGTTAACCCATGGCGGACATGGCGACGTACTATATTTTACGTCATTAATTTAAATATCTCTCGCTCTCTCACTCTCTCTCTCTCACACACGCAGGAGAAGGAAAACAAGGAGATAAGGCAAGAGCACTCTTCTATTCACAACACATGAGAATGAGGATTTTAGGGTTACATTTGACTCATATAGGTGACTTGGCCGTTCACACTTGGGCGCCCATACATGGCCGGCCGACCCTAACCCTTATCCTACTGATATCCAAGGTGCGCCTCTCATCGGCGATCACCCAATCCCTTCATCCTTAACATATGGTGCCGACAAGCCCGGCCCATGACTCAGAATATTTAAATTAATGACGTAAAATATAGTACGTCGCCATGTCCGCCATGGGTTAACATGCCCCCCTTCCTGATGTAGATTCCGTCCTCGGAAGCTATGGTATGGTAAGCTCAAGAGGGTTGTTGTGGTAGACCGTCTGCAAAACAGGGAAGTAGAGTGAAGGTATGCTAGAATTCAAAAGATATAAAGTGTATAAATTCAAGCATGTGAGACCACAATGGATGTTGCTATGAGAACTTAGTTTAAAAGTCACATGAGTGAGCTAGTGTAGCAAATTAATAGGAGTTTAAAATTATTGAAAGGAATTCAAGAGTTAGCAAGGTGTCACAGGTTAATCAAGGTTTATAACTGGCCTAAGTCAAGGAAAATAACCAAGCTTAATAAATAAACAGATGACCACACTGTGTCTACTCTAAGAACAAGTTAATACCACACGTCTAGGGACACAAGAAACATCACAGTTACAGGAGCCTTTTGCCTCTTTTTTTTTTTTTTTAATGCACGTGACAATTTTTACACACAATGGCGACCTTCCTAAGGCAAAACTAACATCGATCCTGGTACCATGTTTAACACAAGGCATTATCCAGGAATCTATTAGCTCACTTTAGGCAAGGCTACCCCCTACCAACCAAGGCATCGGTCTGGAGTAGAATACTCCTCGCCTACCAAGTATCAATAAGGCGATAGGCCAACATTAAAGCACACTAACCCTTGTATTGCCATTTATTGTAGGCTTTTTTTTTTTAATCTATTTCTTTTGATCTTTGCTCCTGAACTAAAATGTGTTCTTACATCCTTTCGACAAGGGGTAAAAGCTATGTCCTAGAGGTCAACACACACATGGCCAGGTGTCAAACATTAAGATGGTTTGACCCTAGACCTAAGACAATCGTATTCCAAGGTTAACTAAAGACATCATGCTGCCTAGGAATATTTCCAATAAAGTTAAGCTCATTAATGTTTTACACTAGCATGCAAGCAACTTCAAAAACTAAGTAGTACAATGACAATTTCCATGTGGTCATGCCGTATAGTTTATGAAATTAATTGAACAGAAAAAACGAAAGAGAGTGGGTATGGAAGAATTACACCTGAAATTGGAGATCTCCTTGATTTGATGAGACAGCTTGCAATGTGATGTAGATATATTTTGATGATCGTTGCGGCAGTCTCAAGATATGGAAGCGAACCCACCTCAAACTTTTTAACCTGTACAATCAACTAACAAGCACTATACCTCGAGAGGCACATCAGTGTGAAAATTTCAAGACTCGTTTAAGGAATCTAAACTAGAAAAAACTTGAAAACACTAACCTACCTACCAGTCACCACACTACTACTGAGAATACGGTAAGAGGATGTTGTAGAGTCCTGGCTCTAGTCCTAAGGCTAAGCCTCTATCCGCATCATCCAAACAAATAAAGTCAACCTCAGTAGTGCCATGAGTTTCATCCGTCCATTCATCATTGTCAGATATTTCCTTTTCATTTTCCCATCCACATAAACTCATCAAGAATATAACCATGCGAGGATAGTCATCTTGTGGAAAAGGAAAGCATTGGGCTATCGGGGATATTTCCTCTACGGAGTAGGGGTCAGTCATGGTCAATAGGCGAATTAGCCATTCTAATTCTTCAACATTTTCCTCTCTGGCCAGTACATCTATATGATCCCATTCAGTTTCAATAACAGGATAGCACATGTGAAATATCTGAGAAAGGTACAGATGATACCTCTCATCAAAGGCGGGAGTGGATGAAGTGTATGATGATCGTGCATCTGCCATATCTGCAAACACAGATATAGCATCAGTAGGTTTGTGAGACAGGTCAAACTAGTTCTTGATTGTATACAGATATTTATCCTCTTTTTGTGCTCTTGCTCTTTTTACTATTTTTTGTTTTTCTTTTCTTTGTTTTTGTTTTTTTTTTTTAAAAAAAAATGTATGAAGCTATATATATACATCCCCTTGAATTTGGCAATTACATGGTCAGGGGAGAAGGTTAAGGAGGAAGCATTAGAATGTCGAGCATGAGTACATGCTCCCCCTTTCCTTGGGTAGATCATATTATTTGCAATGATGTTGCAGCCTCTTGGAACCAATTTGTCCAGCGGGTCATAGGTTGTGATGTGGGCAGATAGCTTTTTATGACCCTTGTGGCCACATCCAATTGTAGAGATGGTAGTGTACGCTCCCATTGACGAATGGAGGAAATGGTTTCCGACGATACTATTACAAGGGGAGACGTAGACTCATCAGTTTTTTGTTGGGTGTTGACAAGAGTAGGTGTAGAGCATGTAGAAACTTCTATATCAGCGTGTGCCTGGCATGAGGAGCTAGAAGCTTCATGTGGCTCCCCCCTTCCTGAGCTAGGTGGTAATGATCGATATCGTTTGGGAATCCAAACCAACTCTGGAAGAAGTGGTGTGGAGCACTCTGTTACCTTTCCCTTACCACGATCTTGAATTATCGTTGGGGTGGCAACAATTGGTTTGCAAGGTTTTATAGGTGATGTAGAGGGATTCAGCTTATGTTTAGGGACCCAAATCTGGTCATTTCCCTCATAGTACCCTTGGGCTACTAATAATTTTTTAGGGATCCATCGCGATGTTACATTGCCCTTTCTCGGGTGGGTAGCTGCTTTCCTTTTACGAGGCTTCTTGGTGGCTGAACGAGATTGAGCAGGGGAAGTAGCTGTTAACGAAGCTTTGGGGACCCATTTGTATGTACTCTTTGGCATAGTAAGCGAAGCTTTATGGACCGCCTTGCCTGTTTCCACTCTTGGCGTTGAAGCGTTAGAGAGGTGGCCTACAATCGAAGATGGTTTTGCCACTGGACTTTGTGATTTTTCATTATCTAATATTTGAGTGGATGACTTAGGTGCGGGATTTTGAGCGGTCAGACCTAGTGTTGGTTCTTGCGTTGTGACTTGTCTGGTTGCCCAATCGATATTGCACTTGGTGACCATCATCCATTTGCGCCCTAAGATTACAGTCCCTTCCATGGTGCCAGCAGGCATAACCAAAAAGCTTTGAATTATGGTTCCCTTGTCATAAGCAACCGGAGTGTGCAGAATTCCTGAGACAGGGGTTTTCTTCTTGTTGATTCCTTGGACTTGGATAGAACTCTTGGTTAAAGGTGGTTTTCCCAGTTGACACCACACGCCATATGATAGCAAATTGTGTTGAGCTCCTGTATCCAATAATGCATTATACAGCACCTCCCCGTAAGGACTCTGTAACTCAATTGGGTATCTTAGAGGTGGGTCAGATTCCAATGCATCCTCCTCTGCTTCCTCGAAAAATACTTGCGTAATTCCCAAGTTGGCTTCTCGTTGTCTCCTAGCACGCTGTTGACGTTTGGCTTCGACTCTTGCTTGTATCTTTTTAAGCTCAGCATGTTCTTTAGCTGCCTTCTTTTGATGGATTGCGTGTAACTCCTCCTGGCTCAGGGGGTCATAGTATCTTTTGAATTTACTCCCATTAAGGAATCCAATGGTTTCAACTCCGTCGAGAGTCTCCACTCTGATGGTACCTTGCGGTGTAATTTCACATACTCTATACGGTCCCTTACCAGCATATTTGAGCTTCTTCTTTTCGTTTCGCACTCCATACATCAGGACTTTATCCCCAACCTTGATGTCCTTGTCCTTTAAATGGCGATCAAACCATTTTTTCCTTCTATCCTTCTCCACAAGGGCATTGTATACAGCCAATTGTCTTTCTTCGTTTAGCCGCTCAAGGATATACAGACGCTCTGCTAAAGGATTACCATCCCATCCCTCTTGAGTAGCAACACGAAGACTAGGAATGACAAATTCCCACGGCATGACTGCTTCTTGGCCATATACCATTTTGAATGGTGTGCAATTAATAGCCACTTTGTACGCAGTACGATAGGCCCATAAAGCTGTCGTAAGCTTTAGATCCCAATCCGTGCGATGAGCTTCAACTGTCTTTGTCAAAATAGAGATTAAAGTCTTGTTGGTACTCTCGGCTTGGCCATTCGCTTGCGGATAATAAGGAGTAGATTTATGATGGGATATCATGAAATTTGTTGTGAGCTCCTTAATCACTTCATTTATAAAATGCGTACCATTGTCGCTCACAAGTTCAAAAGGACAACCGAATCGTGTGATTATATTTTCAAAGAGGAACTTGGCTGTTGTCCTCGCATCTGCCTTACGTGTTGCTTTCGCTTCAGCCCATTTGGTCATATAGTCAGTGGCCACAATAATATAGCGAGATTGTGTGTTTCGGGCCGCTGGACTAATTGGACCTACAAAGTCTAAACCCCACTTTTCAAATGGTTGGTTTACTTTGATCGGATGTAGGGGCATCTGATCTTTCCTCTGGGGTTTCTTATATCGTTGGCATTCATCGCAACCCTTCACAAAGAGTGATGCATCTTGGAACATAGTGGGCCACCAATACCCTGATTGTAAGATCTTTCGCGCAGTTAAGTCTCCTGAGAAGTGACCACCGGCTACGCCCATATGTGCCTCTTGCAAAATGTATAGATATTCATCCTCTCGGGCACAACGCCTAAGAACGTCATCCTTTCCTCTTTTATAAAGAGTCCCTGCTATCAGGCAATAGGGTTCGCATTCTTTGATTAGCTTTCGAGCTAGATCTTTACGAAGCTCCTTGGGTGGAAAGCCATTAACCAAAAAGTTAACAATCTTCTCACTCCATTCAGGCATTGTCTCCACCATAAACAAGGAAGTGTCCGGTAAGTCATCATCAACCCCCGTAGGAGCTTCACCATTAGGTATGCGAGACAAATGATCAGCCATAACATGTTTCTTGCCAGGTCTCACAACAACCGTGAAATCAAATTCAAGAAGAATCAATAGCCATCGTGTGATTCTTCCTGTGGAGCATGGTTTGTTTACCAGATACAACAATGCTTGATGATCCACATAGAAAACAAACTTGGTGGCAAGGAGGTAATAACGAAATTTCCTTACTGCATATATCATTGCCAACCCTTCTCGCTCCGTAGTGGTGTAGTTCATCTCAGCATCGTTCAACTGGCGACTGGCAAAGCTAATGGGGTAGTCTAGCTTGTGTTCTCCAGGTTGAGTTAACACACACCCAATAGCAAAGTTTGATGCATCAATATGCACATGGAAGAGTA
Source organism: Cibotium barometz (assembly GCF_041138505.1). NCBI lineage: Eukaryota > Viridiplantae > Streptophyta > Polypodiopsida > Cyatheales > Cibotiaceae > Cibotium > Cibotium barometz. The sequence goes on from NC_141092.1 coordinate 41,653,131, forward strand.
AATCCCAGTTAGGCATTCTCAAGATTGGAGCACTCGCCAAGGCCTTCTTTAATAGCTCATAGGCACGGTCACATTCTTCGGTCCAAATAAACTCGATGAGAAGCTTATACAATGGTCGAGCTATCTCGGCGAAGAAGAGAATAAACCTTCGATAATAACCAACGTGGCCCATAAAGCGTTGGACTCCCTTGTAGTTGGTGGGTGGGGGTAATTCCAGAATGACCTTGATTTTACTCTCGTCAGTGGAAATCCCATTTTTGGACACTATATGCCCTAAGATAACTCCGTGTTTAACCCAGAATTGGCATTTGAAAGGATTCAAGGAGATGCGATATAATCTACACCTTTCAAATATTTTTCGTAAACACATCAAGTGCTCGTCCCAAGAGGAATGAACACAAAGATCATCTAAGAAAGCTTCACAGAAGTCCCTTAGATATTCCTTAAAGGCCGTGTTTATCAATCGTTGGAATGTTGCAGGTGCATTGGTCAAGCCAAAAGCCATGACGCGAAAGGCAAACACTCCAAACTCCGTGATAAATGCTGTTTTAGCTTGGTCCTCGACTGCAATTGTGATCTGATTGTAACCCGAGTACCCATCTAAAAAGCTATATGCCTCCTTGCCGGCCACTCTTTCAAGAACATGTTCAGAATATGGCAAGGGGTAATGATCCCTTCTGGTGGCTGCATTAACCTTTTTGAGATCAACGCACACTCTGAGTTTCCCATTCTTCTTTGGTACGATGACTATCGGAGAAACCCATTCTGAGTGCTCAATAGGATATATGAATCCACATTTTACCAGCTTTTCAATTTCCTCTTGTACAATCTTTGCGTACTTAGGATTCATTGGGTAGGGACGTTGCTGGACTGGTTTAGCAGTGCTAATCATTGGAATCGTGTGTTGCACCACCGAGGGTGGAACACCCTTCATATCATGATATGTCCAAGCAAATATGTCCTTGAATTCTTTAAGAAGCTTCGTAAGTGCAGCTTCTTCCGCCTTGGTGAGGTCTTGAGCAATATAAACTGGTTTAGACTCCTCACCCGGATCTGCTAAGTCTATCTCCTTAACTACCGCAGGGCCATCGTAGACACCGCTACTCCCATTGGTAGGCGTTCGTTGGGCTTTTGTGTAGACTACTTTACGTTCCCCTGTGGTGAATGATTTGAAATGCTCGGGTGCGGGGTGTAAGTCTACTGGTTCCTGTTGTGCCAGACTTTTTTCTTTCAATTCCGCTTCCTTTTGCTGCTGAGCCAACTCTTGGTTTTGTCGCCTTCTTGCAGTACGACTTAGTTTTGGCTTCTCTTCGATTTCTAATTGGGCGACGTCATGAGGTTGCGGAATACACCACATGACACTTTGGAGGTATTGTCCCCAATTATCCGCTATCTTCCGATGAGCATCAATGGCTCCTACATAACTAAGCCATTCTGCAGTGGATCGCTCCTTGTTTATTGCAGTTCGTACCTTAGCTCGATAGCGTTGACGCTTATGTCTCGTTTTCTTCTTACCAAGTTTTTGATTTTTGTTTCTATCAGATTCGAACTCACTTGGTCGATCTTCACTTTCGGATGAACTGCAAGAGGTCACTGTCCTAGGCCTTGAGCACCTTGCTTCCACCTTTGGGTGAATATTTGATTCATTTTCCCCATCAGGCTCAGGGTCAGTTTCTTCTTGAGATTCATACTCAGAGTTGCATTGGTCAGAGTCTTTGCTACTTTCAGTGTCGGTGGAGTTTGCCACGTTCTCGCCATCAGGAGTCAAGTGCATAACACCTATCATGTTTATTGGCACTAACGGTGGCATATCTTGCCCCTCAGGTGTTACCCAACTTGTGCCTCTATTTCCCCATGTGTCTATGGTTGCCGCTAGGTGTACCCAATCCACGTTATCCGACTCAGTCATACCCGGTAGGACATCCATATAAGGAGAATCTTTCCCATCATCAGTCTCTTTTTTGCATGTATAGCAATACCTTAATGGGGCGGAGTGAATAGTGGTATCCGATCGATTATCAATGATAACCTTGCTTCCTAAAGGATGTGCACGACCATTCTCAAGATCAACTCGAATGACAGAGTCCTGGAATTGTAGGTAGACATGGTTTTTCGACCAGTCATGCACCATTTGTGCTTCCCTCATGAAAGGACGTCCTAAGATCATTTGATATGACATAGGATGCTTGGAGAAATCCATTACAATGAAGGTATGTTTTACCTTGTATCCCAGGACCTTGATCTTAAGGTCCCTTAACATTCCAATAGGTTTAGCTATGGTTCCGTTTGCCATCTTAACCACTATGTTTGTGACTTCGAGGTGAGGCCTTCCCATAGATTCCCAACAGTTTTTAGTCACAATGCTCACTCCAGCACCACCATCAAGGATTCCCTTTAGAGTTAATCCCTTGGTAGTAATGGGGAGGGTGGCATTAGATTCGTCACCTTCAAAGTACTGTCCCAACTTGTTCACAGGTATTTCCACGACCGAATCTTCATCAAAGTTGGGTTGTAGATCCCAATGTTCTCCTTCATCTTGAAGCGTGTCGGGTCTATCCATATTTGCAAATTGTGGTAGTCCCGCCTTTAGTTCTCCGTTGAGAAATGCCCGAAGAGCTAAGAATAGCTCAGGATCTCCGTATAATTTGGATATGATCGTGGTTCTGATCTCAGAGGACATGAAATCCATTAGCTTGGACACATTCAACGGTACTTTTCGAGACATCGCCCCTTGACTAGGGACTGGTGAAGATGGAATCACTTCCTCTTCGATGGGGTCAGGCATTCCCTCACTAAACATTCTTTCCAGCAAGAAGGGTGTTTGCCCACTTCCGGATGTCCTATCCTCACTTTCTTCCCGAATGATACTCGGTATAGCTAACGGTTTATGGTTCCGGTGAGGCTGAACTTGCGTAGGAAACACTGTGTCTGAAATTTTGACTTTTCTCGGGTTTGGCTCTAGTTCTCTTTGTGTTTCTTCCACCAAACCCCTTAAGTGTTGCACTTGTTCAATCTCCTCAACTGGGTTTGGGTAAGTTCCAATCTTTTTCTTGAGGGTTTTTGGCCCACGTGGCTTGTCTTGGGGAGTCTCAGTCAGTTTGGGTGGTCGAGAGGGCATTAACTGACTTGGTTGTGGGGCCGAGGAAGTTTCCTTCTGTTTTCCCTTATTTATGTACTCGCTTGATTCCCCTTCATTGAGCTCCCGTGTGGGTTCCTCCCTTAAGGTAGTGGCTTTGGTCCCCATGGTTTCTATTGAATCAGAATCGTCTTCAGGATCATTCATATACACGGGGTCGTCTCCTGTCCCTATGTTAGTCTTTGAACTGGGCTTGGAGGTTGTGGCATTAAGCGATCTCTTTCGCCGTGTTTTCTTTTTCTTTGCCTGAGCGATTGATGCAGTATCCCTCTCTTCAAGAATGTAGTTTTGATTTTGAAGCATTGACCGTGTAACTACATTCGCGGGTACAACGGGTGTGGTTCTTCGTGCTTGGTTGGTGACCTCAACCAAATTCAATGGCGTAATCTTGGGTGCATTAGGATTATGTGGACATTGTGCGATCAAATGATCTATGCCACAACGATTGCATGTAAGTACCGGCATTCCCGATGTGCTCGCTTGATTTGGTTGCATCTGAGTAGAGATCTTCTGTAGCCTATTAGGGCACTCTGCTACACGATGCGGTCCACCACACTCGTAACATTGAAGAGGTGGTCTCCTCGCCATGGTATTAAGGTTTTGCCCTCTTGTGGCAAGAGCAGCCGCTTGATATACAGGCTTGACTTGCCCGAAATGATCCTCCATGTAGTACTGGGGAATCATTTCAAACGTATCAATCCCGTATGGAGCAGTGGGGTCTATCTCCTCTTCATAATCCCCACATGCACTATGTGACTCACAACCCATCTGGTTTACAGGGGTAATCCTTGGATGTGGAGGTTGTGGTCCTAGCACTGGCGGTGGTAATGGCACAGACTGGACTACATTCGGATTCCTTGGAACTATGTGCTGTGATGGTTGCTCGATAGGTTGTGCAGGCATTAGCGCGGGTACTTGAGGTGTGTTTGACCAAGCTAGTGGTGCCTGGTTTGCCAACATTCGCTTAAGTGTTAGGCAATCTTTAGATTGATGGCCATACTTACCACATGCATTGCAATTCCCATTGAATTTGACTCTGAATGTGGGACATTCACTCGTGCTATGTGGTCCTAAGCACACCGAACACCATTGTTGCTCTCTCCTTGGGTACATATGGCTATTCTGAGGAGCTCGATTACCCCTGAAGTATTCTTGGAGAGCCTTAGTAAGGTCGATCACAGACATTTCAGATATCTTGGGCTCCTTGGCAATTGGTTTTACCGTCATTGGCTCGTGCCCAGATACTTGCGAACTAACGGATTTTGTTTCTGAAGACACCTTTTTACCTGCAATCATCAAGTTGTCTTCTAACTGGATTGCATTGGCAGTGACTGCTTCCCACGTTGTAAGACCTCTAATGACTAGGCCATTGTAAATGTCCTCGTGGCGCAATCCTCGGATGAATCTATCGAGGAGTTGGTTGTTATTGAAGCGTTCATCGGGAGTGCAGCGAGAATTTAGATGCTTCAATCGACTTATAAAGTCTCTCACTGACTCCCCTTCCTCACGTTCAGCTTTTTGGAGTTGAGATGCTACCCCCCAAAGCACACCCTCGCGTATGTATTCTTTCAAGAACAATCTCTTGAGAGTGGGGTAGTGAGTGCGCTCTTCAACCCTTAAGGTTCGATACCAATCTCCGGCCTTCCCACTTAAGGTTAAGCCTAAGGCTTTACACTTATGGAGCTCATTGTGCTCTTCCAAGGAATCACACATGTGTTCAAAGACTTCAATGTGCTTCCTAACATCCTCGTTACCACTGAAGTTTTGAGTGAGCTTAGCCACTTGTACTGCCTTGCTTCTAGGTTCTCTCTCAGGCATGCCCCGCATGTTTTCCGCAATGGATCGTCCGATCGTCTGAGCAAATGCTGCGAGATCACCTAAGTGAGCAGGCATAGTTGGTGGAGGCACTTCTGGGATAGCCTGGCTGATAGGAGTTGGTGTTGGTCTGAGTAGGTTGGCAAATGACGTAGGATATGATATGTGGCTAGGCCTAGCTCCTCTTGGATAAGGGTGGTGATAAGGCGGTCGTGGAGCATACGCCATTGGCATACTAGGAGGCGTAGGAGCTACATGGGCATGAGTAGCAATAGGTACATAAGGCCGATAGGCACTACCATGCACTGTTGTAGGTACTGTTCCACTAGGTAGTGGTGTCGTACTAACTACAGTGGTAACAGGTGCACTTTCTGTCATGCTCATCATTGGGGTAGGCATTGCGGATTCCCTAATGGAAAGTTGAGCCAAGGTTGGAAAGCTAAAGTTACTACTCGTGGGCTCAACCTGCATTGAGACTCCAGGCGAAACAACATATGAAGGGTCTATGGGACTCACGGAGGGAGTCTCCAATTGTGATAGGGTTGGTTGTTTGGCCTTGCCCGTATCCAAAAATCTCATAGGGCCAGTGGAAACTAGGTTCACTCCCCTATTTTTCCTCTCAATTTGGATAATTCTATGAATCACCTCACATATCATGTGTTGTTGCTCCTCTAGATTAGTGGCGCTAGATGTAGATCGTAGGACTTCTAACCAACCTACATGGTATGTGTAACCCGTGTATAGGTCCGTTAGAGTCTCTGTGTGTAGATCATATTCCCAATTTTCATTGAGAAATGTCCCATCTAAACTTGGTGTGCCAAACGGTTCTCTTGAAGTGGACGCAATGTCACTTCTTATGGATTGGCTTCTAGGGACCTCTACTTTAGGAAGAGCATCGGAATGTGGTAGCTCAGTAGGGCCCTCATTAAACGAAGTGGGTAGAATATCCACATGGACACTCTTTGGGAGGGTAGGGTCTACATAAGATGTGAATGGCGAATCTACTACCCCTCCTTCCTCATTTACTTCGCTTGTCGCATGTTCAGAGCGTGTAGCTCTACTAAAGGTCTCTATTAGATGACTAAACATGCTAGATCCGGGTTGTGGGGCCCACACTGGCATGTTTTGGCTTGTCTCCTCAGGGTTCTTGGTAGGGTGTCCTTCCATGGCTTCTGAGTCAGAGGACGAGTCACTATCCACTATTCGTGGATCTTGGGTTGCACTCCCTTGGGTTCCAGCCGAAGGCCAAGATGCCAACGTGGAGGGATGGTGTGAGCCTGCGTAGACTGAAACGCTTTCTAGTGGTTCAGGCTCTAGCACCCGACCAGAGCGTAGATGCATGTGACGTGGGTACCCTACGTGCGTTGGTAACTACCCTTGAAACTCACACAAGTGGTTTCTTAGGTGTTTCGCACCCCGTTTTTACTTGTTTTTGTGTTGTTTTTAACCCGTTTTTGACCCCCTTACTTACGGTCGAACTTGGACTAGGGCGTGTGATAGCTCGAAACGAGCGTATCGTTTAAAGGGTCCTAGTGTGCTTTACAGCACCGTGTTTGCCTATCCAGAGCTCTTGTAGTCCTCAAAACAGTCCGTTTCCTTTGGGGGAAAGGGGCAAAAGCCTATTTGCTTGTGGAGGAAAGGGTGAGGGCTTTATCCCACATGCTCACTTTACTCCTTGGGGAGTGGGCTACATATAGGGCACGACTTCCCATAAGCTCTCACTTGAGAGAAAGCTATGGAGGCTCACTCTCCTATATATATATATACCGAGACCGAGACCGAGGCCGGGGTCGGGGGTCGTGGGTCAATTGGGGTTCTTTCTTTTCAAAAATTTTTTCTCCAATTAGAAAAGCTTTCCTCTCCACACGTTTGGTTCTTTCTTTGAAAATAAAATTTAATTTTTTCTTTTTTCTTTTTTATAATTTTCTTATTTTTTATTTTCTGTTTTTTTTTTTGTGGGATAAGTTTTCTAGGGTTTCCTTACTGTTCAACCTTGGCCGCGGCGCAGTTCGCACACACAGCACAGATCTGGGGATTCAGAAATCCCTCTCACACGCAGAAACCAGATAACAGAACGTACGCCCACACGCGGAGCGAAAATATAACAAAAGAAACAGGAATACAGAAGACAAATTGCAGAAACAGAGATTGAAAACCACAGAAACACCTCAACAGCAACACAGACGCCTTTTCTATAGTGTAGATTAAACTTCACGCAGCAGCCGAGCTGCAAACTGGAGCTTGGTGCAGGGCAACTCCCCGGCAGCGGCGCCAAAAATGTGCGCTTTTGCCGCACAGGTCGTAGCTGGGGACTTGCCAGACACCGTATGCGAGCCACGAATGGCTACAAGCATACAACCAGGGAAGGAAGCTCAAACAGAATGCCAAAGGGTGTGTCACTCACCGCTTAACTGCTGCCTTGAAGGATTCCCGCGTCGCAGCCGTGAAGGAGGAGCCGCCGTCGCCGCTCTACCGCCTCTCCGCCGCCTCGCCGTGCCGCTACACAGTGCGCTCGATCGCTCTCTCACTCTCTCTCTCTCACACACGCAGGAGAAGGAAAACAAGGAGATAAGGCAAGAGCACTCTTCTATTCACAACACATGAGAATGAGGATTTTAGGGTTACATTTGACTCATATAGGTGACTTGGCCGTTCACACTTGGGCGCCCATACATGGCCGGCCGACCCTAACCCTTATCCTACTGATATCCAAGGTGCGCCTCTCATCGGCGATCACCCAATCCCTTCATCCTTAACATATGGTGCCGACAGGCCCGGCCCATGACTCAGAATATTTAAATTAATGACGTAAAATATAGTACGTCGCCATGTCCGCCATGGGTTAACACTACCTAAGCAATGATAACATAGTTTCTCCTTCTTGGCCCGTTCATAGTCTTGTGGAGACAACGGACCACTTGACCCTTTAGACTTCTTTGTGTTTTCAGTAGAATTGCTGGCAAGTTTACGCTTATTAGCATTAAATTGCGAGCCATTGAATTTGGCCGGTCTATCCATGCCCTTCTTATCCATGGTGTCATCAAAGATAAGGGCACTTTGGATAGCCGCTTCCAAAGTTTTAGGATACTGGGTTTTAACCTTTGCCTGATATTCTTTATCAAGGCCTCTAACAAACCCACAAACCTTTTGAAAGTCGTCCAAACCGTCTAGCTTGAGAATGACTTCACGGTATTTGGACACATACTGATTAAGGGTGAGACCTTCCATCTTGCACTTGTCCCAGGCTGTCCAACTCCGATCTTTCTCGTTTTGCGGTAAGAACTCCTTTTTAAAAGCTGCCTCAAACTCCTCCCAAGTCTTAGGGCGAGTTTCAATAGGTAGACTCATCCACCACTTGTAGGCTTTACCTTCAAGTGTGAGACTCGTCTCAGTGGCCATAACAGCAGCGGGAGTGCGGCGTAAGCGATGTAAGTCCGTCCACTTGTGTAAAAATGTATGGACCGCATCCTTGTTTATGATCGCGCTCCTCTCCCTTAAACACAGGCAGCTTCACGTTTTTCAACATAGCCCCTTCCTACGTTGCAGAGGGTGCAATAGATTCTACTGTAGGATTTGGAACAAGAGGAGGCATAACTATCGGAATAGGTCCTCCACTTGCCGCCGATCTACTTGCAAAACGTGCCATAAATTCAGTAAAAAGCGTGCTCATGTTTGTGAGATTGGTATTGACATTTGTTATAGTGCGCTCAAGTGCAACTACCCTTGAAGTGAGATGCCCAAACTCTAACGTGTCTACCAAACCATAATCATCTAGTGGACTCGCACCCCCTTCGGCATCGGTCATGTTGGCATCCCGATCAGGCGCAACGGCCTGTCGCGAATCACCCACACCACCACCCAAAGGGTGTGCCTCACTAACATCATGCATATCATTCTCAAAATCGAAGTGAACATGAGACGGTTCCGCTGAGGCCATGGTATACACGTGCTTACAAATAGAGAACGGATTACCTTCAAAAGCGAACTCCAATTGAAGCGTCGTAGAAGAATTCCTCTTGCATGCACGAAAATCGAGAAGAAATCACCACTCGAGTCGTCAATCAACACATGCATGCAAAAAAGTGTGTTGCATGTAGCATGTCGTTGAAGATCCGTCCACCAAAAACTTCCAAACTTGGAGCATAGAAAACTCCTCTCACAAATTGAAAGAAGGAAAGTTGAAGGTGAAAAGGTCACTTTCCTTGTAGTTTGTGTCACTTTCCTTGTAGTTTGTGTCCTCCCTTGAAAGAATAAGTAGAGTTCTTTTGAAGAGAAGAACAACACAAGTGAAAAGGTGAAGTGGCTAGCACACTTGTCTTGGAGCTTGAGGTGGTGGGTTCAAAACCCCACTCCTTGGATGGTGAAGCCTCCCCCTTGTGCCACTCAAGTAAGGGAGAATTCTCGCACGCTCGCCAACGGCGCGCCAACGATCGCACCGATCGCCTTCTAGGACTGTCGGACACCCTTGGTCGTCGCCTTAGGCGTCCGTTGTGTTGGCCGTACGCGGCGGCGACGCTCGCTGTGGACTGTTCACGCAGGCGGTGGCCATACGTACGGACGTGCAGGTCACCGTACGGGCGACGGCTGCGCTCGTTTCTTTTGCTGCAGCATCGAGCTCTTTCTCGTGCAGGTCACGCCTGCCGCCGCTGGCTCTGATACCAGTGTAACGCCTCCGCTCTACGGCTGTGTCTTCCTCAAGCCGCCATAGCCTAGGCGTGGAGAAGAAGAGAGGGTGGAAGTCGGTTCACCTCCCAACCATATAATGGCGAGTTAGGGTTTTATACGAAAACCCTGGCCTGTGTCCACACCTCCTAGCTCGACCGCCCATCTTACTTAAGAGACGTGCTAACTTAGATATGTACACACATCGACCAAACCCTAATGTCCATTAACCCCTGAACCTCCGCTACGGCTGCGTCTTCCTCAAGCCGCCATAGCCTAGGCGTGGAGAAGAAGAGAGGGTGGAAGTCGGTTCACCTCCCAACCATATAATGGCGAGTTAGGGTTTCTCGTTGGGTTTTATACGAAAACCCTGGCCTGTGTCCACAGCCTGTGTCCACACCTCCTACGCGACGGCTGCGCTCGTTTCTTTTGCTGCAGCGTCGAGCTCTTTCTCGTGCAGGTCACGCCTGCCGCCGCTGGCTCTGATACCAGTGTAACGCCTCCGCTCTACGGCTGCGTCTTCCTCAAGCCGCCATAGCCTAGGCGTGGAGAAGAAGAGAGGGTGGAAGTCGGTTCACCTCCCAACCATATAATGGCGAGTTAGGGTTTTATACGAAAACCCTGGCCTGTGTCCACACCTCCTAGCCCGACCGCCCATCTTACTTAAGAGACGTGCTAACTTAGATATGTACACACATCGACCAAACCCTAACGCCCATTAACCCCTGAACCTCCGCTATGGCTGCGTCTTCCTCAAGTCGCCATAGCCTAGGCGTGGAGAAGAAGAGAGGGTGGAAGTCGGTTCACCTCCCAACCATATAATGGCGAGTTAGGGTTTCTCGTTGGGTTTTATACGAAAACCCTGGCCTGTGTCCACAGCCTGTGTCCACACCTCCTACGCGACGGCTGCGCTCGTTTCTTTTGCTGCAGCATCGAGCTCTTTCTCGTGCAGGTCACGCCTGCCACCGCTGGCTCTGATACGAGTGTAACGCCTCCGCTCTACGGCTGCGTCTTCCTCAAGCTGCCATAGCCTAGGCGTGGAGAAGAAGAGAGGGTGGAAGTCGGTTCACCTCCCAACCATATAATGGCGAGTTAGGGTTTTATACGAAAACCCTGGCCTGTGTCCACACCTCCTAGCCCGACCGCCCATCTTACTTAAGAGACGTGCTAACTTAGATATGTACACACATCGTCCAAACCCTAACGCCCATTAACCCCTGAACCTCCGCTACGGCTGCGTCTTCCTCAAGCCGCCATAGCCTAGGCGTGGAGAAGAAGAGAGGGTGGAAGTCGGTTCACCTCCCAACCATATAATAGCGAGTTAGGGTTTCTCGTTGGGTTTTATACGAAAACCCTGGCCTGTGTCCACACCTCCTAGCCCGACCGCCCATCTTACTTAAGAGCCGTGCTAACTTAGATGTGTACACACATCGACCAAACCCTAACGCCCATTAACCCCTGAACCCTGCTAGCACTAATAATACTCTCAAGACGCCGAAAGCTATTAACTTATGCTAGGGTTCGACTTCCGTAGGACCATAGTCCTGACATAACACTACACTACAACACACATAGCTATAGAGTCTATGGTCTAGATATTAATTTAAGTTGCTTGTTTCCAACCTTTAGCCTAGGTGTGGAGAAGAAGAGAGGGTGGGAGTCGGTTCACCTCCCAACCATATAATGGCGAGTTAGGGTTTCTCGTTGGGTTTTATACGAAAACCCTGGCCTGTGTCCACACCTCCTAGCCCGGCCGCCCATCTTACTTAAGAGCCGTGCTAACTTAGATGTGTACACACATCGACCAAACCCTAACGCCCATTAACCCCTGAACCCCGCTAGCACTAATAATACTCTCAAGACTCCGAAAGCTATTAACTTATGCTAGGGTTCGACTTCCGTAGGACCATAGTCCTGACATAACACTACACTACAACACACATAACTATAGAGTCTATGGTCTAGATATTAATTTAAGTTGCTTGTTTCCAACCTTTAACACCTAACACTTCAATATGAATTAACATTATTCTTAATTCTCTCTCTGTAAAGGATGCTAATAATGGCAACAACTAGTCACATGGGTCTTGTCAAGCGACTACAACTAGCCATTGATATTTTCAAAACCATCTAGATATACATGAGGAATTAGGATCCTTTGGAGAATTGCAAGCATGGTCCCACTTATTCATGATAACATATAAGATACTATGCTTCAATCATATCATCAAAGGGTAGAAGTAAGAAGTTAGAACCCAAATCTATCTTAGACCATATAGTAAGAAGTTAGAATCCAAATCTATATCAAACCATATAGTAAGAAGTTAGAACCCAAATCTAGCATCAAAGGGTAGAAGTAAGAAGCTAGAACCCAAATCTATCTCAGACTAAATAATCATGACAATCCACTTCATCACATTAATAACTAGCCCTCTAGTTTGTATGCATAAGGCATGCTATAATCTCTCTTCACTACATTGGTAAACTAGCCCTCTAGTCTATAAGCACTATGCATGATATACTCTCTCTTCATCCATACCCTCTTGTTCAAGTCAAGAGCTTACCTTAGCATTGCCAAAGCATGTGTTATTGAGTCTTGCCTTAGAGCTGCAAACTACAACTTCCCTACGTGGGTGTGCTAGCTCGTTCGTCGTGTCCTCACTGCATTGTCACACCGAAATATTCCTTTACCAAAGGGACAAAGGGAGAGCTATCTATGACTAGATGGAGGCAATAAGAGATGCTCTTGGAGATAGTTCTCTCTCACAAAGGGTGAGGGAAGAATAAGCTAATGGAAGAAGAAAACCTGCAATCAAACCTATGCAAACAAGCATCTATCTAGCACATGTAAGAATCCAATAGCATGTAAGAAATTAAGAAGAGGAAAGAAGAAGAGCTCACACCGAAATATTCCTTTACCAAAGGGTCAAAGGGAGAGCTATCTATGACTAGATGGAGGCAACAAGAGATGCTCCTTGGTGATAGTTCTCTCTCACAAAGGGTGAGGGAAGAATAAGCTAATGGAAGAAGAAAACCTACAATCAAACCTATGCAAACAAGCATCTATCTAGCACATGTAAGAATCCAATAGCATGTAAGAAATAAAGAAGAGGAAAGAAGAAAAGCTCATAAGTAAACTATTGCAAGGGAATGATTGTCTTACAAGTAAACTATTGCAAGTGAATGATTGTCTTACTGTCAAAAATGACTTTTATACAATTGACCAAATTTCACACTAGGCCGACCAAATTTAAAAATGGTTTGGCCCCTATTACTAGTCTTAAGTAACTATGTACAGAGAGTCTACTTCCTTGCTTGCCTTGTTCTTGCCTCTTTATAGTATCAAAACAACGAGTAAGGGTATTTTCATCTCTTTGATTCTATGGAGCAACACCTTTTGTACCTATAAGAGCTACATATAGATAGGGAAGTCATTATCTCAGATTGAGGCATCCTCCTAGGTGAAGGAAGAAGACTATATTATACACATTTAACTTTGTTAACTACATTTTTATGCATTTCAATTGTGAATTAGGCACATTTTGGGATCCATTTTAGCTTTGCAAGTTTTTCGTTAGGCACTCCGTGAGAGTGTCGATTTTGACAGTATGTGCCCAACTTTAGGTTCGATGCAAAGTTGAAGCTGAAATTTGGTTACAGGATAATCTATGCACATAATCTAAATGTTATAGGTGTTGGTGGATGTATGTTTATATAACTAGTTTACATATAGTTATAGTATTGCTATGTTGGACATCATAAGTTTACTACACAAGTGCATAAGTTTTAAAGAGAATGTGGGGGAGAGGGAGAGCTTAAGTTCCTTGCAAGCAAACACACACACACAAGAGAGAGCAAGACACAAGAGAGATGGATGGCTGAATTTTATTCTATCTTCTTCTCTTCTCTACAACCATACAACTCAAAAGATAAGAGTACATACTATAAGGGAAAGTACTCTCCTATAATATCATACAATGGTCGGTCCATAGTGTGAACTTGACTATATGAGCTGGCGCTATAACTATGTTATATCTCTAGTACTCCAAAGTGGCTATCACACAGCCTTTCATCCACCACTGGCAGTATATCAACCATAATCTCACCAACCATGCCAGTGGCTTAAGTGCGAAAGCTATCACCTAGGCAGGTCATCAATGTCTGCAGCACTAGTTGAGCTCCAATATATCAACACTCCCCCTTGAGCTCAACTCCACACACTGCACTCCAAGTAAGCTCCTAAACCTATGGAGCTTCTCTATGCCTAATGCCTTCATGAAGATGTCAGCCATCCGATCTTTTGTGCTGACATACACTAGATCTACATCACCTACTACTAGAACCTTCCCCCTCACAAAGTGATAATGCACCTCAATGTGCTTCGTTCTAGCATGGTATACTAGGTTACTCACCAACTGTATGGTACTCATGTTGTCATAATAAATGACAATTGCCCTATCCATGGACTCACCCATATCACCAAGGAGCTTCTGAAACCAAGCTACCTCACAAGATGCCACAACAGCACCCTTGTACTCTGCCTTTGTACTTGATAAAGTAATTGTTAGCTTTTTCTTACTGCTCCAACTCAGAGTAACACTCCCAAACAAAAAAATAAAGCCCTCTTATCTGTAACACTACTGGCCCAATTAGCATATGTGTACCCATGTAGCTATATCTTTGTACCAGCCTTATAGAAAAGTGTATAATCAACTGTGGACTTTATATACTAGCCTCATAAAAAAGTTCATAAGTAACTACGGATTTTATGTACATGAGAATCCGTCTAGCCACATCCAAATGTGGCTTCCTAGGGGCCTGCATAAACTGACTCACAAGTCCAACATCATAGCCTAAGTCTGGCCTAGTAATGGTCATGTAGATCAAGCTACCTATTATGTGCATGTACATAGCGGGGTCCTCCAAAAGCACACCTGTATCTATGGAAGGCTTTGTGTTTTGCTCCAATGGCACTAAAATATGCTTACAACTTATCATACCATACTTGGACAACATGTCCAAGCCATAAAGTCCACGAATTGATTATAGACGTTTCTATGAGGCTAGCACATAGATATAGCTACATAAAGTCCATAATTAATTACGTACTTCTCTATGAGGCTAGCATAGAGATATAGCTACATGGGTACACAGATGTTGATTAGGTTGGTAGTGTTGCAAATAAGAGATCTACCAGTGTGCTGCTATAGTAGCTTATGAGGTAGCTTGGTTTTAGAAGCTACTTGGTGATATGGGTGATCCCGTGGATAGGGACATTGTCATTTATTGTGATAACATGAGTAGTATATAGCTGGCCACAATTGGCTAGTAACCTAGTATACCATGCTAGGATGAAGCACATTGAGATGTATTATCACTTTATGAGGAGAAGGTGATGTAGATCTAGTATATGTTAGCACAAAAGATCAGTGGGGTGGATGATATCTTTATGAAGGCATTACATATAGAGAAGATCCACAGGTTTAGGAGCTTACTTAATGTATAGTGTGTAGAGTTGAGCTTTGAGATATCAAGCTCAACTAGTGTTGCACACATTGATGACCCACCTAGGTAATAGCTTTTGCATTCATGCCACTGGCACAATTGGTGAGATTATGGTTGATATGCCGTCAGTGGGGGCAACAGGCTGTGTGATAGCCACATTAAGATTACTAGCGTATGGCACAGTTATAGTGCCAGCACATATAGTTGGGTTCACACTATGGACCAACTATTGTATGTTATAGTATGAGAGTACTTTCCCTTATAATATGTACTCTTATCTCTTTAGTTTATGGTACTTTCCTTTATAGTATGTACTCTTATAGTATCAGCTCCTCATATAGTTGGGTTCACACTATGGACCAACTATTGTATGTTATAGTATGAGAGTACTTTCCCTTATAGTATGTACTCTTATCTCTTTAGTTTGTGGTACTTTCCCTTATAGTATGTACTCTTATCTCTTTAGTTTATGGTTGTAGAGAAGGAAAGAAGATAAAAGAAAATTCAGCCACCATCCATCTCTCTCTTGTGTCTTGCTCTCTCTTGTGTGTGTGTGTTTGCTTGTACGGAACTTAAGCTCTCCCTCTCCCCTGCAGTCTCTTTAGCTATTTCCAAGAGGGATTGTCTAAGATATGCTAGTATAATTTGAGACTACTCCGCAGTAGCCGGATGCAGGGCAAAGTGGTGGGAAGCTTTGGGTAGGCTTGATGGTGGTAGTAGGCAACATGTTAGAGGTGGCATGGAAAGTGATAGGTGATGTAGAGTTTCTTCATGCTAGTGCCTTCATTGGTTGTGGAAGTGGTGTGGACCCTTCAACATTAGGAAGCAGTCTCGCACCTTGTTGATTGGTAGAATGAGCACTAGGACCATCATGGAATGATTTGCATGGGTAGATGGTGGTCCGGATTTTCATGGCATGATCTAAGAGTATGTCCCAATCTCATAATGTGATGTTGAGAAATGAGGCTTCTTTGTGGTAAAGGCCAACCAGGGCGAGCTTATGTCAGTTGTGATGAAGTGTAGTCAAAGCAAAGGTTATATACATGGAAGCATATTTTTTGGGGAGGTACTATAAGATCGAGGGCTATATGCATGGAAGCTAATTGGACAGGTATCCGCAAGATCAAGGGTTCTCCATGCAAAGGTATAAGCATGGAAGCTCGTTTGGAGACACCTACAAGATTGAGGATTCTTTACGTGATGGGCAGGATTGCATGCCCACCATGCCCCCATCCACAAAGATGTTATACCTGGAGGGTTGGTGTTGACGAGGTTAATTGCAAGTACATGTGTTTGCATGTCATGAGATGTGATATGATGCTTGTACAGTGAAATATGTAGGTGATGTGCATGGGTATGCCTGTGTGTGTGCACTTCTCCAGTACGAAGACTGCTTTAACTGAACTACTTTCTTTGACTCTATTTGCTGCGCTTTCTTCGATATTTACTTAATATACCTTTTCTTAGGGAGTCAAGATTATTACATTATTTGAGTCATAGCACAATAGACTTTGTGTGTGGTTGTGGCCACAGCTGTAAAATAGAGTTGGGCGGCCTATGTGGCTCGAGGGATTTGGTCATTGTTAATCACTTGGGTTAGAGGGAGTGTGGAGCAATAGATGGTGTGGTTGAAGATGAGGTGATGGAAGGTTCCTGCTGATTTGACAAAGGTCCACATGATGGGTCATACCATGGGCCAAGCTTATGCCTTCCATGGTCTCCCATCCAAAGATGTTTGTATTAGTGGATGAGGCTTAATGTAAGTTCATGAAAGAATAGGGCTCATATTTCTATTACGCGGAGAGCTCATGTATATATTATAGGTGGCATGCATGGGCATTGGACAAAAGGTCAACCCTTATAAAAACTCCAACATTCTAAAGGATTAGAAATAGGCTGGGCGAGGCAAAGGGGGTGGAAGCTCTTTGTCAATGGCATGGCATAGGGTCTTGGTGAGCATATGTACATAATGTACCTTGTCTATCGGGTTTTTATGAGCTCGATGATGAAGATTACTACCCAATTTATTGGTTGGTTGGAAAGAAACTTGGCTAGGATAGTGAGGGACACCCAGTTATGGGTGAGTAAGGATGGTGAGCACACAGGCCAGCGGCACCCATTCCATGTAGTTAAATTTAGCCCCATTGGGATTAAGGCTATCATCATTAGTGTAAGATTCCTCCCTCCGGCTTTTGAGGTGTGCAGGTGTAAGAACCTCCCCTTCTGATCTTATAATTATTCCCCTCTCTGAAATAAAAGAAAGATCCTGTTTTACCTTGTTTTGGCCTAGAGAGAGAAAATGTCTGGAGGGAGGTAATTCAAAATTGAGATATTTTTAGATATAAAAATCCTTCTAGTGTCTAAAATGGTTTCCCCTGAAACAAAAATTCAAAAAGAACTTTCCAATGTGTAATTAGACTTAGTTAAAAATAGGTATAAAGGACCTTAGCCTAAGGATCTAGATTTTCAAAAAATTTTGAATTATGCTTCAATTAAGGTTCCTATGGACCAATAACATTAATCCAAATGTAGGGAGGAGATAAATTGAAGAATAAAAGAAAATCCCCCAAAAATGAGTAAATGCTCACATAAGATGAAGAGTTGACTAAGGACAAGATTTATTAGTTAAAAAAGAAAATATATTTAGTGGAAATGATGCATTTTTGACACCTCAGTGTGGGGATCTCCCCTCATGAAGGAGGCACCTATTTCACATCTGTGGAAGAGTTTTAAACTCATAAATAATGAGATATTTTCATCTCTCCTCTCTCCTGTTTCAACTAGATCCACAAAAAGTAAGCTAAACTGACCCAAAAATGGTCAAAAATTGACCAAACTGATGTGGAAAATTCTAGAATCAGTTTGTTTGGTTAGAGGCTCATTTTTTCCTATAAATAGAAGCCTCCCCCTTTGTAAAAGGTTAATAGTGTTTATGCACTATTACTCTACTCCTACCTAGAGCCAATTACATTGAATTCACTTGATAATTCAATTGTTTTTGACTAAATCCTCTCCAAAGAAATTGGTGGCCACTCTTGATCCAAACAAGAGTAGAACCCTCAATCCCTCAAGCCAAATGAAAGCTTACAAAAATCCATGTAAGCTAAAATTTCTACTTTTTAATTTCAAATCTATGGTTTTCTAATTTCCTTGTTTTTTTTAATAGTTGATTAAAGTGAATCCTGATGTTATGCCTTGATGAAAAGGCTACCCCCTTCTCTTCCTTAAGAATTCATCCTTTCTTTATCTTAAAATGAGTAACAAATAAATTGATTAAACTTTTCTTATTGTTTACTCACTAGAAAGTGAAAATTGAGTAGATCAGAGTACTTTACTTCAAATTGGGGTTAATTTTAAATTGAAAATAGAATGTTAAAATTTGAGAAATGGTCAGCTATACAAAAGAGGTTATGGTAAAATTTTCTTAAATTTTGTGAAAAATAAAGTTTATTTTTATGTTATTCTAAAAGAGTAATTCCCACCGTTTGTGCATTCTAAAAGAAATATTTTTATTTACTCTGTGTACATATTCACCTATGAATATGCATGGATATCATTGATATTAATTATTGAAATTAATTTCTATGCATAGAAAGATGCATATTGAAATCTTTTTATTATAAAAGTGTTATTTTCACTGAATTTAAATTCTATGCATAGAAAGATGCATATTGGAAATTTTTTTATTATAAAATTATTATTTTCATTGAATTTAATTTATATGCATAGAAAGATGCATAATGGAAATTTTTATTATAAGAGTGTTGTTTTCATTGAATTTAATTTCTATGCATAGAAAGACGCGTAATGAAAATTTTTATTATAAGAGTGTTGTTTTCATTGAATTTAATTTCTATGCATAGAAAGATGCATAATGAAACTTTTTTATTATAAGAGCGTTGTTTTCATTGAATTTAATTTCTATGCATAGAAAGATGCATAATGAAAATTTTTATTATAAAAATATTATTTTCATTAAAATTGATTTATGCATAGAAAGATGCATAAAAGATTTATTTTTATTCCAAAAGTGTTATTCTCATTAAAATTGATTTTATGCATAGAAAGATGCATAAAGGATTTATTTTTCTTTCAAAAGTGTTATTCTCATTAAAATTGATTTTATGCATAGAAAGATGCATAAAGGATTTATTTTTCTTTCAAAAGTGTTATTCTCATTAAAAGTGATTTTATGCATAAAGGATTTATTTTTATTTTAAAAGTGTTATTTTCATTAAAATTGATTTTTTGCATAGAAAGATGCATAAAGGATTTATTTTTCTTTCAAAAGTGTTATTTTCATTAAAAATGATTTTTTGCATAGAAAGATGCATAAAGGATTTATTGTTATTTCAAAAGTGTTATTCTCATTAAAATTGATTTTATGCATAGAAAGATGCATAAAGGATTTATTTCTCTTTCAAAAGTGTTATTCTCATTAAAATTGATTTTATGCCTAGAAAGATGCATAAAGGATTTATTTTTCTTTCAAAAGTGTTATTCTCATTAAAATTGATTTTATGCCTAGAAAGATGCATAAAGGATTTATTTTTATTTCAAAAGTGTTATTTTCCTTAAATTTGAATTTATGCATAAATAGATGCATAAAAGGATTTTTATAAAAGTGTTATTCCCACTGAAGTTGATTTTTATGCATAAATAGATGCCTAAAGAATCTTTATATCAAAAATTAGAATTTTCTTAAATTCTATGTTTAAATTATATGATTAGATGTAAGGAGATGTGATGAGAATCAGATAAGTGTGAATAAAAATGGGTGGTTGTGATGTGAATAGAGGTGATGAGATGTGATGAGAATCAGATAAGTGTGAATAAATGGATGGGTGGTTGTGATGTGAATAGAGGTGATGAGATGTGATGTGAATCAGATAGATGTGAATGGATGGATGAGATGTGAGTGGATGGATGTGATGAGAATATAGGTGATGAGATGTGAGGTGAATAGATGTGATGAGATGTGATGTGAATCAGATAGATGTGAATGGATGGATGGATGGATGTGATGTGAATAGAGGTGATGAGATGTGAGGTGAATAGATGTGATGAGATGTGATGTGAATCAAATAGATGTGTGTGAATGAATGGATGGGTGGTTGTGATGTGAATAGAGGTGATGAGATGTGAGGTGAGTAGATGTGATAAGATGAGATGAGAATCAGATAGATGTGAGGTGAGTAGATGTGAATAGAGGTGATGAGATGTGAGGTGAGTAGATGTGATAAGATGTGATGTGAATCAGATAGATGTGAATGAATGGATGAGATGTGATGTCATGTGAATCAGGATATAAATGAATGATATGGGATATGAGTGGATGATATGTGATGAAAATGGATGTAAATGTATAAGTGAAGAATGGATGTGAATGTATATGTGAAAGAATGGATGTGAATGAGTATGCGAAAGAATGGATATAGATGTATACATGAAAGAATGTGATGTGATGAAAAGAGATGTGATGTGTCATAAATATATGTGGATGTGGATGTGAATGTGAATGTGATGGATATGAATGAATGTGAATGAATGTGATGTGATGGAAAGAGATGTGATGTGTCATAAATATATGTGGATGTGAATGTGATGAATACGAATGAATGTGAATGTGATGGATATGAATGAATGTGAATATGATGGATATGAATGAATGTGATGTGATGGGATGGGATGTGAATCGGGATAGATATGAATGAATGAGATGTGAGGTAAAATGAATGAATGAATATGATGGATATGAATGAATGAATATGATGGATATGAATGAATGTGATGTGATGGGATGTGAATTGGGATAGATGTGAATGAATGAGATGTGATGTAAAATGAATGAGATGTGATGTGAGTGAATGTGATGCGGTCTGAATGGACGAGATGTGAATGAATGTGATGTGATGAGATGTGGATATGGGTAGATGCAAGTGGATGAGATCTGATGCGGATAAATGAGAAAAGATGTGATGAAATGAAAAATGATGTGATGAGAATGGGAATACACATGAAATAAATGAGAATTGATGTGGAACAATGTAGAAAGACAAGAGTTCGTTACAGAAACTGTATTTATGACCTATTATTAAATGGCTGTTTTATGTCAAGAATGCTCGGGAAGCATTTTGACCGTCTTGTGAATGAGGTTGTGGAGACTTAGTCTGATAAAGTTGCAACAGCTGTGACGGAGAGTCAATGGAGGACGTCTCGCGTAGCAAGGGTCTTGATGACCAGCCTCGGTTTGATTAAAATGGTGAGCTTCTTGTACGGTGGATGAGGAACCAAGGAAGCGACCTATGAGTGAAGCCCTAGGTCACCTGCGAAGGATCCTAGAGGGTGCTAACCATACGGTGCTTGAGCTCTGGGTCATCGAGGATACCCACGCGTGCATCGAGGAAGATATTGGAACAAGGAGTAAGAGTTGTTTTCTGAATTCGGGCATGGATCTGATTGATTGACCTTGCTGGTCCTCAACGGATGAGTCAATGGCTCTTTTATATGGATCCGTTGGTTGACCTTGCTGATCTTCAATGGAGATTCCATTTTGATATGTGAATATATTACTGGTTACTATGAGCTAGGAACAATCGAAAAGGCCCCCTGAGTGGACCGGTGGTGCGCGTTCTAGTTGCCAATGATGCCTTAGGTACACCGATAAAGGAATGATTGGAATTCAGGATTCAACCGAAGATTTTGAGGATTATGATCAGTGACTCTATGATTTCATTAAATGATTGTTTTAAAGACAGCTGATTATGTGAAAAAGGCAATTTTATATTGGGTGTGTAAGTGGTGTGACTAATTTTAAGTTTGCATGAATACCCGGCTAGGGGGCCTGGGAACTCTTTTCCCTGGTACCCGAGACAAAACCTAACCAAATTCTTAATTGGATCCCATCACTACAGCGGTCGGGCGGTTGGCTAACCCACGGGACTAGATGGGCTGGACTGATGGATCCTTAAATTGAGACTCAATTCTGTTATGGTACGATAGATGAAGTAAATCTCGGACAAAAATTGTTCTATGGAAAAGAATCAATAGCTGTGCCTCTCAATGAGGGAAAAAACGTTGGCCTCTATGATCCAAGTGCAATCTTTTCCCTGATCTGACTATGGGACTTACTGGTTCGGTCAGATCAGTTCAGTTAGTTAAGGCTTTTGACTACGTTAGAGAAAAATTATCCTGGAGGAATCGCCCGTGCTTTCTGGGCAAGGGAAGTTTTTTCGGGTTCGGTTTTGGAAGAATCGATGGATTAGTCTCTTGTCCGGATATCCATGGGTGAGGCCCCGAGTGAGGGACCCTGCCCCGTGCAAGAAGTACTACTTCTGCTCTGCTAGCACCCCTAAATTCGTTGTGCAGTGGGGACAGGGATCCCACAATTAGCAATTAGGTGCTGAACCACCTGAGACATGGCTCCCTTTCCACTATGGGACTTGGATGTCGAGGTAAGAGGCAACTTTGACTAAATGGAATATGGCATGACATTGACAGGTAGGCGACCTTAAAAGGTGGCTGAGGGGGGTTTTGACTTGGGCATGGATTATAACATTTTAGAGTCAAGGGAGCAAGAGTTATCCCATTCCTCTCTCACTCCTTCACCCACAAACTCTCTCTTTTACATTAGCACACTCTCATTGTCCTCAAGGATGAATCTAGAAACTATCCCTTCCAAAATGAAGTGGATGGTTGTAACTATAGCATTAACGACCTTGGGCACCACATCCCCTCTGTACATGAGACAAGATGCCACATGCTTCCCAAGAGCCAAGGGTCGCCCTTAGCTATCCTTGAGCACTGTTGGGAATCTTAGCTCAATAGATACTTTTTTGTGGTGGTAGCTAAGATGATAAGAGCATAGGATGAAAGAATGAAGTGAATCATGAGAAACAAGCCTATTCAAAAAACTAGTGTAAGTAGGACGCTCAATCTCAAGAGAGAAACATATCATAGATTTTCTCATTGTCGAGAAGAATGAAAACATCCGCTTGTACTCCAAAAGGGAATGGGTACTATTGTAAGGCTCAACCATGAATCTAGAGACTTGAGGCAAGGGGTACACGGGTGAACCCAAGCTTGGACTTCTTGTCATACTCATAGATAGCCTCTCAAGGAGAAATGACCCCAAAACAGACCGAAGTCCACCTCCCACAACATTGAAGACTAGGAAGCCCTAAAGATCGGTGCAAAACTTAGTTCATAAACAAGACTCCTCAAGCCACAAACATGGTACAAATATTCTAATCAACCGAGCTAAAGCCCATGTCCTCATCATACTCATTTATAGGCTTGTTCTTTTCTTCTTTTTTCTCTTTAGCCACCACCACTGTTGCAAGCAGTTTTTGCTAGAATAGGACATAATCATGTACCTTTGGCAAAGCCTGAAGAAATCCTTGCCAAAAGTGTTCCCAATATACTTGTACTCGCATGCTTGTGGTATACATACTTAGAAAAAGTCACCTCTCTCTTGCTAGGTTCACTTGAATGTTTTTGCCTTCAATCAGTGCTCCATCCATTTTTTTGAGGCCACTTCCACTTCCACTTCCAAGGACATGGTGACAAAGCTAAAACCACACGACCTTCCAATGTCCCTATCATTTTGAAAAAGAAAGTAGAACACTCATGAACTAGAGTTTGGTTGGTTGCACTCAATAGAGGAGGGCACACTTTTCTTTTCAACAAGTGGGAGAACCTACCATAGCCAAGATTAGAGAGAAAGTTATAAATTATGATTAGTATATTGACTAGTTTCCTCATTAGCCTTATTTCACTTATACAAATGATTTCCCTTTCACATTACATTGAAAGGTGTCCATGGGCATGGCCAACCTACTTCCTAGCCTTTGGCCCCTTTCACATACACTTGATCCCTTGGCCTCAGGCCCAAAGTGGACATGAGACCTTTTTTTAAAACTTTGTCACTCACAAACCATTCCCAGCCATGAGGGTTCATCCTCGAAACCATAGATGTACATGTGCATTCTCACATACTGGAATTCAAGGAAGGGGATTGGGTATTCTTAAGAATTCTCAAGGCTAGATATGGTGATATTAAAGGAAACACAAACACCAAGTTAGCTCTTGATAGTATGGGCCATACAAGGTTTTGAGGCATGTTGGGGTGAGGTTGCTTAACCGATTGGGGCTTTCAACAACTTTAAAGATTCATGATGTGTTTCATGTCTCACATCTAAAGGCATACCTTGGGCCAAAAGTGCTTGTGCAAGATGAGCTACCTCTCCAATGAATGAGGAGGGGATGATTATGTGCCCAAAATGATTTTTGGCACTAGAAATAGGGTCCTTCACAATTGTACATTGGTGGAATACTTAGTCAAATGGCAAGGATTACCTAAGGAAGAAGAATTTTCTTGGCAAACCGGCCTCTACATTGGAAGGTTTGATGGGTTGTTAGATGCATTTGAGGAGTCCAATGATTCTTTATAAAACAGTGAGTTAGCTTGCTAGATATTCTTGGAATTTCACTTTGAATAGTCCTACACACCATACATGACATAAAAAAAAGTAGTCTTTAAGTGAAGAAATACCTTGGTTTGATATATTTTTTATATTTCATGGTTGGCAAACTTGTTGTTAGAGATGTTTTGGAGCTCTTGTTGTAACCATGTTGAGTCTGACGAAGTATTTTCTATCAAATCAACTTAACTTTGTCAAGGAGTTCCTATAGGAAAGGATTGTGTATTTTTATCCATGGTAATTTTTTTGATACTAGTGTTTATATACTATATTCGATAATGGATTAGAAGAAATTGGTTGATTCCATAGGAAGCACAATCAAATGGCCTAAAATCCATTTAAAAAATCATGTTTCTTTTCTTTCTTTTAAACCATTGTTAGCATATTCACTTTATAGACTACTTCATAATGTTACGTGCCAATACTCTCATGATGCATGCTATTATGAGAAAACTTGACGACAAGTAGCAAATCATTCATCCCAAAAACTTTATGTATCATGGCAATAATGCCTCAAGTAAGTTTCCATCCACTTATTCACCCTTTTGGTTTGCCCATCACTCTTGAGGTGACAAGATTTGCTAGGTCTCAAAACAGTCCCCATGATCTCAAACAATGTCCTCTAAAATGAGCTCATAAACTTCACATCATAGTCACTCATAATTTCTTATAGAAGGTGGTGGGGGCATTAGTCAAGCCAAATGGCATGACTAATACATGTAGGTTTCCCATTCCATTACAAATGATATCTTATATTGGTTATTTGGGTCAATCATCACTTGGTTACAACTAGAGAGGCCATCCAAGAAGAAGCTATAAGCTTTTACTCTAGGGAACCTCTTTCCAACATGTGGCAAGGGGTAGTGCTCTCATGAACTATGGTGACATTAACCTTTTTGAGATTAACACGCACTCTAAGCTTTCTGTTCTTTTTAGGAATGATCACTATTGAGATGACACCCACTGAGTGCGCTCAATGTGAAAAGATGTATGGAGGAAGAGAGCTCGAGCTCTTGCAAGCACACACACTCACACAAACCCTAGAAGAGCACACAAGATGAGAGGCTGAAAATTTGTTCTTCTTATTCTTCACACAACAACAAAGTTCTACAAAAGAGATAAGGGAAATACAACATAAGTACTATTTACATGCGGTCCATAATGTGAACACGCTAAGTGAGTGAGCTGGCAAGATAAGTATGCCATAACTCAGTGGTGGTGGACTAGTAGTAGCCGGTGTAGTCCAATTGTAGAATCATTGGTGAAGATCTATATTGTCAACATCCTACCAAACACGCCAGTGATGTAAGTGGCAGAAACGGTCACCCATGCATATCATGAGTGTTTGCTCGTGTTGATCTTGACATCTCAACACGAGCCCTCAAGCTCAACTCTATCTCTAGGACCCCAAGCATAGTCCGAAATCTGTGAAGCTTCTTTGCTCCCAACGCTTTTGTGACAATGTCACCTATTTGCTCCTTTGTGCTAACATACATGAGATCAATGTCTCCTGCTAAGACCCTCTCTTTGATGAAGTGATAGTGGACCTCTAAGTGTTTGGTCTGCACATGAAAAATCGGGTTCCTCGTCGGCAACTATATACTGCTAAGGTTGTCACAATAGATGACAACCTGTCTGTCAGCCTGCAGCCCCAAATCACCAAGTAGCTTGCACAACCAAGCTACCTCACATGCTGCCATTTGTAACACCCCTATACTCTGCCTCTGTACTTGACAAGGCAATTGTTGGTTGCTTCTTGCTGCTCCATGTCATAGCACCACTCCCAAAGGAGAACATAAATCCACTGGTAGATCTCCTATGTGCGATACTACCAGCCCAATCTGCATTGGTGTATCCAAACAACTACAACTTCATACACCAGCCTCATACAAGAGACCAAAGTCTCATGTAGACTTCATATAGCGCAATGTGCATCTCACACCATCCAAATGTGGCTTCTAAGGAACTTGCATAAATTGACTCTCCAATCCAGCCGTATAGTTTAAATCTGGCCTGGTGATCGTCCTGTAGATCAAGCTACCCACTATCTATACATAGTGGGGTTCTCCAAAATCTCACCCGCAAATGCACTCAACTTACCATTTGAATCTAATGGCATAGAAATTGGCTTACAACCAGCAATGCATTATTTGCAGTAGCAGGAAAACCTGTTGTTGTAAAGTAAAGGAAATGAGGAACAAATTACAGCAAAATCATCATTAACATGTTCAAAATGAAGCATGAAATGGACATAAAACTGTTGACATGTATGGTGATATATAGCTACAAATGTGATTATGGAAGCGTGCAGACAAGGAGTGCGATTCTCAAGCCCACCTTGTCAACCACACATAAGGCCAAGCAGGCTGAGAGCACACTAATAGCGCCAAGTCCTAGCTGAAAGCTGGCTGGTTTGAACTAAAAAGATTGCAAAAGAGTATGGAGTCATTGCCAGTTAATTGTGTAAAGAATGGGAATGCCCAAGGTGGTATATACAGCTAGCTGTGGCCATTTGAAAGTCTTCTAACATGCTTTTGAAAGGATTTTCCGGCTCTCTGGCAAGTCCCCTACTCTATCAGACTCATGGGCAACAATCAATGGCAGGATTCGATGATCAGAGACTCCCAAAGATTGATGAAATGCAAGCATTGGGTTATAATGATCAATGTCAAACAAATAAAGGATCGTGGGCTGTAGAAATTCCATAATCATTTGCCCTCTTTGTTCCTAATTAATGGCTAGCATCCAAGTGCATTAATATATAGCGAGAGGTTTCCTTGTCCAGAAGAAGGACCGGACACTCTGACTTTGCTGGAGTGTTGAAGGGGGACGTTTTGTGAACAGTCACAAGCTGGAGCCACTCTCGTGCAACACTACGGAAGGGGTTGGAGAAGGCTATACAGCTTCATTTCTTCACGTTGTTTGTGGATACACTTGTACATACGAGTTCTACTTTGGGTCTCTGTGTTGAGCAAGTGCACGTAACATGTATAATGACATGTATACTTTAGTATCATTGCATTTATGCAGAAACCGACAACGTGAGTTCTAAGACCCATGAGGGTTAGACTATTTAAGGGACTCGTATATAAGGCAACCTGCAAACCTATCCGTTGAAAGGCATTTCGGACCATTTGCATTCTCATATGTAGGAAGCTCGGCAGTCTATTGTACAAATTAACTATCCGGCTGAAAATAGTCACATTCGATTAGAAATTAGAGCAAACGCTTTCTTGGACTTCATAAACTATAGGAATGAACAATGTAACTTACAAATCTAATAAGCCATCTCCATTACACATAACAGAATATAACAAATGAAACCAACTGTTCTATATACCTCAAAATGAGCCATCTCCATTACACATAACAGAATATAACAAATGAAATGAACTGTTCTATATACCTCAAAATTCATAAGACATCAACATAAAAGTACAGAAACTTGCTTTTAGAAGAATTGAAGGCCAATATTATGTCTGAAACTCAAATAGCCACGCTCCAATTAGCATCTTGGTGTCTAGACTATTGCTGAACCATATATGAGAAGACATCCAAGGCTATCCAAGGAATAAATTTATCTGACAAATCATGGCAGGTATATCTATCAACTACGCCGATAGGGTTTCCAAAATAAAAGGCAAGCCATCATGGCTACACAGTCAAGCCCTCCCAAGTGAGTAGGGCAGGTAAGGGCACACAGTATGCATCCCCTCAACGTGCCACCACAAATTTCTGCTTCATGTTAAAGTTGAGATCCAAAAATATAGACATAGGTTTCATTGTGAATGGTGAGAAGATTCCAATTCAGGACAAAATAAAAATTGAAATTTGGGCTTACAAAAGAAAGCAGACGTTCACAGCTAATATTCAAAGACTGGTGGAGGATCATCGCTATTGTAAGACTAAACATGAGGGTCAATCTTTGGATAAATTGAATAATACAATCCGATTGATGCAGAAGCTCATCTACAGCATCACGGAATACACACCTGTGGTGGAAGCGGGCACAGATGAGTCGCATCGTGAAAGCTCAAATACTCGTTAAGGATCGAAAAAGAGGTTTGGGATTCAAAAAAAACACCCTGCGAAACAAAAACGTTGACTAGAGTTGTGGTGCGGGGAGAAAGATTTCTCTATTAAATTTGTAATGTGGCCGACTGTGTGAACGCGAAAGCCAAAACAAGAACAAAGGCTTCTCGGAGGATGCTGCTTATAGAAAATACCGAAAAATAATACACATATTGCAATATAAGACTGCAAGTAGGTTCGAAATGGACCTTACAGGAGCCCACCGATAAGGCTACAGCCAAGCTTCCAGAAGTTGCTACTGGTAGACAAAAATCCTTAGTGCAAAGATTTGAACTTCCAGGCCCAAATAGTAGAGTAATCTGCAAACTCCAACGCTGAAATACTAGTAGGGATATTCGAGGTAACGGGAGGTGGGAGATATTCGAACTGGAAGGTACGATGATATACACTAGTAGGCTTCCCTCATCATCACTGGGTGGCTGGTGAAACTTTTGATTCACTTTCTTACTTAGACTCAGACTCTGCTTCTGACCCTTCTTCTGAATCAGAGCTATCCTTGCTTTTACTACTGGTCTTGGTCATGCCAAGCCTCTTCTCAACTCTAGCTGTAGCAGTAACTAGATTATTGATTCCACCTGCAATGTCAATGCTTGCCATAGCATTGTTCAAACCTTTCCTTAAACCCTTCAAGAAGAAGTATCCTGCTAACATTTCATGTGTGGGTCTTTCATTGCCCTGTAATCTATCAACCAAAATTCTAAATTTCTGAGCATAATCTTCCACTAACATATTCTCCTGCTTGATGTCCCTAATTTTCTTCAAGACATCTGTTGGAGTCTTCTCTTTTCTCTGAATCTTTGTAAAAATGCTACTCTCAGCATATGTTGCAAAATGTGCAATACCATATTGGCTAAACCAACTCATGGCTTTTCCTTCCAATGTTGCTGCTGCAAATTGCTGTAATTTAATAGGGTCAGGATACACAACTTGATACCCACGTGCTTGTCACTTGGTTTCAAATTGAGTCACATGACAATCAGCATCTTCTTTAGACCTTCCTCTGAATTTTGCTGCTTTGACCTTAGGGTTGGGAGGTTGTTGAGCCATTGGGATAGTCTGAGAGGTACTCTCCTAGGTCTTTGCCTGGTAGAGATACCTGTAGTGGGTCAAATAGGAGTCTTCGTCTACTTCTTGCAAGTCCTCCTGTCAAGAGTAAAGCTCCCATTGATTGCCTCACATGCCTTCCCTCTGTTGCTCGTGAAAACTCTCCCCCTTGGCCTGACAGTTGCTCTTCAGGGATAGGTTGCTCAACCTCTTCATCTATGGCTTGTTCATAATTAAAAGGATCAATGTTGCCTGTGTGGGCTTGAGCTCTGGTGTAATACACTCTGGATACTCTTCTTGGAAACTTTGACATGCATCATCTCTCAACAGACACAACTAACACAGTAGCCAACAGTGCTGACATAGCAAACTCAGCAGGCAGCACAGCAAGAAAAAGAGGAAAAAAGCAGGATCGCCAAATGTGTTGGGGTTCATCAACACATGATAGACTCACTCTGAAACACCATTACTCACAAAGAATCAACATAGAAAGCACTTCAAACATAGCAGCACTTGCACAAAGACAACTTCAGATTGAACAGAATAATGCACAGAGGTAGATTCGGCAGAGCAAAAAACATGACTGAACTTGCTTCATTGAGTAAAATACATCAACATCAGAACACGACTACATCACCCTAACTCTGCCCCACAAGGCACATTCTAACCTCTTGAAGTAACAAGACAAAAGTAGTTGTAACTACCCAAAACAATGTGCTTGGCATAAACATCCGACTCAGCCACATCAGACCTAGCAAAACCCGACTTAGCATAATCCGACTAAGCATTACAATATCCAGTTCAACACATGGGGAGAAGGATGAGGGATAATAAGTGAAAGCTCAAGAAAGTTTTTTGCAAGAGTTTGGGTAGGTTGAAAGCAGAAAGTGAGGAAATGGGAGTGGTGGGCCCATATTTATAGTTTTCAGAAGGACATAGCTATGGAGAAGTTGGTATGGGCATGGCAACTCCAGCGTACGGGCATATGCTTTTGGTACGGGCATACGAGTTAAATGGTATGGGCATGTCATTATGGTAGAGGCTGGAACGTGGCTTTCTTTGGTACCGGCATGGCATGTCTTTTGTTTGGTACCGCCATGGCAGTTGAGGTTGAGGATGGAACAGCCGTGGCATTTGAGATGAGAATGGTATGGCCGTGGCAAGTTGGATGAGAATGGCACAGCCGTGGCAAATAGTTTTTTTTAAAAGGCACCCTACAAATAGGTTTTGTACCCCTGGGATATGTAGCCAACACCCCATTGCGGGTTTTGTACTAACTCCATGCCCAGTTCACCAAATGGAGGTGGTTTCGATTGGGTGATGGTGAGGTTGGTATCTCCTTAGGGAGTTCACAGGTTTGTAACGAGGGAGTAGTTGAGAATGGAGAGGTTAAGGGGGGCTGAGAAGGAGTACTCCAAGGTATCCTGATAATGATAGAGGTGGGGAAGTAGCCGGAGTTGAGGGTATATCATTGTTATGGACCTTGGGCTTTTTTTGGGGGGGCAAGGGTTCATCGGGAAGTTTTTGCTTCCCTTTCTCATGTGCAGTATTTGTGGTGGTGAAGGCCACTTTGGGCTTCCATTGAAGGGCTGGTAACTGCAAAGTGATAAGATTAGGGACTTTGTACCTTGGTGATTTGGGGACCCAAATTTGGTGATTTCCCTCATAGTAACGTTGAGCCTCAAGTAGAGGTTTTGGGATCCACCAGGAATTTGTTATTGTGGGTAAGGCTTAGGGTGTGAGCGAGGACAGTTTGGCCTTGGGGAGAATTTGGGCCAGTGTTTATCTTGTACCCTATGGGCTTGGGGTTGTCAGATTGGTTGCATGTGAGAGGGACAAGGAGCTTGTGGTGCCTGTATATGAGTATAGGAAGTGGATCATTGGGGGATCCACAGAGTGGAAGTACCTTCATAATACCCTTGTGATGTGAGAAGCCTTTTAGGTACCCACTGTCGAGAGTGCTTGCCCTGTGTTTGTTGGTTAGTATTGTTAGTTTTGTGGGGGGGGTCAGCAATAGAGGCAGTGACTTTTGAGAGTTCTCGGTTTGGGCCGTTGCCAAGTGGGGTAGTTGAGAGTATATGCAAGGTAGTGGTGTGTCCAGAGTGGGGATTGGCCTCTTTTTGAGTGGTATAGATCTATGTGGATTAGAGGGTGGAATGACGGTGGTGAGGGGAAGAGGATCATCTCACCATGAGGGAGTGGTGGGAAATGTTACTCCAATTCTAGGATTAACAGGAGCTACCACCATTATCTTACATCAAGGAGTCATGGTAGATACACCAAAGGGTTATACATTCAAGATATAAAGCAATAGTGTCCAAAGATACAACTTGGACGGGCACCCGTAATGGTGTGACAGAGTATTTATGGCAATTCCCGCTTCAAGAGTGTGTGGTAGCAAGTTAGGATGAAGTCCTAATAAGTGATGTACTTCATGGATATATTATGAGAGTAGTCATTGTAATAGCATTAGGCCTCTTATGAGCCTGAAGTACCCGAGTTTAAGTGACTGTGAACACTTATGGCCATGTATATAAGTGAATTTCTCTCATAATACTACATACTCTCCCATTGTGCAATTGAGTCTTGCTCTTGCTAATCCTCTTGCTAATCTCTCTCCCTAAAGCATGCTAGTGAGTGTGTGTGAGTGAAGTGAGGTGAGGAGGGACAAGGACCCATAGTGCAACGCGAAGGTGTGACAACGCTCACGGGAGACGTAGTGGAATTGCTTCTCAAGGAGAGTTGTAGAGCTTGGAGACCTCAAGGGTTACGAGCTCGGCCATTGGAAAGATCCTCACACGACAGTTGTTGCAGTTCACCAGGTAATCTCTTTTTGGATGTGTTTCAAGGAGGGTTAGGGTGAGCCATAACATTTTTGGCACCGCCTAATGCTATTACAATGACTACTCTCATAATATATCCATGAAGTACATCACTTAGGACTTCATCCTAACTTGCTACCACATGCTCTTGAAGTGAGAATCGCCATAAATACTCTGTCACACCATTACGAGCGCCCGTCCAAGTTATAGCTTTGGACACTATTGCTTTATATCTTGAATGTATGACCCTTTGGTGTATCTACCATGACTCCTTGATGTAAGATAATGGCGGTAGCTCTTGTTAATCCTGAATTGGATTAACATTCTCCCCTTCCTGATGGCGATCACAACCACATGTGATCGCGTTGAAGATCTTTGTGTAGGGAGAATGAACAAGCTTTGTCGATGGCTTTGATGTTGAATGACATTCAATGGTCTTTGTTCCTCCAAAACGAATACAAAAAGCTAGTTAATGAATGAAGAGGTTAGTGGTGTATTGGGAATTCCTAATGGGGTGGTGGGGTTTTTTGTGAATGATTGTATTTTTATATTTGTGTGAGTCCCTTTTGTTTTTTTTTGGACACATTTTGTTTTTGGCAATCATCGGCAAGGTTACATGTGATTTTTGTTAGTAGGGACACTAAGAGATGTTAATAATGGGAGAGAAGAGAGAGAAGGATCCGGAGGAATGTAGACTTAATCACTCATCAGAATGAGATGGTGATTCTCAGTTCCTCATTTGATTTATTGAAGCAACATTTGTTAATCCAATTTTAGGATTAACAAGAGCTACCGCCATTATCTTACATCAAGGAGTCACGATAGATACACCAAAGGGTCATACATTCAAGATATCAAGCAATAGTGTCCAAAGCTATAACTTGGACGGACGCCCGTAATGGTGTGACGACGGAGTATTTATGGCAATTCGCGCTTCGAGAGCGTGTGATAGTTAGCAAGATAGGATGAAGTCCTAAGTGATGTACTTCATGGATATATTATGAGAGTAGTCATTGTAATGGCATAAGGCCTCTTATGAGCCTAAAGTGCCCGACCGGCCATAGTTTAAGTGAGTGTGAACATTGATGGCCATGGATATAATACAATATACTCTCCCATTGTGTAATTGAGTCTTGCTCTTGCTAATCCTCTTGCTAATCTCTCTCCCTAATACATGCTAGTGAGTGTGTGTGAGTGAAGTGAGGTGATAGGAGGGACGAGGACCCGTAGTACAACGTGGTGGTGGAATTGCTTCCCAAGGAGTTTAGAGCTTGGATACCTCGAGGGTTACGAGCTCGGCCATTGGAAAGATCCTCACGATAGTTGTGGTTCACCAGGTAATCTCTTTTGGATGCGTTTCAAGGAGGGTTAGGGTGAGCCTTAACATTTTTGGTGCCGCTGCCGGGGAGCCATCCCTTGGCTTTTTCCATGGTTTTGTCTCTAATCTAGGCGGGCATAACCCATTGCCCATTATCTTGATTAGTGGTTTTCCATGAAAAAAATGTGGATTTGATGGTGATTTGTGTGAGATTTAGTGTAGAATAGCTCTCTTTTTTGTTTTTGAAAAGAATGCTTTTTACTTAATTTTTAGATTAATGTGTTTTTTTTGTTGTTCTTTTTATGGGTTTTCACGTTCTTAGAGGTTGCACATAGTTTGTATTAGGCTTAGTTTGCATCCATTGCATCAAACAATGCAAGAGAATGCATTTCTTAGTGAATGTTAGCTCTCTTTAGTTTAAACATAGATCTAAGATCATTAATTCTAGTTTAATTGTGAGTTTTTTGTTGAAATTGTTTGGATTCGAGTGTTAGCAAGCATTAGGAGTAGCTTAATCTTTCAAAAAATTTCTTAAAACCATAAAAAAACCCTTGAATTTGACTAATTTCTCTTAATGGACTGGTTTTTGTCATTAAGAGTGATTAATCTTGTTCAAGGAGACTAAAAAATTAGAAAATATGTTAATTGGGGTCTAAATTGATCATATAAGTAGTCAAAATTGGGGTTTTTGAGTGTTATGAGAGCATCTAGATGCATCAAAACACCTAATCACATCAATTGTTTAATCAATTGGAGAAATTTGACTCTCTTTGCTTAATTTTGCCTTAAAAAGGAGACTATAATTAAGAGTCTAATTAATCTCCTAATTTAGATTAATTTATACAATTGTTGATGCACATAGATTAGTTTTTCCTTGCTCTATCCAATGATGTGCTCAATTGTGTGAATTAATTAGGGATTAGTGGTTAATTAGAGTCCTTGATTAGTTTAAAAGAGGAAAGGATTAGTGAAAAGATTAATCTTGGATTAATTTTTAATCACCTTTTTACATAACTCATTAAGTCTAATGAGCATTCAATGAGAAGATGCTTATGAGTTGTCAATTCGTCCATTTTGGGGGTCATTTATGAAGGGTGTAAGGTGTGTTATTAAAGGGTTGACTTTTTTGATTCCACTTACCTGTTTTGGGAAAATGCTCGTATCTCTTTCATTCTAAATTCAAAAAATATTCCCTCCAAAAGGAAAATTTGTATTTTCCACTAGCATTAAAAAAAAAGAAAAAAGAAAAAAAGAAAAAAAAATCCCGAGTGAAGTTCGGTTCATGTGTGAAGAGTGTTTCACGACGTGAAATAGAAGTTCACGCGGTAAAAAAATTAAAATTCCACGTGAAGTCCAGTTCACGTGTGAAGAGTGTTTCACGACATGAAACAAAAGTTCACGCAGTAAAAAAAATAAAAATAAAAATAAAAATTTAATTTCCACATGAAGTTCAGTTCACGCGTGAAAAGTGTTTCACGGTGTGAAACAGAAGTTCACGCGACCAAAAAAAATATATCAAAATTTAATTTCCATGTGAAGTCCGGATCACGTGCATGAAGAGTGTTTCACGGCATGAAATAGAAGTTCACGCGGCCAAAAAAATAATAATAAAAAATATCAAAATTTAATTTTCACCTGAAGTCCGGTTCACGCGTGAAGAGTGTTTCACGGTGTGAAACAAAAGTTCACATTGTAAAAAAAAAAATCAAAATTTAATTTCCACGTGAAGTCCGCATCACGCGTGAAGAGTTTTTCTCACGCGTGAAACAGAAGTTTACGTGGCCTTAAAAAAAAATTAAAATAATTTAATTTCCACGTGAAGTCCAGTTCACATGTGAAGAGTGTTTCACGGCGCGAAACAGTTCACGTGGTAAAAAAAAAGACTCTAGAAAGCACATCTGTTTGGAGACCCGTATCTCCCGAACTGTGTATCCAATGAAGGCACTCTAGGGCCCATCGAAAAGCTGGCATTGAGCTCTTGGACTTTGGACTTAGTCGTCCGAAGTCAAAATCGATCATTTTGGCCTTCAACCGACAGTCTCAAAATTCAACATGAAAATCGAGGCAAAAAACAGCCCAAAAACCACGAAAAATCACAAAAAACAGCACGAAAACGACAACGAGCCATATTCGGGCTACTATTTAAGGGTCTAAACGATAAAATCACAGACGAATCAGGGAAACAAAGTTGTAGTACTCCAAAAATACTACAACTCTCTCATACAGAGTTTTTCATTTTTTTTGGAATACGTGCATCGAAATAGGAAAAAAATTCTCGACCGAGAAATTTTTTTGTCTTGAGATAGTGATGGAGAATAGGTTTTAAGGACCTCCTCTTTCATCTAAAAAGTTCCTAGCATACACTTTTTTCGAAAATTATCTCTAAGGTTCATGTGCGTATAGCGCCTAAGCTAATTCGCCAACCCTCTTGAGGCTGTAACGAGCTGTGGGAAAGTATAAAGAGCAAAAAAAAAACCCTGTGATTGCTCATTAAGGAGCAATCAGGCACTCTGACATGACCACAACAGAGGGATTGCCCGCAATTACACAAGGACTGAACCCAATGGCTGACATCTTTGCGAGCCATTGAGATCCATGCCGCCAATTCACATCCTCATGCCATTGACCCATGAATGTACAAGCATGTCATCGGGTTTTACACCCCCTGTCACTTCGATTCCACCAGGCTTTGGCCCCTTGCCTCCTAACATTCTTGCAAATTCTATAAGTACCAACCCTTTCCTGGATGCCCACACCTTGGACATACTGACTAGTCTAGGAAGGGGGTGGCCCAAGGACTCAGTGAGTCTCTTTCAACAAGAGCACTCACATACGGTCTCAATGACTCATACAGAAATACGACCGTACAAATTTCCAAAATTATGGGCAAATATGACGGAACAACTGACCCTACTCAATTCATTGAACAGAGATGTGAAGCCTTTGGAAATCCCAACTGCCTCACTAAGGTACATGCATTGAACTTATGCTTAGAAGGAAAAGCTAGTCGATGGTTCATCGCATTAATGCCGACGATAAAGACCAACTTCAAAACCTTGAAATCGGCTTTTATACATGGCTTTTCTAGACAAGGTGATCGGTGGAGTGCAACAACATAGCTCTATTCAATTGAGCGTCAACCACATGAATCCATTAGAGATTTTATTATTCGGATAAAACTCTTAGACTCACGTTGTGAGTCCTAGGAAAAATTAAACGATGTTCAACTGAGGAGATGTTTCATGATGGGCTTAAAGAATAACAGCTTACACAACTTGATCATTGTATCCAATCTGGAAACATTTAATCAATGTTGTAAAAGAAGCAAAGCGTTTAGATGACAACATGCTAGAAGATGATCATGCTACGAGATGTTTCTCGTCTAAACCAAGTGACGCAATGGCAAAAGAAAGATCGATCTCGGAATTGACATTCCCCGAATTCTATGCAGCCTTGCTTACATCTCTAAGAGAGGATGAAAATCTTCAAAATTAGACATCCTTAATGCCTATAAAAGTGACGAACAAAATGCCTTGTGTTGAATGCAATCACTATGACCATCCCAATCCTCATTGTGCATACAAGGCACCTGTTTTTCTATACTGCATCTATTGTAAAACCTTTGACCATGATACTAAAAAGCGTTCTGCTTCATCCACGATGGACTCAAAACCTCCCGTGCACAAAACAAAAACAGTCCAAAGGGTAGAAACTACTCAGGAAGCAGTTAATACATAGTATGGAATACTTCCATGTCCATAGTCATTGACACCCTACGACTAATGTGTAAACAGTGTGGCATTGATCACATGTTCCAAGATTTCCTAAGACGAGTTGCTTCAATGCAACTTGTCTCACAAAATACAACTCTTAACATCTTAAGTGTAAAAAATGGGCAATTGTTCACAGTGCCATTGAATGTGCTTACACACTTACAAGCCAAGGCACAACAAACAGTCAAGAAGAGTGTAAAAGACAATACCTCAACATGGGTAGAAGAACATGTTTTAAAACATAACCAAAAGAAAATAAAACCTTTTAAACCAAAGAAAAACAAAGAACAAAAAACTATCAAAACCAAGGTCGATATAAAAGACAGGGAAAAAGAGTTGGTAGAAGTAAACCCAAAAGGGGACATAAACAATACATGATGCAGAAGCATCCACATAAAAGACTACCACACAAACTGTAACACCCATATGTGCGACACAGGATACAAAAACCCAAAACAAAATTCTATCCCGTCACATGGGTAAACATAGTGAAGAACTGACAAACCAAAGGAAGTGAGAAAATGAAACAAGTTCTAGTACATCACTAAGTGAGGATGAGACAAGTTCTTATTCTTCGCTCAGTGCACCACATAGACCCATCACGAAACTAGAACCTACCCAACCACCCCAAATGGATAATAATGATCACATGACATATGCAGAACATAAAAAACGAGCTCAGGAGTGCATGCTTAGCATGGTTGCATGTCTTACAAGGTCACCGATTGTGATTGAGCCTCATAATGCCAAATCTACACAAGCAACCAAGATACAGAACCTAGAGGAGTACCGCTTTCCCTTTCAAGAGAGAAAGACATACTCTCTACAGAAGAGTCATTTGAGATAGATTGTACGAACTATAGGCTTGAGAAAGCATGTACGAAATTTGATAATTCCCTTACAAGATTAAAACAGTCTTTCAAAACCTCATACGGAGGAATGTTCTTCTCTCATGATAAAGCCAGAATCATATCAACACTTGCACCTTTAATGGTTCAACCTGAGTTATATAAGGACATAACGAACTACATAAAACAAGACTGTCAGGATTCGCAAGTTTCCAAACAGCCCTCATTAAGAATTGTTAGAGGGCCAAGTGTGCCATTGTACGCATTGGGTACTCATGCACTGGAGAACATTTGCACCAATGCCTCACCATTAACAACTTCCAGGTACATCTCTGGATGGGGGGGCCATGGTGGGCGAAAGCATGGTCAATGGTACAACCCATCTCCTGGAATTTTCATTCAAATTACAAACCTCTCCAAACAATGCCACCATCTTCACAAATCAATGATCTTCTTGCCACACAAAGGGACATCATCACGATCAAATGATGAATGTCGCTTCAATGAATCAAATGAGGAACTGAGAATCACCATCTCATTTTGATGATAAAGTCTATGTTCCTCCGGATCCTTCTCTCTCTTCTCTCCCATTATTAACATGTCTTAGTATCCCCACTAACAAAAATCACATGTAACCTTGCCGATGATTGCCAAAAACAAAGTGAGCAAAAAAACTCACATAAATATAAAAATGCAATCATTCGCAAAACCCCCCCACCTCGTTAGGAATTCCCAATACACCACTAACCTCTTCATTCATTAACTAGCTTTTCTTATTCCTTCCAGAGGAACAAAGACCGTTGAACATCATTCAACATCAAAGCCATCAATAAAGCTTGTTCATTCTCCCCACACAAATGTCTTCAACACGATCACGAGGACGTGAGATCGATCAGGAGAAGGGGGGAATGTTAATCCAATTCTAAGATTAACAAGAGCTACCACCATTATCTTACATCAAGGAGTCACGATAGATACACCAAAGGGTCATACATTCAAGATATCAAGCAATAGTGTCCAAAGCTACAACTTGGACGGACGCTCGTAATGGTGTGACGACGAAGTATTTATGGCAATTCCCGCTTCTTTGAGAGCGTGTGGTAGCAAGTTGGATGAAGTCCTAAGTGATGTACTTCATGGATATATTATGAGAGTAGTCATTGTAATAGCATTAGGCCTCTTATGATCCTAAAGTGTCCAGTCGGCCCATAGTTTAAGTGAGTGTGAACACTTATGGCCATGTATATAAGTGAATTTCTCTCATAATACAACATACTCTCCCA
The DNA here is from genome assembly GCF_041138505.1 of Cibotium barometz. Lineage (NCBI taxonomy): Eukaryota > Viridiplantae > Streptophyta > Polypodiopsida > Cyatheales > Cibotiaceae > Cibotium > Cibotium barometz. The sequence goes on from NC_141092.1 coordinate 41,692,911, forward strand.
TTGTGCAATTGAGTCTTGCTCTTGCTAATCCCCTTGCTAATCTCTCTCCCTAAAGCATGCTAGTGAGTGTGTGTGAGTGAAGTGAGGTGAGAGGAGGGACGAGGACCTGTAGTGCAACGTGGCGGTGTGACAACGCTCGCAGTGGAATTGCTTCTCAAGGAGTTGTAGAGCTTGGAGACCTCGAGGGTTACGAGCTCAGCCATTGGAAAGATCCTCACGACAGTTGCGGTTCACCAGGTAATCTCTTTTTGGATGTGTTTCAAGGAGGGTTAGGGTGAACCTTAACAACATTCATCATTTGAAGTGATTGGCTTGTGATGATGTCCCTTTGTGTGTGGCAGGATTATTGTCAAATGTTGTTGAGTAGGAGGGTTAGGGTGAACCTTAACAACATTCATCATTTGAAGTGATTGGCTTGTGATGATGTCCCTTTGTGTGTGGCAGGATTATTGTCAAATGTTGTTGAGTAGGACTTGATCGTGTCTTCTTCTTCCCATGTGCTTTTTATGTTTTTATGCATATTTAAGTGCTCTTATGAAGTAGATTTACATGAAGTACAAGAATTGAGTCATATAGACTCTTATTGAGCTGGTCTGTGTTGAAGTAGCCACTTGTTGGTGAGGATTGAAAGAATTACCTTGACTTGCGAGGCTTATATAGATATCTTCAAAATCATTGAGTTGTGAAGATTGTGGCGTCGTTTGGAGAGGTTTGTAATTTGAATGAAAATTCTAGGCGATGGGTTGTACCATTGACTAGGCTTTCGCCCACCATGGCCCCCCCATCCAGAGATGTACCTATAAGTTGTCGATGGTGAGGCTTTGGTGCAAATGTTCTCCAGTGCATGAGTATGGATATATACTCATGGAGCAACTGTTACATTAATTTAACCAAAAGATTTCATCTAGGTCATGATTTGCAAACAAGAGTGATTGTTTTCTTGAACAGACAAGCTCTTGTGTTGGTGCTGAATGCACGAGAGTGGTTGAGTGATTTGCTTACTATTGCTTGGGCCTCCATTTTATTGAACTTTAGGTGAAGTTGTTGGGGTTGAAGTCGGTGGTGAGGTTTTCTTCACATTGTTCGATTTTGGCAACCATATGATGGAATTACCATCATAGTATTTTTGTTGTTGAAGCACATGCACAGGCACCCATCTTTGAACACTGTAATTTGGTGGCCGATGTGCTTGGTGTTGAGGCTTTCTTCTTTGTGCAAGCTTAGGGGACTTTGTGATGCGCTTGGGGACCCAAGATTTGGTATTTCTTTGGTAGTACCCTTGTGCTTGCAGTAGTGTTTTTGGTACCCATACTTGTTGCATTGGTGGAGTTCTTTGAGGAACTCGCATAGGCTTTTGTGGATGGTGTTGTGGAGTACTCTTCTTCTTCCTTGGATTTTGAGTGCTTTGATTGAGGAGGAGTTTTTGACTATTGAGGCACCCAAATTTGATTGGCATCTTCATAGTAGACTTGAGCTACAAGTAGCTGCTTCTCCACCCACATTTTGATACTATTAAGATATCTTGATTGTGGTTGTCGTGGTGGAGTTTTCTTTTGGGGTGATGTGGAAGGTTTGGGACCCTCCTTGACTTTGGTTGGCATTGAGGCTGCAGGTTTGAGACTCATGGGCATTGTTGATGATGATGAGGTTAGAGTCTCTTGTGGAGTGGCTGTCGATGGACGAGGCCTTTGAGCATGTGGTTGTCTCCTTTGATGAGTTTTGTCGATGAAGATGCATAGGATCCGGGGCCTTTCCTTTGAGTTTCCTATTAGAGATAGATGGTTGGGCTTTGGGAACTTCTTCAAGAATAGTTGCTGATGATTGTTGTGAGGTTTTGGCATTGAACTTCATAGGTGAGGATGGGGTTGAAGGAGTAGATGCTTTATCCAAGTCAGGCGTTAGTGTGTGCAGATGGTAGGTCATTGTTTAGAGGGGCTTTTGTGGAAGAGGCTTGTATCCTTTTGCGTTCAACATCATAGATATCCAGTAAAGTCAGATCCTCTTCCTGGTAGTATGATATTGTCAACTTTTTGTCATTGACCATCATGATGACTCTATCGCTAGCAAAGCATAGTGGTGCTTGTGCAGCACCAGCAATAGTCCATTTATACCCCAAGATTAAATCTGTTTCCAACACATACTCAACCACAAAAAACTTGCAAGTGAGGGAGTTAGTTTCAATATACATTGTATGTTGTGTAAAGGTAATCCTTTTAGGATGTGCCGTGAGTGTTGGTTGACCTAACAAATCCCATAGCTCGAGGGTCATGAGATTGTGTTCTCGTAGCTATGTTCCAGCTCTTGCAAGGTTTCTTCCTCCCATAATAGCAATTGTACATTACCTGCAGGAGTATTCAAGGTGACTGTTTGCATGGATTCATCTAGTGAATACAACGATTCACTTATCCAAGTTCTTGGGAAATCTTGGAACATGTGATCAATGCCACATCGTTCACACATTGGTCATAAGGTGTTAGTGACTATGGGCATGGAAGTATTCCAAATTGTGCAGTTTGCCACTTTGTGAGGTCCACGACAATAGAAACACTAAAGCGTCCTATTAACTGCTTCCTAAGCAGTTTCTACCCTTTGGACTGTTTCTGTTTGGTGCATGGGAGATGGAGGTTTTGAGTCCATTGTGGATGAAGCGAGACGTTGTGTAAGCTATTATTCTTCAAGCCCATCATGAAACATCTCCTTAATTGAACATCATTTAATTTTTCCCATGACTCACAATGTGAGTCCAAGAGTTTTATCCGAAGGATAAAATCTCTAATGGATTCATTGGGTTGACGCTCAATTGAATAGAGTTCTGTTACTGCACTCCATCGATCACCTTGTCTGGAAAAGCCATGTATAAAGGCTGATTTCAAGGTTTTGAAGTTGGTCTTGATCACCGCATTAATGCCATGAACCATCGACTAGCTTTTCCCTCTAAGCATAAGTTCAACGCATGTACCTTAGTGGGGCAGTTGGGATTTCCAAAGGCTTCACATCTTTGTTCAAACATTTGAATGAATTAAACATGGTCGGTTGTTCCGTCATATTTGACCATAATTTTAGAAATTTGTATGGCCGTATTTCTATATGAATCATTGAGGCCGTATGTGAGTGCTGTTGTTGAAAGAGACTTAGTGAGTCCTTGGGCTACCCCCCTTCCTAGACTAGTCAGTATGTCCAAGGTGTGGGCATCTAGGAAAGAGTTAGTACTTGTAGGATTTGCGAGAATGTTAGGCAAGGGACCAAAGCTCGGTGGGATCGAAGTCACAATTTTGATTTTTTTGGGTCGCGTGAACTGCTGTTTCATGTCGTGAAACGATTTTCATGCATGAACCGAATCTGCTTCACGTGGAAATTAAATTTTGATTTTTTTGGCCACGTCGTGAACTTGTGTTTCACGCATGAACCAGACTTTATCTCGAAATTAAATTTTGATTTTTGATTTTTGATTTTTGATTTTTTTGATTTTTTTAATTTTTTTAAATCTTTATTTGGAGTCTAGTGGGAAATACGAATTTTTCTTTTTTTGGGGGAATATTTTTTGAATTTAAAATGAGAGGGATATGGGCATTTTCCTAAAAAAGGTAAGTGGAATAAAAAAAGTCAACATTTTAATGACACCCCTTACACCTTTCATAAATGACCCCCAAAATGAACAAATTGATAACTCATGAGCATCTTCTCATTGAATGCTCATTAGCCCTAATGAGTTATGTTAAAAAGTGATTAAGAATCAATCAAAGATTAATTCTTTCACTAATTTTTTTCTCTTTTACACTAATTAAGGACTCTAATTAACCACTAATCCTCAATTGATTCACACAATTAAGCACACCATTGGGAGCATCAACAATTGTGTAAATTAATCTAAATTAGGAGATTAATTAGACTCTTGATTATAGTCTCCTCTTTAAGGTAAAATTATAGTCTCCTCTTGATTATAGTCTCCTCTTTAAGGTAAAATTATAGTCTCCTCTTGATTATAGTCTCCTCTTTAAGGTAAAATTAAGCAAAGAGAGTCAAATTTCTCCTCTTGATTATAGTCTCCTCTTTAAGGTAAAATTATAGTCTCCTCTTTAAGGTAAAATTATAGTCTCCTCTTGATTATAGTCTCCTCTTTAAGGTAAAATTATAGTCTCCTCTTTAAGGTTGATGTAATTAGGTGTTTTGATTATAGTCTCCCCTTTAAGGTAAAATTATAGTCTCCTCTTTAAGGTAAAATTATAGTCTCCTCTTGATTATAGTCTCCTCTTTAAGTTTAAATTAAGCAAAGAGAGTTAAATTTCTCCTCTTGATTATAGTCTCCTCTTTAAGGTAAAATTATAGTCTCCTCTTGATTATAGTCTCCTCTTTAAGGTAAAATTAAGCAAAGAGAGTCAAATTTCTCCAATTGATCAAAAGATTGATGTAATTAGGTGTTTTGATGCATCTAGATGCTCTCAAAACACTCAAAAATCCCAATTTCAACTACTCATATGATCGATTTAGACCCCAATTAACACATTTTCTAAATTTTTGGCCTCTTGAACAAGATTAATCATCCTTAATGACAAAAACCAGTCCATTAAGAGAAATTAGTCAAATTCAAGGGTTTTTTGACGATTTTAAGAAATTTTTTGAAAGATTAAGCTTCTCCTAATGCTTGATAATACCCTATCCCCACCGCACAATGAATTCAGGGGTGCTAGCAGCGGAAGTAGCACATCTTGCGCGGGGTAGGGTCCCACACTCGGGGCCTCGCCCATGGATATCTGGACAAGAGACTAATCCATCGGTTCTTCCAAAACCGAACTTGGAAAAACTTCCCTTGCGCCCAGAAAGCACGGGCGATTCCTCCAGGATAAATTTTCTCTATCGTAGTCAAAATCCTTAACTAACTGAACTGATCTGACCAAACTCGTAAGTCCCATAGTCAAATCAGGGGAAAAAGATTGTACTTGGATCATAGAGACCAACACTTTTTTTCTTATTGAGAGGCATAGCCGTTGATTCTTTTCTATAGAATAATTTTTATCCAGGATTTACTTCATCTATCGAACCAGAACAGAATTGAGTCTCAATTTAGGGATCCATTAGTCCAGCCTAACCCCATCCAGTCCCATGGGTTAGCAACCACTGTTAGTGATGGGATCCAATTAAGAATTTAGTTAGGTTGTCCCGGATACCAGCAGGGAAAGTAGTTCCCAGGTCCCCTAGCCAAATATTCATGCAAACTTAAAACTAGTCACACCACTTGTACACCCAATATGAAATTGCATTTTTCACAGATTCAACAGTCTTTAAAACAATCATTTAACGAAACCATAGTGTCACTGATCATAATCCTCTAATTATCTAGTTGAATCCTTATTTCCAAACATTCCTTCATCGGTGTACCTATGGCATCATTGGCAACCAGAACGCTCACCTCTTGTCCACTCAGGGGCCTTTTCGATAGTTTCTAGCTCATAGTAACCGGCAAGTGTTCACTTTAATAAAAATGGACTCTCCGTTGAAGATCAGTAAGATCAACCAACAGATCCATATAAAAGAGCCATGGACTCATCCGTTGAGGACCAGCAAGGTCAATCAACCAAATCCATGCTCAAATTTAGAAAACAAGTCTTACTCCTTGTTCCAATATCTTTCTCGACGTACGTGTGGGTATCTTCGGTGACCTAGAGCCCGAGCACCGTATGGTCAGCACCCTCTAGGATCCTTCGCAGGTCACCTAGCGCTTCACTCATAGGCCACTTCCTTGGTCCCTCATCCACTGTACCGGAAGCTCACCATTTAAATCAAACCGAGGCTGGTCAAGACCTCGGCCAACCTTGCTACGCGAGACTGTTGCCATATATATAGGCAGTGATGTGTGTGAACACACTTAGGACCGCCGGGGTACTTTTTCCCTCTTTAGGAGGTTTTTTTCCCCGGCTTGTATATACGCCCATCCTTCTAGGACTAACTCATCTTTTGTACATTGACACAATCTAATACATTGTGTGTTGTGTGCATTCTTGCTTCTTCTTCTCCAAGCTTTGTGTGCTTTCCTGCAACCCTAATTCCAACAATTGGTATCAGAGCAGGCATCGGCTCCTAGGGCTACGTCACCGGCACCCTCCGACTCACGTTCTCCGATTGAGGTGAGCTTTCATGAGCGCTTGCAGGTCCCTATACTCTGCAAATATGCCCGTAGGGCTTTGCGTTCTCAGAAATCCCATCTGAGGTCGTTTCAGGCTCCATTTTTGCATTGCAAGTTTTGCACAGGTGTTTTTGTCATTTTCTGCAGAAATTTCGGCAGTGCAGTTTTTTGCAAAACAGGCATACGTATTCTATTGTGGACCGTGCTACATAGCACGAGTTGTTTTCTGTTCAGTCTTTGCTTCATTACAGGTAGCTTTTGCATCAGTTTCAGTCCAGTGGCCATGGCTGATAACAACAATGATGTATTTCACATGTTGTCTGCTGATGACAAACTGGATGGAGACAGCAACTACCCACTTTGGGCATACATGATGCAGCATGTTTTGGTTGCAAAAGGAGTGTGGAACATTGTGCAGGGTATGGATGTACATCCAGGTTCTGTGGATGTAGGATCTATTGAGGATGTTGCAGGTTCTAGTAGCTCTACTGTTGCTACTATTTTACTGACTGTTGAACAAGCTCGTTGGGATGGTAAAGATGCGCAGACTCATGCCTTGATTGCACTTTCTGTCAAACGTAACATCACCCCACATATTCGTTCAGCTAAAACAACAAAACATGCTTGGGATATTCTAGCTGGTTTGTATGCAGGTCGTAACGAGGCAAAAATCTCTTACCTGCATAAAGAGCTGGAATCGAAGATTATGCAGGAAGATGATGACATGAATGTTTTTCTTGCTGAGATTAAAGATCTCAAGGAACAGTTGATTTTTGCAGGTGAGATTATTCCTGATCATTCTCTTGTGCAGACTGTTCTTGATGCTTTACCAGAGTCATATCAGACTTTTGCTTCCACGTGGAGACTTGTTACTTAGAGGACAGACATGATGTGGTCAAGTATGATACTTTAGTCAACAAGCTCTTGCAAGAAGCGCAGTCCAGGCAAAACAGGGCCAGGCAGCGTGCAGTTGATCAAGCATTTATTGCTGCCCAACAGAGAAGAAGTGGTAAGGCAGTCCCTTCCACTATTTCTTCTCCTATTAGTAGGTCTGCAACTTCTTCTCCTTCCACAGGTACCAACAATAAGTCTGAGAAGGCTCTTGATAAAGGCAAGAAAAAGACCAGGTGTAACTATTGTAAGGCAACTGATCATGTCATTAAGAATTGCCCTAAGCTAAAGGCTAAAGAGACAAAGATGAAAGAGTCAAATGCAGCCACAATAGCAGATGCTTCTACAAATGCAGATTCTGCAAATGTTGTGTAGGATACAGAATGGGCGTTTAGCGTGTATTGTCAATATGACCCATCTGTACATGATGCATGTTTGGCAGTTTCTGTTGACTCTCATGTATGGTATTTTGACAGTGGTGCTACAAAGCACATTACCTCGCATCGTGATATGTTCACTTCTCTTGAGGCTGTCCCTAATGGGAACACTGTCACATGTGCTAATAATGCTTCTTACCCAGTGAGAAGGGCATTGGTAAAATTATGCTTACTGCTGCAAATGGCAACGCTTTCACACTTTCAGATGCTTTGTATGTGCCAGGGATAAAGAAGAATTTATTGTCTGTCTCTGCGCTTGCTAGACTTGGACTTGTAGTCAAATTTGTGGATGACAGATGTACTGTTCATGATTTGACTTCTGGTGATACGATTATTGTATCTGGCACCTTGTTTCGTGGGCTATATAGGCTCAATTCTTATGACAAGTGTGTGGAAGTTTCAGCAAATGCAGTTTCTGATGAAAAGGCAATTTCAGATGCAAAACTATGGCATGCTCGTTTTGGTCATCTAAACTTTGCTAGTTTGTTGCGTTTGCAGAAATTTGATATGGTTGCTTCCTTGCCCCCTCTTGAGGCACCATTGAAACATGTTTGTGAAGGCTGTATTTTGGGCAAAATGCAGCGTTCTGCGTTTCCAAAGGATGGTTCTGTGCGGGCTACTCGCAAATTGCAACTTGTACATAGTGATGTATGTGGGCCTATGCAAACTCCGTCATTTGGTAAACACTTGTACTTCGTGACTTTCATTGATGATTACTCAAGGCATGCATGGGTATATCCACTGAAGGCAAAGTCCGAAGTGTTTTTGTGCTTCAAACAGTTTTTGCTTATGGTTGAAAATGTATCCAATTGTAATGTGGGCACCCTTTGTTCTGATCGAGGGGGGGAGTACATGTCTAAAGAGTTTGATGCATTTCTGGCTAGTCGTGGGATAAAACACCAATGTACAGTGCCGTATACCCCTCAGCAAAATGGTGTTGCTTGAGAGAAAAAACGGGTCACTTATGGAGATGGCACGATGTATGGTCAAGAGCCAAGCTTTGCCACATACATTTTGGCTTGAGGCTATCATGTGTGCTGCATATGTACTCAATAGGTGTCCCACTAAGGCCTTGTAGTCTATTACTCCATACGAAGCTTGGCATGGCAGGAAGCCTTCTATTGGTCACTTGCGTGTCTTTGGTTGCTTGGCCTATGCTTTAGTGCCTGTGCAACAACGCAGAAAATTGGATGATAAGGCTGTCAAATGCATTTTTGTTGGTTATAGTGCTGAGAGCAAGGTACAGATTGTATCATCCGCAGAGTCAAAGCGTATCTTGATTAGTCGAGATGTTGTTTTTGTGGAAGATGCTGTGCAGCCTTTGTTATCATGTACCAAAGAGACAGGTGTGAGCTCACGGGATGTATTTGATACGTTATTGCCTCTATTTACAGGTGGGAATTCAAATGTAAGTCCTAATGAGGCAAATACTCAGCCTATGCAGATTTCAAACGACATCATAGATCACCCTATTTCTGATGCAGATTTACAGGATGTAATCTATGAGGATAGGACTGAAAATGAGCAGGCTAGAGGTATGCCTAAATGGCTGGTGCAAACCTTGCGAGTGCAAACCTTGCGTGATAGTAAAATTGATGCACCTATGTCTAGTCGTACTCGTTCAGGTTTTCAACATGCCTCTTATGCATCAGATTGTTATGCTTTGGCTATGTCTAGTATGTGTGAAGAGGAAGAACCTCTTTCATTTGATGAGGCACAAAAATTAGAAAATTGGTTGGCTACAATGCAAAGTGAATATGATGCTATAATGAAGAATGGTACATGGTCTTTGTGTGATTTGCCTATTGGATGTAAGTGGGGTTTTAAGTTGAAACGAAAGCCAGATGGCAGTGTTGATCGCTATAAAGCTAGACTTGTTGCAAAGGGTTATGCTCAAGAAAAGGGCATTGATTTTGATGAGACCTTTGCTCCCACTTGTCGTATGACTACCATTCGTAGCATTTGTGCATTGGCAGCTCATAATGGTTGGAATGTACATCAGTTGGACATAAAGACTGCGTTCTTGAATGGAGATTTGCATGAGGAGGTGTATGTATCGCAGCCTTGTGGTTTTGTTCAAAGAGGGCAGGAAAACAAAGTGTGCAGGTTGAAAAAGGCTTTATATGGTTTAAAGCAAGCTCCATGAGCTTGGTATGAAAAGATACATGCATATTTGACTGCACATGGTTTTCAGAATAGTCCAACAGAAAGCACTTTGTATGCTAAACGTGTGGATGATGTACATCTAATCATTGCTCTCTATGTCGATGACATGCTGCTCACAGGACTTTAAGGCTGATTTGAATGCCTCTTTTGAGATGCTAGATTTGGGGCATTTGCATCATTATTTGGGGATACAGTTTAAGCAGTGTGATGGAGGTATTGCTTTGTGTCAAACAAAGTATATTGAGACATTGTTGCAGAGATTTGGCCTTGAAGACTGCAAGCCTATTGCTACTCCAATGGAGACAGGTTTGAAGTTGAGTCTTCATGATGCTGGAGATCACTTTGATGTCACACTCTATCAGACAGCTGTTGGTTGCCTCATCTATGTATGCATTACGAGGCCGGACATTCAGTTTGCAGTCTCATAGGTGAGCAGGTTTATGCATAGCCTAGGGTCTCAGCATTGGAAGGCAGTTAAATGCATCTTTCGCTACTTGAGTGGCACCATACATCTTGGGTTGTTTTATCCCAAGGGGGGATCGTTGCCGCCAGATTTGCATGCTTTTTCGGACTCAGATTGGGCTGGTTGCTATGACACAAGAGTGTCCACAAGTGGTTTTTGTTTCATGCTCGGTAGCTCATGCATATCTTGGTTGAGCAAGAAGCAACCTACTCTGGCCACTTCGAGTTGTGAAGCTGAGTACAGGGCAGCTTTCACAGCTACGGTTGAGTGTGTGTGGCTCAGACGGCTTATGGTGGCTGACTTGGGTGTTGGATAGGAGTCTGCCACCTCTATCTTCACTGACAGTCAGAGCGCATTGGCAGTTGCGAGAAACCCAGTTTTTCATGCTCGCACAAAGCACATTGAGGTGCATTATCACTATGTCAGGGAGAGACTCTCAGCAGGAGAGATCAGCTTGGCCTATGTGCCAACACAGGACAACCTCGCCGATCTTTTCACAAAGGCGCTTCCTCGTGAGAAGTTCAAAGCTTTGCACAACTTGGCCTATGTGCCAACACAGGACAACCTCGCCGATCCTTTCACAAAGGCGCTTCCTTGTGAGAAGTTCGAAGCTTTCCGCAAAGCTTTGGGCTTGCTCCCCTTTGTGGATTGATCTACTTCGGGCATGGCACTCCCTTATACATGAGTGCCAGCTCTCGTTCACACCATCACTCCCAAGGGGGATTTGTTGCTATATATATAGGCAGTGATGTGTGTGAACACACTTAGGACCGTCGGGGCACTTTTTCCCTCTTTAGGAGGTTTTTTTGTTGGAATTAGGGTTGTAGGAAAGCACACAAAGCTTGGAGAAGAAGAAGCAAGAATGCACACAACACAAAGTAATTAGATTGTGTCAATGTACAAAGATAAGTTAGCCCTAGAAGGATGGGCGTATATACAAGCCGGGGGAAAAAACCTCCTAAAGAGGGAAAAAGTGCCCCGGCGGTCCTAAGTGTGTTCACACACATCACTGCCTATATATATGGCAACAAATCCCCCCTGGGAGTGATGGTGTGAACGAGAGCTGGCACTCATGTATAGGGGAGTGCCATGCCCGAAGTAGATCAATCCACAAAGGGGAGCAAGCCCAAAGCTTTGCGGAAAGCTTCGAACTTCTCACGAGGAAGCGCCTTTGTGAAAAGATCGGCGAGGTTGTCCTGTGTTGGCACATAGGCCAAGCTGATCTCTCCTGCTGAGAGTCTCTCCCTGACATAGTGATAATGCACCTCAATGTGCTTTGTGCGAGCATGAAAAACTGGGTTTCTCGCAACTGCCAATGCGCTCTGACTGTCAGTGAAGATAGAGGTGGCAGACTCCTGTCCAACACCCAAGTCAGCCACCATAAGCCGTCTGAGCCACACACACTCAACCGTAGCTGTGAAAGCTGCCCTGTACTCAGCTTCACAACTAGAAGTGGCCACAGTAGGTTGCTTCTTGCTCAACCAAGATATGCATGAGCTACCGAGCATGAAACAAAAACCACTTGTGGACACTCTTGTGTCATAGCAACCAGCCCAATCTGAGTCCGAAAAAGCATGTAAATCTGGCGGCAACGATCCCCCCTTGGGATAAAACAACCCAAGATGTATGGTGCCACTCAAGTAGCGAAAGATGCGTTTAACTGCCTTCCAATGCTGAGACCCTGGGCTATGCATAAACCTGCTCACCTGTGAGACTGCAAACTGAATGTCCGGCCTCGTAATGCATACATAAATGAGGCAACCAACAGCTGTCTGATAGAGTGTGACATCAAAGTGATCTCCAGCATCATGAAGACTCAACTTCAAACCTGTCTCCATTGGAGTAGCAATAGGCTTGCAGTCTTCAAGGCCAAATCTCCGCAACAATGTCTCAATATACTTTGTCTGACACAAAGCAATACCTCCATCACACTGCTTAAATTGTATCCCCAAATAATGATGCAAATGCCCCAAATCTGACATCTCAAAAGAGGCATTCAAATCAGCCTTAAAATCAGCAATATGACTCTCATTTGGTCCTGTGAGCAGCATGTCATCGACATAGAGAGCAATGATTAGATGTACACCATCCACACGTTTAACATACAAAGTGCTTTCTGTTGGACTATTCTGAAACCCATGTGCAGTCAAATATGCATGTATCTTTTCATACCAAGCTCGTGGAGCTTGCTTTAAACCATATAAAGCCTTTTTCAACCTGCACACTTTGTTTTCCTGCCCTCTTTGAACAAAACCACGAGGCTGCGATACATACACCTCCTCATGCAAATCTCCATTCAAGAACGCAGTCTTTATGTCCAACTGATGTACATTCCAACCATTATGAGCTGCCAATGCACAAATGCTACGAATGGTAGTCATACGACAAGTGGGAGCAAAGGTCTCATCAAAATCAATGCCCTTTTCTTGAGCATAACCCTTTGCAACAAGTCTAGCCTTATAGCGATCAACACTACCATCTGGCTTTCGTTTCAATTTAAAAACCCACTTACATCCAATGGCCTTTTTACCAATAGGCAAATCACACAAAGACCATGTACCATTCTTCATTATAGCATCATATTCACTTTGCATTGCAGCCAACCAATTTTCTGAATTTTGTGCCTCATCAACAAATGAAAGAGGTTCTTCCTCTTCACACATACTAGACACAGCCAAAGCATAACAATCTGATGCATAAGAGGCATGCTGAAAACCTGAACGAGTACGACTAGTAATAGGTGCATCAATCTTACTATCACGCAAGGTTTGCACCAGCCATTTAGGCATAGATCTAGCCTGCTCATTTTCAGCCCTATCCTCATGAATTACATCCTGTAAATCTGCATCAGAAATAGGCTGATCTATGATGTCGTTTGAAATCTACATAGGCTGAATATTTGCCTCATTAGGACTTACATTTGAATTCCCACCTGTAAAGAGAGGCAACAACGTATCAAATACATCCCGTGAGCTTACACCTGTCTCTTTGGTACATGATAACAAGGGCTGCACAGCATCTTCCACAAAAACAACATCTCGACTAATCAAGATACGCTTTGACTGCGGATGATACAATCTGTAACCCTTGCTCTCAGCACTATAACCAACAAAAATGCATTTGACAGCCTTATCATCCAATTTTCTGCGTTGTTGCACAGGCACTAAAGCATAGGCCAAGCAACCAAAGACACGCAAGTGACCAATAGAAGGCTTCCTGCCATGCCAAGCTTCGTATGGAGTAATAGACTGCAAGGCCTTAGTGGGACACCTGTTGAGTACATATGCAGCACACATGACAGCCTCAAGCCAAAACGCATGTGGCAAAGCTTGGCTCTTGACCATACATCGTGCCATCTCCATAAGTGACCTGTTCTTCCTCTCAGCAACACCATTTTGCTGAGGGGTATACGGCACTGTACATTGGTGTTTTATCCCACGACTAGCCAGAAATGCATCAAACTCTTTAGACATGTACTCCCCCCCTCGATCAGTATGGAGGGTGCCCACAGTACAATTGGATACATTTTCAGCCATAAGAAAAAACTGTTTGAAGCACAAAAACACTTCGGACTTTGCCTTCAGTGGATATACCCATGCATGCCTTGAGTAATCATCAATGAAAGTCACGAAGTACAAGTGTTTACCAAATGACGGAGTTTGCATAGGCCCACATACATCACTATGTACAAGCTGCAATTTGCGAGTGGCCCGCACAGAACCATCCTTTGGAAACGCAGAACGCTGCATTTTGCCCAAAATACAGCCTTCACAAACATGTTTCAATGGTGCCTCAAGAGGGGGCAATGAAGCAACCATATCAAATTTCTGCAAACGCAGCAAACTAGCAAAGTTCAGATGACCAAAACGAGCATGCCATAGTTTTGCATCTGAAACTGCCTTTTCATCAGAAACTGCATTTGCTGAATCTTCCACACACTTGTCATAAGAATTGAGCCTATACAGCCCACGAAACAAGGTGCCAGATACAATAATCGTATCACCAGAAGTCAAATCATGAACAGTACATCTGTCATCCACAAATTTGATTACAAATCCAAGTCTAGCAAGCACAGAGACAGACAATAGATTCTTCTTTATCCCTGGCACATACAAAGCATCTGAAAGTGTGAAAGCGCTGCCATTTGCAGCAGTAAGCATAATTTTACCAATGCCCTTCACTGGGTAAGAAGCATTATTGGCACATGTGACAATATTCCCATTAGGGACAGCCTCAAGAGAAGTGAACATATCACGATGCGAGGTAATGTGCTTTGTAGCACCACTGTCAAAATACCAAACATGAGAGTCAACAGAAACTGCCAAACATGCATCATGTACAGATGGGTCATACTGGCAATACACGCTAAACGCCCATTCTGTATCCTGCACAACATTTGCAGAATCTGCATTTGTAGAAGCATCCGCTATTGTGGCTGCATTTGACTCTTTCTTCTTTGCCTCTTTAGCCTTTAGCTTAGGGCAATTCTTAATGACATGATCATTTGCCTTACAATAGTTGCACCTGGTCTTTTTCTTGCCTTTATCAAGAGCCTTCTCAGACTTATTGTTGCTACCTGTGGAAGGAGAAGAAGTTGCAGACCTACTAATAGGAGAAGAAACAGTGGAAGGGGCTGCCTTACCACTTCTTCTCTGTTGCTGGGCAGCAATAAATGCTTGATCAACTGCACGCTGCCTGGCCCTATTTTGCCTGGACTGCGCTTCTTGCAAGAGCTTGTTGACTAAAGTATCATACTTGACAGCATCAGGTCTGTCCTCATTAAGAAGTCTCCACGTGGAAGCAAAAGTCTGATATGTCTCAGGTAAAGCATCAAGAACAGTCTGCACAAGAGAATGATCAGGAATAATCTCACCTGCAGAAATCAACTGTTCTTTGAGATCTTTAATCTCAGCAAGAAAAACATTCATGTCATCATCTTCTTGCATAATCTTCAATTCTAGCTCTTTACGCAGGTAAGCGATTTTTGCCTCGTTACGACCTGCATACAAACCAGCTAGAATATCCCAAGCCTGTTTTGCTGTTTTAGCTGAACGAATATGTGGGGTGATGTTACGTTTGACAGAAAGTGCAATCAAGGCATGAGCCTGCGCATCTTTACCATCCCAACGAGCTTGTTCAGCAGTGGGTAAAACAGCAGCAATAGTAGAGCTGCTAGAACCTGCAACATCCTCAACAGATCCTACATCCACAGAACCTGGACGTACATCTATACCCTGCACAATGTTCCACACTCCTTTTGCAACCAAAACATGCTGCATCATGTATGCCCAAAGTGGGTAGTTGCTATCTCCATCCAGTTTGTCTCAGCAGACAACATGCGAAATACATCATTGCTGTTATCAGCCATGGCCACTGACTGAAACTGATGCAAAAGCTGCCTGTAATGAAGGAAAGATTGAACAGAAAACAACTCGTGCTATGTAGCACGGTCCACAATAGAGTACGTATGCCTGTTTTGCAGAAAACTGCACTGTCGAAATTTCTGCAGAAAATGACGAAAACACCTGTGCAGAACTTGAAATGCAAAAACGGAGCCCGAAACGACCTCAGATGCAAATTCTGAGAACGCGAAGCCCTACGGGTATATTTGCAGAGTATAGGGACCTGCAAGCGCTCGTGAAAACTCACCTCAATCGGAGAACGTGAGTCGGAGGGTGCTGGCGGTGTTGCCCTTGGAGCCGATGCCTGCTCTGATACCAATTGTTGGAATTAGGGTTGCAGGAAAGCACACAAAGCTTGGAGAAGAAGAAGCAAGAATGCACACAACACAAAGTAATTAGATTGTGTCAATGTACAAAGATAAGTTAGCCCTAGAAGGATGGGCGTATATACAAGCCGGGGGAAAAAACCTCCTAAAGAGGGAAAAAGTGCCCCGGCGGTCCTAAGTGTGTTCACACACATCACTGCCTATATATATGGCAACATTTTTTCCCCGGCTTGTATATACGCCCATCCTTCTAGGGCTAACTCATCTTTTGTACATTGACACAATCTAATACATTGTGTGTTGTGTGCATTCTTGCTTCTTCTTCTCCAAGCTTTGTGTG
Organism: Cibotium barometz; assembly: GCF_041138505.1. Classification (NCBI taxonomy): domain Eukaryota; kingdom Viridiplantae; phylum Streptophyta; class Polypodiopsida; order Cyatheales; family Cibotiaceae; genus Cibotium; species Cibotium barometz. The sequence continues at coordinate 41,709,057 of NC_141092.1, forward strand.
CTTTCCTGCAACCCTAATTCCAACAGAGACGTCCTTCGTTGACTCTCCGTTCAGCAGTTGCAACTTTAACAGATAGGTCTCCACGACCTCATTCACAAGACGGTCAAAATGCTTCCCCAGCATTCTTGACATAAAACAGTCATTTAAAAATAGATTTCACATATAAATACAGTTCCAACAATATTTCCATCTTTTCTCATCACTCCACATCCTTTCACATTAGTCCCCATCTTTTCTCATCTTCCCATAATTTTTTTCTTCATCGATCTCTATCACATCACATTATTCCCACATCAAATCACATCCAATCGCATCATCTATACATCAATCCACATTATCCATACATCCATCCACATCATCCACATCAATCCACATCATCCATACATCCATCCACATCATCCACATCAATCCACATCATCCATACATCCATCCACACCAATCCACATTATCCACACATCCATCCATATCTTCCATACATCCCTTCACGTCAATCCACATTATCCACACATCAACCCACATCATCCATACATCCATGCACATCATCCACATTAATCCACATCATCCATACATCCATCCACATCAATCCACATTATCCACACATCCATCCACATCTTTCATACATCCATCCACATCAATCCACACGTCAATCCACATCATCCATACATCCATCCACATCAATCCACATTATCCACACATCAACCCACATCATCCATACATCCATTCACATCAATCCACATTACCCACACATCAATCCACATCATCCATACATCCATCCACATCAATCCACATAATCCACATTATCCACACATCAACCCACATCAATCCACATTCATTTCATAAGTATTCCCATTCTCATCTAATCACATCTTTTTCTATCTCATCACTTATTTCCTCATTTATCCTCATCAGATCTCATCCACTTGCATCTACCCATACATCTCATCACTTCACATACATTAACATCTATCTAGTTTACATTGCATCTTATCACATCCATTTCACATCACATCTCATTCATTCACATCCCAATTCACATGCTAACGCATTCATTCACGTCCCTTATCATTCATTCACATCTCGATTCACATCACATCACATCCATTCACATCCCTTATCATTCATTCACATCCTGATTCACATGCTATCACATTCATTCACATCCTATATCATTCATTCACATCCTGATTCACATGACATCACATCTCATCTATTCATTCACATTTATCTGATTCACATCACATCACATCCATTCACATCCCTTATCATTCATTCACATCCTGATTCACATGCTATCACATTCATTCACATCCTATATCATTCATTCACATCCTGATTCACATGCTAACACATTTATTCACATCTCGATTCACATGCTAACATATTCATTCACATCCTATATCATTCATTTACATCCTGATTCACATGACATCACATCCATTCACGTCCCTTATCATTCATTCACATCCTGATTCACATGCTAACACATTCATTCACATCCTATATCATTTATTTACATCCTGATTCACATGACATCACATCTCATCTATTCATTCACATTTATCTGATTCACATCACATCTTATCACATCTATTTACCTCTCATTATTATCACTTCTATTCTCATCACATCCGTTCTCTATTCATTCTCATCTATCTGATTCATATCACATCTTATCACATCTATTTATAAAATGTAAGAGAATTCTTATTTTTGGTATAAAGATTCTTTACGCATCTATTTATGCATAAGAACAACTTCAGTGTGGAGAATAACACTTGTTATAAAAATCTGTTTATGCATCTATTTATGCATAAATTAAATTTTAAGGAGAATAACACTTTCGAAATAAAAATAAATCTTTTATGCATCTTTCTATGCATAAATTCAATTTTAATGAGAATAACTCTTTTGAAATAAAAATAAATTTCTTTATGCATCGATAAGAATAACTCTTTTGAAATAAAAATAAATTTCTTTATGCATCTTTCTATGCATAAAATCAAAATTGATGAGAGTAACTCTTTTGAAATAAAAATAAATTTCTTTATGCATCTTTCTATGCATAAAATCAAAATTGAGTAACTCTTTTGAAATAAAAATAAATTTCTTTATGCATCTATTTATGCATAAATTCAATTTTAATGAAAGTAACACTTTTATAATAAAAAAAATCTTTTATGCATCTATTTATGCATAAAAATAAATTTGATGAAAATAATACTTTAATAATCAAAATATTTCCAATATGCATCTTTTTATGCATAGAAATTAATTCTAATGAAAATAACACTTTTATAATAAAAATATTTATAATATGCATTTTTCTATGCATAGAATAAAAACAACACTTTTAAAATACACAAGCGGTGGGGATTACTCTTTTTGAATAATAAAAAGATAAAACTTACTTCACCAAATTTAAGAAAATTTTGCCATAACCTCCTTTGTATGGCTGACCATTTTTCAAAATTTTCACTATAAAATTTACTCCAAGATAATTTAAATCATTCTAATCTAATTAATTTTTACTTTATTAAGAGTAAACAATATGAAAAGTTTAATTCCATCAATTTGATTACACATCTAGGATAAAGAAAGGCTGAATTCAATAATGAAGAGAAGGGGGAAAGCCTTTCCAGCAAGGCATAACATCCATTTTCATTTTAAAGAAAGCAAAAATCAGAAAACCATAAAATAGAATAAGAAAAAGTAGAATTTCTAACTTACTAGGAGTTTTGTGAGCTTTCCTTTGGCTTGATGGTTTGAGGGATCTACTCTTGTTTGCAACAAGAGTGGCCACCAATTCTTTTGAAGAGGAAATGGTAAAAAACAAATGAATTATCAATGAATTCACTGTTTTTGGCTCTAGGGAGGAGTAGAGTAATAGTGCATAAAACACTATTAACTATTTACAAAGGGGGAGGCTTCATTTATAGGAAAAAGTAAGCCTCTAACCAAGCAAACTGATTCTAGAATTTTCTAGACCAGTTTGGTCAATTTTTGACCATTTTTAGGTCAATTTAGCTTACTTTTTGGATCTAGTTGAAGCAGGAGAGAGGAGAGATGAAAATATCCCATTATTTGTGAGTTTAAAACTCAACCACATGTGAAATAGGTGCCTCCTTCATGAGGGGAATTCCCCACACTGAGGTGTCAAAAATGTATCATTTCTTCTAAATATCTCTTCTTTTTTAACTAATAACCTTGTCCTTAGTCAACTCTTCATCTTATGTGAGCATTTACTCATTTTTGGGGGATTTTATTTTATTCTTCCATTTATCTCCTCCCTATATTTGGATTAATCTAATTGGTCCATAGGAACCTTAATTCAAAAATTTTAGAAAATCTGGACCCTTAGGCTAAGGTCCTTTTTACCTGATTTCAATTTATTCCAATTGCACATTGGAAATTTCTTTTTGAATATCTGTTTCAGGGGAAACCATTTTAGACACTAGGAGGATTTTTATATCAAAAAATATCTCAATTTTGAATTACCTCCCTCTAGACATTTTCTCTCTCTCTCTCTCTCTCTCTCTCTCTCTCTCTCTCTCTCTCTCTCTCTCTCTAGGCCAAAACAGGGTAAAACATGATCTTTCTTTTATTTCAGAGAGGGGAATAATTATAAGATCAGAAGGGGAGGTTCTTACACTTGCACACCTCAAAAGAAAAGCTGGAGGGAGGAATCTTACATAAACAATTTCAACAAAACACACACAATTAAAGTAAAATTAATGATCTTAGATCTATGTTTAAACTAAAGAGAGCTAACATGCACTAAAAATTGCATTCTATTGCATTGTTTGGTGTAATGGATGCAAACTAAGCCTAATACAAACTATGTGCAAGCGCTAAGAACATGAAAAACCACAAAAACAACAATAAAAAAAATAAATTAATCTAAAAATTAAGCAAAAATCATTCTTTTCAAAAACAAAAAAGAGAGCTATTCTACACCAAATCTCACACAAATCACCATCAAATCCACATCCTTTTCATGGGAAACCACTAATCAAGATAATGGGCAATGGGTTATGCATAGATTAGAGACAAAACGATGAAAAAAGCCAAGGGATGGCTCCCTGGTAGCGGCGCCAAAAATGTTATGGCTCACCCTAACCCTCCTTGAAACACATCCAAAAAGAGATTACCTGGTGAACCACAACTGTCATGTGAGGATCTTTCCAATGGCCAATCTCGTAACCCTTGAGGTCTCCAAGCTCTATAACTCCTTGAGAAGAAATTCCACGACGTCTCCCATCAAGCGTTGTCACATCGCTGCGTTGCACTACGGGTCCTCGTCCCTCCTCTCACCTCACTTCACTCACACACACTCAATAGCATGCTTTAGGGAGAGAGATTAGCAAGAGGATTAGCAAGAGCAAGACTTAATTGCACAATGGGAGAGTATGTTGTATTATGAGAGAAATTCACTTATATACATGGCCATAAGTGTTCACACTCACTTAAACTATGGGCCGACCGGACACTTTAGGCTCATAAGAGGCCTAATGCTATTACAATGACTACTCTCATAATATATCCATGAAGTACATCACTTAGGACTTCATCCAACTTGCTACCACATGCTCCTGAAGTGGGAATCGCCATGAATACTCTGTCGTCACACCATTACGGGCGCCAGTCCAAGTTGTAGCTTTGGACACGATTGCTTCATATCTTGAATATATAACCCTTTGGTGTATCTACCATGACTCCTTGATGCCAGATAATGGCGGTAGCTCTTGTTAATCCTAGAATTGGATTAATAGAAAAACAGACGAGTTCTTCGTCCATCATTAGGACTGTAACTTGTTGGCTTGAGGCCAGTTGTAGGGTAGCCATCCTTGCATCCCACTCGATGTTGCATCAATTGTGTCCTATCCAACCTCTTCTAATGAGAAGAATCTCTTCATGCAGGTTCCTGCAGGCATCACATAAAACTTTCCTTCCAAGGGATTATTTCCAATGTGCAACAAGATTGTGATTGTGCCTAAACAATGAACTTCCTGAGAGGCCACTATTGTCACCGTGGTAGGAGTCTCTTTCAATGAGAGTTCCTCGAGGCAAAGTCATGTCTCATAAGACATTAAGTTGTAATTAGCCCCTATATCTACAAGAGATAATTTTTTGGTGAAGCTTGTCGGAGTGGTCATTCCTAATCATAACCGAGTAGGCTTCAACTCCCAATCTTCTTCTTTGAAGTCTATCACTTGGGCCATGTTGACCACAATGTTTTTCCCCCAAAGTTTGGCTTGCCTCGCTTTAGCCTCTTTGTTGGGAAGCTTGTTTCATTTCTTTGTGGTTGTTTTTTCTTTGGTTTTTTCATGAATGGCCCTCAGGGTGGTTTTGGTTAGTGGGCCATAGTAGCATTTTAATTTTCTACCATTGAAATATCTCGCCATCTCGATGCCGTCGACGAGTGTCTCTATGCACATTGTGCCTTGCAGGGTTATCTCAGTGAGATGACTAGGAAAGGTCCTAAACCTTTGAGCTTGAGTTTCCTTTTATGGGTTTTTGTGTTGAAGAGGAGGACCATGTTGCCCTCATTCATTTGATTGTCCTTCAGCTGGTTTATTGAACCATTGTTTACACCTTAGCTTTTCTACAATCATGCTATATATAGCTAGGAGGCATGTTTCATCAAGCTTTTCAAGCGCAATTGCCATGCAACTTTGGTTGTCACACAACAAAATTATTGCTCCCTTTTGAGCAATACCCATGGATTGTAAAATGCTTCTCACAACCAAATTACTTCACATGAAGAAAATCATGTTTCTTGTACTCATTAGCCTTCTCTATAAAGAAGAAAGTGCCACAATAGGTTGCTTCTTAATACATGATGGAATTCTAGACCCAATAAAAAAGCAATAACTAGTAACATATTTTTGGTATCACAATCTCCTACCTAATTTTAGTCACACAAAATCCACTTAAGCTATCACCCGCCGATGTGTAAGTGTAATGCCATACCCAGTGGTACCTTTGATGCACTTTAAAACCTATATTCTTGCATTTTAGTGGTTCTCTTAGGGTTGATTTGAGAACCTACTAAGGACACCAAAATTATAAAGATAATGTTAGGCCATGTATTGCATCAAATATTGCTTCATATTCATAAATGGAGAAGCATCTTTCATATATAGCTTCACACATCAATCTTCATAAATGGAAACAATGACTTGCAATCAGCCATGCTAAATCCCTTTAGAATTTATCCTGCATACTTTTATTGAGAAACAAAAATTCCATCTAACTCTTACTAAAACTTAATCCCTAAGTAGAAATGTACAAGCCTAAGGTCTATCATTTTAAACTTTAAAATCAACATCTCATCTATCTAGTGGATCCTTGCTTCATGGTTCCCATCATAAAGGGGTCATCCACATATAGAACAATGATTTCAAACTTTAAACTGAACATCTCATGTGTTTGGTGGATCCTCGCTTCATGGTTCCCCATTATAAAGAGATTACCCACCTACAAGACAATGATCATGTACGTGTCTTGCTTTAGAGAAAATATACAAATTTGTATCCGATGAGATTTTAAAAAGACCAATTCTTATAAAGAAAGTATCTATCCATTGGTATCATGCTTGAGGGGCTTGTTTTTTAGCCCGTACAATGCCTTTTGGAGTTTATAGACTTTGTTTTTTTGAACCGAGTATCTCAAACTTGGGTGGTGGGTGGCTACACTACATAGGCCTCCTCCTTAGGATGGCCATTCAAAAATACTGAGTTCTCATCCATTTACATTACGCCACCACTTACCCATGAGCAGCCAAGGATGGTATTGTACGAATAACTATAGGGGTGAATGTCTCCCAAAATTCAAACCCTTCGATCTGTGTAAAAACCGTTTTCCATGAGCCTTGCTTGATGTACCATGATACTTCCAAATCCATAATAACCTTCCATTTTTCAAGGATAACCCACAAGATCCCAAGGTGCCATTTCTCAAATCGTCCGGCTATCCTACTTCAGTTCGAAGAACTCATTCATTTTGGTTTCCAGGAAGCCCGGAGGACAGAACCTCTTCATAAGGTAAGCTTTAAGATATGACCAGGTTTGGGTATTTTGGTCGAGACGATTTTTCTTGCAATGGATCCTCCATGATGCGACCCTGGCTGTTTCCACAATTTTCAATTTGGCGAGAGCCATCTTGCTCTTCTCATTATAACTGATTACATCAAAGTACTCTTTCATTGCCTTGATCCATTTTCCACTACTTCTCCTAACTGTTCCCCTTCACCCTTGAAGGGACCAGGTTGGGATCGGTGCAGGGCTTTACGAACATCCGGATCTAACTCTTCATCATCGGTAAGAGGATCCGGCTGCCTACCACGGCCTGTGCGCCTCATGACATGATCTCACCAACAACCATGCTAGTGGTGTAAGTGTGGAGCGGCCTATCCCCTAGGCGGGTCATCATGTCCACCGCCTCACTAGATGAGCTCGATATCTCAACACTCCCCCTTCCTTGAGCTCAACTCCATCTCATGTACACCAAGCAAAGCCCTGAATCTGCGGAGCTTCTTTGTACCCACCAATGCTTTGGTGAAGATGTCAGCAACTTGATCCTGTGTGGGTGCTGACATAAACAAGGTCAACGTCTCCTGCCAAAACCTTCTCTCTGACAAAATGGTAGTGGACCTCTATATGCTTTGTGCGGGCATGAAAAACTAGGTTCATGGCCAACTGTATATTGCTCTAATGTTGTCACCAAAAATGATAACTTGTCTGTCCACTGATAGACCCAAATCTGCAACAAGTAGCTTTCTCAACCAAGCTACCTCACATGCTGCCATAGCAGCACCTCTGTACTCGGCCTCTATATTGGATAGAGCAACCGTAGGCTGCTTCTTGCTGCTCCAAGTCATAGCAGCAACACTCCCCAAAGAAAACATGAAGCCACTAGTAGATCTTCTATCTGAGATACTACAAGCCCAATCAGCATCTGTGTACCCATGTACACATATCTCTGTGTACCCATGTACACATATCTCTGTCCCAGTTTCATAAGATAGTCCACAATGCAAAGTAGACCTCACATACCTCAGTATACATCTCAATGCATCCAAATGTAGCTTCTGAGGAACCTGCATAAACTGACTCACCAACCCAACAGCATAGCTCAAATCTGGCCTAGTGATCGTCATGTAGATCAAGCTCCCTACTATACATAGTAAGATCCTCCAAAATCTCTCCTAAATGTGCACTCAACTTGCCATTCTGATCCAATGGCATTGAGATAGGCTTATAGCCTGTCATACCATACTTGGACAACATGTCCAAGCCATACTGTCTCTACAGTAATCCAATACCATGTGGTGACTTAATCACCTCAATGCCCAACAAATATCTGAGCTCCCCCAGATCCTTCATCTTAGATGACAACAAGCACAACCCCTCTATCACTGTGTCTCACATACAATGAGAAATCTGCATTGGCTACATGAAAGCCAATAGTGACAATATATTCAGATATCTTGTCAGACCATGCTCTTGGTGCTTGTTTTAAGCCATACAAGGCTTTCTTCAACCTGCAAACATGCTCGAGGTGACTCACATCCTCATAACTAGGTGGCTGCAACATATACACCTCTTTCTGCAAATCCCCATGCAAGAATGCATTCTTTACATCCATCTGATGTAAAGACCATTGCTTTGACGCAGCCATTGCTATCACAACTCTCATTGTTGCCATCTTCGGGGCAACTCCTCATAGTCAATGCCATATGTCTGCGCATATCCTTTGGCTACCAATCTAGCCTTGTACTTGCTTATGCTTCCATCACTATTATGTTTTACTTTGTACACCCACTTGCATCCAATGGCTTTCTTGCCTTCAGGCAATTGCACTAAATCCCAAGTCTCATTTCCATATAGTGCATCCATCTCCTCATCCATCTCCTCATCCATTTCCATATAGTGCATCCATCTCCTCATCCATCTTCTCCTTCATGAAGTATACCCACACTTTCCTTGTGTGGTCATCAATAAATGTCACATAATACCTGCAGCCTCCCATAGACATGGTCTTCATAGGACCCCATACATCTGAATGCACAACATCTAGAGCATTTCTGCTCACATTTGTGTTACGTGGAAATACATGCTTTGTTTGCTTTCCAAATTGGCATGCTTCATATATTTTCTGCATACCTTAAACTTTAAACTTTGGCAGCCCTATCACAATTCCTTTAGTCTGCATAGACTTCATGAAAAGATGTAGGGGGGAAGAGAGCTTGAGCTCTTGCAAGCACACACACACACTCACAAAACCCTAATAGAGAACACACAAGGTGAGAGGCTGAAATCTTCTTCTTCTCTGCTCAACACTCAACACACCATATGAAAGGTACTCAACCAAATACATACATGGGTTCTCTATAGTGTGAACCCGACTAAATGAGCTGGCGCTATAACTATGCCAGTCTCTAGAATGGTTGTCACACAGCCTGTCATCCCACTGGCCGCATATCACCCAAGATCTCACCAACCAGGCCAGTGGTGTAAGTGTGGGGCCTATCCCCCAGGCGGGTCATCAGTGGCCACCGCCTAACTAGACGAGCTCGATATCTCAACACTCCCCCTCGAGCTCAACTCCATCTCATGTACACCAAGCGAAGCCCTGAATCTGCGGAGCTTCTCTGTACCCAATGCTTTGGTGAAGATGTCAGCTACCTGATCCTCTGTGCTGACATAAACAAGGTCAAGGTCTCCTGCCAAGACCTTCTCTCTGACGAAGTGGTAGTGGACCTCTATATGCTTCGTACGAGCATGAAAGACTGGGTTCCTGGCCAACTGTATACTGCTAATGTTGTCACAAAAAATGACAACTTGTCTATCCACTGATAGACCCAAATCTGCAAGTAGCTTTCTCAACCAAGCTACCTCACATGCTGCCATAGCAGCTCCTCTGTACTCGGCCTCTGTACTCGATAGAGCAACCGTAGGCTGCTTCTTGCTGCTCCAAGTCACAACAGCACTCCCCAAAGAAAACATGAAGCCACTGGTAGATCTTCTATCTGAGATACTACCAGCCTAATCAGCATCTGTGTACCCATGTACACATATCTCTGTCCCAGTCTCATAGAATAGTCCACAATGCAAAGTAGACCTCACATACCTCAGTATGCGTCTCACTGCATCCAAATGCAGTTTTCCTTGCGCAATCTCAGCAATGTGCCTGTTTTTCCGCTCAGCAACTCCATTTTGCTGCGGAGTATATCTGCATGTAAACTGCCTCCGAATACCATTCTTCTTCAAAAATTCAGAGAACTCATTGGAGAAGTATTCTCCCCCTCCATCTGACCTTAGGCACTTGACATATTTCCCTGTTTGCTTTTCAACCAAAACTCTAAAATTCTGAAAGTGAGTGAACACCTCACTCTTCTCTTTCATGAAATATACCCACACTTTCCTTGTGTGGTCATCAATGAAAGTCACATAATACTTGCAGCCTCCCATAGATATGGTCTTCGTAGGACCCCATACATCTGAATGCTCAACATCTAGTGCATTTCTGCTCACATATCTGTTACGTGGAAACACATGCTTTGTTTGCTTCCCAAATTGGCATGCTTCACATATTTTCTGCATACCTTCCACTTTAAATTTTGGCAGCCCTGTCACAATTCCTTTTGTCTACATAGACTTCAATCTCTGCACATTTACATGTCCAATTCTTTTATGCCATATGTCTGTGTCTGCAACAACTCCTGAACCATTTGCAAACATCGCAGCACTCATTTCAGGCATGTCTACATTCAATGTAAACATTCTGCCCACTCTGTTGCCTTTTGCAACCAACCTGCACTTGTCTTTAAAATCTTCAACATAACACCCATCAAGGTTAAACCGAACCTGCAAACCCTGCTCAATCATCTGGCCAACTGAAACCAGATTCTTTGTTATGTTTGGTACATGAAGTACATCTGCAAGGTACTTCACTTTGCCATCTTGCATAGACAATGGCACATCTCCAACATGGGCAATTGGATGAGCAGTGTCATCCCCTGTTTCCACAAAACTTGGTCTTTCCGGGTTTTTCATCTCCTTGAACCACTCCCCATGACTTGTCATGTGGTTCGAAGCGCCTGAATCCACATACCATACATTATCTTTTTGTGCTGCATTAACATTTTCAGACATGGCATTCATGACATGCTGCATAACAAACAACCTTTCATTATCCTCATTATTTCTGCTTGAGGAGGATGCATAGTTGTTTTGCTGCACTTTTCCATTTTGCATGTCAGCCTGCTTCTTATAACATTCTACCTGCACATGTCCAGGCTTACCACAATAATAGCATTCATGTGCATCATTATACTGCCTTTGCCAATTTCCACGGCCTCTTTGACTCCCCCTGCCTCTGAATTTGCCTCTTCCACCTGCGTGTTGTTGTTGTTGTTGTTGATTCTGGGACTGTTGTTGTTGTTGCTGCTGCTGACCATAATTCTGATTACCTGTTCGGCCACCTCCTTGACCGCGTCCACGGCCTCCTCTACCTCGTCCTCTTCCTGAACTCGTGTAGAAGGCCTGTTGTTCTGAACTGTTTTTGCTTTGTGAAGACTGTTGATCTTCACCCAAGCTGTTCTCTTTGATAATAAGCATAGACACCAAATCTGTAAAGTTGGGAATGTTTTCCTGAGTCTGAATAGACGTCTTGAACGCCTTGTATTGTGGCCCGAGACCACGTAGACAGACTTCCACCTTATCATCATCATCTACTGACACACCAATAGATGCAAGGGATTCCACAATACCCTTTATCTTCAACGCATAGTCATTCACAGACATGCTCTTTTTCTCCACAGTATGAAGTTCATTCTTCAACTGTATCTTACGTGCCTTGGTATTTGTTTCATAGAGCTTTACCAAGGTGTCCCACGCCTCCTTGGGGGACTTGGCATCCTGAATGTGCCCAATCATGGTGTCATGTATACTAATGGAGAGCCAATACATAACCTTCCTGGCTCCTTGGTTCCAGTCTTTAAACTCTTTCACATCTGCAGCAGTCGGATTTATATCCGGTATCTCCGGTGCCTCTTCATGCTCACCTTCAATGTAGTCCCAATAGCCTTTTCCCATCAGGAAATTCGTCAACCTGAACCTCCAAGCATGGAAGTTATTCTTGTCAAGCTTCTCAGCCACAATCTGGGTTATCCCATCATTTGACATTTTGTCAAACACACAATTTTACCAGAAACTGCACTCTGGTTTTTCTGCACAAACTGCTGTATTTTCTACACAGCAGTACTGTAGTACTCTCAAATGTCACAACCAGTGACTTCAATGTGCATACATACACCCAATGGCAACTGTAGACCTCTTTGCAGCACCCATAGTGTCTGCACAATCAATCTGTCTTCCTGCAGTTCTTAAAACAGAGTTCTACAGAGAATCGATGACTTACCCGCAGTGCTCGAAATCGTCTGCTTTCTGAAAAACGGAGGTCTAGATACGCCCGAAACGCGTTTTCGGCCCAGAAAATGTAGTCCGATAGGACAGTATAGATGCCCTATAGCTTTACTCCCGCGAAGAAAGCTCCTCAATCAGAGATCGTTGTCGGTGCCTCCCATAGAGCTCCCGACAAGGGTGTAGTCACCAACACAAATAGGGAAGAGTAGTTGAAGCTCTTACCCTCGTACCGCTTCCTGTGGTTCTCTTGCTTGCAACTCAGCCCTTAGCACGAACTAGGCTCTGATACCATGAAAAGATGCAGGGGGAAGAGAGCTTGAGCTCTTGCAAGCACACACACACACTCACAAAACCCTAATAGAGAACACACAAGGTGAGAGGCTGAAATCTTCTTCTTCTCTGCTCAACACTCAACACACCATATGAAAGGTACTCAACCAAATACATACACGGGTTCTCTATAGTGTGAACCTGACTAAATAAGCTGGCGCTATAACTATGCCAGTCTCTAGAATGGCTGTCACATAGCCTGTCATCCCACTGGCCGCATATCACCCAAGATCTCACCAACCATGCCAGTGGTGTAAGTGTGGGGCCTATCCCCCAGGCGGGTCATCAGTGGCCACCGCCTCACTAGACGAGCTCGATATCTCAACACTTCATTCTCTGCACATTCACATGTCCAATTCTTTTATGCCAAATGTCTGTCTGCAATAATTCCTGAACCATTTGCACACATCGATGCACTCACTTTAGGCATGTTTACATTTAATGTAAACATTTTGCCCACTCTGTTGCCTTTTGCAACCAACCTGCACTTGTCTTTAAAGTCTTCAACATAACAACAACCATCAGGATTAAACCGAACCTGAAAACCCTGCTGAATCATCTGGCCAACTGAAACCAGATTCTTTGTTATGTTCGGAACATGAAGTACATCTGCAAGGTACTTCACTTTGCCATCCTGCATCATAGACAATGGCACATCTCCAACATGGGCAATTGGATGAGCAGTGTCATCCCTTGTTTCCACAAAACCTGGTCTTTCAAGGTTTTTCATCTCCTTGAACCACTCCCATGACTTGTCATGTGGTTCGAAGCACTTGAATCAACGTACCATACATCATCTTTATGTGCTGCTTTAGCATTTTCAGACATGGCATTAATGACATGTTGCATAACAAACAACCTTTCATTATCCTCATTGTTTCTACTTGAGGATGCATAGTTGTTTTGCTGTAATTTTCCATTTTGCATGTTAGCTTGCTTCTTATACAATCTGCCTACACATGTCTAGGCTTACCACAATAAAAGCATCCATGTGTATCATTATACTGCCTTTGCCAATTTCCATGACCTCTTTGACTCCCCCTGCCTCTGAATTGGCCTCTTCCACCTACGTGTTGTTGTTATTGTGAATTCTGGAATTGTTGTTGTTGCTGCTGCTGGTCATAATTCTGATTACCTATTCAGCCACCTCCTTGGCTACGTCCATGGCCTCCTCTACCTCGTCCTCTTCCTGAACTTGTATAGAAGGCATGTTGCTCTAATTAATTTTTGTTTTGTGAAGGCTGTTGGTCTTCACCCAAGCTCTTCTCTTCTATAATCAACATAGACACCAAATCTGTGAAATTGGGAATGTTTTCTCGAGTCTGAATAGACGTCTTGAACGCCTTGTATTGTGGCGCGAGACCACGTAAACAGACTTCCACCTTATCATCATCATCTACTGAAACACCAATAGATGCAAGGGATTCCACAATACCCTTGATATTCAATGCATAGTCATTCATAGACATACTCTTTTTCTCCACATTATGAAGTTCATTCTTCATTTGTATCTTTTGTGCCTTGGTATTCATTTCATAGAGTTTTACCGAGGTGTCCCACAACTCCTTGGGGGACTTGGCATCCTGTATGTGCCCAATCATGGTGTCCTGTATATTGATAGAGAGCCAATACATAACTTTTTTGGCTCCTTGGTTCCAATCCTTGAACTCTTTCACATCTGCAACAGTTGGATTGATCTCCGGTATCTCCGGTGCCTCTTCATGCTCCCATCAGGAAATTTGTCAGCTTGAACCTCCAAGCATGGAAGTTGTTCTTATCAAGCTATGCCATCATTTGACATCTTGCCAGATACACAAATTTACCAGAAACAGCACCCTAGTTTGTCCTGCACAAACTGCTGTATTTTCTGCAAAACGGTACTGTACTACACTCAAATGTCACAACCAGTGACATTTGAGGTCACAACCAGTGACCTCAATGTGCATACATACACCCAATGGCAACTGTTGACCTCCTTGCAGCACACACAATGTCTGCACAACCAATCTGTCTTCCTGCAGTTCTTAAAACAGAGTTCTGCAGAGAATCGATGACTTACCCACAGTGCTCGAAATCGCCTGCTTTCTGAAAAAATGAAGGTCGTAACGCGCCCAAAACATGTTTTCAGCCAAAAAATTAAAGTCCTATAGGACAATATAGTTGCCCTATAGCTTTACTCCCGCAAAGAAAGCTCCTCAATCTGAGATCTTTTACCGGTGACTCCCGTAGAGCTCCCGACAAGGGTGTCGCCAACACAAATAGGGAAGAGTAGATGAAGCTCTTACCCTCGTACTGCTTCCTGTGCTCCTCTTGCTTGCAGGTCAGCCCTTAGCATGAACCAAGCTCTGATACCATGAAAAGATGCAGGGGAGAAGAGAGCTTGAGCTCTTGCAAGCACACACACACACTCACAAAACCCTAAAAGAGAACACACAAGGTGAGAGGTTGAAAATCTTCTTCTTCTTCACCCAACACTCAACACACCATATACAAAGATAAGAGTACACACCATATAAAAAGGTGCTCAACCAAATACATACTAGGGTTCTCTATAGTGTGAACCCAACTAAATAAGCTGGCGCTATAACTATGCCAGTCTCTAGAATGGCTATCACACAGCCTGTCATCCCACTGGCCGCATATCACCCATGATCTCACCAATCATGCCAGTGGTGTAAGTGAGGGGCCTATCCCCCAGGCGGGTCATTAGTGTCCACCGCCTCACTAGATGAGCTCGATATCTCAACATTGCGCGGGGTAGGGTTTCCCACTCGAGGCCTCGCCCTCGAATGTCCGGACATGAGACTAATTTGGTGGTCATTCCAAAACCAAAATCGAGAAAATTTCCCTTGCTCGAAAAACGGGGACGATTCCATCTTTTTTATTTTCTTTAACGGGGTCAAGAGACTAAACTATCCTTCACCTGATTAAACCACCTGATTAAACCAGATAGAAGGAAAACTATCATTGACTTAGTTTGAAGAAATCAACGCTTTTTTTCTAACTGAAATCAGGCACAACCGTCGATCTAATCATTTGAGGAAATCAACACTTTTTTTCTTAACCGAAAGTCAAGCACAACCCATTGATCTACTCATTTGAGAAATTCTTCAGGTTTTTATTTAACTACTTGAATTCTAAGCGTATTCCTATTATTTTAATTTAATTATTAAAACTCCACTGATTTTAGCCTAGCCCCATCCGCCGGCCCATGGGTTAGCCACCACCCAACCCAACTGGAATCGGTAGAACCAGACAATTACTCACCCACCCATAATTGAATGCCTTTCTTAACTTTTGCTTTCAAATACAGATATGCACACACTCCTCTTTAAAACTTTAACATATAAAATAATCCGTTGACAAATAGTTATTGGTTACAAATGTCATAACTCAAAAATTCCATCCAGTCCCTTGTTTCTCATAAAACAGTATCACTCTGGACTCTCCGTTTTGAGACCAACTAGTCAGCAACAACGAGATCCAGTAAACAGATTACAATAATCATTTCGTCCATTATACATATCTTCCATGACATACGCATGGGTGTCATATGCACTGCGAGCCCCTGGCATCTCCTAGTTAGAACCCTCCAGAATCCTCCTTAGGTGTCTTGGCACTTCACTCAGGGACCGCTTCGTTGGCTCTCGCCCATCGTATCGGAAGCACACCATTTTTCAACCATATCGAGGCTGGTCAAGACCTAGGTAGGCTTTGCCGCGTGAGCCGTCCTTTGAACACTCGCCACCAGCTGCTGCTGTTGCAACCGAACTTCCCTTAGAAAAACATATACCAAATGCTCCCTCCAGCATTCTGGCGTAAGACAGTCCTTTAAGAAAACACGATTTCTATGCAAGTTTTCAGTTTGATTTTCTTTTGAATACAAGGAGTATTTCTTGAATCAGTATCCCCAAAACTTCTTGATCGGAATTCTGAATTTCCTTCCAAAATTCCTCGAATTCTATGACCTTGATCCACAGATTAATTAGAAGGGTCTTAAACTTAGTTTCAGATTTGGGGAGAGTTTTGAGTGTATTTTTCTAAACTGGTCACACCTTCTTTCCTCAAAACTGACGAAAAAGTTTGGTCTTGGTCATAGTCCAATTCAAGGTTCGAGTTGGATAAGATTTTTCCTGAACTATCTTTCTCGAAAAGGTTTGATAATTCAGTTACTGTTTTACTGAATTTCTTTCTTTGAATATTCACTTAACTGATTTCTAAATTAGCTACAAATTCTAATGAGGAATAAATTAATCATTTATCTGAATATTTTGATCTTGATAGATTTCCTGATTTTTCTTTTTCCAATCCTTCGTGTGAATATAAAACGATAGAAATTTCTCTCTTAGGGTATTTAATTATTCATTTATCAAATACTCATAGAATTTAAACATAGAATTTAAGAGAATTCTAATTTTGATATAAAATTTCTTTATGCATCTATTTATGCATAAAAATCAACTTCAATGGGAATAACACTTTTATAAAAAAATCCTTTTATGCATCTATTTATGCATAAAATCAAATTTGGTAGGAATAACACTTTTTTATGCATCTATTTATGCATAAAAATCAATTTTTATAAGAATAACACTTTTATAACAAAGAAATTCCTTTATGCATCTTTCTATGCATAGAAATCAAATTTAATAAGAATAACACTTTTATAATAAAAAAATTTCTTTATGCATCTTTCTATACATAGGAATTAAATTTAATAAGAATAACACTTTTATAATAAAAATTTTTTCTTTATACATCTTTCTATGCATAGAAATCAAATTTAATAAGAATAACACTTTTGTAATAAAAAATTTTTCTTTATGCATCTTTCTATGCATAGAAATCAAATTTAATAAGAATAACACTTTTGTAATAAAAAAATTTCCTTTATGCATCTTTCTATGCATAGAAATCAAATTTACTAAGAATAACACTTTTGTAATAAAAAAATTCCTTTATGCATCTTTCTATGCATAGAAATCAAATTTAATAAGAATAACACTTTTATAATAAGAAAATTTCCTTTATGCATCTTTCTATGCATAGAAATCAAATTTAATAAGAATAACACTTTTATAATAAAGAAAATTTCTTTGTGCATTTTTCTATGCATAGAAATCAAATTTAATAAGAACAAAAAATTCCATTATGCATCTTTCTAAGCATAGAAATTAAATTTAATAATTAATATCAGTGATATCCATGCATATTCATAGGTGAATATATACATGATGGAGTAATTAGAATATTTCTTTTAGATGCAAAAATGGTGGGAATTACTCTTTTGGAATAACATAAAAACAAACTTTCTTTTTCACAAAATTCTAAAAAATTTTGCCATAACCTCCTTTGTATGGCTGATCATTTCTCATTTTTATCTTTCTTCACTTAACTTAATCAACCCAATTTAGAATTATAGAACTCCAATCTACATAATTTTAGAACTCCAATCAACCCAATTTAGAATTATAGAACTCCAATCTACATAATTTTCTAAATTCAAGAGAGTAAACAATAAGAAGAGTTTAATTAATCACTTAGTTAATCTTTCTAGGATTAAGAAAGGTTGGAATGTAAAGAAGAGAAGGGGGTGGTCTTTTCATCAAAGGCATAACATTTGAATTTAATTCAATCATTTGTAAAACATAAAAATAAAGAAAACCATAGATTTTTCATTATAATTTGTAAACAAAGTAAGAAAATCAGCTTACATGGAGCTTGTAAGCTCTCCTTTGGCTTGAGGGATTGAGGGTTCTACTCTTGTTTGAAGCAATAGTGACCACCAATTCATTTTGGAGAGGATTAGGCCAAAAACAATTGAATTATTAAAAAATTCAATGTAGGTGGCCGAGGACAAGAGTAGAGTAACAATGCATAAACACCATCAAGCTTTTATAAAGGGGGAGGCTTCTATTTACAGGAAAAAGTGAGCCTCTAACCAAGCAAACTGATTTTAGAATTTTTCAGATCAATTTGGTAAAATTTTGACCATTTTTGGGTCAGTTCAGCTTAGTTTTTGGATCTAGATTTGAAACAGGAGAGAAGAGAGATGAAAATATCTCATTTTATTGATTAAAAATTGGGGGTAATGATGAGAAAAAGGCACCTACTTCATGAGGGGAGATCCCCACACTGAGGTGTCAAAATTCAATTTTATAATTCTTTTCTTTGGTCCTTAGTCCACTCTTCATCTTTGTTGAGATATCGAGCTCATCTAGTGAGGCGGTGGGGACACTGATGACCCGTCTGGGGGGATAGGCCCCACACTTACACCACTGGCATGGTTGGTGAGATCATGGGTGATATGCGGCCAGTGGGATGACAGGCTGTGTGACAGCCTGTCTAGAGACTGGCATAGTTATAGCGCCAGCTCATTTAGTTGGGTTCACACTGTAGAGAACCCTAGTATATATTTAGTTGAGTACCTTTTCATATGGTGTGTACTCTTATCTTTGTATATGGTGTGTTGAGTGTTGGGTGAAGAAGAAGAAGATTTTCAGCCTCTCACCTTGTGTGTTCTCTTTTAGGTTTTGTGAGTGTGTGTGTGCGCTTGCAAGAGCTCAAGCTCTCTTCTCCCTTGCATCTTTTCATGGTATCAGAGACTGGTTTATGCTAAGGGCTGAGCTGCTTTGCAAGCAAGAGAAGCAAGCAAGAGCTCAAGCTCTCTTCTCCCCTGCATCTTTTCATGGTATCAGAGCTTGGTTCATGCTAAGGGCTGAGCTACTGCAAGCAAGATAAGCAAAGGAAGCGGTACGAGGGTAAGAGCTTCATTTACTCTTCCCTATTTGTGTTGGCAACTACACCCTTGTTGGGAGCTCTACGGGAGGCACCGGCAAATGATCTCTGATTGTGGAGCTTTCTTCGCGGGAGTAAAGCTATAGGGCAACTATACTGTTGTAAGATTCCTCCCTCCAGATTTTTTGAGGTGTGCAGGTGTAAGAACCTCCCCTTCTGATCTTATAATTATTCCCCTCTCTGAAATAAAAGAAAGATTTTGTTTTACCCTGTTTTGATCTAGAGAGAGAAAATGTCTAGAGGGAGGTAGTCTAAAATTGAGATATTTTTGGATATAAAAATCCTCCTAGTGTTTAAAACGAATTCCCCTGAAACAGAAATTCAAAAAGAACTTTCCAATGTGCAATTGGACTTAATTGGAAATGGGTATAAAGGACCTTAGCCTAAGGGTCTAGATTTTTAGAAATTTTTGGATTATGGTCCAATTACGGTTCCTATGGACTAATAAGATCAATCCATGTGTGGGGAGGAGATAAATCCAATTTATAAAAGATAAATACCCAAAAATGAGTAAATGCTCACATAAGATGAAGAGTTGACTATGTACAAGGATTATTAGTAAAAAACTATGAGTATTACTATAAAAAAAAAGATATTTTGGGTATAATGATTCCATTTTGACACGTGTGAGGAAGGGGAGTCCCTTCAAGGAGGCGCCTACTTCACATGCTTGAATGAGTTTTAAACTCAAAAATTATGTGATATTTTTATCTCTCCTCTCTCCTAGATCAAACGGAATAAAAAAGGAACCAAACTAGGTCCAAATCTGGTCCAAATTCAACCAAAGTGAATCTGGAAAATTCTAGAAATTAGTTGGTCTTGGTTAGAGCCTCCCTCTCCTATAAATAGAACCTGAGCCCTTTGTAAAAAAATATGAGAATTATACTATACCAGAATTATGTTGAAATAATGATAATTTTTACTATTCTCTAAAATTCTCTCCAAATTGAAGAAATTGGAGCTTCCCTCTTTCTTCAATCTCTATTGGTGGCTCCATCAACATACCAAACCAATTGATTGGTTGGGGGCCTCTACCGTGATCAAAGAATCAAGAAATTTGTAAGGTAAAGGGTGAATTTTGACCTTTTTCTATAATTTCTCAATGTTTCTCTCTTCTCAACCCCTCTCAAGCTTGAGAAGCTTAATTGGAATGGCTTTTTAATGCTATTGAAGTTAATTGATGAATGGTAGTAAGGAAATATATAAATTTCCATTTATGCTCAATTTTAATGATTTTTATGTAATCTCTCTCTCTCTCTCTCTCTCTCTCTCTCAAAGAATGGTCATTCCCATGACCTATTCTCAATCCAAATGAAGCTTCTCATGAAGCTTTTCCCTAATCCAAGAATAGATTCTATGCTTGTTTAATTGGAGGCCAAATTAATGACTTTTTTATGTTTTTAAGTTAGTTATTTCATGAAAACTTATGATTCAATCCATAATGGGTTAATGATCCAATTAGGGATCATTCTAATCATATCTATAATGTTAAAGTTCATTCTTTTAAGATAAATTGAGATTTATCAGTAATAGCAGCAACAACGGAGCTATGGTGAATTTTCTGTAAAATTTACACATAAAATATTTTCATTCAAAGTATGAAAAGAGGACTTCCTACCATATTCTAGGAATTATCATCCTAGATTAATAGAAAGATTTTCATTGTAATCATGGAGAAATTGATTTTTATGTTTATGCATAATTATTGAATTAAGAAAAAGAGAAATTTCTAGTAATTAAATTTTATGTTAAAAGAGTAATCCCCATTGACCTTGGGAATCCATGTATTCCATTGATTTAGAGAAAAGAATTGGAATGCTAAGATTATGTATAATTTATGTAAAAAAATTAAAGAAAGATTTTAGTTAAATTTATCTTTTTGTATAGATAAATTTTTATGATGAAAGAGGAATTCCCACCATATTGGAATTCAAATATTTAAATAAGGAAAGTGTAATTCCTAGTGCAAAGAAATTAATGGAGATTTTATTTAAATTTTAAGAGAATAATTTAATTAAATTTATCTTTTGCTTAGATAAGTTTAAATGTCAAAAGAGGAATTCCCATTACAATTGGAATTCCATGATTGGATGAGAAAAGAGAAATTCTTGTCATTTTGGAATTATTAGATAATTCATTTAATTTCAATGATGAAATTTTTAGATAAATTTATTTATCTATGAGAAATAATTAAATGTTAAAAGAGGAATTCTCTTTATATTTGGAATTCCATGATTGGATGAGAAAAGAGAATTTCTTATCATATTGGAATTATGGGATAATTCATTTAATTTCAAAGATAAAATTTTTAGATAAATTTATTTATCTATGAGAAATAATTAAATATTAAAAGAGAAATTTTCATTACATTTGGAATTCCATGATTGGATGAGAAAAGAGAATTTCTTATCATATTGGAATTATGGGATAATTCATTTAATTTCAAAGATGAAAATTTTAGATAAATTTATTTATCTATGAGAAATAATTAAATGTTAAAAGAGGAATTCCCATTACATTTGGAATTCCATGATTGGATGAGAAAAGAGAATTTCTTATCATATTGGAATTATGGGATCATTTAATTTCAAAGATGCAATTTTTAGATAAATTTATTTATCTATGAGAAATATTTAAATGTCAAAAGAGGAATTCTTACAACATTTGGAATTCCCTCATTTAGTTGGGCAAATAGAAATTTCTAACATATTGAAATAATGGATATTTTAATTTAGATGAATTTATTATATAAGAAATACTTGTTGGAAAAAAAGGAATTCCCAAGACGTTGGAATGTAATTAATTAAATACAAAAAGAGGAATTCCCATGGTAATTGGAATCCTAGAAATTAAATGGGAAGAAGAGGAAGTTTTAGTATAAATTTGATTTATGGTTATTTTTACCAAATGAAGAAATATGGGTAGAATTGAATTCTATAAATCCCATGAATTCTTTTATTTAAAAGAAGAATATGAAATAAAATTCAATTGAGGAACTGAGAGCAATATGGAAATAGTCGTCACAGAAAAGAATCTTTAATTTAAACTAAGCAAGTGACTGAAGTTTAGAAAAAGTCCTATTATCGGTATTAATCTAGAAAAAAACTATTAAATAGTAATAACATGTAAAAGGGATGTGATAAGATGCGTATGGAAATGGATGTGGATGTATGGAAATGGATGTATGGATGTGGATGTGGATATGGATGTATGAATGTGGATATGGATGTATGGATGTGGATGTATGGATGTGGATGTATGAATGTGGATGTGGATATGGATGTATGGATGTGGATGTGGATGTGAACGTATGAATGTGGATGTGGAAATGGATGTATGGATGTAGATGTGGATGTGGATGTGGATGTGGATGCATGAATGTGCATGTGGATGTGGATGTATGAATATGGATGTGGATGTATGAATGTGGATGTAGATATGGATGTGGATGTATGAATGTGGATGTGAAAATGGATGTATGGATGTGGATGTGGATGTAGAAGTATGGATGTGGATATGGATGTGGATGTATGAATGCGGATGTGGATGGGGATGTATAGATGTGGATATGGATGTGGATGTACGAATGTGGAGGTGTAGGTGGAATAATGAATGCGAATGTATATGTTAAAGGATGTGACGGCGATATGGTGAATGGATGAGATGTGATGGCATGTGAATCAGGACGTGAATGAATGATATGGGATGTGAATGAATGATATGTGATGTGAATGAATTTGATGTGATGAGATGGAAAATGATGAGATTGGATGAGAACGGGTACACATATGAATGGAATGTGGAATAAGTAATGTGGACTGATGAGGGATAATGTGGAAAGATGAGAATTCATTATAGAAACTGTAATTGTGACCTGTTTGTAAATGACTGTTTTATGTCAAGAATGCTGGGGAAGCATTTTGACCATCTTGTGATTAAGGTCGTGGAGACCTAACTGATAAAGTTGCAACAACTGACGGAGAGTCAACGGAGGACATCTCCCGTAGCATGGTCGGCGAGGTCTTGACCAGCCTCGGTTCGATTTAAATGGTGAGCTTCCGGTACGGTGGATGAGGGACCAAGGAAACGGCCTATGAGTGAAGCGCTAGGTGACCTGCGAAGGATCCTAGAGGGTGCTGACCATACGGTGCTCGGGCTCTGGGTCACCGAAGATACCCGCACGTGCGTCGTGGAAGATATTAGAACAAGGAGTAAGAGTTATTTTCTGAAACCGGGCATGGATCTGGTTGATTGACTTTGTTGGTCCTCAACAACGGATGAGTCCATGGCTCTTTTATATGGATCTGTTGGTTGATCTTGCTGATCTTCAACGGAGATTCCATCTTGATTTTTATAAGTGATCATATTGCCGGGTACTATGAGCTAGGCGCGGTGGGGACGGGGATCTTACAGCTGTCCTATAGCTAACTTCAAACTACAAGAAATTCCTTGATGGTGGCTAACTTAAAACCAGCTACAGGAACCTAGGAACCTAACAAAGACCCCAACCGCCAAGTACCCCTCAAGGACCTATTCCAAGAAGTTGAACCAGAAGCCACAACAGTCTTAGGTGGAGGCTGTGGCTACGTATCTTAAAAATCTAAGGAATGACCACCCAAGAAGATCAGACATTGATGTTCATATCCTTATACCCTACACTAAGAAAAGCTTAAGCATGAATAGGGATAACCAAATTCATGAACCTACACCCATTCCGAGAGATATTACAAGTCTGTCTTTCTTTCTGTCTTCTCTAGTTTAGATTCCCATTTGTTAACCACTCTGGTTAACATCATTTTCAAGCGTGGCCACACTTCTTGTAACTTCTCTTTTTATAGCCATGCAAAGCACTAATTGATAAAAGAGATATGGGATGACCAAGCTTACGGCTTGTGCAATGCCGGTTTATAGGAATAAGATGTAAATAGATCTAGGAAGCTAGTTTTAGGCCCCCAATTGTAAATGGGAGCTCTTGTGTGTATAAGACATTTTATGGAATATGAAAAGGGACAATCCCATTAGTCTCAAATTGATTTTTTCCCTCTCTCTCTCTCACTCTCTTGAGCTTGTGGATGCTTGCTTGTATTATAGATACTTGTATGCTTGATTGTTGTTGTGTGTGCATGTTAGAGATGGTGTTAATCTAACTTCTCCTCTCCTCTCCCCTCTCTTGTCTCTCTACCAAGATCCCTCTTGCATGCATGTTGGCATGGAGTGAAGGTTAAGCTTTCCGCAGCTCCCTTCTTCTTTTCTCTTCACTTAGCTTGTGAATCACCACTTGGGTGACACAAGTGGTGGTGGAGTGAGGCTCAGCCCCTAGTGGCCTCATAAAGGGAGTTAACCCTCGTTAGGGTTGGCTAAGTGCTAATCTCTGACTGGACCCTTGCATGGTTGTTTTTTTCCCTCTTTCCCTCTCTTGTGTGCAAGGTTGTATGTTTAGCTTAACATCTTTTGCACTGTTGCCAGGGATAGCACTTAGCTTAGAGTCCTCTACATATTTTATGTGCTAGAGTCTTCATTTTTCTCGGTTGGAGTACAAATCCACCGGTTGATTGCATATTATTTGAGATTGTTTCTTTTTTTATTAATTGTGTTCAATGGAGCTATGGAGGTCAATTGGAGCATTGAAGTCTTCACCAAAGGTGGGAGACAAGTGTTCAATTTTTTCTATTGACATTCATACAATTTTTGATTTTCACTCAATTTTTGTTAAGTTTGCACAATAGTTTAATCATCAGATTAATCTTAATTTATTAGGTTTCTTTATGCATTCTAGGTATCAATAGGTAGCTAGAAACTAGCTCTAGCCTCCTATATTTGGGAGACACCTAAATCTACAAAAATCAGAGGACGTAAGTAGGTGAAAACTACATTCTGGGATGAACCTCTAAGAAGCGAATACCCATTCCATTCACAGTGGATGGTCGTGTGGCAAACTTGCCATGCCTGTTCCATTTCTCTTGGGCCAATCTTGTGAGAATTTTAGCCATTAGTTTGGTAGTGGGTATTCAAAAGGGAAATTTATTAAGCATAAATTGCATTAAACAAGGGGTACAACTGCACTGCCACCAGAGAATATTTGTAGGTGGTCAGACCTGCACTATTAAAACCTCTGAAAGCTGGAATTGAATGCCCGTTCCATGCAGAACGTACGCCTGTACTATTTGAAGCATACGGTCGTTCCTTTTCAAAAGCATACGCCCATGGCAACCTTGCCACAACCATTCCCTTTTCCTTGCCACATCGATTCGATCTCTTTTTCCCCGGCTATAGCAAGCGTACACCCGTGTCTTATTTGACATGCCCGTACCATCTCTCCTTTCTAAAGCGTACGCTCGTGGGTGGCAACCTTTCCATGCCCATACTATCTATTTGCCATGATCGCACCTTTGTGACTCACAAGTGTACGTCTGTTCTTTCTTGAAGCCACGTCCGTGTCTTTTGGGAAGCGAATGCTTGTGTCATCTTTTCCTAAGAAACATACGCATGTGTCCTCAACGAAGCTTACGCTCGTACCATATTAAAGCGTACGATTGCACCATTAAAAAAAAATGCTCGCAGTCATATCAGCCTGGGCCACCTGTATATCAACAATATCCACCCCGGGGAGAATACCCAGGGTACCACATGGGGCCCCATGAGGCATAGCTCAATCCACCCATGAGACAAGGACCTTTGATGGTCTATTATCTAAGTGGCCCAACTCCTACACCCATCGTTCCCCAACTAGCATCCGCTCCAGCCATGGCAGGGCTAACACCGAAAATGTTGAGAATATTCATGGAAATAGGGAGAGGGGTGGGTACTGATGCTGGCATCACACCCCAAGTACTAGCTCAACTAGTACCAGGACCCATACTACCCATGTTGTCACTCCATGCCTTGAGTGGCCAACCCTAGTTTCTTGCATTTTTGCTTCTAACCTTAACCTCTTTGGTGCTTATTTTGTTCAATTCTCTATCTCATGGATGTGATAGAATGAAGAGCAAGATGTCTTGGGTGTGATTGAGGTAATCTATCCCTTCACTTATAGTAGATTTCATCATAATTATGAGAATTAGCCCTAGATTTACTAGGACACTAGTGTACAACATTAGTATTCTTTGTATTTTTTTTTTATATCTATACTAGCTCAATCAAGGCAGTAATCTTAGTAAGTGTTGTTTTTTGTAAAATTAAGTTGATAAACATGACATTGGAGAGTTGCTAAACGTAAAAAGCATTCACCCAGACGTTGAAAAAATAAAAAATCTACAAAAAGCTACATATTTTGCTCTCTTGAATTTTTAGATCGCGCCGACCAAGATATAGATCATCCTAATCCTGATCTTTCTGATATATCCGGATCGTCGTGTAATCGTCCAGATCGCTAGTTATACCCTAAAACTAATTAATTTATGGCAGTCTGTAGTAAATGGCCTTCAATGCCAGATGCTTGAGCATAAAGGTCAGTATTGTGATGATTTTAATGTCCAATCATCTAGGTCAGATCGCTCTGATTTAGATCGCTCAAATTTACGATCGTCCATTTTCTATCACCAGCTTGTGATCATCTAATCCCAATCATGCAACCTCCGATTGCTTGGTTTTTGATTGTTTAATTTACGATTGCTCTAAGGCTCTAATTGCTCGACTCTGATCATATACATCTCAGACTGTGATGATCCACATTTCCGATCACTAGACTCTGATTGTGCGCAACCCCGATCGTGACGATTCACATCTCCGATCTGCTAGTCTCTGATTGTAACAATTCACATTTTCTATCTCGCACAGGTTCCGCTCATTGTGACACGATCGTGATGATTCACATTTTTTATCGCCACATCAAGATCATCCAATTGCAATCATCCATTACATCACGATCTCATCGATTTAACTCAGCGGTGAAAAAATAAGGGAAAAATAAAAAGATCTCATAGTTGCATTATGCATTTATACATACATACATATATATATATATACATACATATATATATATACATACATATATATATATATATATATATATATATATATACCTAGATGAATCTAGGAACATGCCCAAATTCACCTTTTAGGAAAGTGCATGTTATATATTCATGGTAGTCAACCCACAAGACTATAACTATCAACTCCATTATGCATAGTATGGACTAGATACTACGACATCCCCACCAACATCATTAGTGTGCCCAATAGTGGGTGTAGAACTCTGTATCAAGATATGCTCACACACACACACACACACACACACACACACACAACACACACAAGCCCTTCGTTCTGAGTTTCTGTCAAACCTTCGGAGATGCAGGGCAGACTCAGCCATAATGAAGCCTAGCACTAAAGGAAGTAGCAAATAGAAAGAATCAGTATAGCAAATAAGTAATTGATAGGGCAAATGCACCGCTAAAGATAGAAAGAATTAGCATAATATCAACTACTTATTTGCATTTCTGTATGTTTTTCCTTTCCTTTTATTATTTTTTTCTTGTTTAGAATCTCAAAAAATAAAAAAACATTACAAAAAAGACCATTAAAAACTCAAAAACTAGAAAATCATAAAAAGAACTTTCACAAGCAATTCTAGCACTAGATCAAGTGTTTATGCATTCGCGATCAAGCCAAATCATTGCCCAGTCCTTTTCAAATCCAACCTTTGACTTCGTCTCATGCACCAACGTTAAGGAGTGGTGTTGGACCTCAAGTAGAATTGACTGCCCTCATAGCTACCAAGAGTCCTTCACAACGGAAGAGACTAGATCAGTATTATGGGGTATATATATGTTGTAGAGCTTTTGTAAGTGGGAATGGAGCCCAATGAGCATCATGTATTCATGGGTGAATCATCAATAAAGGCTGAGAGAGCTTAAGAAACGCATCCTACTAGAGGAAGAAGAACCATCATTGAGAAAATTCGGGAACAGGTTTGCACGCAAACTACAAATGATAACTATGTTCTATAGTGCTATGGGTATCATGAAATTGTGAAGGTCCTTGTCTACATTGACCATAATAGAGTGCTCTTGGAGTAGTGGTCACTTCTGGCTATGTGAGGACATGAACAACGAAATCCAAATAACCTAACATTATCATCTTGCTTTGCGCTATGGTGGTGGACATGAGTTTTATTTAGATTCTGAGGGAAATATGTATATCCCTATGTGACTCCTACAATGTCCAATCGTTTAATGTGCCAACACATGAAATATGTATATCCCCACACGAGACTTCTCCAAAATCCAACTGTTTTGATGTGCCAACAAGGACACAAAGACCTCACAGAGTCCTTGAAAATTAAGACCTTGCATAGACCTCAACCTTCAAACGTGATTATTGACATAATCTTTCTCAAGAGGGTTAGAGTCAATCAAGGTGACACGGCCCTATATGAGGATGCCCAAGGCAACCTCTTTAACATCATGAACACACAAAGGAATGTTGAGGGAGACCATAAGTGTCTTGTCACTCCTATTCAACATCATGAACACACAAAGGAATGTTGAGGGAGACCATAAGTGTCTTAACACTCCTCTTATTTTAGCACATGTTATCATCCTGCTCGCAATCAAATGACATGTGAATGAGGATGGTAACACATATATCCCAAGAGTGGCTGAGGAAGTAAGGAGAACAGAAAGGTCTTGGTAAGGGGGATTATTCCCATCCAGCATAGACCTAAAACATCAAGGCCGATTAAAATGAGGACCTCTCTGAAAGATATCACTTCAAGACCAGGAAGCATAGCTGCACAAGAGGAGAACTTTCATTTTACTCCACAAGGGGTACAAACCGTAGTCTAGAAGTCGAGGCGAGGTTTCCCTCCACATTACACCCAATACGAGAGGAGCATTCAGCTTCCACTGGGATGAGAACTATGAGAAGAGATCCTTTCAAAAGAACTAGTCCAATAACCCTAATTGAACCAATAGAACCAACACACATGGGACGGGTAATTGTAAGAGTTAAGAGCCAAGACAATAGGGACTTAAGCATACAAATACATTGGGAAGAAGTGGTACATGGATACCTCAGATGACACAGTTAGGCTTTGTACCTCCAGAACAACCAAGAGAAGCATCATTGGGGGTGCTAGCCTAGGGATTCATGGGACCATCCTATGCACAGGGACCTCCTAGAATGGAATTTAGACAAACCACACCATGATGGCTCTTGAGCCATCTATGGAACCAAGGGAAATTAGGTTCAAAACTCACATAACCTCAAAAATAAGATAAAACATTAACGTTTTGGCATTGATGAGAAATAAGATAAAACATTGATGTCATTCCAACATTGAAGGGACCTACCAAGGAACTTAGAGAGAAATAGAATATAGTCAACCCATGATAAGATCCTCTCTCGTAGCCAAGCTAATTTCAAAATTTGATGGAATGGGAGATCCATACATCCCACCTAGTTGCCTTTAAACAAGTTTGTACTCTACAGAAAGGATTGATACTTGGACCAAGATAAATGCTTTAAGCTTAACGCTAGATAATAATGCTTTGCTCTAGTTTTAGTTAGATGCTTCTAGAGAATAATGCTTAACTCTAGAGAATTTTAGTTATTAGAACACTCCCAGAGAGAGACCATGGAAAATTTAGAGCTTTATAAAGATTAACTTTCTCTTAATTAAGCATTAAGACTTTAAGGGAAAGCTTGATTTGAATTAAAACAATCATTTTGAAAGCTTCTCAAGCTTGAGATGGGTTGAGAAGAAGAAAGTTATTGAGAAAATTAGAAAAAAACTATAAAATTTTATTTCACCTCCAAGTTTGGCTTCATTCTCTAATTGCAGTGAAGCCCCTGACCAATCAATTGGTCCTCTAAGAGGAGAAGAGAAACTCCAAGAGTTGTTGTAGAGAGAGAGAGAGCTCCAAGCTCCCAAGAAAGAGAAAAATTCAAGAGATAATAGAAAATATGATTATTTTAATATTATATTGGCATGGTATAACTCTAATATTCAATAACAAATGACTGAGAGTCTATTTATATAGGTGAAGGAGGCCACTAACTAAGTTCAACTGGGTTCTAGAAATTTCCAGGTTCAGTTTGACTCAATTTGGACAAGATTTGGACCAGTTTGGCTCCCTTTTGATTTGGTTTGATCCAGAAGAGAGAAGAGATAAAAATATCACAAATTTTTTGAATTAAAAACCCTTCCACACATGTGAAAGAGGCACCTACCTCAAGAGTCCCCCTTTCCTTACCAAGGTGTCAAAAATGCATCATTATTCCAAAATATCTCATTTTTTTAGTAATATCTCATAATTTTTAACTAATAAACCTTGTACTCAGTCAACTCTTCATCTTATGCAAGCATTTACTCATTTTTGGGTATTTTCTTTTATTCTTTGGATTTATCTCATCCTAACACTTGGATTAATCCAATTGGCCCATTGGAACCTTAATTGGACCATAAAAATTTCTGAAAATGTAGATCCTAGGCTAAGGTCCCTTATACCATTTTCAATTAATTCCTAATGCACATTGGAAAGTTCATTTTGAACTTCTATTGCAGCACGGGAATCCATTTTAGACACTAGGAGGATTTTTATATCCAAAGATATCTCAATTTTGGATTATCTCTCTCTAGGCCAAAATAGGGTAAAACAAGATCTTTCTTTTATTTCAGAGAGGGGAATAATTACAAGAACAGAAAGGGAGGTTCTTACACCTTTACACCTCTCAAAATCTGGAGGGAGGAATCTTACATCCTACCCCACTTTAAAAGCATGGGATGTCCTCATCTCGCGGAGCAGGTGGAGTATAATCTCTTTCATCATCTTCTTCTTCAATCACTTCCAGCGTTACTGCATTGGAAGTGGACGGCCGATTAAGGAACATCTCTCTTTGACTTCCCTTATTCTGAGGCGGAGGTCTTGCATTACTTTGGATTGAAACTGAGGGTTGGTTAGAGGGTCTACCTCTGGGATTTCCCCGATTTTGATGGAAAGGAACCTGATTACTCTGGAAGGAAGGAGCTAGAGTCTAGAATCTTAGTCCTCCCTGACTTTCGTGCCCCGAAAACCTTAATCCAAAAGAAGTTGGGTAATCCATAGTGCGATGTCCAAATCCTTGACAGATATAGCATTTCACTTCCTTGTTCAAGGGTGGAACTTCTGAAGTTGAATTCCAGGGGATTGCATTCCGGGAAAAAGGCCTTTCTTCCATTCTGGAATTTTCTATATCCTAAGATTGACCTTGTTATCTCTTCTTAGGCGGTGGAAAGTTGGAATCGCCTTCCGGAGCTAGAAATCTTTTAAAAGATGATGGTGCTGGCTTCGACGGGACCTTGACATATCAAAGGCCTTAGCGAAATTCTTCGCCATCCACACTGCTTCGGCCATGGAAATTGGCTTGGCATTCTTCACTCTAGGATATTCAAAGGTTCGTTCGGTTCTCGAATGAACCTAGCCATTAGCTGTTCTTCATCTAACGAGATGGGGCGAGTACTTGAGGAGGAGAGCGAACGCCTGATGATATTCTTCAATAGTTCTACTCCCCTGGGTTAACTCTAAGAATTTATTCATCTTTGTTTTCAAAAAGCCAGGAGGAGGACATAATCTCTTCCTTAGGTAAATCTTGAGATCATTCCATGTCTGGGTGTTCCGATCCAAACGGTTTGTCTCATAGTGGTTTCTCCATGCCACTTTAGCTGTTTCTACTATCTTCAGCCTTGCAAGAGCCATTTTACTTTTCTTGTTGTACCCAGTAGACATTGAAGTATTCTTCCATTGCTTCGATCCACTTCTCCACAGTCTCACCCAAGTTTTCCCCTTCACCCTTGAAAGGTCCAGGTTGCGATCTATGAAGAGTTTTACAAACATCCGGGTCGAGCTCTTCCTCATCGAGCTAGGGGTTAACATTCCTACCACGACGACCTCGATCCATGATCCTATCAATATCAAAATTCTTGTTAAGTCCCTTTTTCCCAAATTAACCAAGACGCTCAGGTGAAAACACCACATTATTTATCATTCAAATCCGACTTTAGATCCAACTGATTCTGGGGTTCTTTATAGATTGGTCAGTCCCCCACAGAATCTTGGGGTAAATATCCCTTCTACAAGAAGAACATACAGAACTCATTCACTAGAGAATAATTCATTCATATTCTTAACACAATAATGGTCCATCAAACCGAAAATTTCATCTGTGAACATTCCTCCACGGGAATTTCAGTTATGCAAGTTTTCAATTTGTCATCCCTTAATTAGATCCACTGGTCAAAGGTCAAAAAAATAACAGCAATCTGTCATCACAATCCACTAATCTCATAGTGATTTACTGAAGTCATAATCCTCTTCCAGTTACTAACATCATCACTGGGATTCGTCCCATTCATCCTCATTGTGGCTTGGTTCAACTTATATTCTTTCAACTAGAATTCGAAAATCATCATCTTTCAATCAAAATCCAAATCCACTCATCAATTCTCAACCAGAATTCGAATTCATCCTCTAGATAGCATTTTTGCTTATAATTTCAAGCTCTTAGATTTACTCATATATATTGTAAAGAGCTGCAGATATACCCACGGTGTATACGAGTAGTCACACGGGGTCCTTAAAGTTATAGGTAAATACCATCATATCTAGGCCTCAAGTAAGTCAGGGATTTCATACAATTGCGGTACTTCCATTTGAAGACCCAATTTTCAATTTATGAATCTTCATTCTGAATATCAATTTATATGAATTTCATCACACAATTACAATCTTTTATTGGTACTTCATAAATTTTTAACATTTCTTACTTCTCAGTTGATCCACTTTAGCCAATTCGCTCTGATACCAATTGAAAGATCCTTGCCCCCTCCGTGCAATGAAATTCCGGGGTGCTAGCAGTGGAAGTAACACTTCTTGCGTAGGGCAGAGCCTCTCACTCGAGGCCTTGCCCACGAATATCTGGAGGACAAGAGTCTAATCCCTCAGTTCTTCCAAAATCGAATCTGAAAAACCTTCCCTCGCCCAGAAAGCACGGGTGATTCCTCCATGATATTTTATTCTTCTAACATAGTCAAGGTCTTAACTAAGCAAACTGATCCGACCCAACTCGTAAGTCACATGGCCAGATTGAGGAAGATGTTGATTCTTTTCCATAGAACAAGGGTTATCCGGGTCCAATATGAAATTGCATATTTCGCAGATTCAGTTGTCTTCTTTAAAACAATCTTCTAATGAAACCATAGTATCACTGATCATAATCCTCCAAAATATCTAGCTTGAATTCTAATTTCCAATCATTCCTTCATCGGTGTAGCTATGGGCATCATTGGCAAAACGAGAATGCTCACACCACCTGTTCACTCAAGGGCCTTTTCAATAGTTCCTAGCTCATAATACCCAGAAATATAATCACACAAGAAAAATCCACATGGACTCTCCATTGAAGATCAGTAAGAACAACCAACAGATCCATATAAAAGAGTCACGGAATTATCCGTTGAGAACCAGCAAGGCCAATCAACCAGATCCATACCCGAGTTCAGAAAACAACTCTAACTCTTTATTCCATTTTCTTCCCTGACGCACGCATGGTATCTTCGGGCACCGTATGGTCAGCACCCTCTAGGCTCCTTCGCAGGTCCCCTAGCACTTCACTCATAGGCTACTTCCTTGGTCCCTCATCCACCGTACGCGAAAGCTCACCATTTAAATCGAATTGAGGGTGGTCAAGACCTCGACCAACCTTGCTACGTGAGACGTCCCAGCTTGTGGTGTAATGCTTCATCCAATCTTTGTTGCCTTCCTTTTCCCTAAGGCACATTAGTGATTAGATGGTCATCCTCCTCATTTCTCCATGATCGTGGCATGGAAGGATCTATGCGAGATAGATGTTTTGAGATATACATGAGAGACTCTTGCACCAACCATCTCTCTACCATGCTTGCTTCTGGCCTTGCTCTTTGTCTCACAAAGTCCTTCAAGGTTTTCATGAACCTTTCAATGAAAAACATCCATCGAACATGAACAACGCCGCACAACACCACTTCATCAACCAAATGCACCACAAGATGCTATCGGCTAGTGAGAATTGTTCTAGGGAAGTTTTCCTCGATTATACACACTGCCTCAATAGCATTAAGATGAGCCATCTTAATGGATATAGGATCTATCTCCTTTAAGCATATGTACCTACATACATAGCAATTATGTGTACTATTTACCAATACATAACTTGTGAGCGCATGAGAATTCCAAATAAGCAATATAACTTAGTGAATTGAAGAGAAGATTCATACCTCACCAAGCTTTCCATTTTGTAAATAGCCTCTCTCACCTTCTTGTCTCCACAACCAACTATAGCAATTGGAAGAATAAACTATGCATAGAAAAAAATGGAAGTTAGTATATGAGCTTACAAATTATGTACCACAAAGAGAAAATGAAAAAGCGAATATTTATATACCTGTAATACCTTGTGCCAATCATGTGTCTTGAGGCCATATAATTGTTCCTCTCCTTTATTCTTAGTCTTTGTGAAGGCACCCTTCAATGAATGCATCTCTTGTTGGAGGCAATCACACTTTTCACCTTATTGTGCTCCCTCTTCGTTAATACCCATGGTGCCTTTGGTAGGACTATTTTACCACTCTCACTTTCAATTGGCCATGCACTTTGAAGGCGTCCAATGTTTTGTAAGTCATCCCTTGCACCCTTTGTATCTCTTTTACCAATTAAATGGTCCCAAATATTTGTTGCCACATTCTTGAAGATATGCATGGGATTTAAGAGATGATTGATATTCATATCACACCAATATTGAAGTCAAAAGAAGATCGAGTGTCTAGACATCCCATTTGGCAGTGGATTGTGTGTGCTTCTCCATGCCTCAAGCCAATCTCTACCTCTCATCACAAGTGGTGAGACATCATGTGGCACATTCTTGGGATGTGAAAAGGAGGGAGAAATTGATGGTTTATCATACACCACCTTCTTAAGTGTAGAGGGTCGTTTTAAAACAAGTGATGGTCCGCAAAGCAGACATGCATGATGTTCGGAGGTTGCCAAACCTATTTTAATTGAGATGATTGAGATAGCGATATAAACTTAAAGTTTAAAGGCTAAAACTTATGCATATAAGGTTCAAGTAGGTACCTGAGCACTCCGAGAACCCGGGATAGTCATGCATTGTCCAAAGCAAAACTCCTTTCACCTCTACCTCATGCCTATTTATTGGCCTTGAAACATCATATAATTTGATACCTCGCCATAGTGTCTCAAACTCCTCAATCAAAGGCTCGAGGTACACATCCATGTTTGCTACCTTATATTTACCTGGTACAAGGAGAGCAAGCATGATATGACCTTTCTTGATTGCACCCATGGAGGGAGGTTGTAATTCACCAATACAATAGGCCAAGTAGACCATGATGTGGACTTGAAGCCAAATGGGTTAACACCATCCATGCCCAAGCTAAGACGTAAGTGATGAGGCTCATCTTTAAACTCTGGCCATTGATGCTCCACATATTGCCATGCCGGTGAGTCAACTACAATCCTCTATGTCATCATCCGCACTTGGTCGTGCCACTGCCTCATGAAGACCACATGTTCAGACATGCTCAATTGTTATACGAAGTTGTCGTATATACTAGCCCTTGCATCGATCACACACACATCAATATCCATGCCTTGGATCCAACTTCTGGCCCTTGATGATCACTATTGGACATCTTTAACTTGGCCAAAACTGATTTAGGATTCATACAAAACACACAACATCCAGTACTGCAAATAGAAATTTACCCAGGTTTTCGCTACTAAATAGTGACCATAGCAGCGTTTTTTTGCTACACAGCAGCCAAAATATGTTGCCCAGCAACAAAAATACATTGCTCATCAGCAGAGCAACCTGATAAATTGTCACTCCTGCCTAAATCGTCACCGCTCGAGGACTGGTGTCAATACCTACCTACTTCCCTATTGCCGGACATGCACAGCTACGCCTACAGCGTGAGTTTTTCTCCCATCTCTACTCATCCCTCAAGGGTCTTCAATCAATCAAGTCTCCCTCTCCAAGGTAATCTCTTTTTGCTTTCTTCCCTCTTTCATGGTTTTATGTCTTCGTCCAAGCTTTCATTGGAAAGCTTGGATGCATAGAGCTCTAATAGAGAGCTTGGATGGAGAGCTCTCCATCAAAGCTTTCTATTAAGCATTCTATGCATTATGCATAGGTTTAGGCTTAACATAAACTAGTTTTTCCATTCACTTATGCATTAAGAGTAGGGTTTAGGGCACTCACCTCTTTTTTCTCTTGTTCTTCTTGCTTACTAATGTGTTAATGAGGACTAACTTTTTTTAATTTATTATTGTTCTTTTTTGTAGGATTATTCAAGTGAGCAAGGTTTTGGGCATAGCCTCTCATACGGTAAGCCCTGTTTCTTTGTGCTTTGTGCTTTTTATCTTTACATTTTTGCACACTTGGGTGCTAGGGATTAGGGTTAGGTAAATAGGCTAGGGCTATGCATAAGGGCTAGGCTATGTAGAGCCCTCTTATGCATAGCCCTCTTTATGCATAGGGCTAGGCTATGCATAGCCCTCTTATGCATAACCCTCTTTATGCATAGGGCTTATGTGCATAGTAGGGCTTATGTGCATAGTGCTAGGCTAGGGCTTATGCATAGCCTTATGCAATAGGGCTTATGCATAGCCTTATGCATAGGCCTTATGCATAGGCTATGCATAGCCCTCTTATGCAATAGGCCTCTTATGCATAGCACTCTTTATGCATAGCCTGCTTATGCAATAGGCCGTATGCATAGGGCTTATTCATAGCCTTATACATAGGGCTTATGCATAGCCTTATTATGCATAAGCCCTATTATGCATAATGAACTAATGTTTTGATTTATTATGATAATCTTTTATAGGTCTATTCAAGAAGCGAACGGCCTCCAAGGGCATAGGTCACGCATATGGTTCATACGGATTCTGCTACTAGTAGAGGTAAGCCCTCTTTGTTTATGCTTCTTCTATTTGTGTTTTTGCACCCTTGGATGCCGGGGATTAGGTTTAGGTTAAGAGTCGTATGTATAGGCCTTATGCATACGGCCTATGCATACGACTTATGCATACGACTTATGCATAGGCCTTATGCATACGGCCTATGCATAAGGCGTATGCATAGGACATACGGCCTATGCATAAGGCGTATGCATAGTCCTATGCATACGCCTTATGCATAGGCCGTATGCATAAGGCCTATACATAGGTATACAGCCTATGCATATAGCCTATACATAGGCCTTATGCATAGGCCATATGTCGTATGCATACGACTTATACATACTACCTATGCATAGGCCTTATGCATAGGCCATATACATAGGCCATATACATAGGCCTTATGCATAGGCCATATACATAGGTCGTATGCTGTATGCATAGGCCATATGCCGTATGCATAC
Source organism: Cibotium barometz (assembly GCF_041138505.1). Lineage (NCBI taxonomy): Eukaryota > Viridiplantae > Streptophyta > Polypodiopsida > Cyatheales > Cibotiaceae > Cibotium > Cibotium barometz. Next base: position 41,747,013 of record NC_141092.1, read on the forward strand.
GGCCTATGCATAGGCCGTATACATAGGCCGTATGCCGTATGCATATGGCTTATGCATACAGCCTATGCATAGGCCTTATGCATAGGCTGTATGCATAGGCCCGATGCATAGGCCGTATGCCGTATGCATACGGCTTATGCATAGGCCGCATACAGCCTATGCATACGGCATAGCCATATGCATAGGCCGTATGCCATATCTAAAGGCTGTATGCATAGGCCTTTACATATGGCTTATGCTGCATACGGCCTATGCATAGAGATATGGGGCATTGTTATATGCCATCTAGAATGCTGCTTATGTCAGGTTAGGAGTGGTTATCCCCGCGACGAGTAGGTGGTTATAGTGGAGGGGGAGCCCTCGAACTTCTTACTATCCTTCTCTTATTGCAAAAGAGGAGTTTCCTTTGGCTTTAATAGTGGGGAACGTGTGGAAAGCCCTCAGAAGCTATCATCCAAAAGGGGCACTGTCCACCCTACTTGTCTAAGCAGTATTGTAGGAGGTCGTATAACAATGTCCTAATATCACATGTTGTATTTTTTGTCTAAGCTTGTGTTGTTGTTTCCTCTTGGTTGGCTTGACATATGCGAGGTAAGTGGTCGTATTCTATCAACCTCATGTTTATTGCACCCTTGGGTGATAGGTTTAGGAAATGGACTTATGCATATAGAGATATGGGGCATTGTTATATGCCATCTAGAATGCTACTTATGTCAGGTTAGGAGTGGTTATCCGGGAGTAGGTGGTTATAGTGGAGGGGGAGCCCTCGATCTTCTCACTATCCTTCTCTTGCAAAAAGAGGAGTTTCCTTTGGCTTTAATAGTGGGAAGCATGTGGAAAGTCCTCAGAAAAGCTATCATCTGAAAGGGACATTGTCTACCCTGCTTGTCTAAGCAGTATTGTAGGAGGTCTTAACAATGTTCTAATATCACATGTTGTATTCTTTGTCTAAGCTTTAAGTATGGCTTGGGTTAGAGAAATTGTGTTTTGTTACCTATGCATGTATGTATGAGCAATGTCAATCAACTCGTTCATAAGATCTTGATGTGGCCAATCTGTTGTCCATTATAAATGAGCGAGGATATAGGCAGCAAGCTTGGTCGTAGTATACATAGACACAGGTATGGTTCCATCAAACCTTTTCACATACACAAAGTTAATCTTTTATGCATTCTATTTGTCTTATATTTTAATCTTACATGTAGGCGGGCGGCTTGTAGTCGATGCCATGGGGGCAGACTACCCCACTTGGCTAGTGGACACTGTACTTGCTCAATTGGGGTAGACCACACCTTATAGGCGCGGGGCCGAGTGGTGCAGGCCCATTCACGATATGGGTGTGATGAGCCAACACCACCTTCCTCTACTAGACCCACCCCCGCTCCCTCACGTTCGTCTTCACCACCATGACGACGACGTAGTAGGGAGTCTGGGGGGCAACAGACGTGTTAGCGAGGGGGAGCCGGCTGCTTTTGCTTTGGTAAAAGCAGCACTAGGTCTCTCGATACATCTCCCCAACATGGGGGCTCATCATCTACACTATGAGATAACCCCCAAGAGACCCATTCCACTGTTTGATCCACGCCTCCTACCATACACCGTGGATGCAAATGGTGCCCTATGAATGCACGAGGAAAGTAAGTCATGAATCGTATGTATGTACTTGCAAACCTAGAGTTCATGAACTCCTTCAAAAAGTGGAAAGCACAAGATGAACTTTCTAAGCAATATGTTATTGATGTGCTTAAGTCGGAGTTCCCCGTGTGCCACATGCAGGTCTATGCTTCTCCGAGGAGTGGATGAAGTGGCACATCAAGCTTTTGCTCTCTAATAGGAGAGCAAATATCAAGAGAGCAACGAAAAATAATTTGGAGAAGCCTAGCGTGTGTGCGATTGAGGAGTGGAGGCATGCATGCAGTTTTGTGAGAAAGCACCCAAGTGCTTTTCACAACAAGCGGCGGCGAGCGCTTCCCAACTACGAAAGCGAGGCGCTTCGCACTTTGGCTCTGGCGGGAAATCCGCTTGTCTTGCTCGTTTCGTAAGTATCATTTCTTCTCTCCTTTCATTTTGTTTTGTACTATATTGTTTTCTTAAAATAATTATATATTTTCTTAATTATTTTTTATAGAGAGAGGTTGATGGGCATGACCCAACAAAGGAGGAATATGACTATGGGTATAGAGCCCTCTGTCCGCAATTGTGGGCGTGGATGCGTACGTGAGGTGTACGCTTGGATGAGTCCATTTTGGGGACTCAAGGTGATGAGGTAATGTGTTGCCTAAATCATTCTCTTTTCTACGTCTAATTGTATTTCCATGCTTTCCATACCTTACGCTTGATGGCATGTATGCAGGATGAAGGGGAAGAAGAAGAGAAGGATCCAGATTATCACAGCATCGTGAAGCAAATGAAGAGGATGAGGAATTGGATGATGAAGATCATTCAGAATCCGGCATGTATGTAGGATGAAGGGGAAGAAGAAGAGAAGGATCCAGATTATCACAGCATCGTGAAGCAAATGTATACCTTACGCTTGACGGCATGTATGCAGGATGAAGGGGAAGAAGAAGAGAAGGATCCAGATTATCACAGCATCGTGAAGCAAATGAAGAGGATGAGGAATTGGATGATGAAGATCATTCAGAATCCGATGAGGATTCCGGTTAGACACCCACCTCTTCATTGTAAAAACTTTATGTATCTATGGCCAAAGGCCCAATAATTTCTGAAATACTTTTTGGGCTCAATTGCATTCTCCACAATGTATGTGCTTCTTATATTTATGTTTGTATTACAAATCTCAAACTGTAACTCTGTTTTATTTTTTTTAAAAAAGATCTGGGGGAGACTGGGGAGTCTTGTGCAAACTCCCCACTCTACCTCAACTCTTTTTTTTATTGTGTAGAGCGGTCACTACTCTCAGCATCAGCGAAAATATTAGTTGTCCGCCTGCTCAACAGCAAAAATAGCAGCGAAATATCACTGCGCAGTAGCAATATTTTCTCTACTATTTTCGCTGCTGAGAGCAACGAGCTTGTTATAGCAAAAATAGCAATGTTTTTAGCAGCAAAAATGGCCTGACACCTAGCTGTGCTTCTAGTTATAAAAACGCTACTATTTTCACTGCTAGACCCTCATTTTGTTGTAGTGTCTCTACATCACATCTATGCTCTCTCACATTCTTATATACCTATTGTACCTCACATTTTTAATATGCAATGTATTCATTTTTGTTGTGTCTTATTCATCGTCATTATTTCTCTCCAACCATGTAATCCAATATAGTATCAAAGCCATGATCCATGTGCGCTTAAGGTGCACAATTCAATCTTCATCTACTTCATTAGATTAGGATATATTAGTTTCATTTGATTGAGGGCTAGAGTAGTCCCTCTCATTGAAGGTAGCCTATAATCAACCCAATAGCGTCAGAGTAGACCTACGCACAAATAGAAGACTCACACACGTGCTCAATGCAAGGTCACCGAGAAACACATCAGCTTAAGAGAAAGAAAATTGCTGCATTATGAGCTTGTTCACCATAGCCAATATAACTGTGAAGAGCTTGTAGACCCTCATTATCCTCAACATTTGAGAGACGATGCCCCATGCAATTGCATCAAGTCTGTAGCCACTCATGCACCACTTGTTGATTATCCTCGCACAAGGTTGGGATTAGGGCTAATCTTTAACCTTTTCCCACTATGGTCCGAACATTTTAAAAACTTAGCACGTGTTCTCACCTATGACTCACATTTGGGCACTAGTAGGTTTGGGTACAATAAAAACAAATTGCAACATAAACTGTTGGGCTTGTTGTTGCCACATCCCACTACGATGTGCATTCACAGCAGTGGGAGGGCATAAATTTCTCTATCCTACACTTTATCAATTTTTTAAATTGTACTATAGGTTGCCATTCCATGGAAACGACCCTGCAAGTGACACTTCAACCTGCCCAGCTTTTCATCGAGGGTGGATCACTCCTAGGCGCCAGATTCTTCTTTAGAAAATCTCCCCTTCATCTCTATCTATGTTTGTAATAAGGGTTCTTTACCCAAAGTAGTACTCTGAAAATTGACTATCTATTAATATTTTTAAGTGTTTTTATCCTACTATCTCATGTGTGTTCACATAAATAACCAAAACCGTGTAAATCCTTTAAACCCATGTTAGGAGCTAGGGGGTTGTGAAAACTACCAAGGGTGGTGATGCTACTATAAATAAGGCCTAGAATGGTTCTAGGATGTGGGTACTTTGGTCACCTAGCCATGTGAGTCATTATGCATCCACGCTTAGACCTGGAGCCTCTGTCCATGCTTGTATAGAAGCCGTGAGTGAGCCTACTATGGCCTCTTATTCATGCTCAAACTTAAGCCTCTTAATTAGCATAGTGGACATGACTAGTAGATGACATGGTACAATCTAGAGATCATTTTAGAATTTGAAGGTTTTCTTTGTTAGATGTCCATCTTTGCTCCAAAGGGGGGGTTTTTAGGTGTTTCAAAGCTTTGTATGCGCTTATTATGTCTACCCGTGTGTGAACTCCCACCAACTCACTTATCCTATCTAGTCATTTGTGATGGATATGTGTGCCTATGTGGCATTCTCTACATCACATCTATCCTCTCTCCACATCCTTATATACCCATTGTACCTCACATTTCTATTATGCAATGTATTCATTTTTATTGTGTGTCTTTTTCATTGAGTCATTGCTTCTCTCCCTCTTACTCTCTCTCTCTCTCTAGATCCATTGTTGTTCAACCATGTAATCCAATATTAATGATTGGGGGCCTAAAACTGCTTCTCTCGCTCTATGTACACCTAGGCTTTGTTTCTTATAGCCGGTGTTACACATGTCATAAGCTAGGTCATCCCATATCTTTTTACATGAAGCGCTTAGTGCGGTTTTGCATAAAAATGAATTACATGAAGCGTAACCACGCTTTGAGTAATGCTAACCATTGTGGTTAACAGGATGTCTGATTGACTCCCTTTCTTGCTTCTCCACCAGTTTGTGAATTTGTCTACTCTGAGACATTACCTCCTCTTTTGAACCATGCAGTTCTCCATTTCTCACACAATTCCTTGTGTTCCATTTCAATCTTCTTTTCTAACATATCAGGTAGACTATGATTTATCAAACTCTATTCCCAATAAAAAAAGACACGATCTATCATAACCTTCCATTTTCTTATCATCCCCTTCCTTTGTAAATTATACTTTACAGAGCATTCCAATTGCTATGAAGCCATGAAAATCAGCTCTTTCATTTCCATCGTTTGATTAAGCAAAGTCCAAAAAGGACTTGGATCTTCCTCTTGTAATAGTCATCAACTCTTGAACCTTATATATTATTAAAAATAGATAACTATTTACTATTACATAAATTAGTACTATACCTTTAATAAAATAAAAAAGTTAAAATATATAATCTAAGCCTATGTCGTGTAAGTTTTATGTGATCACTGTAAGTACATTGAAAGAGAGTATCATCCTCGAAGGGGATGGGTCATAGCCATGGATTGCAAGTTAAAATATATAATCTAAAAAAAGTTAAAATATATAATCTAAACCTACGTCGTGCAAGTTTTATGTGATCACTATAAGTACATTATTAAAAGAGAGCATCATCCTCGAAGGGGATGAATCATAGCCATGGATTGCATCGTCACACACAATGGGTCATAAATATGCCATGCCATTATGACCCAATCATGTGTGTGTGATTAAATTGCATGTTGTCAATGCAAAAAAGGACAATGGTAAACAAGATGAGTTCTTTATTCTGAAATGCATTGCAATAAAGGTTATGGTGGTAGAGAAAACAATTTCTTATGCATGGGGTATAAGTGTCCAAGAGAATCTTATTTGATGTCAAGTCTGTATTATAAACAACAAGACGACAATCACTACCAATTACTAGGGGATAAGCCTCTTCCTATACACTTCAGCCATCTAGTTAGAGCTATTAAATTGCCACTACAATTAGTGGACACAAAAGCATCAATGTGTTCTACTTTTCTCATGAGGTACATGAAGCAATCTATCATGCATTACCATATGATGTGGCACACATTTAATAGTTTACACAAGCTTGGAGTCAACATACTTTTATCATCAATATTAAATGATGAGACACCGGCTCAATCTGTGACTCAATTTTCGCAGCTTGAGAAACTTGATAAATTACATTCATAAAAAGATAGGAAACTTGTACACAATTAGTTAAAAAGATATCTATATTGAGTTCATAGATGTATATACATTCATAATATCAATACTTTTTTGAGTCACTTGTTCTATTGTGGTCGGGTTTGTGGCAGCAGTATATAAAACATGATAGTCAAAAACATCAATAAAAATGTCATCCTTGCTATTTAGGAGCATATTTTGTGTAGAAAATGTTTGTTGATCATCTGCAATGTTCCACATATACAACCATGACATAAGAAATTGGTTCAAGTGTCATGGATTTGCTTTTGATCGTCTCGATCAAATGATTCTCGCAATATACAATTCTTCTAGTCATTGGGGATAGATTTGTAATGGTCATTGTCGAGACCAACATGTTTTATTTGTTTTGAAATATGGATAATGATTCCACATAAAGTCAAGTTTCTTTTGAAAGTTGGTTGTCCAAGTTCTTGTGCATTGGGATGTCCCTAAAATCATACATGGGCACTATGAATAATGCTTTACAAGAAAGAACATGATAAGTGTTGTTAGATATTAGTTTAACTAATTATAAAAGCGATAGTACTAAAAATAGGGAGACCACTATCCCTAAAAAGAATTTAATGTCTCTCCGTTGTCTAGGAGAACATTGCCTTCATTGCTTCATCCATGTTGCACACCATGCAGTTGGTCCATATCATTAGGTGGAAATGCTCGGAGCACTAAATAAAAAACTTCTCACCACAAGCACTAGCTATTTATTCTTGTGAATCACTTGAAAGCCTCCACATGTCTGTGGTCTTTTAGGAACTCTTACATAGCTATATAACCATTACCTTTTAGACACTTAGATCTACCATGATTTAGAGCTTAGATATACCATGCTTTATAGCTTGGGAGAGACAATCCTACATAGTTATCTATATTTGCAGTGATATATACCATTGCTATATAGCAGGGCTAGAGCTATACATCACATGTTACATAGCACTGCTACATACCTTTTAAACACTTACATATGCCATGCTTTATAGTAGGTAGACATTCCAACATAGCTATCTAGCAATGTTATATAGCAAGGCTAGAGCTATATGTTATATGTTACATAGCACAAATATTACCTTTGACACTTAGATATGCTATACTTTGCAGGTTGGGAGACAATCCTACATAGCTATCTAGCAGTGCTATATATTTAATAATGATATACATCAGTGCTATATAAATATTAATGCTATATAGCACTGATATATATTAATGCTATATAGTAGTGATATATAGCAGGGCAAGAGATATATTAATTCTATATAGCAGCACTATATAGAAGGGCATGAGATATAAGTTATATATCACATAACACTACTACATACCTTGGATTGTATCTGTTTAGAAAACAACAACCCATTCGTGTCCAGTACCATAGCAGTGAGACATACCTTAGATTGTATCTATTTAGCAACAACAACCCATTCATGTCTAGTACCAACAACAATTGATTTTTTTTGTTTAGAAAGAGGAATAATCTTTGATTCTAGAGTCATAAAGAATACTTTGGCAGCAGGAGGAAGTAATAAAAAGTAAATATCCATGATAAATGAAATACATCACAAAAATACCATTTCAATAATTTCCATTTTCACATGCCTCGAGGTTGAAATGCAGTTGTCCTTAGTTGATCATTAACTCAGGAAGATGCCTCAATCAGCGAGTCTTCTTCCCATAACACATGTTGGTTCAATCGGCGAGTCTGCACACAACAGACCTGATAGTGTGCTACCACAATCATCGAGTTTGCACACAATGGACTTGATAGTGTGCTGCCATAATTGGCAAGTCTGCAAACAGCAGACTTGACAGTATGCTACCACAATTGGCAAGTGTGCACACAAGAGTGGATATCCAATCACACAGGCAAGTCTATGTACATAATGTATTACCATAATCGGCGAGTCTGTACACTTGAAACTGGAAACAAGGCAACTATGAATGTAATCAGGGCATGGTAGGCAGACAACAATGATTCTGGGAGCCACTGTTCTTTCTCAATAGAGTGATTTTTTTACTTAATCAAAGTAGCAAGATGGTAATAATAAATAGTACTCGTATGGGTTGTGGTCTAGTCATGGGTCAATGATTGATTCGAGGACTAAGATTTCAGAGTCTTCTTGTAAAAGGGGCGGGTCATCTAGAACAGGGTAAGTTGGAAGAGTTCCCTCAAATGAGCTTAGTAAATTGATATGAAAAGAGTTGTGTATATGCCAATGAGAGAGAATTTCTAATTCATATGAAAAGAGTTGTGTATATACCAATGAGAGCGAATTTCTAATTGGAAGACATTGTCATTAATTTTCTCACATTAATTTTCTCAAGAATCTTTAATGGCCCATAAAATTGTGGAGCGAGTTTAAGTTTGGGGTACTTTTCAATGCTTTTGAGTGTGTTTCTCAATTCGTAACTAGGCATAATCCTTTTCTTGAAATTGCATAGGTGTTCGCTTCTTGTTAACTTGCTTAGTATATCTTTCTTGTTAACTTGCTTAGTATATCCTTCTTGATCTTTTTGAATAGATTGAGTGACTTTAGCCAAGATTTGAGTATGGGCATGAGTAAGATTATTGGCAGCATACAACTAGATCCTGTGTTCCAATCCTAGAGGTTGGGATAGGTAAGTTTTTACTATAGATGATTTCAAAGGGGGCTTTGTTGCATGTGGTGGTGGCAAAATGGGGGGATATTGTTATCAGTAAACTGCAAGATATGCAAATGCTCATCCCAATTAGACAATGAAGTAATAGTATAAGATCACAGAAGATCAATGATAGTGCTATTAGTAGCCTCAGTCTGAATTCGTCTTTTAAGTGTAATTTCTTTACCAATGAACTCCAACAGTCACGTTGTGACCTTTAGTCACCTTAGCAATCTAAACATGAAATGAAAAAAGCATGATTTTCTCAAGTAATTTTCACGATCATGAAAAACTCTAGTTTTTCATGTCAATTTTTTTTATCTTTTAGTATCAAATTCACCTGTAGTGAGATTTAACAATCATTTTTTATTTTTGATTGCATAAAAATAAAGAAAATTCATTGGCATTGGATAACAGGTGGAGAGGTGGATTTGTAGGTGGGACGAGAGGGAAGCTAGCAAGCACATACACTATGGGCTATTGCTACTCACTATGGCAGAGAGCTCGTGCAACACATGCTGGTAGACTTTAACACATTCCCCTCCATGTAGTCCCAAAAATCTAACATCCCTAATGAATTCCCCTCCATGTAGTCTCGAAAATCTGACATCCCTAACACATTCCCTCCACATAGTCCAAAAACTCGAACATCCCTAACACCAATGTTATGTAGTTTTGGAGCAGAGGTGGGTGCATCAAGGCTTGCATAGAAGGGCCAACCATTAAGCTTGCCTTGGCAACACACAAGCAAACTAACACAAAGCAACTACTATGCTCTCTACACCACACAACTATATTTGCCACCACATTCTCTCTCTCTACTTCTGGGCCAGTGTTAAATGTAAAGTATCTTTTTTAAAAATTAATTAATTTAATTTATGTTTGATTGTGTGTGGGTATGTGTAAATTATTAAAAAAATAAAAAATAAGGGAGGGGAAAGGGGTTTAAATAATTGGAAAAACGTGGGGGGGGGCTTTATACACACACACACACACACACACATATTCGATCAATTTTAAAAAAAGCAGGGAGAGGGAAGGGGGTTTAATTAACTGGAAAACAAGGGGGCTTTATATATACATATTGGGTCAATTTTAAAAGAAGGAGGGGAGAGGGGGGTTTGCTAATTTTTAAAGAGGGGGCTTTGTGTATGATGTGCAAGTGTATATGCACGTGTAGGTGGGTTGATGTGCATGCACGTGGGGCTGTGCATGCAGGGGTACACGTGCATGTACAAGTGAGTGTGTGTAGGTGCTTGTGCAAGAGTGTGCAAATGGGAAAATGTGGGGTGCACAAGCACATGTGGGGTGTATGTGCATGTGCACATACATACACATGCCTGGGAATGTGCACACATGGGTGTGTGGTGCTTACATGATGTGCAAATATGTAACAATGTGTATACATGTGTGTATGCAAGCATGTGCAAGGTGTGTAAATGGGTGCATGCACATGATGTAAATGTGCTTGTGGATGATTAAATATGTAAGAGTGTGTGAATGTGTGTTCTGTGTATAGGTTGTGTGTGCACGTGCAAGTGTAAATGTGTGTACACATGCACATGATCGAATGTGTAAGAGTGTGTGCATGTGTATGTTTATGTGCATGACAAACATTAGGGAAAAAGGGAGCTCATTTTGGGGCCCTGTAAGAAATTCACTATTTTTTGATTTATTTCTCTCCTAAAAGACCTCAAAAATAATAAAATATAGAAACCTGGCTCAGAACTGTCAGTAAGGACTACCAAACTGTGAGTTCAGAAAAGAATAAGATAATCTTTTGTCTAACTAACACGATTTTGCATTAAATACTCCTTAGTTTTTTTTGTTTCCCGAAGATTCCGCATCTATTTTGACGACGTGTGCAGGCCTCTCATAAAGAATCCATCACTGAACTTAATGATTGTATGGATACCGCCACACTTCCACGATTCATGTTACAAAAAGACTATGAGATTGACAAGCAAACTTTGCAACCTCAGAAGCACAAAAAATGGCCAATACTAGTGAGTCACAATCTTAGAAGAAGCGATTACACCATCTTCACATCGACTTAGAAGAACAATATGCTCCAGCACAAAAAAGATGAAAGGATACGGTGCTGAATGCTCAACAATGGGAAAATATGAGAAGAGAAGGGCTCCAACATATTGACTTATGGTGCGATGGAAGCATATATCCAAAATGTCTAGTAAAAAACTCTACACCTCCATTTGTCAATCCAACCACACTACTGAGGTTTGCGGGCGATGGATAAAATGGACTTCTTGGTTATATTTCAGCACAGTCTGCATTTGCAGAAACATATAAAACAATGTACCTACAAGAAAAGGGGGCCAGGATTCAAGAGATAGCCATTCGTGCAAAATTGGAGCAGCAGTTGCAGAATGAAATTGAGGAGCATTCAAAGAGTAAAAAAGAGTTGACAAGATCAAGAAGGAAGAGAACCGTGCTTGGAGACAGACAACGAAGCAGGAAGATTAAAAACATTTGCAAATTTGAAGTCTGGGACTGGTGGATGCAAGCGAAGAATTCAAGAAGCAAGGCTAGTTTGTAATTTTTCATTTTTTATACTCAAAAATGCTCTCAAATGACTATATCTATTTTGTCCATTAACGCAAAACAAGATTGGAAGTGTTGAATAATATAGGCATATTGTGTTGTTACTATAGGAAACTATTGGAGCCTGCAAAAGAAAATATGGATCCCAACCTTCTTCCAGTTAAACAAATGAAAGGATTGCTTTCTTGTGGTGTAGCAAAAGGTTTGATTGAAGAAAAAAAATACAAAACAATCAAACGCAATGTTGTAGAGGACTTTATATCCAATAATCAAGTTGATGGTACTACAATCCAAGAGGCTCTTGATGTTAGTGGAGTTAGCAGGAAGGGATATAGTTCGATTTTCCATGCGATATCCTCAACTTTGAGAGATCAAAGGATTAAACGAGTTTTACTGCTAAATCCAGCAACCGTGTGGAAGATAAGAGGTCATTTGAATGAAAGTATAGATGAGTTTATTGGACAATATATCCATATTGAAGAAATATTTCATGGTGGTAAAGGAACCACTGTGTATGACCCTTGGAACAATATATTTGTAGATCTACAACAACTTCAAAGAAGAATGGTCGAGTTTTATGGAATAACATTTGAAGAGTGCAAAGGCATTTTGAAATTTGTTATCAAACTGGATGAGTGTGAGGTTGTAAAGGAAAAGAAAATGGAAACGATTACTGTTATATTGATGAATGGAGCACTTGATACATCATTGACTGAAGCGAGTTCGAAGTATTTTAGTGTGTAGTCGGAGAAACACATATGGTGGTTAGGCTCGTTCCAGGTATGATCATTTTTTGTTTTGTACTTGATTTTAGTCAATGTTTTCAAATCTTTTATAGTAAGACTTTTGTTTTGTATAATCATAGGTGAAGACAGAAGACCATGAAACACTAGATTGGGTGTTTCACCACACAGAAATACCAAGAATAATTAAAAGACAAGTGCAAGGAGAGAATCTCCATGTTGCAGGAAAAGGTGATTTTCAAGTAGAGTGGCACATGGCGGGGGATCTTAAAACACTTAAGTGCATGTATAACGTTAGTAAAGGAGGTAACTCAAAGTCTCCTTGTCTTTACTGCAAAGAATCAGCTCAAGTAATGGATTCCAAATGGTGGAAGAGAGCATCTAATAGAGATAAAGTTGACCCTGACTTCAAGGCCATTCTTGACATTCCACTATGTAATGTTCACATATGCACATTGCATGCTCTATGTCGAATTATTGAGAAATTGGTATTTTTGTATATTGGATTTGCTTGGAAACTCCGTCCCGAAAGAAATAGAAAGGATGCTCTTCATGCATTGGAAAAAGTGTTATCCGATATAGGTCTGCATGGAGGTGATGTTCATATCACAAAGGATTTTAAAAAGTCTACCAATGGCAAGGAGGTACCAATCAAGCCCTCTATTGGTGGTGTTAAGGCAAGAAGATTCTTGTCTCGACCCAAACACAGTAGTAAGCAAGTAAGGCAAGGTAGAATAGTTTCAAGGATTAGTCATGGATTGTGGAAGCAAGTCCATAATGCCGTGAAAGATCATGAGGCAGATGGGGAAGCACGAAATGTGAAGGCAGAGGTGTGGAGGTCTCTTGATCAACTCTTCATGTTCTGTGACAATGTAACATGGACAAAGAGTGATTTACAAGAACTTTGAAGAGGCAATTAAACATTTTGGGAAGTCAATGAAAGACGCGTGGACAGCCTGCAATATAACTCACTACATGGTAAAGTGATTTCTTCTTCTTTTACTTAAGTGTGATCCTCTTTTCTTTTATAACTTACTATGCATTCTTATGTCTCTGTGAAAACAGCATATCATCTACAACCACGTTCCCTATTTTGTCAAAAAGTATGGATGCCCAGCAATTTGGTCTACCCAAGGCATGGAGAAGTCTCACTACATGGCACGTAATGCATTTTTTAGACACACACAACACTATGGAGGGAGTCAAAAGGCAAATAGTCTGAAGGAAGTCTTCCAATGGTTTTACCGAGGCATTCTACAAAGGCTGCATGCTAAAAGAAAAGTTGCTACAATGGAGGGATTCGAAGATATTTAGAAACCATAAATGGACAAGTAAACATGAATAGCAGTTTGTAACTTATTGGTGTTATGTCCACATGTTTTCAAACTCAATCAATAGATTTTTATTCTGTGGAACAAGTGACTCTTGGTGTTTGTGCTATATTTGATGACTAAATCCTATTACTCCCAGGGCCTGCCAGCCGGAACTCTCTTTTTGAACTTGACTGGACTCTTTTTCTTCCTTGTTGGCTTGATGTCGACTGTCTGTTTATCAATGCTTGCCTCTGTTGCTTGTCTGAGAGGGATATCCTTGTCTTCAGCTATCTCCACGTGTTCTTCTTCTTGGATTGTGTGGCCTGATGCAATCATGGGTGGCTCTCGAAACCTTATGAGCTTGTGTTTTCCATAGCCCTCCAGACATTTGGGCTCCTTAACACCACATGCATAAGAAGCCTTAAGACAAAAAGTAAGAGGCCCTAGAGGCCTGCTTATTCACATAATCCCCAAATATATCTATGGCGGACAACCTCTCTATTAAAATGATCTTTTCCTTTTGCCATGGAAGATCATGTCCACCTAAAACCCTAGACAAACATTTAAAGAAGTAAACAATGGCTTCTCCATTATTGCTCAACTGCCTATGGTAAATCAAGATCTTAGCACTGCCTAGATCATGAATATAATGAGCTAGGCTTGACATTTTGCCAAACCCAGCCGGCCTGCTTCCACTCTCTGGAGGAATGTGTCATCCTCAATTTGTAGCTGCCACGTATCAAAAGATTGGAGTGAGACAATAATACACAACTACAAAACATTTAAACACAAGATAAAGTATTTGATTTGAAGTAATAAGATCATACCTTCTCATTTTCATCAGCAACAAGAAGTTCATCTTTCCAAAGATTTATTCCTCTCCCCTCCAATCCAGCCTCTTCTTTAAGCTTTTCCTTATGAAGTGCTGAGAGATTCATAGCTTCCTGGGTGAGCTGGAAGGCAGCTTCATTTGGCTCTTGGAAATTTTCAGCCTCTTTGAAACAAATAGTAAGGGTCTCTGCAGGATCAAAAGTTGTTTCCAAAGCCAGTAGTGAATGGTCATCCTCTATGCCAACCTCCTTGTCAAGCCTTGAAGCCTGGGCAATAAGGGAAATGGCATAGTCCTCCCTCTTAAATTGAACATACACTCTATATCATGGAGGAAAACATAATCTTTACCACCAATCAAGACACCTGGAAGCATGGACACTACATAGTTGCTGCTTTGAACATCAAAATCTTCAACTGGCTGTGCTGTCCTAAGAGTTTCAGTCCTCAGTTGAACAAGGTCAAGAGCAGCCACTTGCAGCCCCTCATCCTCGAGGTTGATATCTTCTTCCTGCTCTGCCATATCTGTTGCCACAGGAATATCCTCTTTTTCCTCTGCTACAGATATATCTTCTTCTTCAGCCTCCTGCCCTTGCTCTTCTAGAGATTGCTGATGGAAGACAATGTACATAAGGAATGCCATGGTTTCCTCAAGCACTCTACACTTTCTGGTGTGCAAGTTACAGCTGAATTTATATTCCTCAGGCAGGCTGTCAAATCTTCTATTCACATGGTACCTCAGCCTGTCAATGGAGACAATATGATTTATATGCACAAAAACCTTTTCACCTTCCACAATTCTTCCTGCCTCTGTCAGTTGTTTGAAGGTATCCCAATGGTCTGAAAGAAAATCTTTGTGATGCTCCAATACAGAGCTCATAGTGAACTCCCTGTTGAAAATACTGTGGTATATGTGGAAGTTCCTCTGAGCCTTGCACTTGTGAAGAAAGTCAAATAGGAGCAAATCTGGAGATTTGTCCTCTTCTGGTTCCCTTTGTTTTGAAAGGGAAGACTCACCTTTTTGCTCCAGTCTCTTGCTTTTGCCTGAACAAAAATTTATATATCATGAATTCTATATGCTGACATATGCAATTAGGGAATGTATAGGATATCACCAAACAACTCTCTTCATGAGCACACATGAATCACCTGGTGATTGCTGTGGTCTGAGTATAGCAGCAGAAAAGTCCAGCTTCCTCTTGAAAGGAGGGGCCTGAGAATCAACTGTTCCAAAGCAAAAACTTTTCTCATCATCAAGAAAGAAATCCCCAGGGACATAGAAAGCAAAACAATGAGGAAGAAGTGAAAACCAAAAGGGACACAAGAATTTGCAAGAAAACGCGATGCAGGGCCATTTGGAAAATGTCAAGTACTCTCCTCACATTTTGTTGCAAATTCTCCATTTCTATTGACATCCATCTCCAATCAAATGCTAGGAACATCTTACAGTGTTCTGGACAGTAAATGATACTAGGAGGAATTCCCCATGGCAAAAGAGAGCAAAACAAAGAGGAAGAAATGAAAACTAAAACTAATATAAGAATTTGTAGGAAAACGCGATTTGGACCATTTGGAAAATGTAAAGCACTCTCCTCGCATTTTGTTGCAAACTTCTAAGTCCTATTCATATCCATCTCTAATCAAATCCTAGGGTGATGTACCAGATTCCTAGGCAGTAAGATTCAAGAATTCTATAGATGGAAGAAATATATATCAAAAAACATTGAAAAGAATATAGATCTCTGACCTTTCTTTTCCTCTTCCATACTGTTGGGGAGTTGCCCTGGTGATTCTCCTGCTCTCTTCCAAACTTGAGCTGTAGCCTAGGTAACCTGGAGATCTGGCAGTGGTAGTAGTCTTCAGGCAGGTTGCAGAGTGGATGGAGTGTGTTGGGTAGGAAGTGATCAGAGGGGGAAGGAAAAGGATGATGGGAGGGTGCTGGCAGGGATGGAAGACGGGGAGGGAAGAGTGTTAATGGATCTGATTATGAAATCATGATTGGCACAATTTCCAAGGCAAAAAGTGACTTTCACACGTGTCAAATTTCAAATTCCAAAAGATCTGGTGGGACCCACACGTGTGAAAAAACGACTATATTCCACACGTGTGGTATTTATTAGCTACTTTATTTGTATTTTGCAATAATCTATTCACTCCTGTTTAATCTCTCCTAACTCAGCTCTCTTGCCTCTCTACCTCCCTACTCTACACCATCAGCATCCTGACCAGCAGCACAGGTTCATCCCCAGCACCGGGTACTCATCACCAGCACAGCACACCTACAGATAGCTTCCAGGTCAGTAAGACACTCTATTTCCTTTTCTTCTTATTTAATAGTATATTAGGGTAAGGTACTGAGTGATGTGATGTAGCTTAGATATTATGATAAATATTATATGCATTCCTTAGGCTTTTCCACTGCAAAGAGAAGCAGGAAGACTTTTGAATTGGGCTTGTTGAGTGAGAGCTTGATCACTTCTTGCCTTCTATAGATCCATCTTGCACCAAGTTGAAAACACACTGAAATGACTGAAGGCATGCTCCAGTATGCTGCCTCAAGAATTTGCAGTAAAACGCGAGGAGAGGGCTTTAGGAATCTCAAACAGCCTAAATCGCATTTTGTTGCAAATTTAAAACTGCTGCTTCATCCACCCCTATCATTGTGATTTTGTGTCTTTCTAGGCTATTCAAGGCTGTATACTCCTTGCATAAACTCAATCCATATTGTTTGTAGTTGTAAAGACAGAGAATTCGCTATAGGAATGTAATAGCATGTTGTTTCAAGTATTTGTAGGAAAACGCGATGGTGAGCTGTTAGGAATTTCAAATTATCAAAATCGTGTTTTGTTACAAATTATTAAATGTTGCTTTATCCACCTTGTCATTGCCTTCTTGTATCATTCCATGTTCTCCATGGTTGTTATCTTTTTCCATTGCTTTGTATGCAGCTTTTCAGAGTGATGGCAAGAACCAAGGCAACTACAAGGAGGGCTGGCAAGGGGCCAGGGCTTGCAGTAGCAGTAGCTGGGGCAGATATCAAGGAATCTAGTGTGCCTCCAAAGGGAAGAGTTGCACATGGCAGGAAGGGGAAGCCAATGAGCCTACTCCAGCAAAAGTCCAAGAGATTGAAACATTCTGCAGGTGTACTAAAGGAGATCAGGAAGCAACAAAAAGCTATAGGCTTTGCAATCCCCAAGGCACCTTTTCAGAGACTAGTGAGAGAAATATATGATAGTTGGCACCTTGGTTTCAGGTGGAACAGGACTGCCATTCTTTCCTTAATTACAGGAAATGACAGAGGATTACTTGGAGAAATACTTTGAAGATGCAATGCTTGTAGCAGCCCATGCTCATAGGGTAACTCTGATGGCCAAAGACTTCAACACTTTGTCCAGAGTGAGATGGAGGTATGACAAGCTGGTCCATCCTGTGGAATGGCAGGACATAAAAATGAGAGACATATTATTAATTCCACCGACAAGAAAATTGAAGGTAGATAGGGTGAAGGTTGTTGAAGTAACCCACTCACACCAGCAGAGGGAAAGCTGCTTATGAGAAGTCACTGAAGCAGCAAATAGAAGAATCCAAATCTGCTATAGATGTGGAGACTGTACAGATGGAGCTGCAGATACAGAGAAGGTTGCAGGAGCTGGGCCCTAACATAGTTGTCCATATTGAAGATGAAACTTCAGAGAATAATTTTGACTTGACAAAACCATGCTTGGCAGCATTGGCTCATAAGAATGAGTATTACTCAGATACTATCATTCTTGCAATGCTCTAGTAAGTGTCTTTTATTTTACATTTGTTTGCAAAACAATCCTTATTGTACCTCCTCCTTTACACCCTACCCTAATTATTATTTTGTCCAATGTAGCATGATGAGAAGCTAGCTGAACCATGCTGTACAGCATACAGTTCATATTATTGATCCTGCCATTTCCTTCAAGTTAAGAGATCCAAAGGAAACTCCCATGGATATTTCCAATTGGTTCAGGCACTGTGATTTTGATCATGTCGATATTTTGCTACTTCCATACCATAACAAGTATGTGGGTGACTGCTTCTTTTGGGATTTTTCTTCAAGATTGAGAACTCTTGTAGCCTTTGATTTCTTAATGCTTTTTCCCTTATGCAGTGACCACTGGAGCTTTGCTTCTATTGACATCCAGCAGAAGCAATGCTTTTTATTCAACTCTCTTAGAAACACACACAGAGAGGTGAAATTGTAAGTGGTTTGTGTGCTATTGTTAACTTTAAACTTCATTATTTGGATTTAATGCACACTAATTGAATTATATGTATTGCAGTTGTATTAGAAGGCTTCTAGATGCATTGGATCACTGTCCTCCTAATGTCAATCTTTTGGATTCAATAGAGCCAATAGATTTAGAGGTAGAAAGTCGTTCCCTCTACTGATGTCTATTTCATGCTATGCCTTTGAACTTATTGAATAATTTTATTTTGTTCAGATATTAACAGTTTCTAACATATCTTTCCAACTATCCAGACACCACAAAAGATGATTCAAGTAGCTGCGGTGGCTGGAGAGTGCTGATTAGTGCCAAATACACAAGCTATTTTGAGATAGGACAGCCAGAGCTTGTAAGAAAAAATAATTTTCATTTAGCTTCAAAAAATTTGATATTGGTACAAAGTGTTCTAAATCATCATATCTCATTGCAGAGATGAGAGAAGATAGCTTCAGCTCGAACTATGTATATAGTTTCAGAGCCTCCCCCAAACCTATTGTACCAGCTACTGTCGAGTTGGGTGAGAGCTCTAAAGTCCGAGAAGGTGTCATACACCTTGATGACACAGATGATGCGGATGTGGTGCCACAGGAACAAGGACCTAGTGGTGCTGATGAGGAGAAGCCACAAGAACAAGGACCTGCTGCTGATGTTATAGAGGAGATGATGGAGCAGTAGCAAACAGATGCTCCAGGGGCAGTAGAGGAGACAATGGAGCAGCACACCAAGAGACTGTACACGACAGGATGGAGCAGCAGAAAATAGATTCTCCAAATAAAGATGATACAGTGAGCTTGGACGAGCAGCCTCTAGATCAGCCTCTAGATAAATAGAAAATTATTGTCAAGAATATGTTCTACATATATAATCAAACACTTCTGTACAGAATTTTACTTTATTGAATATAATACCTTTGTTTATAGAGTCTGTGTTATCTCAATTTTCAAATTTTCAATGTCTTTGCATTTTATTGAACTCTCTCTTCTTTTGAGCACCTGCAAAAAAGCAATATGAAACAATAGGGTAAAGTAAACTAATAACAGTGCTTAATGAGACTAGGATAAGTCACATGGTATACCTTCTTATTATTGTAGATAAATAAAAAGTCCTTTGAAATAGAACCTTCTGTCTCAAATAGAATGTCATTGCGCAATTGAGCTAGGGAGCAACATTGCCTTAATGAGATATTGACTAGCACATCACCATTCTCAACAACATCAATATCAAGAAGTTTATTTTTTGCACCAAAAGAATCTTCATCTTGATCCATTGGGACTAGTTTTGTACCTAGCATTCGACTGCGCTTATAATAAAAAGAAAAAATAAAATTTTGTGATGCAACCATGTACTTCAGTTGCATAGAAGGTTGGACAACCTCACAAAACACTGAACTACATGTCTTCTTATCCCAACCTTTTTCCAAAAATTGTGGCATGCATGGCAGACTTGTTGCTTTAACTGTGAACATTGTTTTTGAAACCTTCACTGGAAAGGTATTAAACAAGTCTACAAAAACTGTGAGAGGCATGCATAAAGAAATTTTTATTATCCTTGTGGAAATATTGGGCCTCAGAGCTTTTTGTACTTCTTTGAAAAGCTTGGCCCTATATGCCTCTGTAACACTAAAATGTGGGAGAGGCCAATCCACTGAATTCCATGCCGGAAGGTCTTGTTTTCTTAACACACCATGTGTGTTTGCATTGTCCAACAACTGATAAAAATGATCAGTAAAAAATATACCGGATTGAGCTAGCTCTGTTGCACATCGACCTTGGTATTGTTGTTCTCCTATCGATCCATGCAAAACATCTATAAATCCCAGAATACAATCGATGTTTTGCCATGTCTCATACGATGAAGGGTATAAATCTGAAATAAAATAACACAAGAATGTCAATAAGCAAAGAAAGAAAGATTTATCTTAAAAATCCATACACCTCATAAAGAACAAAACCACAATAAAAAAATATACAATTAGGCCTGTGTTGCGGAAGATCATTTAGATAGTCTCGCAAGACAAGTTCTTTATGCATGTACACATGCTGAATCAAAACTTCTTTCACCAATATCTTCCCTCTGGTGATTTTAAAATCTCGTACTCTTCCCTTCCATGATGCCAAGAAAATGGTTTTTGTCTGGGGTCTCTTTCTTTTGCTAGGTTGCATGAGCACCCATGCTCCTTTCGAAACACTAAACCTTTTCCAAGTTCCTTCTGTTTTGACTGTACTTGAATTCTCTACTGAAGAAATAGAAGAAGCAGGTCGACGAGGTAAGGATGTGTGGTATAATTCTGCCTTCATAGCATTATCATCCACAGAGCGTCTTCCACAAGAACGGCCATAGTTTTTATTCACCATGGAGACCTTGTGAATCTGTAACCACAACAAAGTAATGTAAACAAGATAACAAAGTGAAGTTTCAAGAAAGAGAAAGTGGGCAGACAGACAGTTGACAAGAAACATCTCACTCTAAGCCAAACAGGATCAAGGGAGCAGTTTTGGAAAAGAAGAGGCTGCTGCACAATGAGGCAGTGGTGTAGAATGGTAGACCTTTCGAAGGAAAGGCAGCACAACATTTCAAAGTTCAAAGGAAGGTGGAAGCGGGAAGGCCCTTGTCAGAGAAAATGTCAGACTAGATTCTATCTTCATGTCCAAAGATCTTGTGAGAATAAAAAACCAATCTCCACATTAATGTAGCACGCTTGTACCTACATAAAATATTGTTTCTTTTATCTATTTTCTCTTATTTTTGTGAATTTCCAACGTTACGTTGGCCCTCTGTTCATTGGTTGAGAGCTTATTTTTCCAAACCGTAAAAGGCCCCAAAATGAGCTCCCTTTTTTCCTAATGTGTGTAAAGGGATGCCCGATGAGCATGTGCACATGCATGGTGTAATGTGCATGAGTAAATGAGTGAGTACACATGCATATGTGAATGTGTGTACATATGGGGTTGTAGTACACTTGTGAATGTGTAATGGGTAACCTCACATGGGAACGTGCGAGCTTGTACCTACATAAAATATTGTTTCTTTTATCTATTTTCTCTTATTTTTGTGAATTTCCAACGTTACGTTGGCCCTCTGTTCATTGGTTGAGAGCTTATTTTTCCAAACCGTAAAAGGCCCCAAAATGAGCTCCCTTTTTTCCTAATGTGTGTAAAGGGATGCCCGATGAGCATGTGCACATGCATGGTGTAATGTGCATGAGTAAATGAGTGAGTACACATGCATATGTGAATGTGTGTACATATGGGGTTGTAGTACACTTGTGAATGTGTAATGGGTAACCTCACATGGGAACGTGCGAGCATGTGGTGCAAATGTGCATGTTTATAGTTGTTTTTTGATGTTTCTAGTTATATTTTTGGGTTTTTGGGTTTTTTATCATTCCCAACAATGAAGGGCTCTACGTTACGTATATACAACATTGGCTTATGGTTTAAGGCTTATCATGCACGTGCTCAACGAGGGCGGAGAATTACTTAGTGCTCATCCACGAGATTGAAGATTGGATGCCATCTTGGTGAGCTTTAATGGTATGCACTTATCTAAACTTTAATCTTCCAACTGGCATGAGTTATTATTGTGGCAAGGCGTACTAGGTGTTGTGGAACCGTGGGGATGGTGCTCCACTGCATGTTGGGGGTGCTGGCCCCACTGCTCTCCATTCTTGTTTAGACTCTAGGGATGGCATTAGAGGTAGGGACTTGGGTCTCTACACTAACTTGGATTTCTCATTCATGGGTATGTTTGTGGGGTTTCAGGGCACATGTTTCTTTGATGTTGGAACTATAGAATCATTGTTCTTCTAGCAATTTTGTTGAGATGATCCACCAATGAAGCACGTGGACTTATTAGGTGGGACTCGGTACTGAGGCCCTCGCTTGGATATTTTTGGCTTCCAAGGTTGTGTAGACAATAAGTTTTTTGGGACCCAAATAGATAGTTTTCCTTCATAAAAGCCTTGGCTTCTAGCATCTTGATGGGGATCCAATGAGGCTTGGGGTTTGGGTAGAACTTTGTTGCATAGGGCTTTTGCTTGGTAAAATTTCCTCATTGGTTGAGCTTTAGGCCAGATGGAGGCTGTGCTAGGTCTTTGCTTAAGCATCAAATCTACCTTGGCTAGCTAGGGTACTCAATCCTTGTTCTTATAATCTATTAAAGTTAATGTTTAGGGAGTGATTTTTTTAATCTCTTTTAGTAGCAAGATTTTGGTTCTCCCATAGGATTGGTGGGGGTGGATAATGGGACAAGGTGACATTATTGTGTAGTGCTAGAGGTTACTTGAGGTGGTGGGTGCAAGATAAGGCTGATGTGTTGATATGTTCAAAATAACCTCGTTCTCATGAAAGATATGTTAACCATTCCATGGCTTGAGCATTGTAGTCCTTGATACATCCCCTTCCTCAAGGATGATATGCTCTCTCTCATTGTACCTATGGAGGTCACATAAAACTTGCATGATGTAGATTTAGACCCAATTAAAAAACTCCACTTTCAACACGGTCATAGACTGGGAATGGTCTAAGTAGGTCCACGTCTCCTAAGAAAAAACATTGTGACTAGCCTCGTAGTCCACACCAAGGCTGGCGACACTGCTAGATGGTCTTCTTGGGGAAACTCTAGTTCAAGATAAATGTGTTCCACAGGTGTTTCTATTTTATCCGCATTGTGGAGATTAGATGCATGCACATAGATCTGTACTCTTGAGGGTCTATGGTATCTTTGGGTATTTTTTATTGGGCAGCGCTCTAAGGCATGCCCTCCATTTTTTGTCGTCAACTTCTCCTTTCTCTGCTTTTTCTTATGGATTTGGAAGAGCAAATCCTAGGTGAGAGGTCCATAGTAGCGCTTTAGCTTGCTATCATTGAAGTATCCTTCCATCTCAATATCATCTAGGGTCTCTATCTTTACTGCAACTTGAGAAGAAATTTTTATGCCTCTGTAGGGACTTGACCTCTATACTTAAGTTTATGTTTTGTGTTCTTGACATTGTACATTAGCATCATGTCTCGTACCTCCATAGACTTGTCCTTGAGTTATTCATCAATCCATCGCTTGCACCATAATTTTTCAACCACGGATCATAATCTTTGCTCATCACTAAGTTTCTCTAAGGCAACTAACCTCTTCATGAGAGGGTTTCCCTTGAGGTCATGTCTAGACACATTTCGGAGGCTTGGAACCAAGTGTTCTAAGCCTCTGATCAACAAGTTGCTCTAAGGAAACTAACCTCTTTGAGAGCAAGATGGTTTTCCCTTGAAGTCATGTCTAGCCCTATTTTGGAGGCTTGGAATCCAGTGTTCGAAGCCTCTGACCAACAAGTTGCTCTAAGGAAACTAACCTCTCTGAGCAAGATGGTTTCCCCTATTCGGAGACTTAACCAAGTGTTCCATTAGCATGACTATATCAATTACAAATGTAAGCTGAAAGGGATGATGTTGACAACCACCTTGTATGCCATGTGGTAGGCCCATAGAGTGATTAGGAGTACATCTTGTGCTCCCAATGCTTCTACCATCTTGGTTAGAATAGTGCAGAATGTCTTTTTTGTGCTCTGGGCATGGCCATTCCCTTGTAGGTATAGTAAGGTGTCAATTTTCTTAGCGCCATAAGGAACTCTTTGAGCAAGAACTCCACCACTCTGTGTATAAAATGTGTACTACAATTGCTCACTATATCTAGTGGGAAATTAAAATGAGTAATCACATTCTCATAGAGGAAGTTTTGGTATCTCTCACACAATCTTTTTACGTAGCTTTGGCCTCAACCCATTTTCGTGAAATAATTTATGGTGAAGCCTTGAAAAATCAAAACTTTGTAAAACAATATGTTTTTTATTCTCTGGAATTTTTAGGTCATCGACTAGGATCTATCCCGATCTATATCCTCAAATTTCCATAGTAAGATGCTTAGTCACTTTTGGCTATGCCAAGATGAAAACCACAGATCTTAGATAACCCAAAAGTGGTAGTCACTTCACGTGATAGACACGAGCTTTATGTAGACATAGAATAAAATATATACATCCCTATGCGAGACTCCTCTAGTATCTGATCTTTTGGTGTGTCAACAAGTACATAGGGATCTCATAGAGTCCTTGAGAGTTTAAGAGCTCACATTGAGCCAATTATGACTCAACCTACAAATGTAATATAGACATATTCTTCTTGAGGAGAATTAGAGTCAATCGAGGTGACATATGCCAATATGATAATGCCAAGGGAAACCTCTTTAACATCACCAACACACAAAGGGATGAAGAGAGAAACCACAAGTTCCTAGATGCACCTCTAGTGAGAGAGTGTTATCATAGTGATTAAACAACATATGTGGATGAGGATGGCAACACATACATCCCAAGAGTTGCCAAGGAAGCGATAAGGATAAAAAGATCTAGGCAAGGGGGAGTTTTCCCATCTAGAATGGACCTAGAACATAGGACTTCAAAGCCTAGTGATGTGAGGACCTTTCTAGAGGAAATCACCTTGAGACCGAGAAGAAAAGTAGCAAGGGAAGAATTTTATTTTTACTCCACAAGGGAAACAAACCATAGACCTGAAGATGAGGTGAGGCTTCCCTCCAAATTAGACCCAATCATAGAGCAGCATCAGCTTATAAAGGGATGAGAACCATAAGTACTTTCATGTTTACAGATTTACTTTTCAATTTCTTGTTATGGTTCGTTTCTAGCTCTCTATGGAATCTCTTTTATTCATAAAAAAGATAACTGTCACACGGGAAAATATTGCAAGTTTGTTGACAAAATTTGTTGTTGAGGAGGGTGTTGGCAGCCTTGTCCTGTAATGAGGAAGACTTTATTAGTGAGGATATTGTAGAGCCTGCTTATGTGGATGTTATAGTTAAGCGTGGGATTATTGTAGAGCCTACTCATGTGGATGCTGACTAAAGTCTCCTACCATGTGGATGTTGGGCATGTGGATGAAGTTGAATAGCCTGGGATAATTGACCATGTGGATTTTGGGCATGTGGATGTTGAATAACCTAGCATATCCGACTATGTGGGTGTGCTGATAAACAACCTTCTACATGCACTAGAATTGATTAAATAGGAACACCATCTAGTATGAGAACAAGGATGCTTTTGATAAGCCTGTGGCATGGTTGGTGACTTACTGCAAGGTACTACCCACACCGGTGTTGGGAAGATAGTCACTGGATATAATATTTGGCATGTGTTTTTGATAGTAAATTGGTGGTGGAAGGGCTAGTGCAGGCGACTCAATGAGTGTGTGCATATTTTTGGTGACATTATATTTATGCAACATTATATTTTTATAGCAAATTTATGGTTGTTATTATTTTGGATTTATGGCCGTCAATATTTTTTAGCCAAATGGTAGCCAAGCACATTTGTTCATATGGTTTATTTACCTTTAGTAAGTTCATGGACCAATTTATTTAAAGTTAAAGTTATAGCAAGGTTCATGCTTGCATAAAAGCTTAGACTTTTCTATTTTTAAGAGCAAGGCCCAAAGTGGAGTGTAAAACCTATTTTTGGCTCACAAGTAATGTAAAAAGGCACTTGCTTCAAAGCATGAGCCTTCAAGCAAGTGGGGGGAGATTTAACCCATTTTGGTGTTGTGCATGTTCTTCTTCTTTATGTATTTTAGCAAATTGGATATATTTTTATGCTATAGTTTTGAACAAACAATTAGAGAGAGAGAGAGAGAGAGAGAGAGAGAGAGAGAGAGAGAGAGAGAGAGAGAGGGGGGGGGGATTATTTTAATTATTTTTATGTAAGAGGACCATCACCCCCTTGTTTGCCATAAACTTGATGATCTTTCTACCAAAGCAATATTGGGGATCTGTTCTAGAGGATGGTGCATCTAGCTATCAAGGATCTTCCTACCAGAGTAGTATTGGGAATTCGGTCCTTCAATTAGCACACATCATAGTGTGTTTGTCTAGATGACGAGTCTGAATTCAAGCGACACCAATAGTGACGAATCCATGGAAGAAACTCAAATGATTGATGAGCAACTGGAAAAGAGAGTTGCAAGCTCCCCACAATATCTGGTGGCTTGTTAAACATTGATAAAGGGCACTTTCATGATGGGAATGGTATGCTTGACTACTTGAGGAGGTACATCCTTCATGTGCATGTAAAGCAACCTAGAACTCTATAAGCAGATTGATAAGATCTTTTTCTTCGTTTGAAGCCAAATCCTTTCCAATGTAAATCAGAAAGGATTCTTTGTGCAGGGGTCCAACAAGATTAACATCCTTGACGTCTGTTGTGCCCATTGTAAGATGTTGTAGGCTTGCCACATCAGGGGTCCTTTTAGCTTTCTCAAAATGCATAAAACGGTCTCCCACGTCATACGTTTTGAAGTGATCTAGGACTTGTCTTATATATCATATACCTTATGTCTTATACATCATATGCCTTATGTCTTATATATCATATGCCTTTATATCTTATGCGTTATTTACCTTCTTCCAAAATGTGCTTAGTTTCTCTTTTTTTGCTTTGGCCAAGGATTTGTTTCTTGCTCTTCTCATGGAGTGAGCAAGCTTCTTGGTTTATGAAAAGCTTGAGGACTCTCCTTTCTCATTGGCCACTAGTTTGAACAAAAGATTTTTCTTCCATTGCTGAAGTCTACTTGATAATCGATAGCTTTAAATTATCGTAAGCTAATGCTCTTCATTCCCTCCCTTGAAGGCATACAAGTCATTATTTCTAATACACCTTTGACCCCATGCCGCCAACCCCGCATGTAGCATGTAAACATAAGCGATCTCCTTGTCATCCAAAGTGGCATAATGTGTGTCTATCCTTGTAGGAAGAATATCAATGGTTGCAAGGATATGTATCCAATTCTCGAAGTCTTCTAGCTTTGGAAGAGGAGTAATTTTCCAAGCTTTCACATTCTTTGTCCAATGTCTTCTATACTATATATAAAGGAGACTGAAGTCTTTTGAAATGTTTCATCAAAGAATGCAAAGTGCGGGGGGTGGATAGAGAGCAGGGCAGAGAGAGAGAGAGGGGGGAGGGCTGAAAAGAGAAAGAGAGAACCACATCAGATAGAGGTGTCAACCGCATCAGAGATGGGTGAGAGCCGAGTTGTCTCATATGTAAGGCACATGTTCATTGCCATGAATTTGGCACTGGTGATTGAGTCTTATATAAAAGCACCTCTGCTCATGGGATGTCTACCCAAAAAAAAAAGCAGTTAAGTGTGCTTAACAATTCTAACCGTTGGGAAGAGGTTTTAAAAAATGTGAAGGTCTTCTCTTTCTTCAGAAACGCCATCCTCCCTTTTGCCTGCCGGAATTCGATCATTTCTGCTTTATCACATCAGGATAAGCAGTGGCTATGGGAGCTCCAAAGCAGCATTCCTACGAGGACGCTCGCCAGCAACGCTTGGAAGAAAACAAGCGCAGGCTGGAGGTTTGTTTGGCTATGGCTTTTTGTTTTTCTTCTTCTCTCAGCTGTCCTGCTCGTTTAGAAGCAAAAAATCAATCTTTTTGGCTATGGCGCTCTGCGTGTGCTTCCTTTTGCGCAGGAGCTAGGACTGGCCGGCCTCTCCAAGACCATCTCCAATGCATTCAAGAAGACCTTCACTGCAAGATCTCCATCAGTAAGAAAAAGAAACCCTAAGCTTCCTAAACACCGTGTTTCTTCTCTGTTTTCTTTGTATTTTTTTCCATAATTTTTTCGTTGTTTTTCTCCCATCTGCAGAAGCCCCGCGGCAAGGTCGCCGTCCCAGCCGAGCTTCTGGAGAGTCGCCGTTCATCCCGAATCGCTAAAATGCCTGCACCCGTCTACAAATATGTCAGTTTTTCTTCCCCAATTTCACCATTTTTATCCCACACACTGTCAGAGTTCTAAGCAATCTGCAGAACCTTCCTTCCCGTTTGCTTTGCACCCCATATTTTTTAGGGTTTTCACCAGTCTACAGAAACCCGAATCTCCACGAACACGTTAAGGTTTCCATTTAACCACAAAACTGTAATCCCCTTGCCCTGTTACCTCACATTGCAGATCTTATATTGTTTATCCCTTTTGAAACCCTAATTTTGTACCCCTACTGTGCATCAACAGATGGATGAGGAATTCCCTAGGTTCAGAAGAAGGTAATAAACCCTCGGTCAACTACATCTCCTCATGCATTCATTATTACAAACCTACATCATTTCTGTGCTTTTCTTTTCTGCACAGTGCGGGTCGCAGGATGAGCATCAGGCGTCGATGTTGCACTTTCGTCTCAGATAAAGAAAGAGACGAAGCTGCTGATGCAGCATCCAGTATTGAGACAACTCATCCATCATTTGTCAAGAGGATGCTACCATCTCATGTATCTTCATGCTTTTGGCTGGTAAATCACCCATCATTTGTCAAGAGCGTCTCATGTATCTTCATGCTTTTGGCGGATTTGTTTTATGTGCAGAGTCCATGATACTTTGCACAGAATAACCATGTGCAATAATGACCATGGTCATGCCATTGTCACAGACTGCATAGTATGATGACTATGGTCATCTTACTACCTATGGACAGTACCATGTCAATAGTACAACTGTGATCTTTGCTGATAGTGTGACCATGGTCATACAGTGTGCATAATATGGCCATGGCTGTGTATGGAAATAGTATCACCATGGCACGGTTAGTATGCTAGTATTATGTCATCATAGTATGGCCTTACGGTGGAGATGGCTGTGCATGGGGATTTTCGATTTTGCGAATGGGGATTTTTATGATCCTTTTCATGACTTATGGAAGGATTGGAATGCTTATGCAGCTGTTATAGTCAATTTAATGCATCACTAAGGTGTTGTGTTTTTCTTTCTGTTCAACAGGGGTTGCCTCTAGTATTCTGCAAAGCCCATCTGCCAAAGAGTGATCAATTTATGAAGCTTATCAATGAGAATGGTGAGGAATGGGAATCTCTCTACTTGGCCAGAAAGACGGGGCTCAGTGCAGGATGGAAAAGGTTTGCAGAAGACAATGAGCTCAGCGATGGCGATGCAGTTCTCTTTGAGCTTGTGCAATACAATCAGTTCAATGTAAGCTATTCTACATCTCCTTCTATATAATCATAGGTTCTACACATACACAATGGTCTTAATCTCTATCATGAAGGCTCTTTGCTAGCTCATTTAACAGAGTAAGGTCAAGAGGTTTGTGTGTGATGCATGGGAAATGCAGGTTCATATCATTCGCGTGGCGAACCATGAAGCCAGAGATCAGGGAGAAGATGAGGAAGAAGATGAAGATGATGAAGAAGAGGAGGATGAAGATGGGGAGAGACCACAAAGGAGAAGCAAGAAGCTGAAAACAGCTTGATTTGACTGCAAATGGCTAAGAGGACAAACTTCACTGGACGAAATGTTTTGTGGGCTACACTAGAATATACCCTAGAAGCGCTCTTTTCACCATGTAAAATCCTTAGTCCTTCTAGTGTACATACAATTTTGTGAGCTGCTGCAATGCTCATGAAGCCAGTTGCAGATATAATGTGTATGATGAGATTGTAAGTCAGTCAAGTCAGTCCACTGTTTAATATATAGCTTAGACGGTTCAGGGGAAAAAAGGTAAGTACTTATAACCATTACACATTATTATGAGATTGTAAGTCAGTCAAGTCAGTCCACTGTTTAATATATAGCTTAGACGGTTCAGGGGAAAAAAGGTAAGTGCTTATAAACCATTACACATTATTATTTGCATTCATAGCATGAGCTTGGGGTGCTTGATTATTACCAGACTTTAAAAAAAAAAGAAAGTTAGGTTTAAAGCACCATTTTTAAAAAAAAAAAGAAGAAGACATTTGGTACTCTTGTGAATGCACGCTATTAACAAATGTGCGTTTTATTGACATAAATGATTATTTTTATCCTTTGAACACCTTTGCTTTATTTCTTTAGACGCCTTATGAGCTCTAATACCTAACATACCCTCATGTGTTAACAAAAAACATTATATTACACCTGATATAGTTCTTATATGTCGACTTACAAGGGAGATTTGAGCTTATTAATTAGCACCTTCAAAAAGCTAACTACAATTTTTAAAGGGTCTAAGCTTATGGCGACATCTTTTGGGAGACCTATGTGACATAACATTAGCATTAAAACTTACGAGTGTGACTAAGTAATACTTATATGTTGCTTAGCAACCTAAATAGTGATATTGTAAACAATAAAAAGCCCTTAACTTTGACTAATTAAGAAAAAGAGATTGGTGACTCAGCAACATTATTATGTGTAGCTAGATGCATTGCTAAGTTTGTGTTGCTTAATAAATGACACTTGTAGTGACACAAATAACATGTAATTCGAGTAACTTTTGGCCATACCCATTTTTTTACAAAATTTAATTCTCTCTCTCTTTCAGCTTTCAATTTCCTTGCACACCTTCTTGTTGCCCTTAGCTCTTGTAGATAGCACACTCAGCCCCCCCCCCCCCCCCCTCCCCCCCCCTCTTAGCCTCCATGCAAATGAATCAAAGGATTTAGATATTGAGAAAATTGTGTTTCACAGCCTTGGGATTGTGATTTGCAGTTTTTTTTAAAATTGATTTAAAATACCCCTTCTATAAATTTACCTTAAAATTTTGAATAAAAAACCCCTTCATTTGAACTCACATTAGGTGAACTCCCCTAACTGAGTTCACAGTATAAACATAGTTGGTAATGCTTTATATAAACTGACTCACCAACCAATATAGCCTAGCTTAAATCTAGCTTGGTGATAGTGATTTAAAGCAAACTCCCTTGCAATGAGCTTATACATATTAGGGTCCTCCAAAAGATCACATGTATCTATAACCAATTTTGTGTTCTACTTCAATGGCACTTAGATTGGCTTATAGATGTCCAAGTATGCTTTAGCTAGATGTTCAGAGTATATTACCTCTATAAAAGGAAAATCCCATCATGTGATCTAATCACCTTTATACCTAGGAGTTATTACAGCTAACCTAAATCTTTCATCTTATTCTTTTACTTTGAGAAGCATCTTCACCTCTGAATGTCAACATCATTGTCCAATGTGACAAGTCAATAAAGACGATTGCCGGAAGACAATGTCCTTGTCTCATCAGTCTTTTTCACATAAACTAAAAAACTTGCCTATAGATATATAAAATCAAATAGTGACAAGATACTTTCCTATCTTGTTTAACCATGCTCTAGGTGAATGTTTCAAGCCGTACAAGAATTTGTATAACCTGTAAACAAAATTGGGATGTGCATGGTCCTCATATCCTAATGTAGAGTCCCTCCTATAAATCACCATATAGTGCTCCTCTTATAAATCACCATGTAGATATGCATTCTTTAAATCAATCTGGTATAAAGGCCACATTTCTTAGCTGTAGCCATAGAAATGACTACTCTCACGATTGTTGTCATCCTAGTGACCAGACTGAAAGTCTCCTCATAGTCAATGCCATACGTCCTCACACAATTAGTGCCATAGATCTGTACATATCCCTTAGCTACCAATCTTGCCTTATACTTGCTCCTAAGCCCATTTAAATTTTGCTTTACTTTATAGACCCCCACTTTCATCTGATTGCCTTCTTCTCCTTAGGCAAAGATACCGGCTCCCATGTCTCCATCGAATATACTTGCTCCCAAGCCCATTTAAAATTTGCTTCACTTTATACATCAAATTACCTTCTTCTCCTAACCAATTCCCATGTCTCCATCCAATGTAGCCATCTTTTCATCCATGGTATCTTTTCAATGCTTAAAATTCTAAATGACTCCTCAAAACATGCGGGCTCTATCTCTTGTAATTGCTTTAACCATATAAGCATAATGATGGGTTGTATGATCATATCTCAACCTATCCCACTGGATATATGACACTTGTAGACCTTTGTACACTTGGATCACTATAAGGTATTCTCAAAATTTATTTGGCCCTTTGTACATTTGATGTAATAGCAGTCAGGATCCCAAACTCCTTATCAAGCCTCTATTTTGATCCATTATCCTCACTCTGCTAAAACATCAAGTATTATTGAAAGGCTAATCCACCTTCTCTTTTCCCATTTGTGATGCATGTGAATTTGTTGAATTTTTAGCACTTGTGTAGTACTCGTGTAGTGCCATCAAGTGATGTGTCAAAATTCATGGAATTCTACCTCAACCTTCACGACCAAGGTCTAACAATAGACCCACTACTAGGGTACTCTTGAAATCCACTAGGAACGTTGCTTCATGAGACGAAGGTCTAACAATAGACCCACTACTAGAGTACTCTTCAACTCCACTAGGAACATTGTTGCTCTCCATTCCCTATACCTAGATTTTGTTGCTTATATCAATCTATCTGGAGTCCTTCATACTGGTGTACACCAGCTACTCATCTCATCAAAAACAACATTCGTACTCACTCACATCTCATGTGTAGTGGGTTTATAGTATCTATAACATTTTTGCTTAAGGGAATATCTAAGTAAGGATACATTTTTTACCTTGGGATCCAATTTTCTTTTCACCTCATTTGGTACATGTACATCTGTACCCAAACACTTTGAAGTGGGCTAAATCTAGTTTTCTACCAATAAATTTATATTCAAGCATCATGCCATGAATTGTTGTAGTGGGATTTTATTCAAAATGTAAATTTCAAATGCTATTGCTTCCAGTGAAAAAATAGCGAGGCGTTCCTTTCTTGTTCATCAATGCACATTGGAAACTTCTGTGGTATGCATATTCTCCCTTTTTGCAACCCTACATGTAAATTGCATCTTTATCCCATGCTCTCTTAGGTAAACCTATGTCTTTCTCAACCATAGCCTTGAAGAAGCTCTAAAAGTGCATAAACACTTCACTTTTATCTTTCATAAAATATATTCACACCTTCCTAGAGTGATCAAGAGTGATCATCATCCTTTGATTGATGTCATCTTTATTAGTCCCCAAACAAACATCAGAATGCACAAAATCTAGAGGTCTTTAACTCACACTCCTTTCATGTGGAAATGCATGCTTAGATTGTTTTCCCAATGGGCATGCTTCACATACTTTGTGCATTCCATCCACTTTGAACTTTGGCAAGCCTATAATGATGATTTGGGCCGACATATTTTCAACCTACTGAATATTGACATGGCCGATATATTTATGCCAAATGTCAATGTCTATAATCACACATGTACCATGTACAAACATTATAGCGTTCACTTCAAGCATGTTTACATCCAATGCAAACATTTTTCCAATTATATTTTCCTTGATAACCACACAACAATGGTTATTGAAATCTTCCACATAATGTCCATGAGGATTAAACCTCACTTGTGAACTATTCTTAACCATTTATCCAACAAAAACTAGGTTTGTAATGTTTGGAACATGAAAAGTACATTTCTCCATCCTGCACATGGATGATAGAACCTTACCAACATGCCTAATAGGATGTGTGTGATATCATCACATGTTTCCACATTCCAGGGCTATAAGGGCCTCAAAGTTTGGACAGATGTCAAAAACTAGTCATACCCTTTGCCAAGCCCATTTAATGTCATCATCATTAACATTTACTGCAATGGAGCCGAGGGCATCTGCAAGCCCTTTAACTTTCAACGAGTATTCTAATACTCAACTTATTTCTCTACAGATTATGTACAACTCTTGCTTTAACTACATCTTTCTTACTTATGCTATACAACTTAACCAAGGTGTCTCATGCATCCTTAGGTGTTGTTACATTCTGTATATGACCAATTATAGAATCCAACATGCTAACAAGCAGCCAATACATCACTTTCGTATCTCTCTTATGCCGCCATGACTTAAAAGCCTACACCTATTGAGAGGAGTGACATTTTCTTTCAAAAGCTCCAGCTCCTTCTCGTCACACCTAAAATAAAGTTCCAGTATCCTTTCCCATGAGGAA
Source organism: Cibotium barometz (assembly GCF_041138505.1). Lineage (NCBI taxonomy): Eukaryota > Viridiplantae > Streptophyta > Polypodiopsida > Cyatheales > Cibotiaceae > Cibotium > Cibotium barometz. Next base: position 41,781,459 of record NC_141092.1, read on the forward strand.
GTTTCTCATCATGAACTTCCATGCTTGGAAGTTATTCTTATCCAAGTTCTCACTCACAATTTGGGATAGATTGTTAGACATGATCACCTGCAAAATAATTTTTGGCAAATAGTGCTTATAGGAACTTATGCACTTATAGAAAACTTGTAATCTCCAACACAATCACATATCAACCTATCATAATATAACTATATATGGAACAGTGTTAATGAAACCCTACCCTAATGTGTTGTGGGAAGTTTCCTATCCCCTGAGCTTGAGTATGGCTGAAGAGCTCCATCGTAGCTGCTCGTCACGCTGTCCTCCCGCACTCGATGTCACATTGAGGGGAGCGGTTGCTCTAATCCAATGGGTGATGCAAGCTCTCTCGCAAGATTATGTGGGATCTCCACAGAAGAAGATCGTGTTGGTAGCCTAATCACTTAAGCAAGAGGGAGGAAGAGGAAGCAATAGGGAACAAGTGATTAGCACTAATCACTCCCAAACCCTAACCCTAAGCATACCAAACATGCTAGATTAGAGTTACAAGAGAGAGGGAGAAAGAGAACACTCCACTTCCATTGCACAAATGGGAGAATGAGTTACAAACAAGAGAAATTTGCCTTTATAGGTCCAAGCCTTTTCTAACTAGGCCACCCGGGAGTAAGTGACCTGGGGCACCCAAAACATAGTTACAAGGCTTTTCTCTATGGTTTGGCCCAACTGACCAAGATCCTCTTGTCTGTCCATCAAAGATCAATACTTGGGAGCATTTTTAGGGCATTTCCCTCATCAAATTATGGGATTTACAATATAGCACAGGTGCCCATTACATAAGTGTGCGGGCATAGTTATCGTATAGGAATGTGTTAACCAATATGTGGTTAACATACTTCCCTTCCTAAAGATGTTAAGGAAATGCTACCCTAACGTGTCATGGGAACTACCTATGTGCCGAGCTCGAGCATGGCTCAAGAGTTCCACTATAGCCGCTCAACGTCCTCCCGCACTCCTTCACACCGAGGCGGTTGCTCTAATCCAATGGGTGATGCAAGCTCTCTCGCTAAGATCATGTGGGATCTCTGCAGAAGAGGATTGCATCGGTAGCCTAATCACTCAAGCAAGAGGGATGGAGAGGAAGAAAGAGGTGATAAGTGATTAGCACTAATCACTCCCAAATCATAACCCTAAGCCTAGTATACCACACATGCTAGATTAGAGTTGCAAGAGAGAGAGAGAGAGAGAGAGAGAGAACACTCTAAAAAGATGCAGGGGAAAAGAGATCTTGAGCTCTTGCAAGCACACACACACACTCACACAAACCCTAGAAAAGGACACACAAGGTGAGAGGTTGAAAATTCTTCTTCTTCTTCACACAACAAAAGAGGTCTACAAAGAAGATAAAGTGACTAACACACATAATAGAGTATATACAAGCGGTCCATAATGTGAACACGCTAAGTGGAGTGGGTAGGTGTGGACTAGTCGGTGTCAACTATAGAATCTTTGGCGAAGATATGTCGCAGCCAGCTACCAAATTTGCCATTGATGTAAATGTCGAACGGTCATGCAGGCGCCTTGTGAGCGTCAGCCCATGTTGAGCTTGACATCTCAACACTCCCCCCAAGCTCAACTCCGACTCTTGAACTCCAAGCATATCTCAAAATCTATGAAGCTTCTTAGCTCCCAAGGCCTTCGTGAAGATGTCACTGACCTGATTCTGTGTGCTAATGTAGGCCAAGTCGATGTTGCCTTTGCTGCTCTGCTGCCAAGACTCTCTCCTTGATGAGGTGGTAATGTACCTCAATGTGTTTGCGCATGGAAAACTGGGTTCCTGGCCAATTGTATACTTCTAAGATTGTCACAATATATGACAACCTCTCTCTCCACATGTAACCCCAAATCAACAAGTAGCTTGTGTTACCAAGCTTTCTCTCCACATGTAACCCCAATCAACAAGTAGCTTGTGTTACCAAGCTACCTCACACGCTGCCACCATAGCTCTTCTGTACTCTGCCTCTATAATTGACAAGGCAACTGTGGGCTACTTCTTGCTGCTCCATGTCATAGCAGCACTCCCCAAATGAAAACATAAATCCACTAGTAGATCTAAGATGCTACCTGCCCAATTTGCATCTGTGTACCCATATAGCTCCAATGGTACACCTGCTGCATAAAACAATGCAAAATCAACAGTGGCCCTCAAATAATAAAGTGTGCATTGCACACTGTCAAGATATGATTTGCGTGAAACCTGTATAAACTGGCTCTCTAAGCCAACAATGTAACTCAAATCTAGCTTGCTGATCATGATCAAACTCCCCACAATCTTCATGTACATAGTGGGATCCTCCAACACAACTTGTATCTGCACTAAGCTTACCATTTTGATCCAATGGCATCGAGATTGACTTACAATCAGCCATCCCATACTTGGACAACATGTCCAATACATACTGTCTCTGTGACAGCCAAATATCATCAGGTGTGCGAATGATCTCGATTCCCAAAAGTAGCGCAGATCTCCCAAATCCTTCATCTCAAACTTCCTTTCGGGAAGACTTTTCACATGCTTAATCTCATCCAAGGTGACACCCCCAACAATAAGATTATCTACATGGATGGTGGTGATCACAACACCCTTATCACTCTTGCACACATACAAAGAGTGATCTACATGTGCCATATGAAAACCAATAGTGACAAAATACTCAGTAATCTGGTCATGCCATGCTCGTGGAACCTGCTTAAGCCCATATAAAGCCTTATGAAGCTTACATACATACTCTCTGGGTGGCCTGTTTCCTCAAAACCAGGTGGCTGATCCATGATGCAAGAACGCATTTTTTACATCCATCTGATGTAAAAACTAGCCTTTAGCTGCAGCCACCGCAATCGCAACTCTCTGGGTGGCCTGTTTCCTCAAAACCAGGTGGCTGATCCATGATGCAAGAACGCATTTTTTACATCCATCTGATGTAAAAACTAGCCTGTAGCTGCAGCCACCGCAATCGCAACTCTCAGAGTTGCCATCTTTGTAACCGGAGGCAAATGCCTCCTCATAATCAATCCCATGTGTCTACACATATCCTTTGGCTACCAATCTAGCCTTGTACCTACTTATGCTACCATCACTGTTATGTTTCACCTTATATACCCACTTACAACCAATAGCTTTCTTGCATTCAGGTAATGGCACCAAATCCCAAGTCTCATTTCCATACAATGCATCCATCTCCTCATCCATAGCTTTCTCCCAACACACATTTCCAATAGCCTCATCAAAACATGTGGGTTCTACAACCTACACAATGTTTTCCATATAACAGTAGTGATGTGCCACATAACCATCATAAGTTAACCTCTACACAGGGTTTTGGCTCTTCCAGATCTTCGTAACTTTGCATTCATGGCTGTCCCCATTGCTAGAATCCCAAGCTCCTCATCAAGGCTCATCTCTGAGCCACTAGACTCTCCAACAACAAGAGAATGCCTTGCAGAAATACCATGCATACCAAGGGGCTTAACCACTTTCTCTTTGCCTTTATGTGATGTACCAACTACATTTCTAGGACTGGTATTATGATGTAGCCTGTCACTCTATGGTCTATCAACAGAACCGCTAGATGAGGACTCTCCTGGTCCACTCAATAACTATGATTGCTGACTTGCATTTTGTGCAACCACATTTCCACTTACATCAGCCCCAACAACCACATTTCCACTTACATCAGTCCCAACATCTTTTTCCAGCAACATACTAGCTACTCATTGCATCAAATACGTCCTTGCTTACTTTCAATTCACCTGTAGTAGCAGAATTATAGTGTCTATATCCCTTTTGCTCAAAGGAATACCCAATAAATACACATTTTTCTTCCATTGGATCCAGCTTAGTACGCAACTCATCTGGCACATGCACATATGCAATACATCCAAAAACTTTCAAGTCAGACAAATCAGGTTTATTTGCCAGTAAACTTCTCCTCTCGCGTTACATCATGTATGGCTACACAATAGAAGTCATGTTCATGATATAAATTCCTGTAGACACAGCCTCAACCTAATAGCTGTGCGGCATATTCTTCTTTGCCATCAAATCTCGTGCTATCTCTGCAATGTGCATGTTTTTCACTTGGGTTTTAGAGATGGCTGTTTGGGGATCCACAGTTCTATATAGCTATCATAGAATCCTTAAGCGGCAAGAAGATTCTTGGGCACCCACCATTGATTGTCATGATAAAGATATGAGGTCGGGGTGTTTGCAGTGTTGGTGGTCGAGGTTGTAGAGTTGAGGGGCAGTGTCAATGATGAGGCATGATTGTCATTGGTGGATGGTGTCGACAGTGGCGGCGGTTGATCGAATGGTTTTAATGAGTCATGGGGTGTGGGAACAGGGGAGACTTCCGGTGATGAGGATGGGGCAGGATGAGTAAGGGCACTCATAGGTGAGGGTGTGTGTATGATTTTCTCTTGGGGACACAAGATGACTATGGACTTTTGGCCATTGATTGCCATGGTGGCCGTCTTTCGCGCCAATTGATTTGGCAATGAGTGGCATCAATCCACACTTTTCCAATTATAATACGGCCTTAGAGTGCTCCTATATCAATAACATGAAATCTGTACTCCAACTAGTTATTTCCAATAGAAATTTTAGGAAGGAAAGACCCAACACTCATTAAATGCAATTCATGTGATATTTGAATGTAAGTGTCTTCTTTTGTTAGTGTGGGTTTTCCAAGAGCTTTCCATGCCTCCAAGAATATGAGATTAGTGCGGACCATAGGATATATGTGGGCTTGCCATAGGGTTGAGGTCTAGTGGTAGTTCAGAGGTAGTGGAAGTCTTACAAGTTATTGTGGGGGGTGAGGGAGTACCCTTTGTGGAAGCAATTTGTGGGGGCAGAGGATCAGATTCGAGGCCCTCCCCATCCCAAAGGATCATTGCTACCTTGCCTTGTAGAAGCTTGAGGGTAGCCATGTTGTTAACTAAGTTGATGGTACCTGTAGCATTCTGGACCTAGCTTCCGCCAAGGACAACTGCTTCTTTTATATTACCTATGGTGGGAACCACATAGAACTTACAAGCCAATGAGACAGTTTGTGTAAAGGACCCAGGGCTTTATATGCATTGCCCACGCGACAATTGAACTTTGGCATGGGTAATTTTAAGAGATGGTTTGCCTAGAGGGACCCATGTTTCCTATGGCAAAAGATTGTGGCTAGCTGTGGTGGGTGACAGTAGGCACGTTTTCGTTGCATATTTTTACTAAAGGAAAAATCTATCTAGACCTGTAGGGTGGTTTTTTCAAGTGGGGGAGCTACACTTACATTGATGAGTGTGTTAACGGAAAAATCTATCTAGACCCGTAAGGTGGGTTTTTCAAGTGGGGGAGCTACATTTACATTGAGTGTGTTAAGCGAGGCAATGGCTTTATAGGGTTCATGGAGGGTCTGGCCATTTGGGAGCATGAATTGGGTGTTGAGTTTGTGAGCTAGGAGGGAGTCAAGTGTAGCAAGGTACTTTAGCCAGTCGTGGTTGACTTCACACTATTGATAGAAGCGATCATGCACGGCACTCACGCGTCATTAAGAGATTGATGAAAAGCATCGCAAACCAAGAGATCATTGCTCCTAGTCATGGTCACAGTGTCTTCAGCAAAGGGAGCTTTGGCCATGGGATGTGAGTGCCATGTATATAAATTGACCTTAAGCATTTGAGACCCTTTGCGGAGGTAGACATGATGCATGTCCCAGTCATGGATCAGTCGAGTTTGTCTCATGAAGGGTCGACCCAAGATGGCATCATAGGTGACATTACAAAAGTCTATAACGACAAATGTGAGGTGGAATGTATTGTCACATACTTTGACCTTGAGGTCATGTGCTATGCCTAGGGGTTTTATAGATTTCCCATCCGCAAGCTTGATCAACAATGTGGTATAATAAAGGCGTGGTTGGCCTCAGTTTTCCCAACATGTTTGTGTGAGGATGCTTGCACTAGCACCTCCATCCAGGATGCCTTTGACCACATAGGTTGTGTTGGTGTCATCACCTTCAAAATATTGTCCCAGCGTGGTTGGCCTCAGTTTTCCCATGTTTGTGTGAGGATGCTTACACTAGCACCTCCATCCTTGATTCCTTTGACCGCATGTCCATTATAGGAAATGGGAAAAACTGCGTTGGTGTCATCACCTTCTAAGTATTGTCCCAGCACATCTATGTGAATTGTGGATATGCCTTTGGGTTGTGGGTTGTGGTGATGGATTAAGTCTGGATGATGGGGCTCACATTCATCCGCCGAGGATCTGAGGTTGCTTTCCAACCAAACCCGAAGGTCATTCCATAAATTTGGACTACCTCTTTAACAAGCTTCCAATGGGGGCATCTGGATTTGGGAGGAAAGGAAGGCAGAGAGGCATGCCAGGTCACGTTGACGAGTAGGAGCTTCTTGGGGGTAGGGCCTTGATCATAGGGTGGACCAGCAATAGTATATGGAAGTTCAATTTGGTCCATATTTGACAGGGGTGGAGGTCGAGATTTGGTGGCCGTAGGAAGATAAAATATCTCACAAAATTTGGTGTACGGACCTTGTAATTTGCTATCGGACTCTGTGTCACTATTCGCATCAAGTTGTTCGATGTGAACATGGTATTTGGGTTGGACAGTTTGTGGAATAGGCATTGGGGATTTGGGGGCCCATGTGGGGCAAAATCTTTGTTTGTCAACATCATGTTGGGGCGAATGGATCTTTTGTGGCCTTGAGCATTTGTGGATCCCCTGCCTCATGTGGTGCGAAAGTTTAGGTTCAATGGGCGGGGACGGCGTGCACTCAGGCACCACTAGGTCAAAGGTTATAAAAATGGGCGACGGTTCAAGTTGAGCCTGGTATTGCTCTACCAATGCTTAGGCCTCCTAAAGACATTGCTTCTCAAGGATGACATTGGGATATGTGGCCAGTTGTTTTTCCCGTTTGGTGAGGTTTTGCTGGGCTGCATGGGGGGAGTGGTAGCTCAAACATGATCATCACTCCCCCGGCGGAGGAGCATGATGTGATTTTTGTTGAGCAAGTGCAGATGGTAACCCAATCTTCTTCGTGGGCCAACATGCTTAGAGCGTTGTTTCCTTTGGGATGTGGCCTTCTTTTTCTTGGCTTACAACCGTATGATGACATTCAATGGAACAGTCAAAATCTTCCCATGTTGAACGTTCAACACGTTGAGGGATGGCATGCCTTTGACTGTGGAGTGAAAAACTGATTTTGCAAAGGGCAATCCTTGTAGTAATGTGATCGATTCTACAGCCATGACATTGTGGTGTCACTAGCATGTGTTTCTTTTGAGGGCATTTAGCCACTCTATAAGGTCCTTGGCAGAGGAAACACATAAGAGGTGGTTTCCCTGTCTCAGCGGCGCGGGTGCACCTATAGTGTGCACAAGTGGTTTAGGGTCCATGTGAGGCACTAGAAAAGGGAGATGAGGTGTTAGGGTCCATGTGAGGCACTAGCAAAGGGAGATGAGGTGTTAGGAGTGCCTTGGGGATGGCGGAGCGCATGGGCTCCGCAAGTTTAGAAATAGACCTGTTGGCTGGGATCTTTCCATGAGCAATGGGGTGTGCCTGGAGAGGCAACAGTTGGAATAGAAAGGTTGGTACTGGAGAAGATTGTGGTGACGTAGGGTGTGAGTAGTTAGTTGGGGGTGGTGCTACCCGTAATGCATGGTTCCCAAGAGGAGAGGAGGGTAATGTTACAAATGAGCTTTGAGTGGTCATTGGCGTGGCATCCAATTGCGTGGAATGGCTTTCTCACATGTTGTCATCAAGAAAGATTGCCCATTTGCAGGCCTGATCAAAGGTGGAGGGGTCCTTGACCAACATGTGGTCATGTAGCCTTGGATTGTGCAACCCCAATAGGAAACGATCCATTAAGTGCTTTTCACTCAATTTTTCCCTCTCTTCGCAACGCGAACCAAGGTACTTAACAGTTGGATGATGGGCCTCCATTTGGGCCCATAGGGTGCAAAGCCAAGTATGAATACCTCTTTCACTGCTTTGAAAGCACCTTTATTCCGAGGGTCCAAGGATTGGAACCATTGCACGGCCTTGTCTTCAAGACTAAGTCCAAGGAGATGGACTTTGGTTGCATCGTCAAAAATTTCAAATGCTGACAGATTTGGTTAAAGACCTCGATGTGGTATATGGATTCTTTAACTCCGTGGAATTTTGGCAAAAGTTTGAAAATTTTTGCCCACATAGGTTTTATATGTGATGCTTGTGGCTGCAAGCGTTGTGACACTCCTCTTCCTAGAGCTAAGCTTGGAATGTCAAGTTGTGGTGCAAGGAGAGGTGGTGGAAGGGTGGGGGTGGGAATAGATCCGTTTGGTGGATAGAGAAGGAGGTACGTGAGTATGCGTGGGGCATCTATCCATGCCGGGGTGCATGTATGTAGGGCCCCCACTAGATGAGGGCTCTTCAAAGATCGTTCCGCCCTCAGCCAAACATGTGTGGCATGGTGACCACATGTGAATGTGCAATTGGGACCATTGTGCCACCGTATGGAATGGAGGCTGTGGGGGCATGCAACCATGACCAAAAGGTGTCCATGATGTGTGGAGGAAAAGCTTCAACAGTGCGTGCTGGTGCAGGCCCAAAATAAGAGTTTTAGCTTACTTGTGTCGTCCGCTGTGTGAACACACTCTTAATGTTTAAAATGGTATTTTGAGGTGTTTTATGTGTATAAAAATGCCCTAGTGAGTCGGGGGGAGGTAGACCAAAAGCACCTCAAAAGATTTAGATTTTTTTTTGGGATTTGGTATGGCCATACGTGAAAGATCCCTGTCCCCACTGCGCAACGAATTCAGGGTGCTAGCAGTGAAAGTAGCACTTCTTGTGCTGCGTGGGCAGGGTCCCTCACTCGGGGCCTTGCCCATAGATATCCGGACAAGAGACAAATCCCTCGATTCCAAACCCGAAAAAACTTCCCTCGCTCGGGAAGCATGGGCGATTCCTCTAGGATATTTTTTCTCTAACGTAGTCAAAAGCCTTACCTAACTGATCTGACCGAACCCGTAAGTCCCATAGTCAGATCAAGGAAAATATTGCACTTGGATCATAGAGAGCAACGCTTTTTTCCTCATTGAGAGGCACAACCGTTGATTCTTTTCCATAGAACAATTTTTATCCGGGATTTACTTCATCTATCATACCGTAACAGAATTGAGTCTCAATTTAGGGATCCAATAGTCCAACCTAACCCCATCCAGTCCTGTGGGTTAGCCAACCATTGTAGTGATGGGATCCAATTAAGAATTTGGTTAGGTTTTGTCCTGGGTACCAGGGAAAAGAGTTCGCAGGCCCCCTGGCCGGATATTCATGCAAAATTAGAACTAGTCATACCACTTACACACCCAATATGAAATTGCCTTTTTCACAGATTCAGTTGTCTTTAAAACAATCTTTAAATGAAACTATAGTATCACTAATCATAAACTTCCAAAATATCCGGCTGAATCCTAATTTTCAATTTTTCCTTCATCGGTGTACTATGGCATCATTGGCAACCAAAACACTCAATCATCACCACTTGTCCACTCAGGGCCTTTTCGATAGTTCCTAACTCATAGTAACCGACAATATTTTCACTTATAAAAATCAAAATAGAATCTCCGTTGAAGATCAAGAAGATCAACCAAGAAGATCAACCAAGAGATCCATATAAAAAAGCCATGGACTCATTCGTTGAGGACCAGCAATGTCAATCAACCAGATCCATGCCCGAATTCAGAAAACAACTCTTACTCCTTGTTCCAATATCTTCCCCGATGCACATGTGGGTATCTTCGACGACCCAGAGCCCGAGCACCGTATAGTCAACACCCTCTAGGATCCTTCGTAGGTCACCTAGCGCTTCACTCATAGGTCGTTTCCTTGGTTCCTCATCCACCGTACCGGAAGCTCACCATTTAATTCAAAATGAGGCTAGTCAAGACCTCGGCTGACCTTGCTACGTGAGACGTCCTCCATTGACTCTCCGTCAGCTATTGCAACTGTATCAGATTAGGTCTCCACAACCTCATTCGCAAGATAGTCAAAATGCTTCCCCAGCATTCTCAACATAAAACAGTCATTTAAAAACATGTCATAAATACAGTTTCTATAACAAACTCTCGTCTTTCCATATTGTTCCGCATCAATCCTCATTTATTTCATATGTATTCCCATTCTCATCACATCATTTTCCATCTCATCACATCTTTTCTCATTTATTCACATCAGATCTCATCCACTCGCATTTACCCATATCCACATCTCATCGCATCATATTCATTCACATCACACATCACATCTATCTCCATTTACATCACATCACATTCAATCCACCACATACATTCTATCCACATTATATCACATCACTTCTATCCACATCATATCTCATTCATACACATCTCATCTCATTCATCCACATCCATCCAATCGTTCACATGTACGACTATTCACATTGTGAGATCCCTTTGCCTCCTTTGCGTACCGGACTCCCGGTAGTAAGCTGACAACGGAAGTAGCCCCCTCATGCGCGGGGCATGGTTTCTCACTCGAGGCCTCACCCAAGAATGTCCGGGCACGAGACTAGGTTGGTGGTCACTCCGAAAACCGAAATCGAGAAAATTTCCCATGCCCGGAAAGCGGGGACGATTCCACCTTTTTGAATTTTCTTAACGATTTTTTTTTCTAATAACGAGATTAGTCTAAACTATCCTTCACCTGAATAAACCAGATAGAAGGAAACTATCACTGATATAATTTGATCATCTGAGTAATTTCAATGCTTTTTTCCTGATCAGGATCAGGCACAGCCGTTGATCCACTCAATTGAGAAATTTATCAGGGAATGAACTACTCGAATCCTAGCGTAATCCTAAGATTTTTCAATTTGATTATTAAAACTCCACTGATTCCAGCCTAACCCCATCTGGCCCATGGGTTAGCCACCACCCTGCCAATTAGAATCGGTAGATCCAAACAAGTACTCACCCACCCATAATTGAAATGCCTTTCTTAACTTTAGCTTTAGAAAACAGATACACACACACTCCTCTTTAAAACTTTAATATAAAGATAATCCATTGACAACACAGATATAATCACAGATTTCATAATTTAAAATTTCCATTCAATCACTTGTTGCACAAAAACAGTACCAATCTGGACTCTCCGTTGGGACCAGCTGGTCAACAAACGAGATCTAGTAACAGATTACAATAATCATTTCGTCAACATACATATATATATCTTCCTCGACATACGAATGGGTGTCCTAAGCACCGCGAGCCCGTGCATCGCCTGGTCAGAACCCTCCAGGATCCTCCTTCGGTGTCCTGGCACTTCACTCAGGGACCGCTTCCTCGACCCTCACCCATCGTACCGGAAGCACACCATTTTTCACCATACCTAGGCTGGTCAAGACCTGGGCAGGTTTTTGCCACGTGAGCTATAAATCGAGCACTCCCCGCCAGCTGTTGCAACCGAACTTCCCTTAGATAAACATATATGCCAAATTCTCCCTCCAGCATTCTGGAGTAAGACAGTCCTTTAAGAAAAATAGGGTTTTTATGCAAGTTCTCAGTTTTGATTTTGTTTGAAAACCATGAATAATCTTAAATCCGTATCTCGATACTTCTAGACCCAGGTCTGAATTCTAAACAGAATTCCTTGAATTTTGTTAACTTGATCCTCAGATCAAAATCAAAAGTCTTAACTTAGTTTCAAATTTCGGTCGGTGTTTTGAATGCAGTTTTTCTGAACTGAGCTCATCATCATCATTGACGAAGGAATTAGGTCTTGGTCAATAGTCTGAATCAGAGTTTGGGTCTGGAAAGGTTCTTCCTAAACTATCTTTCTCGAAAGGTACTATTTCAATTTCTCTTTTCTCTAAATTTCGTTCGAATATTTGCTTACAGATTTCTAAAACATGAATTTCTTATGAGGAATAAAATAATCATTTATCTTAATCTCCGACTTCGATAGTTTAATTGAATTTTCTCATTACCATCTTAGTGAATATGAAATGGTAGCATTTCTTCTCACAGATTATCTACTTATTCATTTTTCTAATTTTTGCAAAAGTTAAACAAAGGATTAAGAAGAACCCTTATTTAATTATAAAGATTCTATATGCATCTAATTATGCATAAAATCCGATTCTGATAAAAGTCACACTTTTATCATCATAAAAACTATTTATGATGAAAATCACTCTTTTAACATGAAAGAATTTCTTTTATGCATCCATTTATGCATAAAAACCATTTATGATGAAAATCACACTTTTAATATAAAAAATATCTTTTATGCACCCATTTTTGCATAAAAACCATTTATGATGAAAATCACACTTTTAATATAAAAAAATCTTTTATGCATCCATTTATGCATAAAAACTATTTATGATGAAAATCACACTTTTAATATTAAAAAATTTCTTTTATGCACCCATTTATGCATAAAAATCATTTATGATGAAAATCACACTTTTCATATAAAAAAATATCTTTTATGCACCCATTTATGCATAAAAACCATTTATGATGAAAATCACACTTTTAATATAAAAAAATATCTTTTATACATATGTTTATGCATAAAATTCAATAATGATAAAAGTAACACTTTTATAATAAAAAAATATTCTTTTATGCATACTTTTATGCATAGAATCAATTATGATAAAAGTAACACTGTTATAATAAAAATTAATTTCTTTTATGCATCCTCTTATGCATAAATATCAATAATGATAAAAGTAACACTTTTATTAAAAAAATTTAATGCATAATTTTATGCATGAAAATCAAATATGATAAAAGTAACACTTTTATAATAAAAATAAATTTCTTTTATGCATCCTCTTATGCATAAAAATCAATAATGATAAAAGTAACACTTCTATAATAAAAATAATAATCTTTTATGCATGAAAATTAAATATGATAAAAGTAACACTTTTATAATAAAAATAAATTTCTTTTATGCATAAAAATCAACATGATGAAAGTAACTCTTTTGTAATAAAAAAATACTCTTATACATTATTTTATGCAAAAAAATCCATAGTGAAGAAAGTAACACTTTCATAATAAAAAAAATTATCAATAAGTATCTTTCTTAGAATTTAATTCTATTGAAAATCATTCTTTTATAAAAATTAATCAATATGCATCTTTCTATGCATGAATGAAAATGACACTTTTAGAATGCTCTAATGATGGGGATTACTCTTTTTGATTAATAAAAGATGAATTATTTTTCACTAATTTTTTTTTTAAAATTGCCATAACCTCCTTTGTATGGTTGACCATTTTTCAATTTTTAACTTACTAAAAATTAATTAGAAGTTTATCAAGAGTATTTAAATCATTCTAATGTAAACAATCAAAGAGAAACATTATGAAAAACTTGATTTTATTCATTAATCATTCATCTAGGATAAGAATGGTTGGATTTACTAAAGAAGAGAGGGGAATGCCTTTTTTCAATGAGGCATAACATCATTTGCAAGTTAGAGAAGATAAAAATCATAAAAAACCATAAAATGAAGGGAAAAGAGAAGAATTTCCAACTTACTAATGAATTTGAGAGCTTTCCTTTGGCTTGATGGTTTGACGGTTCTACTCTTGTTTGAAACAAGAGTGGCCACCAATCTTTTGGAAGAGGGAAGGTCAAAAACTAATGAATTATGAGTAAAATTCATTGTTTTTGGCACTTGGGAGAGGCATTGTAACAGTACAAAACACTATTGAGTTTCAACAAAGGGAAAGACTATTTATAGAAAAAAGTGAGCTTCTAACCAAGCCAACTGATTCTAGAATTTTTCAGATCAGTTTGGTCAATTTTTGACCATTTTTGGCTCAATTTTGCTCACTTTTTGAATCTAGTTGAAACAGGAGAGAGAAGAGATAAAAATATCTCATTATTTGGGAGTTTAAAACCCATTCAAGCATGTGAAATAGGTGCGGGGAATTCCTCCATACTGAGGTGTCAAAAATGCATCATTTCACCTAAATATCTCTCTTTTTTAACTATTAACCTTGTCCTTAGTCAACTCTTTATCTTATGTGAGTATTTACTCATTTTTGGAAGATTTTCTTTTATTCTTCTGTTTATCTCCTCCCTACATTTGGATGAATCTTATTGGTCCATAGGAACCTTAATTTAAAATTTCAAAAAAATCTTCACCCCCAGGGATAATGCCTCTTGAATATATTATACTTAATTTCTAATGCACCTTCTGAAAATCTTTTTGAACTTCTGTTTCAGGGAAACTTATTTTAATAAGATGATATATTTTTCTATCCAAAAATATTTAAAAACTAAATTTTCACTCTCTAGAAGATTTTCTCTTTCTAGGCCAAAACTGGTAGAAACATGATCTTTTATATTTCTGAAGAGGGATTTGATTTTACAGGGGAAGATGCTGGACATCTTGAGAGCCTGGCTTCATTCTCCTAGGTGGCATCTTCAAAAGGATTGAACTTCCATTTTACCAATAATTCTCTGAGAATTATGTTACTGAGAATCTTTTCTCGAACATCAAGAATTTCTTCAGGTTGGAGATCCATCTGCCCTTGGGTTGAAGAGGTTAGGATTTCATCATCAAGTACATGACTTGGGCTTGGCACATATTTCTTTAAAAGGCTTACATGAAATACATTATGAACTTTGAGATGAGAAGGTAGAAGAAGCTCGTAGGCTAAGTCACCTACTTTCTTTGTAATCAAATATGGCCCACAATATCTGGGGGATAACTTCTTGTACTTCCCAAGAGATAAAGAACTTCTTTTGGGCCGTACTCAAATGAAGACCATATCTGCTTCTTTATATTCTCTGTCTGTCCTCTTCTTATCTGCATATTGCTTCTGTCTATTCTGGGTAATTTTTATATCTTTACGAATTGCCTGCATCTGTTGCTCCATGTCGTCAAGCATCTATCTGGACATCTCGACCCTAATCAATGGGTCAGACCAAGTTAATGGAGTTAAGCAATCTTGTCCATACAAAGCTTTGAAAGGGCTCATCCCAATACTTCTGTGATAAGAAGCATTGTAGGCGAACTCGACTAGGTGCAGATAGCTTAGCCACTTCTTGGGTTCCCTGCCACCCACAACATGACCGAAGTATATCTTTGATTACTTGGTTTACCCTTTCAGTTTGACCATCGGTCTCAGGGTGGTAAGCTGTGCTGAGATCCAAGAAAGTTCCCACGGCTTTGAAAAATGCAGTCCAGAATCTTGAAGTAAACTTGGGATCTCGATCACTTACTATTCTCCTGGTGGGTAGGCCATGCAATCTAAAGATTTCCTTGAGGAACACTCTGGCCACATCCACTACAGTGTAGGTTTCTTTTACTGGAATCAGATGGGCAACTTTAATTAGTCTGTCAACTACTACCATGAAGATGGAGTTGTAACCTGATTGCACTGAAGGTAATCCAGTAACAAAGTCTATACTGATACATTCCCACTGGGGGATATCCAATGAATGTAACTTCCCAGGCATTTTTACTCTTTCAGCTTTGACTTTCTGGCATGTCAGACATTGACGTACATGATTCAGTACATCCTTTTTCAGACCAGGCCAAAAGAAGCTTTTCTTTACAGACATGTAGGTTTTGATGAAACTTGGATGTCCTGCTATAAGGCTGTCATGGGCTTCATTCAGGATTTGATCCTTGGTTCCCTCATCATTGGGAATGCATAGCCTGCGATTATAATACATAATGTCATCATCCAGGCTGTACCCTTGAACTCTGTTCAACTCCTGTGGAGTTTTGCTTTCCTGCATAAGTAGGGTAGCAATAGGGCCAAAGAATCTATCCTGCATGATCTTCTCTCTTGCTTCCATAATCAAAGGATTTGATACTACAGAAATTGCAGGCAAGGAGGCTTTTTTGCTAAGGGCATTTGCTACCACATTCTCTTTACCTGGGCGGTACTTGATTTCAAAATCAAATTCCTGCAGGGTCTGCATCCACCTTCTTTGGCGCATGTTGAGATCCTTCTGAGTGAAGATCCACTTTAAGCTCTGATGATCTGTCATCAAAGTGAATCTTTGTCCCAGTAGGTAATGTCTCCACAACTTGAGGGCATATACTACTGAAAGTAGTTCCAGGTCGTGGACAGCATAATTCCTCTCATGCGTTCTGAGTTTTTGGGATTCATAGGCCACTGTATGACCTTCGTACATAACTGCACCTCTTAGGGAAAAACCACTTGCATCGGTTACTACCTCAAAGGGTAGAGAGAAATCTGGCAGCTTCAGAACGGGATTGGTTACCAAGGTGGTCTTCAGCTTATCAAAAGTACTCTGGCACTTGGCAGACCACTGAAATGGGGTATTCTTTTTGAGAAGGTTAGTTATAGGGGGAAGCTATGAGAGCATACTTTGGTATAAAAATTCTATACCAACCAGTCAATCCCAAGAATCCTCTGACTTCTTTCACTGTCTTTGGTTCAGGCCAATCTATGAGACTGCTTGGAATTTTGCAAAATCTGGAGAAATTCCATCTTGTAAGTATTCAACCTGGTCGGCAAAGAAAGTGCATTTGCTCTTTTTGGCAAAGAGTTGGTGCTTCCTTAGAATCTCAAGAACTTTTCGGACATGAGTCTCATGGTCAGCTGCATTCCTTGAGTAAATTAGAATGTCATCAAAGAAAACTAGAACAAAATCGTCTAAGTATTCTCTGAGGATGTCTTGCATTAGGCGATTGAATGTAGCTGGGGCATTAGTTAATCCGAACGGCATGACAGTAAATTCATAATGCCCATACCGAGTATGGATGGCTGTCTTCGGGATATCTTGCTTATTAATCTTGATCTGATAATACCCTGATTTGAGATCTATCTTTGTGAAGATCTGGGCTCCACTTAGCCTGTCCCCTCATCAATTCTGGGGATAGGATATTTATTCTTAACTGTCAGCTGATTGAGACCTCTGTAGTCCACACAGAGTCTAAGCGTTCCATCTTTCTTTTTCTAAAAGAGAACTGGCGCACCCCAAGGTGAAACACTGGGTCTTACAAACCCTTGTTCTAACAGCTTCCTTGAGTTCGATGGCTTCATGAACTGGCATTTTGTACGTGCGCAGGGCTACTGGCTGAGCTCCGGGGGTCAATTCTATCACATTTTGTACGTGCGCAGGGCTACTGGCTGAGCTCCGGCGGGGGTCAATTCTATCACATGATCTACTCAAATTGGAGGTATGTTAGCTATGCTGGGAATAGATCATCAAATTCACTTAACCATTCTGGCTCTTTAGCCTTAAGCTTTGAGTCTACTGTGTTCATTTTGACAACATAAATTTGCTGCTTCTTTCTAAGTCCTTTCAGCAATTTAAAAGCTTTTACTAATAACTGAAGGTCTAGGGATCCGAAAACTCCAGTTCCTTGAACTTTGTTTCCGTGAAGATCATGGAAGGAAATGGTTCCATTGTGACAGTGTATGTCAGCTTGATTTTTGTGGAGCCAATCCATTCCAAGGATCCCGTAAAAAACTCCCAGAGGTAAGACTTTAAACTGACAGTCGGTCACATTACCATCTAGATTGAATTGGATAAGATCTGTCTCATGGTGAGTGAAAAGAGTCTTCCCACTGGCCAATTCAACTTGGAT
Organism: Cibotium barometz; assembly: GCF_041138505.1. Taxonomy (NCBI): domain Eukaryota; kingdom Viridiplantae; phylum Streptophyta; class Polypodiopsida; order Cyatheales; family Cibotiaceae; genus Cibotium; species Cibotium barometz. The sequence goes on from NC_141092.1 coordinate 41,799,099, forward strand.
AGGTTTCCCTGATTTCTATTCTAAGACTAGCTTACGCAAGCATCCAGGGGAAATGAATGAATGAGAACTGCCTGAATCAATCAAAAGCTTAAAAGGCTTACCCTGATATTCTACTGGAGTATGGATGATTGAGAACTGACGGTTAGGCCCTTGGTTTTCAATTGTAGCATAGATCTGCCCTCTTTCCTCGTCTACTACATCTGAAATTGTGACTGCTCTGGCTGTTGTTGCAGTTTGAGGAGGAACTCTTTCTCTTTGGTTGCCCCAGTTTTGGGAAGGAGTTCTGAGGTTACTCTGGACAGAGGCAAATGGTTGAGCTGGAGTTCTTCTGGGGTTTCCCTGGCTTGGGCGAGACGGACCCTGATCGGACTGGTATGAAGGGGTTGGTCTCTAAACTCGGGGTCCTTGACTTCCCTGTCCCCTTGACATGGCAGGAGTCGGGCAGTCTTTCAGTTGGTGACCGAAACCTTGGCATCCAAAACATCGGTTTTCACTTCTGAGCTCGTCCCTCTGATTTCTTGAAAGAGGTGGGGCTCCTGAGAAAGTATTCTGGGGAAAGGGTCTTCCTTCACTTCGGAATCTTCCTGCATTCTGATTCTGATTCGGGCCTTGCTGTCTCTTCGAGGGTGGAAAGTTTGTACTTCCTTGGGCTTGGAATCTTTTAAAGTTAGAGGGTGCAGGCTTTGGCGAGACCTTTACTACAAAGGCTTTGGCAAAATCCTTTGCCATTCTTACTACTTCAGCCATGGACACTGGCTTGGCATTTTTGACCAGTGTGTCCAAGGATTTGTTCATTCCCCGAATGAACCTGACCCATGAGTTGTTCTTCATCTAGAGGTGGTGAATATTTGAGTAGAAGAGCAAAGGCCTCATGATATTCCTCAATGGTTTTGCTCTCCTGCTTTAGCTCTAAGAATTCATTCATTTTGGTTTCCAAAAATCCAAGGGGACAAAATCTCTTTCTTAGATAGGCTTTTAGATCGTTCCAGGACTGAGTATTTATGTCCAGACGGTTGGTGTCACAGTGGTTCCTCCATGCTACCCTAGCTGTTTCCACTATTTTCAGCCGAGTAAGAGCCATTTTGCTCCGCTCATTATAGCCTGTGACGTCAAAATATTCTTCCATGGCTTCCACCCATTTCTCCATAGCCTCGCCTAGGTTCTCCCCTTCTCCCTTGAAGGGTCTTGGGGCTGAGTCCTATGAAGAGCCTTGCGAACATCAGGGTCAAGCTCATCATCTTCAGAGAGAGGGTCTGGCTGACGACCACGGTTTCCTCGTCTCATGATTCTATCAAAAATTTATATATTATTAATTTTTTTTATTTTGATATCATCCATGAGATCCTAAGACTTAAGCGGTTCAGAAAATAATTTCTTAAACAAGATAATGATCTTATTCGAGATCTATGACATATGTCCGATAACAGATTTTTCTTTATCCGATCGTCTGTAAACAATCACTTATTCAACAGGGAATTTTTTCTCTGGAAAGCATTACTTTATTTATATAAAAGTTGCAATATGTACATAGAGCAGCTCGGCTCCAGAATTCAAAATCTCATCGGGAGTCGCATAAGACGATGGTACTGGGCCATAGGCATGCCCTGATACAAACGTTCACTTACTGACAAGGGGGCTATTATTTTCTCCTTATGAATAAAACAACTAAGGAGTCTGTAGACTTGGCATGAAAGTCTAAAATTCTGAGGCGTCGAATGATATAGAATGACGCCACACACTATTTTCAGCTTTAACAGAATCATAGCCAATGAGAGGTTCTGTGCCACAGCATTGCACCACAGCATTGCACGGTGGTCACAAGAGACGTGGATATGCTGCCTTGCAAACCACTTATGCTATAGTCTCTCCGCTGGGTTAGGAAAATATAAATCCTCAAAATGGCATGCGAGTCTTGCTCGGCTTGAAGCGGAAGAGATGAGATGCTTGAAGGCGAAAGCAATCATATCTTGAGACTGGGTGAGGTCGAGAATACCAGATAAATGGGGAACTTCCATCTATAAAAACAATTTCTTTGATTAAAAATTCTTCATTAAAGAAGCTTACAAAATGAAAATACATTATGAAAAATGCTTTTTCTGAGTTTTTATTATCAGTTTCTGATAAGAATTTGTTTATCCTTATTGGCTTTCACTTCGCTCTGATACCAACTGTGAGATCCCTCTTCACCGGACTCCCGGTAGCTGACAACAGCAGAAGCAGCCCCCTCATGCGCGGGGCAAGGTTTCTCACTCGGGGCCTCGCCCACGAATGTCCGGGCACGAGACTAGGCTGGTGGTCACTCCGAAAACCAAAACCGAGAAAATTTCCCATGCTCGAAAAGCGGGGACGATTCCACCTTTTTGAATTTTCTTAACGATTTTTTTTCTAAACGAGATTAATCTAAACTATCCTTCACCTGAATAAACCAGATAGAAGGAAACTATCACTGATATAATTTGATCATCTGCGTAATTTCAACGCTTTTTTCCTAATCAGGATCAGGCACAGCCGTTGATCCACTCAATTGAGAAATTTATTAGGGAATGAACTAGCTACTCGAATCTTAGCGTAATCCTAAGATTTTTCAGTTTGATTATTAAAACTCCACTGATTCTAGCCTAACCCCATCCGGCCCATGGGTTAGCCACCACCCTACCACTGAAATCGGTAGATCCAAACAAGTACTCACCCCCCCATAATTGAAATGCCTTTCTTAACTTTAGCTTTAGAAAACAGACACACACACACTCCTCTTTAAAACTTTAATATCAAGATAATCCATTGACAACACAGATATGATCACAGATTTCATAATTCAAAATTTCCATTCAATCACTTGTTTCACAAAAATAGTACCAATCTGGACTCTCCGTTGGGACCAGCTGGTCAGCAACGAGATCCAGTAATAGATTATAATAATCATTTCGTCAACATACATATATATCTTCCTCGACATATGAATGGGTGTCCTAAGCACCGCGAGCCCGTGCATCGCCTGGTCAGAACCCTCCAGGATCCTCCTTAGGTGTCCTGGCACTTCACTCAGGGACCACTTCGTCGACCCTCACCCATCGTACCGGAAGCACACCATTTTTTACCATACCCACGCTGGTCAAGACCTGGGCAGGTTTTTGCCGCGTGAGCTATCCCTCGAACACTCCTCACCAGCTATTGCAACCGAACTTCCCTTAGATAAACATATATGCCAAATGCTCCCTCCAACATTCTGGCATAAGACAACCCTTTAAGAAAAACAAGGTTTCTATGCAAGTTCCCAGTTTTGATTTTGTTTGAAAGCCATGAATAATCTTAAATCCGTATCTCGATACTTCTAGATCCAGGTCTGAATTCTAAATAGAATTCCTCGAATTCTATTAACTTGATCCTCAGATCAAAATCAAAAGTCTTAACTTAGTTTCAGATTTTGGTGGGTGTTTTGAATGCATTTTTCCTGAACTGAGCTCATCATCGTCATTGACGAAGGAATTACGTCTTGGTCAATAGTCTGAATTAGAGTTTGGGTCTGGAAAGGTTCTTCCTAAACTATCTTTCTCGGAAGGTACTATTTCAATTTCTCTTTTTTCTAAATTTCGTTCGACGAATATTTGCTTACAGATTTTTAAAACATGAATTTCTTATGAGGAATAAAATAATCATTTATCTCGATCTCCGACTTCGATAGTTTAATTAAATTTTCTCATTACCATCTGCGGTGCTTCCATTTGAAGACCCAATTACTAATTTATGAATTTCAGTCTAAATATCAATTTGTATGAATTTCATCACACAATTACAACCTTTTACTGCTACATAAACTTTTAACATTTTTGGCTTCTCGGTTAATCCACATTAGCCAATTTGCTCTGATACCAGCTGAAAGATCCCTGTCCCCACCACGCAACGAATTCAGGGGTGCTAGCAGTGGAAGTAGCACTTCTTGCGCACGGGCAAGGTCCCTCACTCGGAGCCTTGCCCAAACAGATATCTAGACAAGAGTCTAATCCCTAGGTTCTTTCAAAACCGAACCCGAAAAAACTTTCCTCGCTTGGAAAGCATGGGTGATTCCTCCAGGATATTTTTACTCTAATGTAGTCAAAAGCCTTAACTAACTGAACTGATCTGACCGAACCCGTAAGTCCCATAGTCAGATCAAGGAAAAGATTGCACTTGGATCATAGAGACCAACGCTTTTTTCCTCATTGTTGAGAGGCACAGCCGTCGATTCTTTTCCATAGAACAATTTTTATCCGAGATTTACTTCATCTATCATACCATAACAGAATTGAGTCTCATTTTAGGGATCCATCAATCCAGCCCATCCAGTCCCGTGGGGGTTAGCCAACCGCCCAACCACTGTAGTGATGGGATCCAATTAAGAATTTGGTTAGGTTTTGTCCCGGGTACCAGGGAAAAGAGTTCCTCGGTCCTCTAGCCAGATATTCATGCAAACTTAGAACTAGTCACACCACTTACACACCCAATATGAAATTGCCTTTTTCACAGATTTAAGTGTCTTTAAAACAATCTTTTAATGAAACTATAGTATCGCTGATCATAAACTTCCAAAATATCCGTTTTTTCCTTCATCGGTGTACCTATGGCATCATTGGCAACCAAAACGCTCACCACCGTCCACTCAGGGCCTTTTCGATAGTTTTGAACTCATAGTAACCGGTAATATTTTCACTTATTAAAATCAAAATGGAATCTCCGTTGAAGATCAGCAAGATTAACCAACAGATCCGTATAAAAGAGCCATGGACTCATCCATTGAGGACTAGCAAGGTCAATCAACCAGATCCATGCCCGAATTCAGAAAACAACTCTTACTCCTTGTTCCAATATCTTCCCCGATGCACCTCGACGCACATGTGGATATCTTTGGCGACCCAGAGCCCAAGCACCGTATGGTCAGCACCCTCTAGGATCCTTCGCAGGTCACCTAGTGCTTCACTCATAGGCCGCTTCCTTGGTTCCTCATCCACCGTACTGGAAGCTCACCATTTAAATCGAACCGAGGTCAAGACCTCAGCCGACCTTGCTACTACGCGAGACGTCCTCCATTGACTCTCCGTCAGATCTGTTGCAACTTTATCAGATTAGGTCTCCACGACCTCATTTACAAGACAGTCAAAATGCTTCCCCAGCATTCTTGACATAAAACAGTCATTTAAAAACATGTTATAAATACAATTTCTATAACGAAATCTCGTCTTTCCATATTGTTCCACATCAATCCTCATTTATTTCATATGTATTCCCATTCTCATCACATCATTTGCTATCTCATCACATCTTTTCTCATTTATTCGCATCAGATCTCATCCTCTCGCATCTACCCATATCCACATCTCATCACATCATATTTGTTCACATCACACATCACATCTATCTCCTTTTACATCACATCACATTCATTCGTTCATATCAACCACATACATTCTCATAACCATCCCATCACATACATTCTATCCACATTATATCACATCACTTCTATCCACATCATATCTCATTCATACACATCTCATCTCATTCATCCACATCCATCCAATCGTTCACATTACGTCTACTCACATCTATCCATAAATTCATATCTATCACTTCACATCCACATATATTCATGTCACATCACATCTCTTTACATCACATCACATTCTTTCACATACACCTCTATATCCATTCTTTCACATACATCCACATCCATTCTTTCACATACTCATTCACATCCATTCTTCACATACACATTCACATCCATTCTTCACCACATACACATTCACATCCATTCTTCACATACACATTTACATCCATTCTTCACATACTCATTCACATCCATTCTTCACCACATACACATTCACATCCATTCTTCACATACACATTCACATCCATTCTTTCACATACTCATTCACATCCATTTTTATCACATACACATTCACATATATTCTTTCACATACTCATTCACATCCATTCTTTCACATACACATTCACATCCATTCTTCACATACACATTCACATCCATTTTCATCACATATCATCCACTCACATCCCATATCATTCATTTACATCCTGATTCACATGACATCACATCTCATCCATTCATTCACATCTCATTACATCCATCCATTCATTCACATCTCATTACATCCATCCATTCATTCACTGATTCACATCGCATCTCATCACATCTATTCATATCACATTACATCCATCTATTCATTCACATCTATCTGATTCACATCGCTTCTCATCACATCTATTCACATCACATCTCATCACCTCTATTCACATCACATCCATCCATCCATCCATTCACCTCTATCTGATTCACATCACATCTCATCACATCTATTCACATCACATCCCATCCATCCATTCATTCACATCTATCTGATTCACATCACATCTCATCACATCTATTCACATCACATCCATCCATCCATTCATTCACATCTATCTGATTCACATCACATCTCATCACATCTATTCACATCGCATCCCATCCATCCATTCATTCACATTTATCTGATTCACATCACATCTCATCACATCTATTCACCTCACATCTCTTCACATCTATTCACATCACATCCATCCATCCATCCATTCACATTTATCTAATTCTCTTCACATCTATTCACCTCACCTCATCACCTCTATTCACATATATTCATAGAATTTAAGAGAATTCTAATTTTGATATAAAAATTCTTTATGCATCTATTTATGCATAAAAATCAATTTTAATGGGAATAACACTTTTGAAATAAAGATAATTCCTTTATGCATCTTTCTATGCATAAAAATCAATTTTAATGAGAACAACACTTTTGAAATAAAGATAATTCCTTTATGCATCTTTCTATGCATAAAAATCAATTTTAATGAGAACAACACTTTTGAAATAAAGATAATTCCTTTATGCATCTTTCTATGCATAAAAATTAATTTTAATAATTAATATCAGTGATATCCATACATATTCATAGGTGAATATGTACATGGAGTAATTTGAATATTTCTTTTAGATGCAAAAATGGTGGGAATTACTCTTTTGGAATAACATAAAAATAAACTTTCTTTTCCATAAAATTTTAAAAAATTTTACCATAACCTCCTTTGTATGGCTGACCATTTCTCATTTTTATCATTCTTTAATTGACTTAAATTAACCCAAATTAGAATCATAGAACTCTAATCTACACAATTTTCTAAATTCAAGAGAGTAAATAATAAGAAGAGTTTAATTAATCCTTTAGTTAATCTTTCTAGGATTAAGAAAGGTTGGAATGTAAAGAAGAGAAGGGGGTGGCTTTTTCATCAAGGCATAGCATTTGAATTTAATTCAATTTACTACAAAACATAAAAATCAAGAAAACCATAGATTTAAAATTAAACAAGTAAGAAAATTAACTTAAATAGAGCTTGTAAGCTCTCTTTTGGCTTGAGGGATTGAGGGTTCTACTCTTATTTGAAGCAAGAGTGGCCACCAATTCACTTTGGAGAGGATTAGGCCAAAAACAATTGAATTATTAAAAAAATTCAATGTAAATGGCTCAGGACAGGATAGAGTAATAGTGCATAAACACCATTAAGCTTTTACAAAGGGGAAGGCTTCTATTTATACGAGAAAGTGAGCCTCTAACCAAGCAAACTGATTCTAGAATTTTCCAGATCAGTTTGGTCTATTTTTTGACCATTTTTGGGTCAGTCTAGCTTTTACTTTTTCGATCTAGTTGAAAAACAGGAGAGAGGAGAGATGAAAATATCTCATTATTTTTTAGTTTGAAACTCCTCCACACATGTGAAATAGGCGCCTCCTTCATGAGGGGAGATCCCCACATTGAGGTATCAAAAATGCATCATTTCCTCTAAATATCCCTTAATTTTTAACTAATAAACCTTGTACTCAATCAACTCTTCATCTTATGTGAGCATTTACTCATTTTTGGGGGGTTTTTCTTTTATTCTTCAATTTATCTCCTCCCTACATTTGGATTAATCTTATTGGTCCATAGGAACCTTAATTGGACCATAATCTAAAAATTTCTGAAAATCTGGACCCATAGGCTAAGGTCCCTTATACCTATTTTCAATTAATTCCAATTGCACATTGGAAAGTTCTTTTTGAATTTTTGTTCAGGGGAAACCATTTTAGACACTAGAAAGATTTTTATATCCAAAAATATCTCAATTTTGAATTATCTCTCTCTAGATATTTTCTCTCTCCAGGCCAAAATAGGATCTTTCTTTTATTTCAGAGAGGGGAATAATTATAAGATCAGAAGGGGAGGTTCTTATACCTGCACACCTCAAAAGCCGGAGGGAGGAATCTTACAATACCCTTACAAGCGTACGCCCGTGGCTTTAGTATGGAACGATTGTTTTGGCAAGTGTGGAACGATCGTGTTGTAATTATTTTTATTTTTATTTAAAAAAAAGTTTTTTTTTGGGTTTGGTGTACGACTATACACTTACAAACTCACACCCATGGCTTTAGTATGGAACGACTGCGGCAACTATGGAATGGTCGTGGAAAATTTTATTTAAAATTTTTTTTGAAAAAAAGAGTTTTTCTTTGTATGGCCATACGCTTACAAGCATATGCTCATGGCTTTAGTATGGAATGGCCCCGCGGCAAGTGTGGAACAACCGTGGCAATTTTCTTTATTTATTTTTTTGGTACGGCCATACGCTTACAAGCATACGCTTGTGACTTTAGTATGGAACGACCATGGTGAGTGTGGAATGGCCATGGCAATTAAAAGTTTTTTTGGGTGTGCGGTTGTACGCTTACAAGCGTAAACCCGTGGCTTTAGTATGGAATGGCCATGGCAAGTGTGGAACGGTCATGATATTTTTTATTTTTATTTTTTCAAGTTCTTTTTCTGGTATGATCGTACGCTTACAACTGTACGCCCGTGGCTTTATTATGGAACGGTTGTGGCAAGTGTGGAACGGCCGTGGCAAAATTTTTTTGAAAGTTTTTTTTGGGTACGGTCGTATGCCTACAAGTGTACACCCATGGCTTTAGTATGGAATGGCCGTGGTAAATTTTATTTATTTATTTATTTATTTATAAAAAATCTTTTTTGGATACGGTCGTATACTTACAAGTGTATGCCGGTGGCTTTAGGTTGGTACGACCGTGACAAATGCGGAACAGCCATGGTGGCAAGTTGGAATTTGAATTTGAATTTGAAATTTGAATTTGAATTTGAATTTGAATTTCAAATTGGAGGGAAGTGAGTGGGAGATAACTAAGACCCCCCCCTCATTAATGCTAGGTAGGTGGGAAAGGGCTAAAGTTAGAGGATACCTCTAAATTAGTAGATTTTGACTAATTTAGAGGTGCTCTAACTTAACTAATAATTAATTTTCTTAATCCCACTATTAATCACTTCTTAACCCTCTTCTTTGCCCTCTAATTACTCCTAATTGGTGAGGAGTTTAAGCATGGGGATTTGATAGGTAGATTAGCAATATTTATGCTAATCTAAAGATATAATTATCCCTAAATAATTTCACTAATGATGTCTAAATAATTTCACTAATGATGTCTCTAATTAATCCACTCAAAAGAGAGAAAATTAGACAAAAGAGACCAAATTAGTGCTAATTCTTGCTAGTTAAGGCCTAATTGGAGTGGACTAAACATAGATTTGGGTCAAGGCAAGTGTTTAGAACACTAATGCCACTCCAATTAGTCTTTTTTTTTGGGAAAAAGATCCTTCAATTAGTTAAAGAAAAATAGCCGCAAGGGGCTAAGTACAAGCAGGGCGGGAGACACCAGCCTCACCTCATATAAGGGCGGGAGACAAATGATCAGAGGGCTTGATGCTTCACCTCCGCTTGGCCGCTCTGTGAGGAGAAGGCTATCTCATACAGGATGAGGGGGAGGAACAACCATACAAGTGGTCTGTAATGCCAAATGGGGTCACCGCCTCTATTTGTGGGGGAAAGGGCTAGGCCTCCAAAGTCTCAAGAAGGCTTCCTGCCGCTTTTGCATGGCGGTCAAAACCTCCTTGTAGATTTTCCCACTGACTATGGAGGGTGTGAATGATATCGAGCCATATGCTCTTGATGGTCTTAGTTGATAGAGTGTGGGTACCCTCAATGGCCTCGTTGCATCTGGTGGGGCTGTGACTAGTACTACTGCAATACAATGGTGGGAGACCTAAAGGGCTAGTCCTCCCCCATCCTCCTCGTAAGTCCTGATCACTCTAGACTCGGTGGCCCAATACCCCAAGTGATGATCTGGGTTGATGCCCTATCCATAGCAAAGATATAGAGAATCCACTGCTGCTAAATCTGTTGAGCCTTTAGACAATCCCAAAGGCAATGTTGCTCTGAGACTCCTGGGGGTGGCCACACCTTAGGCAGGCTATTGACCAACCTCCAACTACTAGCTAAGTACAGATTGCCAGACTCCTGTGTGCTGTCAGCCAAAGAAAGAGAGTGATCTTCCTCGGTTGAAAGTTGTCCCAAAGCCTCTTCCAAACATCTGAAAGGAAGCACTGTGATAGGCCCTAGGACTACCAGTGTGTTGCTACTGTCGGTGTGCCATCCATCTCAGGCATCTGGATCCTGCGACCATGCCACGCTGTATATGTAAAGAAAGGGGCATCCAAAGTCTCCACCCAATCTGTGGGATCATGTGCCAAGTCCACTCTCTAGGGTCTCACTGCAACCGCGTGAGAGGTTGGCATTCCCAAAGCCATAGCCACCAAAGTCTCTCCCTAGCCACCTTGGCACGTGTTGGATCTATGTGCCCTGCCCGTGCCTGAAAACCAATCACCCTCACCCTCTGCAAGGTGCAACCTCTGAAATCCTCCAAGGGGTGCTCTGATCTCTCTAGTCTGGCATGGGATCCAATAGAAAGAGTGAGCAGACCACTATACTCATTTGCTCTATGGACCGCCACGAAGATATCGTGTCTGGTGAACACATCTAGCCACACCGACGGGTCGGGTCTAGAATAGGAGTCAGCCACTCTTGAGGAATAGTTGAGTTGATGTCAATGCTGAGCCTATCTCTACCCTGGATCCCTGTTAGGCCTCTCTCCTGCTTTGCTTGAGGTAATTGCCTATGTGCAATCCAATCTCCGAGAGACCTGGTTGGTCCCATGCTCAAGGTACCCTAGGATATATGTGGTTGGGCCCCTAGCATTTAAATAGATCAGGGGGGTCCAGATCAAAGGTTGCCAAAGAGCTACTCCTCTAAGGCCACTGAAACAATCTGTCTGCAGGCTCCCAAGCACGAAGTAGACTGCTGGCTGTGAATCTGTCCTCAAAGGCAGCAGGACTAAAACCACAGACTCACATCTATGTGAAGATACATCTAGTACTCTGCGGCCATGAGCCTCCAAGGCTCGAATTGCAGGCTAAAATTCAGGCCAAGAGGAAATCCTTCCGAGGCTCACCACTGAGACGGGTAGGAGTCCTCTGACAACTTGCCCAACAGGGCATGGCTCTATTTAGCTGGATCAATAAGGCCAAGCCCCCCTCTGCTATGTGGCTTAATGATCACTCTCCATGCCACCTTGGCCCTGGCTGGCCAAGCCCCCCTCTACTACATGGCTGAATGATCACTCTCCATGCCATCTTGGTCCTGGCTAGCCTCCCATCCCTTTTGGCCCATAAGAAGTTTTGGATTTAGGCGTTGTACCTGGCTAATACATGCTCGAGAAAAGGACTAGCACGAGGTGATACACCACATGGTGACAAGCAATACCTGGTTTTCCACCACCACTCTTCCTGCTAGGGATAGCCTCCCCGAGCTCCAGTATAAAAGCTTCTTCTAAATACTCAGAAGAAGCGGAGCAAGATGCTACTCGAGAGAGATATCAATGCCAACCTAGCAACTAAGGTATCAAACTAGAGTGCCCCTCGGGATCCACTAGAAAGCCACAATTGTCGCCAAGCCGGGGTGGGTGCTGAGCCTACCCAAAAACCACACGACTTGTGCTAGTTGATCTGCGCTCTTGATGCATAACATAAAATCTCTATCGCCTCCACGAATCTCTAGAGATTCCCAACATCTCTAGCAAGGTAGGCTTGATGTGTCGTCTATAAACTCTAAGTCCAGTAGCTCCTCCTACGTGCAGAGGGAAAGGCGCAATCCCTGGAGTCCAGTCTCCTGGGCAGAGAGAAAGCTACTCATGGCCTCGGTGACAAATAGGAAGAGGAACAATGCCAGAGGACAGCCCTGTCGAACCGCAAAGGAAAGGGGAAATTTGTCACCTCAAGCTCCGTGAATGAGAACCTAGCTATGTGATGCTCAATAAATTGCTCAATAAATTCCTGAGACTCCACAAATCCACTCCATGGGGAATCCCATCCGGCTCATTGTGCCCTCCAGAAAGCTCCAGTCCACCTGTTTATAAGCTTTCTCAAAGTCTAGAAGTAGCACAATGAGGTCTTGTTGCCGCATCTTGGCCGAAGCTTTCGCCGCCCAAAAGGTAAAGATGTTGTCGAGAATGCTCTGATCCTTAACAAAACCACTCTAAGTGTCATGGATCAAGTTTGGGAGAGAAGGCTGAAGTTGCATGCTGATGGCCTTGGCCAAAATCTTATAGGCCGTCCCTAGAAGGGTGATGGGTCTCCACTACTGGATCTCCAATCTATCACCACCCTCCTTGGGAATCAAATGTATCAAGCCCTTTGTGAGCCTCTCTGGCATGGCACCTGTGAGCATAATCTCATTAAATGCAGCATCAAGGCCACCTTCCATGAGGTCCCAATGGCGAAGAAAGAAAGAAACAAAAAGCCCATCTGCCCCCGTGCATTTGCCCCTGGGTAATGCCTTCATCGCCTCTGCCAACTCCTCTAAAGTGAAAGGGGTCAATAAGAAAGACTGAAGGGAGGGGGAACCACCTCTCTCATGTGCATCTAGACTCTCTTGCACGCATGTGGATGACTTCGCATGTCCTCACTAGGGAACTCAATGACTACTGACACAAACACTAAGGTTGGGGAGAAGGGAGCGTGGATCCTCCCAGGGAAGTATACCCACCAAGGATGGGTCAACCTCACTAGCTAGACATGCAAGACCTATGATCTACACTATCTACCGTGCTCTCTGACCACTACCTAGCACCATAGTATCCCTACAGGCCTCTCACTCACACCACACAACACTAACCACTCACTCAACTCGCTCACACTGAGAGATAGACCAAACACCACAAGAGTGTAACACTGTATATCAAGATACTGAAAGGAGTGGTACAAGAAAAACTCTGCTCTCACAGAGAATGTGCTACAATGAATGTGATACAAGACAGAGTGTCCTCGTCCATGAGAGTGTGTCCGAGACTGTGTGTCTGTCGTCCTGCTGCCAACAGAGTGCTTCCCTTATCTCCTCCTTGGGTGTCCAACTCCTCGAGTGGTGCTCAAGAGGATCTCTCCCTGGCCTTGCGAAAGGGAGAGGCGAAAGGAAGATGGTGCTCAAGATCTTGAAGAGGATCTCTCCATGCCTTGGGAAAGGGAGAGGGGTGTTGCCTCCATGAGTGCCATCGAAGTTGGCCATGCACGTCTGAGATGTCGGAGGGGACCGACGATCGGAGGACACTAGTGGTGATGGCAATTAGAGAAGTCAAAGGGAACTGGTGGTCCAAGCGAATTGGTGGTCGGAGTGGTCGAAGGGCACCAACGGTGACAATAGTTGAAGCCATCGAAGGGCACGGGTGGTCGGAGCAGTCAGAGGGCTCCGACGGTGACGATAATTGGAGCCATTGGAGGGCACTGATAGAGCGGTCGGTGGAGTGTGGAGGACCTAGCTTCCCCTCTGTAGGTCACCCACTACTAATCAATTCACCGTCCCGGTGAATGCCACAGAAAAAACAAGTGGTTCTTTTGGTAAGCTAGCCTCCGGGCACAAGCCTCCAGGCATCAGGCAAGCAAGTTCCCAAGTATACCTCATACAATGATCCTTCCAAGCAAACCTTCTTTCTGGAGAGATACACAAATAATAAAAATGATTCAAGTAGGCTCCTAGGAAATTTCATCCAGCAAGCAAGCTGTAGAAAAAACATTGAACTGAGAGCTCATGGGCACTTCATCCAACAAGTGAGCACTACTTGTATTACCACTGTCATCCCTCGGGCAAAGCATTCGCTGCTGCCAACAAAAGCATAAAACCAATCTAAACAATAATCACTAGCCACTTCATCTTGGCAACACTTCGGGCATGAAGTTGAGGCATACAAAGATACAAAATGAAACCTAGCCATGGCCTGTACATAAAAGATCCATGTCTCATTAATAGAAAATACCCGCTTCTCCCAAGCATCAGTAGCATGTGCCACGGTAGCCTCCAAGAGAACTTGTGCTTCAGAACAAGATTGCTCATAAACTACACGGAGATGGCCATACCAAGACCAAAGAGAATAGCTACACATGGACATGTTGTGTTATGGTATTGCAGAGTAATGAAGAAGGGGTGTGCCCTTGAGAGTTTCTCTGCAACCTAGCTGCACCCCATGCCAAGAGCCCTTAACACATTCATATGATCCTCCATGTGTTGCAAAATGCAATGATGTGCTTCCAAAACCACAGTCGCTTCCACCAGATCTAGTAGGCGTTGCACACATGAGAGACGCCTTACTTAAAAGCAAGCGGAATACTGTAGAATGGCTGGATCGGGCTGCCAAGTGTAGAGGTCTAGCTCCACATGTTTGTGCCACTATGGGCATCTGGACAGCATCCAAAACTTGTTGGACACAATCAAAGTGGCCGCTCTTTGCTACATAATAGAGGCATGTCCTCCCATTGGGAGTATCAAACATGAGGATATTAGCTCCCCATGCCACAAGCCGCTCAATTCAAAATACCCTTCCATTTTTACAAGCACGCTGTCGTGACGTGGGCGGTATAGCCGGGAACACACTGGGTGTCTAGCTGTGAGAGTTTGGTGTTTTGTAATTCACTTGATTTGATTCTTCAGAGAAAATAAATCCTGCCAAACCTCCTCCCTCCTCTCTCAAAGGCGCATGTACAAGGCAAAGCACACACTTCTTCATACAGTCTTGAAAGTCTCTCTTTGTCTTAAAACTGGGCTTCTTCAAGCCACCTGCACACTTGACCATTTAACCGAATCATGACGACCCATTGCATATGCTGGCATCACCAACATGTCCTAATGCAGCACAATGTAGTCCAAGCCTTGCTGCTGCTATTGCAAAATTGGAATTGCCTCCAGCTTCCCAGAATTTCTCATCTGGTGACGACTCAGCAAGTTTTTGCATGTATGCAAGCTTCTCTTGAAAAGAAGATGGTGGCAGTGACGGCACTTTCAACACAATATCAACACACAGATTGCCAAAAGTGGTAACATCTATAGTTCTTTTCCCCAGGGCATCATGTCCTACAGCACCATTATCTAGATGGCTCTTCCTTGGCAAATCATCAGAAAAGCCACTGCCTTCACTGGTTAAGCCTAACAGTGTAGGCCATTCTTTGATGGACTTTCCCCTGTTCTTTCCATGTTCAGAGAGGCTAGTTATGTAGCTGTCAGCAAACAGACTTCTCGATGGTAAGTGAGTATGATGAGGCTGTATGCATTTCTTTGACAAGAACTCAATCTTTGCAGTATCCCACCTGCCTGTGTGTGATGATGATAATGCCAAGAACTGATCAACTTTGAGAGACATTGGTATCAGGAGTATGCCCCTTATTAAGTACAGTACAGTGCGAGGGTATCAGACATACGAAATTCTCCGAGTATTCCACAAAAACCCTAATTTGATGTACTATGTATAACACTTCCGCTGAAGAATTGATGGCATAACTAGGGTTCCGGGGCATGGGAAGCACACAATGAACTCCACAGAGGCCCTAAACAGTCTTGCTAACAGCTGCCATTCCTGCAGAAAACTTCAAAGATGGACCTGAACCCTTCGTGTTGCTCGTGATGAGGAGAGGGAAAAGCTCCACCGCTGCATTATTGCCTTCGAATCGCAGGTATGGCTCCAGCAGCTGCAGCAGCAAAGGTCACCTCAAAAGGTCTTCGAAGAAAAAACGCACACAGAGCCGTATCCCACCTTGCCTTCTCTTTGCTTTTTGTCGACAGCTGCGCCCCAGCCTGTCAGCGTCCAAGAAGCCCCTCTCGACCTTCAGCAAGCCCTTCCTCGTCTCTGCCCTCCTCTGTACAAATCTCCAGCCCTGCAACTTCACGGCGGCTGCCTCTCTTTTTGCTGCAGCAGCCGCCCTGAGAACCGCCTTCCTCGTCTCTTTCTGCAGCAGTTGCTGCGCCCTTCCTCCTGGAATTCCCCTGGCCCAGCCTGTTTTTTCACGAGGCCCCCCCTTTCTCCCTGCAGCCCGCGGTTCACCCCACCACCTCTCCTCTCGTAACTTCTCTTCACGTGCTTACAAATTGTGTTGGCTGCCGTAGAAACCTCCACGTGGATTTCCCTCCTATGACCACGTTCACCATTTATTTATTTTATTTTGAAAAAGAAAGGCCATGTACTCTTTTCACACCATGTCCAAGACAAGCCCTCCACCGCGACCTTCAGTGCCCACTGTATTTTGACGTGCCCACACATATCAATGCCAAGTAGCTGATATCATCTGCAGCCAACCACGTTCCGAACAGGCCTGCAACAAGCCCAGATTCCACATAAGTTGTGCCATGAACATGCTTTCACTGCATAGACGTGCCACAGCACGACATCAACCCCCTCTAAACCTGCACATCCTCCGGTATGTGCCACCAAGTTGCTATATAGGCTGGTGCCTTACGCTCAGGGTAGTCCATAAGACCACATCTCGCTCTGACAGTTTAACAAACGACACCCATGCATCCTCCACACTTGCACACTTGCCGTACATGGTAACAATAGCTGTCACCACTGCAAGCATATAGTCAAACCCAACAGCAACAATATGGGCATGCAGCTCTTGGCCTTCCTCAAGTGATCCTTTGCTTGCACATGCCAAAAGAAAGTTTATATAGGTGGTCCTGTCTCTTTTAGGCATTTCATCAAGTATACTTTGAGCATGTTTTAGCCTGCCCCAGTTTCCGTACATGTTCACAAGGGCATTTCCCACAGCAATATCTAAATAAAGTCCTCTGCCAAAAATACTAGCATGCAATCGCTCACCGTTACCTTGAACAGCCTGGCTGCCACATATCTCAAAAATGCTGACGAGTGTGATACTGTTCGGCAGTACTCCCTCTTGCTGCATTTGCTCAAAGATTTGGAGACTACTACTATCTTTGCCATGCTGGGCATAGGCTGCAATGATGACATTCCATGAAACAACATCACGATCGCGTAAACTGCAGAACATTCTCCATGAGCCCTCCAGATTGCCACATTTTCCGTACATATTGACAAGGGCATTCCCCACCATGGTATCTGAATCAAATTCACGCGCTGAGAGGAGAGCATGAAATCTCTTGCCTTCTGCTAGAGCCCCCTCATCAGCACATGCAGATAGAGTGCTACAGAAAGTGAACTTATCCGAGACTAAATCCTCCTGCCACATTCTGCGAAAAAGCTGAAGGGCAGCCTTACTCTCACCATTCTGCACATATGCTGCAACCATGGCATTCCAGCATACCCCATCCCTCTCGTGTATCTCATCAAACATCCTCCATGCTTTGTTCAATACACCACATTTTCCATACATGTTCATGAGGGCAGTCCCCACCACAGTGTCTTTTTTGTACTCACTAAACAAAACATGCACATGGATCCGCTTGCCTTCACTTAGGGCCTCCATGCTACTACATGCATCGAGAATGCTGATGAATGTAACATCACTCGGCAATGTTCCTTCCCATAGCATTCTACAGTAAAGCTCCAAAGCATCTACAATGAACCCATGCTCAATATAGAGAGCAATCATTGTATTCCAGAAGATGGCATCTTGTTTTTGCATTTGAACAAACACTCTCCGTGCATCTTCCACGCTGCCACATTTTGCATACATGTCAACAAGAGTGCTCGCAACAGCAAGATCTGAGCTTTGTCCACTTCTGATGATTTGGTCATTCATCAGCCTGCCATGGATAAGTACCCCTTCCTTAGCACAAGCTTTCAAAACACACAAGACTATGGGATTGGCTGGCAGAAGGCCTTCTTGTTGCATGCTCTGACACAACACAATGGCCTTCCCTGTTTCGTACAACACAGTATGGGCTGCAATGATTGCATGCCATGCATAAACACAAGGATTTGGCATCTGTAAAAACACAAGGTTTGCTTCCAGCAAGCTCCCACAGGAAGCAAACATGTGAATAAGGTAGCTTCCAAACACGTCTAGATAGTCGCCTCTACTGCTGATTATGAAAGAATGTGTTTGCCTTCCCACAGCCAAGGCTTGATTATCAGTGCACTGCCGTAAATGGCATTTTAAAAGGTCTGTAGAGACAAGCTTGCCCTGCTGATGCATAAATTTCAGAATCTGACATGTTTCCGCCAATCTGCATATTTGGCTTGAATCTCAAAGAGAAATAAGTCCAAGCATCTTTGATCAGGCTACTGAATGAAGTATGATGCAGACCCAATATCCTCCCAAATTAAGCAATGATATCCAACCTGACGGATTTCACAACTTCCTTGACTCTCCTCTTCAGCTGTTGAATCTCCGATGCTCGCCTTATTATCTTGAGTGTTCGCTTTGCAGAGCTTCTTGCCTGTGAGAGGCTTGGCGATGGGGACACCTTGTGCTTCTCCTTCTTGGCCTTGGTCTCTCCATCGCTGGCCATTTCTTTCTGTCCTATCGTGAAGGTGCCGCAACGGTATGCGTGCTGATGCTGAGATGTAAGAGCCGTTTCAATTCACCGTAACATGATTTATTTGTTTTAAGTACAGTCGTAATCGGGGGTTACATTCACCGTTAAGACTAGGTCCATATGAAACTTGCTTGATTGCAGCTTTCCCACAGGGTTACCGTCGTTTGGGAGCTTCAATCTGAACCAAGTTCCAGAGTTCCTGTGTCTAGGAAACATATGGAGTACTTGTGTTGGAGAGCACCCATTTGAGCAAAAAGCCCATCTGCCATCTCCACAGAGTCGCATTTTCCATACATCTGCAAGAGGAGGTTGTTAAGAGGTAGAACTTGATCAAGCCCATTTCTGACAATGTGATCATGGATGTACTTGCCATCACATAAGGCCTTTAAGCTGTCACACCTCTCAAAAGAGAAGCATAGGTGGCAGCATCCCGAATCAACATCTTGCCAAAGACTTCTTCTACCTCTGAAATCAAACCAAATTTGGTGTACATGCTAACCAAACTGTTGCCAACAGAAAGACCTCTTTCCAATCCCTTTTGCACAATCTCACTGTGTATTTCTTGGCCCTTACCTAAGGTCTCATGAACATTCAATTCTACAGCATTCTGCATTGGCATTCCATTTAATCAGGATGACGCTTGGGAAATCCATATCCTTCTGATGTTTTGGGCTTTCTCTATGTCAAACCATTCATCCAGATCATCATTGCATACATTTAGCTCTGCTTTTCAAAGAGTTTCTTTCAGATATCCTGACAATCAGAGTACAAAGAAGTGTCCACCTTTCCGGCATTCATGAGTTCTTGAGCATTCTATCTGTTTTGCAACTTGTAGGGAAGACCTCAAGTCAATACAAGCTCCTCACCTTCCTCAGCTATCAGAAAGGTCGAGTGTCGTAAGCCCTTGAGACAAAGGGTTAGCTTCAAGTCACTACAAGCTCCTCTCTATCCTTGGTTATTGGAATAGATGAGTGTCATAGGCCCTTGAAGTGGCAAGAATGGATCAAGTCATTGCAAGCTCCTCTCCTTCCTCGGCTGTCGAGAAGGATGAGTGTCACAAGCCCTTGTTGCCATTCTACAGTTCTAAGAGAGAACTACAAGTCTATACAAGCTCCTTGCCACCCCCTTCTCCTGAGGTGAACAAGTGTCATAAGCCCTTGTAATCCTTCTTCTTCCCTAATAGTTTTATTATGGAAGACTACAAGTCCTATAAGCTCCTGGCTCTCTCTTTTCGAGAAATGCATCAGTGTCATAGGCCCCTATAGCCTTCTTTGCTTTGTCTGCCATTATTTTTACCTCCTTTGCATCCTTGTCATGCTTTAGAAGTTCTCCAAGCAGCTAAGATATAGCATCATTATAGTATATTTCCTTCATTTTTGTACCTGCCTTTCAAAAAGCCCTGATTGTGTATCTATTTGCTCTAATTTTCCTCAAGCATCATCTTGATTTGTATGTCATCTTGCATGTATCCATACATTCCAGATATCATATCGTTTTTCATCCAGCATTCAAATCAGATAACATTACCTTTGTTTTCCCACTTCACCCAGCCTTCTTTCGACTGCCTGTTGCTGTTGCATGTAGAGCACAAACGCCTGAAACATCTGCATGGTGTTGACGTCCGGACGAAATCCTTGCTGCTCCTGTTGATCACCCACGATTCCCCTTCTACTCTCACCCCAGCTGTTTCACGTCGGGTTCACCAAAGATGTCGTGACGTGGGCGGTATAGCCGGGAACACACTGGGTGTCTAGCTGTGAGAGTTTGGTGTTTTGTAATTCACTTGATTTGATTCTTCAGAGAAAATAAATCCTGCCAAACCTCCTCCCTCCTCTCTCAAAGGCGCATGTACAAGGCAAAGCACACACTTCTTCATACAGTCTTGAAAGTCTCTCTTTGTCTTAAAACTGGGCTTCTTCAAGCCACCTGCACACTTGACCATTTAACCGAATCATGACGACCCATTGCATATGCTGGCATCACCAACATGTCCTAATGCAGCACAATGTAGTCCAAGCCTTGCTGCTGCTATTGCAAAATTGGAATTGCCTCCAGCTTCCCAGAATTTCTCATCTGGTGACGACTCAGCAAGTTTTTGCATGTATGCAAGCTTCTCTTGAAAAGAAGATGGTGGCAGTGACGGCACTTTCAACACAATATCAACACACAGATTGCCAAAAGTGGTAACATCTATAGTTCTTTTCCCCAGGGCATCATGTCCTACAGCACCATTATCTAGATGGCTCTTCCTTGGCAAATCATCAGAAAAGCCACTGCCTTCACTGGTTAAGCCTAACAGTGTAGGCCATTCTTTGATGGACTTTCCCCTGTTCTTTCCATGTTCAGAGAGGCTAGTTATGTAGCTGTCAGCAAACAGACTTCTCGATGGTAAGTGAGTATGATGAGGCTGTATGCATTTCTTTGACAAGAACTCAATCTTTGCAGTATCCCACCTGCCTGTGTGTGATGATGATAATGCCAAGAACTGATCAACTTTGAGAGACATTGGTATCAGGAGTATGCCCCTTATTAAGTACAGTACAGTGCGAGGGTATCAGACATACGAAATTCTCCGAGTATTCCACAAAAACCCTAATTTGATGTACTATGTATAACACTTCCGCTGAAGAATTGATGGCATAACTAGGGTTCCGGGGCATGGGAAGCACACAATGAACTCCACAGAGGCCCTAAACAGTCTTGCTAACAGCTGCCATTCCTGCAGAAAACTTCAAAGATGGACCTGAACCCTTCGTGTTGCTCGTGATGAGGAGAGGGAAAAGCTCCACCGCTGCATTATTGCCTTCGAATCGCAGGTATGGCTCCAGCAGCTGCAACAGCAAAGGTCACCTCAAAAGGTCTTCGAAGAAAAAACGCACACAGAGCCGTATCCCACCTTGCCTTCTCTTTGCTTTTTGTCGACAGCTGCGCCCCAGCCTGTCAGCGTCCAAGAAGCCCCTCTCGACCTTCAGCAAGCCCTTCCTCGTCTCTGCCCTCCTCTGTACAAATATCCAGCCCTGCAACTTCACGGCGGCTGCCTCTCTTTTTGCTGCAGCAGCCGCCCTGAGAACCGCCTTCCTCGTCTCTTTCTGCAGCAGTTGCTGCGCCCTTCCTCCTGGAATTCCCCTGGCCCAGCCTGTTTTTTCACGAGGCCCCCCCTTTCTCCCTGCAGCCCGCGGTTCACCCCACCACCTCTCCTCTCGTAACTTCTCTTCACGTGCTTACAAATTGTGTTGGCTGCCGTAGAAACCTCCACGTGGATTTCCCTCCTATGACCACGTTCACCATTTATTTATTTTATTTTGAAAAAGAAAGGCCACCATGTACTCTTTTCACACCATGTCCAAGACAAGCCCTCCACCGCGACCTTCAGTGCCCACTGTATTTTGACGTGCCCACACATATCAATGCCAAGTAGCTGATATCATCTGCAGCCAACCACGTTCCGGACAGGCCTGCAACAAGCCCAGATTCCACATAAGTTGTGCCATGAACATGCTTTCACTGCATAGACGTGCCACAGCACGACATATGTCGTGACGTGGGCGGTATAGCCGGGAACACACTGGGTGTCTAGCTGTGAGAGTTTGGTGTTTTGTAATTCACTTGATTTGATTCTTCAGAGAAAATAAATCCTGCCAAACCTCCTCCCTCCTCTCTCAAAGGCGCATGTACAAGGCAAAGCACACACTTCTTCATACAGTCTTGAAAGTCTCTCTTTGTCTTAAAACTGGGCTTCTTCAAGCCACCTGCACACTTGACCATTTAACCGAATCATGACGACCCATTGCATATGCTGGCATCACCAACATGTCCTAATGCAGCACAATGTAGTCCAAGCCTTGCTGCTGCTATTGCAAAATTGGAATTGCCTCCAGCTTCCCAGAATTTCTCATCTGGTGACGACTCAGCAAGTTTTTGCATGTATGCAAGCTTCTCTTGAAAAGAAGATGGTGGCAGTGACGGCACTTTCAACACAATATCAACACACAGATTGCCAAAAGTGGTAACATCTATAGTTCTTTTCCCCAGGGCATCATGTCCTACAGCACCATTATCTAGATGGCTCTTCCTTGGCAAATCATCAGAAAAGCCACTGCCTTCACTGGTTAAGCCTAACAGTGTAGGCCATTCTTTGATGGACTTTCCCCTGTTCTTTCCATGTTCAGAGAGGCTAGTTATGTAGCTGTCAGCAAACAGACTTCTCGATGGTAAGTGAGTATGATGAGGCTGTATGCATTTCTTTGACAAGAACTCAATCTTTGCAGTATCCCACCTGCCTGTGTGTGATGATGATAATGCCAAGAACTGATCAACTTTGAGAGACATTGGTATCAGGAGTATGCCCCTTATTAAGTACAGTACAGTGCGAGGCTATCAGACATACGAAATTCTCCGAGTATTCCACAAAAACCCTAATTTGATGTACTATGTATAACACTTCCGCTGAAGAATTGATGGCATAACTAGGGTTCCGGGGCATGGGAAGCACACAATGAACTCCACAGAGGCCCTAAACAGTCTTGCTAACAGCTGCCATTCCTACAGAAAACTTCAAAGATGGACCTGAACCCTTCGTGTTGCTCGTGATGAGGAGAGGGAAAAGCTCCACCGCTGCATTATTGCCTTCGAATCGCAGGTATGGCTCCAGCAGCTGCAGCAGCAAAGGTCACCTCAAAAGGTCTTCGAAGAAAAAACGCACACAGAGCCGTATCCCACCTTGCCTTCTCTTTGCTTTTTGTCGACAGCTGCGCCCCAGCCTGTCAGCGTCCAAGAAGCCCCTCTCGACCTTCAGCAAGCCCTTCCTCGTCTCTGCCCTCCTCTGTACAAATATCCAGCCCTGCAACTTCACGGCGGCTGCCTCTCTTTTTGCTGCAGCAGCCGCCCTGAGAACCGCCTTCCTCGTCTCTTTCTGCAGCAGTTGCTGCGCCCTTCCTCCTGGAATTCCCCTGGCCCAGCCTGTTTTTTCACGAGGCCCCCCCTTTCTCCCTGCAGCCCGCGGTTCACCCCACCACCTCTCCTCTCGTAACTTCTCTTCACGTGCTTACAAATTGTGTTGGCTGCCGTAGAAACCTCCACGTGGATTTCCCTCCTATGACCACGTTCACCATTTATTTATTTTATTTTGAAAAAGAAAGGCCACCATGTACTCTTTTCACACCATGTCCAAGACAAGCCCTCCACCGCGACCTTCAGTGCCCACTGTATTTTGACGTGCCCACACATATCAATGCCAAGTAGCTGATATCATCTGCAGCCAACCACGTTCCGGACAGGCCTGCAACAAGCCCAGATTCCACATAAGTTGTGCCATGAACATGCTTTCACTGCATAGACGTGCCACAGCACGACAACGCATGAGAGGCATCTGTCTATGATGATTCATTGTAGACACACCCTTCTCCAATAGCAACAAAAGTACCTCAGATTGGCCATGTGAGGCAGCATACTGCCAAGGTGAGAGAGGTGGCAGCTGTGATGAGAGAGGGTGTTGGTGGGGAGTGACCATCGGGGGGCTGGAGAGGGAGAGAAGGGGGCAGTGAGTGGGGGGAGTGAAGGGAGGGTGGGGTGAGAGAAATAAAGGGGGGTTATAGTGAGGGGGAGTGAAGGTGGGGTGTGAAGAGAGGGAATGGTCAGTGAGGCGAAGGAGATAAGGGGGTGACGGTGAGGGGGAGTGAAGGTGGGGTGAGGGAGGGAAGAAGGGGGGTGGTCGGTGTGGGGAGAGGGAGAAAGGAGAGGGGGGTGATGGGTGGTGAGAGCGCTTCATGGGGCCGGTGAGAGGGTCAAATAACAACAGAGTAAAGTCGTTATATTTTAGTCTTCTTTGTAAGAGGATGGTTGCCCATTATAATGAGTAAACAAACGTGTACTTAGGCGGCTGCCCAAGTGCCCACTCTACCTATGCACACTGCCCTGTTGCATCCCCAATCCTTGTGTAACTGTCTAGGCTGTTGCCTGTCAGATAGGCGGCTGCTTTTTATGCATTGCAGGACGGTTGCCTAGGCATCATACGTATCCTAAAATGACTTTCCTAAATCCTAGATGCACCTCTTGGCGATGGGTGAGAGCCGCAAGTGGGGTCAGGGAGTGACGCTGAGAGGGCGAGTGGGGGGTCAACACACAAAAGCGAGTGAGGACAGAGAGACGGGGGGGGGGGGGGGGGGGCGGGCGAAGGAGAGGGTGTGGGGTCAGGTGTGAGAGAGAGAGAGAGAGAGAGAGGGGGGGGGCTGCTGGCTACACCCAACGAGAGAAAGAGGGGGGTGAGCGGAGCAAACAAGAGGGGGGAGGAGGGGCTGGTCGGTTGGTGGGTAAGTGTCGGGTCACGAGGGAGAGAGGGGGGGCTACTGGCTGCACCACTCGACGAGAGAAAGAAGGGGGGAGTGACGAGTGAGGGAGAGGGGGGAGGGGCTGGTCGGTTGGCGCGCGGGTAAGTGTGGGGTCACGAGGGAGAGAGAGGGGTGTGACGTAAACGAGAGAGAGAGAGAGACAGAGAGAGGGGTCACGCATGAGAGGAGAGGGGGGGTGCTGTCGGTGAGGAGTGGGAGGGAGAGAGCTGCGGGCGAGAGGGGAGAGGGTTGGGTTGGTGGAGTGATGGGGTGAGAAAAGGAGGGGGGGGGGGGGGGGGGGGGGGGAGTTATAGGAGAGTAGTCGGTGGGGAGTGAGAGAGGGGGTGGTCGGTGGGGTGGTCATGGGGAGAGGAAGAGGTGTTGCGGGTGTTTTTTTTTGGGAAAAATATTGGTTTTTTAAAAAGAAAAAGGAAAATTAAGAAGGGGAAGTTTTTCTTTTTGGCTTGTAATGGGAAAAAGAAAACTACGAGGGTTTTTTTTTGGCTTGAATTAGTGAGAAAAGGGGTGGGGAGTAAGAGCAAGTTGTGCAGCAAAAGGGAGAGAGAGAGAGATGAGAGGAGGTGGCGGTGAGGTGTGAGAGAGAAATCTTTTTTTTAATAAACGTGTAATGGAAAAAATAACTCAGAGAGGTATTTTTTATTTTATTTTATTTTTTTTTGGAGAGAGGCAGAGACCAGATACCTGGCACTTTACGAACACCAGAGTGAGGTGAGGCATGTGTTCCGTAGCTCGAACCACTACCCTTGGCTGGTCAGATCTTCAAAAACCCGCTCTATGGAAGGCAAGGGAAGCCCATCTTTGATTGTGCACTGATTCAGAGTTCTGAACTCTACACAAATCTATTGGGCTTCTTTTTTGGAATCACCACTATAGGTGATAACCACTGTCGGAGTGCTCAATGTGGGAACGATGATACCTGTCTCTTCCATCTCGTCTAGCTCTGTCTTCACCACTTCGGAATATTTTGGATGCACGCGGTGGATGCCCTTCCTGACTGGCCAACTGCTTTCTTTTAGTGGAATTTTGTGAGTACAAGTGGTTGGGTCTATCCATGGGAGATCCTTGTAAGTCCATGCAAACACATCTTGGTGCTCTTTGAAAAAGTTGGTGATTCTCTGAAGAGTGGAAGGGTCCTCCTAGACCCAAGCTACCACCAAAATGGGGCATGGCTCCTCTGTTGTGCCTAGGTTCAGCTCTCTCACCTCCTCGTTGGTAAGTGGTGGGTGGAAGAGGAGTAGCTGCCGTGCTGCTTGATGGAGAGATAAGGGGTCATGGGTTGGGGTGATGTCCAGAGGGAAATCACCACTGCGTTCCTCCGTCCAACTAGCGGGTATCTCTTGTACTGACAAGGCTTCCTCCCTAGTCTTGAGGTGCTCTACCCGCCTCTCCTTGCGGGTGCATCTAGGAGGGGTTATAGGTGCCTCTGATGACTCCTCTTGAGAGATCTTCTTGTGAGGTTGTTGAGATAACTCAGGTTCCCCTAGACCTATGACCTCTATCTCTTCCTATCGAGACACTGTTGCAGAGGAGGAGGAGGCCAGGGTGAGCAAAGATTCTGTCCAATCCCATACTACTGCTTCTTCTAAGAGCTCTTCTTCTTGGGACACCTCTTAAATGGGGTCTAGGTCCAACTCCACTATGTCCACCATATTGCACTGGAACCCCTCATAGGAATTTAACCAATTCCATAGAGGTTCTGCCGCCTCTTCTTGTGAGTCGCGAATGGATCTCAGGCCTCATCCTCTGGTAATCCTTGCCATTCCTCCTGCTCTTCCTTGTCACTGGGTCCTTCCTCTCGAATGGGAATCATGTCATGTAGGGCAGTTCCCCGTGCACTCTCATCATGGCCTTTTTCCAAGGACAAGGTCAGGCATATGCAAGTTGTCCTGACCCCAATCATGGATCACGTGAGCTGCCCTCAACCAAGGCCTTCCAATGAGCAAGCTATAGGCCCCTCAAGTTGGTGGGAGGTCTAACACCAGAGCCCCACCTTACATGTTGTTAGCAGCTGGAGGTATTGGACAGGCTACCGCAATAGACCACCGGGGGGTGGGTTTTGAGACTTGGGTTGTTTGTGGGACCAGCACGGGTGGGAGGTATGGCTGATAGGTTGGGAGAGTGCTTGCTTGATATGGGATTTGCATAGAGGTAGGGGGTTGTATGCTAGGGTTGCTCCGAGATGAGGGGTCTTGGTGTATGATACTGTGGCTACTTGAGCTCCCTGGGGATGATGTGGCATGGGGTGGTGGAAGGGTTTGTACGGAAGTAGCCATGGGGGAGGGAAGGGTATGTGGGGAAGCTAAGTAGGAGGAACCAGTGGTGACAGGGTTAATATAAGCTTGGGATTGGGGAGTAGCTACCCCAGCTGATTGAGGGTTCAAGAAGGGTGTTGGGTTTGGGTGGTGAGGATTGAGGGTTCAAGAAGGGTGTTGGGTTTGGGTGGTGATTAGGGGCCTGGGCAAAAGTTGAAGCACTACTTGTTGGGGTCACCATGTAGTCTTTGGTGGCAAAGGGATTAAGTGGGGAGGCACCTTGCGTTAAGTTGTTGTTGCATAAGGCAAAGTCCCTTGAGGTAGTAACACTCCTTGTCCTCATGGCCCACCTTTGAGCAAAATGAGCTATCTTTCTTGGTGGGACAATCATTTGGAAGATGGCCTTGCGAGCTACATACCAGGCACCATGGACTCGTCTTGGGATCTTTGACCTTGAGCTGCTTGATCTCCCTCCTGAGCGCTGCCATGATCGCGTCCTCTTGTTGTGACCTTTTGAAATCTTCAAGCCCCTTCTTGAGCTTGGCTAGCTTGTCCATGGAAGCGGATGTAGAAACTACTGTCGGGACTAAAGGGACAATTGGAGGAGCCGAAGACATGTCGGGGATAAGTGGGGACCAAGAGGTACTGCGCTCCGCCCCATGAGACGAGCATTCTCCAGTTGTGCAGCTCTGCCTTTTGCAAGGTGCCTTGGGGTGGAAAGGTCTCTCTCTCATCTTGATCACCGTTTGAGTAGGGAGTGCTCAAAGCACCCGCTATTGCAGCATGTAGTTTCTAGGATCTTGGGATAGCCGAGCGACCAAAACTTTAGCTCTTGTGACAAGTTGGGCCACTGACTCCCCCGCCTTCATGGAGAGTTGGTTGAGGTCTTGAGTAATGAGGTCGAAGTAGTTCCCCGGTTGAAAGGTAGCCTAAAATTGTAGCCCTGAGGGTGGCCCAATTCGGGAAGTAGTTGACGGGAAATTGACTATACCACCGGTCGGAACTTTCTTCTGGCATTGTCAGCGGGGAACAAGACCAAGTGTGCATCATCTCAGTTGAGACCTCTTCACACATAGTGAGGAACCATCACACATGGTCTTCCGCATCTTCAGTGATGGTACCTTTGAAGGCTGGTAGCTTAACTTGCACACGGTTAAGGACAGTAGCCAATGGCTCTAGCCCTAGAGATGCCATAGGGTTAGAAGAGGAAGATGCTAAGGGAAGAGTAAGGGAACAAGGAAGAACCCTACGATGACTAGTTTGAAGAGGAGAATGAAGGGGTGAATCACCTCCAGAAGCTCTAGTCTTCGGGGGCATGCACGACACTCCTCTCACCACAATCAAAAATTACCAAAAAAGAAAAATAAATTTTTTTGAGACTATCCTTGACCTCTAGGAGAGCACCATCGTGATTGCCAAATTTTGTCTTAAGCTGTGGATGACTCCCCTGGTCCTCGCTAGGGAACTTGTGAGGACTACCGACACAAGTACTAGGGTTGGGGAGAAGGGAGCATGGATCCGCGTAGTAGGGAAGTATACCTGCCAAGGATGAGTCGACCTCATTGGCTAGACATGCAAAACCTACACTATCTACCATGCTCTCCGACCACCACCTAGCACCGTAGTATCCCTACAGGCCTCTCACTCACACCACACTAACCGTAGTATCCCTACAGGCCTCTCACTCACACCACACACACTAACCACTCACTCACCTCGCTCACACCGAGACATAGACCAAACACCACAAGAGTGTAACACTGTATATCAAGATACTGAAAGGAGTGGTATAAGAAAAACTCTTCTCTCACAGAGAATGTGTTGTAATGAATGTGATACAAGCGAGAGTGTCTTCATCCATGAGAGTGTGTCCGCGAGACTGTGTGTCTGTCCTGCTGCCCCGAGGGAGTGCTCCTCTTATCTCCTCCTTTTGTCTCCTCTTCCTCAGGTGGTGCTCAAGAGGATCTCGAAGAGGATCTCTCCTTGCCTTGGGAAAGGGAGAGGGGAAAGGAAGATGGTGCTCAGGATCTTGAAGAGGATATCTCCGTGCCTTGGGAAAGGGAGAGGGGTGTTGCCTCCATGAGTGCCATCCGAATTTGCCATGCACGTCTGAGATGTCGGAGGGGACCGGTGGTCGGAGGGATCAGAGATGTCGGAGGGGACCGGTGGTCGGAGGGATCAGAGAGCACTGGCGGTCGGAGGGCACCCGCGGTGACGGTGGTCGGAGCGGTCGGAGGGCACTCGTGGTTAGAGTGGTCGGAGGGCACTGGCGGTTGGAGCGGTTGAAGGGCACCAGCGGTGATGGAGGTTGGAGCCATCGGAGGGCACCGGTGGTAGGAGTGATCAAAGGGCACCGACAGTGATGGCGGACGGAGCCATTGGAGGGCACCGGCTCTCGGAGCTGTCGGAGGGCACTGGCGCAGTGACGGTAGTTGGAGCCATTGGAGGGCACCGGCTCTCGGAGCTGTCGGAGGGCACTGGCGCAGTGACGGCAGTCGGAGCCAGGGCATCGGCGGAGCAGTCAATGGAGTGTGGAGGACCTGGCTTCCCCTCCACAACGCATCCATCACCTGGGGGGATAATGGGGCACTAGTGAGAAGACATAGGAAGAAATTTGTGGCGATGGCTCTCACATGTGAGGGATCAAAAACAATAGCTCCATCCCGGCCACGCAGCCTGCGAATACCGTCTCTCCTCTTGTGGGGGCCAGCTATCTCAAAGAAGTCTCCCGTAACTCTATCGCCAACCTGAGTCGAGAATGAGTCCCTGGCATGGTATCTATACTCCACCTTCCTCTCCTCAATGGACCAAATCTTCGTGCCGGCAAAAGAAATCTGCTGACTCTCCACAAGCTGTCTGGGGAACTCTCTTGAAGACATTGTAAAGAGGCTAGGCCCGTCCTTGGACTCCTCTCCTACACCCGAAATCCCTCCAATCTACTTTGGGCTACCTCGTGTAAGAAAATATTGATCTCCCCAAGGCCATCATCCAAAGTGCATGCTGTAGAGCATGAGGAAAAGTCTAGTCCCATTCATATCTACTCGATTTGGCTGCAAATCTTGGGGTCCTGAATGAGGCTATCTGGAATCTTGGAGCTTGCATTCCTGTCATGCCTTCATGGGTTGTCACGTAGGCTGTAATGCCTGTGACCGACGGCAGACCGGATGGCCATATCCGGGGTTCAGTGGGAGAGGACGCCCATGCGGAGTCATGGGCGGCCAGGCTAGTGTGGACAGCAGGCCACACACTATATAGCCTGGGGGATGAGGGGCAATCCTCATTCTTCCTCTATGGCTGGGTGGTGAGCCAGAGGCCGTCCCCTCTTGTGGTAATGCCCGTAGTGGCGTTACGGGAATGTAACACTGGTATCAGAGCGTGGTTCGATGGGATTGTCAGAGCCCGCGCGTGACCGGGGGACCGGAGCCCACTCGATGGTTTTCGACCATTCGTCTCCTTATCCTTATCTCGAATGGAGGGTGTGGAGGGAGGCAGCCATGGAAGAATGGAGGGGAAGAACTCTCTCTCTCTCTCTCTCTCTCTCTCCCCGTCACACACAGCATCGAGGTAAGCAAAATTTGTTTGTTTTCTTTTTGTTTTCTGCGTTGAATGGAAATGCTGCGCAAAACTGTAAAAGGATTTGAACGTGTGTTGAAGTGGGGGGGGCGCAGACCAGCCCCACGAAAACATTGTGGAAACACACGCTGTGTGTGGGGGGTGGGGCGGCGAAAACCTCATATTCGCCGGAGTGCTTGGCACAAGGTCCTGTGCAAGGTGTGGGGTGGTTTGCCCCAAGCAGCAGACCAGCAACTCTCCTATGCTTACGCCTGTAGGGCAAAGCTGGAAACATTGAAGAAATGCGCAGCCTCACAGGCCAAGCGATATGCCATAGTTGCTCTCCTCTCCTATCTGTGATTCAAGAACCGCAACACACACGTTCTCTCAACCAGCTCTGAAGTGCAAACCACTTGCAGCACAACCCGAGCTGAAAAATGGGGGACTAGGGTTCATGGAGGTCGCAACAGCCCGTGGAGGCCACTTGCAGAGCAGCCCGAGCTGCGTTATCCCTCCACCGCCGGGAGAGGGGGGTTGTCGTTGCTCTGTTTTCGGCCTGAA
Organism: Cibotium barometz; assembly: GCF_041138505.1. Lineage (NCBI taxonomy): Eukaryota > Viridiplantae > Streptophyta > Polypodiopsida > Cyatheales > Cibotiaceae > Cibotium > Cibotium barometz. Next base: position 41,830,549 of record NC_141092.1, read on the forward strand.
ACGCAGTCCACGCTTGGAGACGGGCGGACCACAAATGTGCGAGAAACCAATCCTTGCCAAGCGCCAGCAGCTGCCTCGCGAGAGCACCGGGATGATGATAAGGTTTTGAACCTTAATAAATTTTTGTTTTTTTTTTAAAATGTTGGGGAAGTTCCCACGGAAAGAAACCTCCTCGCACGCTTTAAATGTGTGTGTTGGGCAGCTTGGGAAACGGGAGGTTGCGGGAAGCCTTCTCTGTGGCTGCGAGTTCATTTTTCAGCCCTCCAAAGCCAAGGATCCCACAAAGAGAACGCGGTTTGCAACACAGCAACAGCGTGAGGTTTGCACTCTCCACATTGTACATTGGTGTGCCCGTAGGCGTGCCCGTGGACATCCAAAAGGATACAAGCGAGTCCATAGGTGATTATTCATGTGTGCGGAGCTACACACACGAAGGAGGGCAGTTGATAGGGTCATTGACATACATGTCGTGAGTGCATAGCCACTCACAACACCGTTATTGCCATAGATACCGTGTGTGTGTGTGGCTACACAACACAACATCGACATCGAGTTATCTTTGGATCGCGGGTGCGTAGCCACACGCAGTAGCAATTATGTTGTAGCGTAGCCCGTTTTGAGGCTTAGTGATATAGTCTGACACTACTTGTATGGTCCTAGAATCATGAGATGATCTCTTGGATCAGGACGTACTAAACAACCGCAGTGTTGTGTTGTGCTTAACAACCAAAGTGTATTATGCTAGGTCCGTAGAGATGCAAGCACTTGTGCATGGTCCTAGAGGTCTATTATTCTAAGATTTGTAGTAATCTTAGAGTGAGGTCCGTAGTGATCTTTCAATTCGGAGTTCATCGAAACCTGGATGTTCATGATGTTAACGGTCTAATTGTTCAACATGGCTTATAATAGAGTACGGAGCTACTCTGCCCACCTTTGGAGTATGTCATTACTCCTTTCGTTTGATAGGATGGGAGTATCCCTGAGAGGTCTTACTCTAAAAGCTACCTTATGGTGGCTAGTCTTTAGACCTTCCTTTGTTACTTCATATACTAGCTTGATCAGTAGTTTATGTAGTGGGCCATTGGGACGTTGCCGGATTGTTCTCATAAATACTCTAGATTGAGTATCTGAGGTAAGCCTAATTGAGCCGTAGTGCTCATAACCCTTCACAATCTTTTAACAAGTTGCTAGAAGATTGTGATAAACTTTGGCAAATGAGAACCATGTACAAGCGTAGTCTTGATGTGGTTATGCCTCGTGTCCAAACAAGTTGCTTACTGTTGTAGCAACAAGAGAGCCTTGGCGCATAGAGGCAAGCTGGCCCTTGTTGGTAGTAACAAAATAGTGTCACTACTTGGGCCTAGAGAGTAGTGACTAGTTTGATTTAGTCACGTACATTGCCTGGTAAAAGTAATCCCTAAGATGTGTATTACTTGGGATAAAGGGGCTAGCAGTGCTGCTAGCAGTACTCAATTGAATGGTTTATCTAGGAGTACTAATCTGACGGATTAGCATACGCCTAGATAATAATAGCAGATTTAGGATTGATTTGTAAAAATCAAAGATAAATCTGAAAGGGTATAGTCTTGAGATGTAATGCTCAATGCCCTTATAAAATTTGATCGAAGAGAACTATTCTTAAACTCACTAGCATGGTTTTCTCTTCTTTTTATTGCCATGCGTCGACATCCCACTGCTCGAGAGTTTGTGGTGATCTTTCGAGGGGGGAAAGAGCCTTTTTATATGTCACATCAATTGGTTTGGCGGTAATTTGATGGTATGGGACATCAAATTCTCACGGAATCGATTGTAGTCTTGGTGGAATGGGATGCCAAGGCTTGTGCATGTAACTTGACTCTTTGGCAGGTTGTATGTACACTTGTCTGTAGTGATAAAGTGTGCAAGATAAAATTTGAACTTTGACAATTACAAATATAGCCATGAGTTGGGATAAAACCCAATTACAGAGTTCGGAGAAGCTCTAGGTAGCAAGACTATGATGGTGTGCTAGTGCTAACAGAGTGATTTAGTTCCGGAGTGATCTAAATCTAGAGGTTAGCAGTAAGACTAGTTGGTTGGACAATTTCATGCATGGGGGATGCCCTATAGCATTTTGCAAGTGTAGTCTTGCCTATGTTCAACATAAGTGTGCGATTGTGAGCACATTTTAGCTGCTACCATATGAATTTGGGAAATATATTACTTTCCTACATAAGCAATTGTAATATTGCATGACAAGCTATTTTGCTTACAAAGTTCATGTGCGTGTAAACCCTATAAGTCGTAAGACCCCTTGGGAATGAGTGGAGCATTCCATGGATTTAATAAGGTTTTACATGGCAATAGTGAGTAGTATCTCACTCCAGATGAGCCTGGTTGTTGTTAGTATCGGATCCGACATATGTAGTGTACATAAACTCGGGCTGAGTTAGGATAGGAGGCTAAGCCGGAGAGCTTAGTGGTAAATCCTACTGTATCTGGTGAGTTTTGACTTAACCGGAGTGTTAAGAAGTAAACTCAAAGTCTGGGGCTGAACCGGAGTGTTCAGAGGCAGACATATCTTTTGTTAAATCGGAGAATTTAGCAACAGATGAGCTTGGGGTAAACCATGGTACCCAAGAAAGAGCTCTTCACACTAAAATAGTGCACAATAATTTTAGGGTGATAAAAATCCATCTCGCAGGAATGTTTTACAACTTTCCATAGATGATAGAGGAAGACCATGTACTTTACGGAGTTAAAGTACATAGGTGGTGACTTTGGCGCCACATTTTTTGTAGAAAGTCACCAGTGGTGTGGTTAGGTCAGCCGAGACTCCACAAGACCTATGCACTAGTTTTTAAGTTGACCTCTATGATAAGGACGTCCGAAAATTCGTGTTGTAATACCAGAGATTGTACTGCAATGTGCAATGAGGGGGTCAATTTGTGTAGTTACTTCTTAGCACAGGTGACTTAAGCATCTTGTTATAGATGGCTGTATATAATACTCCCACTTGGGGGAGGTACGCCATTGGGTACGGAGTTACTCACAGACTAGTATGGAGCTACTAGTGTGATGATAGTGGGTACGGAGTTACTCACAGACTAGTATGGACCTACTAGTGTGATGATAGTGGGTACGTAGTTACTCACTACTAATACATAGCTGCTAATAACATTAAGATCCTCGAGTGAAAGATACTCTAGATCAATATTTTAAATTACCGAACCACAATCCATGAGTATCGAGGTACTCATAAATATGTTGACGTTGCTCAAATCGAGGGACCGATTTGTTCGATGGTATGGAATAAGCAAGAGAGTGGAGTAACTTATAAGTTACACATCACTAGTCCTAGTGAGTTGTCAAGGTCATCCGTAGTTTGATGATCCCCTCTACCTATCAGATAACATTCAATTTTGCAAGCCCTGGCATTTAATCCGTAGTGATTATGAGTTTGGTGTGAGATATGGTTATAAAGTTCTTACAAGAGTACTCGTTTATTTGCTTGTCATTGATTATAGCTTGGTAGAGATTGCCACCTGTGATGGGTAGGTAGCTTTGCCGCTATAATGAGGAGGCAGCAAATAATGTTCTCATAGTTATACTTCATACCAACACCAAACAGGGATAGGATGAAATTCCTAAGTTCATCATCACGAATTACTGTGATGTTTGCATTTATATTGAATGTATGATGTAATAAGACATTGGGCTTATGTAATTACCATCAATTATCTAGCAACCTATGGCTTCGCAACAAGCTCAGTCATTATCTGTGGATTGATAATGTGGTTATTAGTAGTTTGGAATTTTTTTTGATAGATGGTACAACCCACCCAAATGATTCATAAGTGTGTAACCGCTTATGAAGGGTAATAATATGCAACAATGAAGCACTTTGTTACAAGTGTGAAACCACTGATCTGTTGCAAAACAATTTATCAATAGTACCACCATATGTGCGTAGACACTATACCACATCTTCATTGCAAGATGTTTAAAAGTTTCTTGGAAGGACTCAAGAATATAACATATGATATTAAACACGGTCTAGATTTGTTCTTGGACCTATGACACTAGCGCGTAGTCCGCTTGAGAGTACAGTTTTTGAGGACAAAAACCTTTCTGAGGGAAAGGAGGGATATCCTCAAATATCACATAAACTGGAATAGTTGTGTGAGTCCAGACAATACTTGAAAAGATGTGTCTGGTAATAGCAACAAAGAGTTGTAAGTGATTGGATGTAACTCCAGACACCCGTAGTGGTGCAACAATCTTTATCAAACATCTCCACATACTATATGATCTGCTCGCATATATAGTATAGCATAAGAGATAGGAAGTTTGATTGTTATATTTGAATGGAAATTTTTAAAAAAGTTACATTTACTCTGAGTTAGAGTGGAGTTTAACCATCCATAGATTGATGGTAGTTAGAAACTCAACAAGATTCTAGAGCATATGCTTGTGCAAAGAGGTTACTCTAAGAGAGAAAGTATCTCTCAGCTTTGGAACTAATCCTTGTGATGCATGATTAGATTGGCTCTAGTTTATTTCTCCTATGGCCGTAGAGCTTTCCAAGGAGAAGTTTTAACAAGCTGGTGATGCAACATGGTAGCGTAGTCTACAAATATCTAGTAGCATGTCTGAAACTTGCACTACTAGAGTGCTCTCCAGTACATTAGCTTCTGTGCCAATGACATGGTGCAAAATCAGGGCATGAAATTTGCCTTGGGGTTTTGGTTGAAATACCAAATCATGGCTTGTGTGAGCATGATCATGGCTTCTGTGAGCATGATCCTGTCTTTACAGAGGTCTGGCGCGCTGTACGCGTATGCACTTTGTCACAACCTCGCCCACCTTCTTCGCCGGCACGTAATGCTAGTCCGGAGAGACTGGCCGTAGGTGCGACGGGTAGCGAGGCGAGAGTTAGTCCGGAGAGGCTAGCCAAGCCTTCGGGGTATAGTTTTGATAGTCCAAGTGCGGGTCATCCTGGGATTCAGAAGACCTATGCACTAGTAAAAAACACAGTTTTATTGGCCTAGTTTGTTTAAGACCGTCCAGACTTATGTGCTGAAATGCAGTAAGTGCCAGGTCAATAAACATGAACGTCTTAAGGTTGGAGAACTACTCCATCCACTGGAGATTCCTCAAGGAAAATGGGAAACATTTCCATGGATTTCATTACCGGTTTACCCAAGACGAGTCGAGGGAATGACTCGGTGTGGGTGGTAGTGAACAGGACTAAAATGGCAAAGTTTATTGCCACGAAGAAAATTGTTAAAACACCAGAGTTGGCAAAACTCTTTATTGAACATCTCTACAAGCTATATGGCCTGCCCGCAGATATAGTGTCGGATAGAGATAGAAAGTTCAACAGTCATTTTTGAAGGGAAGTCTTCAAAAAGTTGGATACTACTCTGAGTATGAGTATGGTAGATCATCCGGAGTCTGATGGTCAAACTAAAAAAGTTAACCAAATACTCGAGGATATGTTGCGTTCTTATGTAAGTAAGAAGCAATCAAATTGGGAAGAATATTTGCCCATATTGGAGTTTGCTTATAACAACTCCAAGCATTCAGCGACGACTGGATTTACACCATTCATGTTAATGTATGGATTCCAGCCGAGATCTCCGATGGCTGTAGGCCTAGAAAAGGAGAAGATTCAATCTGTCAAGGATTTCCTTGAAGATATGAATGATATGCTCGGAGCCGCACGAGAGAGCATTCGTAGCGCTCAGGATCGCGCTAAAACATATGCGGATAAAGGACGAAGAAAGGTGACCTTTGCAGAAGGTGACTTTGTATTCCTCAAGGTTCCTGCGCAGTCAGAAACCATGAAAACGGGAAAGTGTGATAAACTTTCTCCGAGATATTGTGGTCCTTTTAAAATCCTTAAGAAGATTGGGGACGTAGCATATAAACTTGATTTATCGAAGAGTTCTCAAGTTCATCCTATCTTCCATGTTAGTAACCTGAAGAAATCAGTTCACGGGTTAGAGAACGTAGTTTCTCTAGATATTTTGGTGGAATTGATCACTCCACCAAAGATACCACATGAACCGGAAAGGATTCTTGGGTATCGAGACAGACAAACCCGCCATAACGTGTACCAAGAGGTACTTGTTAAATGGATAGATAGGGATGAGGAGGTAGCTACCTGGGAATGCCGTAGTGCAATTTCCAAAAGGTTTCCCCAGTTTGTTTTCGAGGACGAAAACTCTTCTTAAGGGGGGGTAATGTCACGTAGGCTGTAATGCCTGTGGACCGACGGCAGACCGGATGGCCATATCCGGGGTTCATGGGCGGCCAGGCTAGTGTGGACGACAGGCCACACACTATATAGCCTGGGGGGATGAGGGGCAATCCTCATTCTTCCTCTATGGCTGGGTGGTGAGCCAGAGGCCATCCCCTCTTGTGGTAATGCCCGTAGCGGCGTTACGGGAATGTAACATGGGTCCTCTAGGGACAGAATAACTAGGACATGATTTGGAATCTTGAATGAGGTTGTCTGGAATTCTGGAGCTCGATGTCATACCTCCAGGGTCCTCTAGGGATAGGATAATTGGGGCATGATTTGAAAATGTAGTGCCTACCAGAATACCAACCATGCCTCCATGGCTACAAGCCCACTCATCAACATAAAACTTGTCCAGCTGAGACAGGCTGGGGCTAGTTCTCCACCTATTTGATCGAGAGAATCTAAGACTCCCAAGGCTACACCCAAACTCTAGAAGATGCCAAGGGTCTTGTCCCCTAAGAATTGGTATTAACTCCTCCCATGCAAAGTACTCCGCTCCTAAGACTGTGGCCATGCCACCTCCAAGTATGTCCTTCGCTGCCTCTATCATATTGAAGTCATTGCCCATGCACCAAAAATTAGCCCGGGGAAGGGCCTGTCGGACAGTGCTCCAAAAGATAGCTCTACCTGGAGTAGCATTTGGGGCATAAATGTTGAGGAAGCCAACTCTACCCATTGAGCACGTCCTGGAACTATGACTCCCGATCCTGTCACACACGGCAAAAGCTGCACTGAAAAGAGAGACACACTCCTCCCTACGTCCTTTAAGGGCCAAAGGATGGAGACCAAAAAGTATGACTCCTTGGTAGAATCTTCTCACAACAACGGTGGGTATGCCCCTCAGTGTAAGATGGTGCTCCTAGAGGAAAAGAATGTTGATAGGTCCCCCCACCATAGCTCATTTGCAGCTCTCCTCTAAGGACACTTCATCCCTAAAAGAACTTAGGCCCCCCTAAGCCCTAAATGTTCCATGAGACAATCCTCATATCAATCTCTATGTGAGGCGAAACTATCAGAACTGCCCTCCACTCGAAGAGTCTTGGGCGTGGGCTTAGACGGGGAATAGTTGCAATCTGTCCTAGTGATGAGAAGTCATGCCCGAGCACAAGAGTATGCATACTCCATGCTCCATTGATCATAATGGAGATATAAGAAGGGGGAGAGGTACTATGAAAGAGGTATGCATGAACACAAAAAGCAGCACCTCCAGGTTTGAGGTCCCCATCTCCCCTCCCTCGTCTTTGTGGGACGATCCACCAAGATCCATCCTACTGGCCAGAGGCCATCGATGAGTAAGAACATCCGTGATGCAGAGATCCTGCAGATGATGCGATAGCTCAACTGCCACCATCTCTGGATTCCACTCTGTCCTGAGGGCTGCGCTCAAGGGGAAAGAGAAGATCATCGTGCCATTCTCTGCTGGTGTAGAGGGTCTCGAGTGGTGGAAGACCACACATACCCGAATAGGGGCTACAGTCTCCTCAAACCTGTTTGTCCCTTCTGTCCAAAGACACCAGAAGAAACTATAATCCACAGGCTTCCCCAAGATCTTGGGGGGCCCACCTGGAGACTCAGGTGGGAGAGCCCTCACTCGCGAGGCCGCAACGGTCATCTCCACCAACTCTAAGAAACAATGAATCAGGAAAAAAACGGAACTCACCAGCTATCTCCTCTCCAGATCAGGGGTTGTAGGGGGCCAACGGGAATGCCCTGGAGGGGGGGGCATGGTAGGCACGGAGGAAGAGGAAGGGGAAAATGGAGTGACTGCGGGTAGAGTCAAAGGCGAGGGTGGGGGGGGAGGAGGCGAGGGGGAGCGGGAAGGTGGAGAGGATGGAGAGGGATGCTGGTGAGAGGTATCCACCATCGGATAGGAAGGCTGCTCGGGAAGGCTTGACGAAGAGAGGGTGGGGTCAACCTAGCCCACTGGGCACTAAGGGCCAAAGAATAAATCATGACGAGGAATCGACCCCACATCGGGGGGAGGGGGCGCCGTCTGCGAGAGCGAGTGCTATGATAAGTGCTCAAATGGGTTCTCTGACAAAACCGAATCCTCTTGCATGTTGCCAGCTGTTGAGATATCGAGCTCGTCTAGTGAGGCGGTGGACACTGATGACCCGCCTGGGGGATAGGCTCCACACTTACACCACTGGCATGGTTGGTGAGATCTTGGGTGATATGCGGCCAGTGGGATGACAGGCTGTGTGTGACAGCCATTCTAGAGACTGGCATAGTTATAGCGCCAGCTTATTTAGTCGGGTTCACACTATAGAGAACCCGTGTATGTATTGGTTGAGTACCTTCATATTAGGTGTACTCTTATTCTTGTATATGGTGTGTTGAGTGTTGAGTAGAGAAGAAGATGATTTTCAGCCTCTCACCTTGTGTGTTCTCTATTAGGGTTTTGTGAGTGTGTGTGTGTGTGCTTGCAAGAGCTCAAGCTCTCTTCCCCCCTGCATCTTTTCATGGTATCAGAGCCTGGTTCGTGCTAAGGGCTGAGCTACAAGCAAGAGAACCACAGGAAGCGGTACGAGGGTAAGAGCTTCAACTACTCTTCCCTATTTGTGTTGGTGACTACACCCTTGTCGGGAGCTCTACGGGAGGCACCGGCAACGATCTCTGATTGAGGAGCTTTCTTCGCGGGAGTAAAGCTATAGGGAAACTATACTGTTCTATCGGACAACATTTTCTGGGCCGAAAACGCGTTTCGGGCGCGTCTGGACCTCCATTTTTTAGAAAGCAGGCGATTTCGAGCACTGCGGGTAAGTCATCGATTCTCTGCAGAACTCTGTTTTAAGAACTGCAGGAAGACAGATTGATTGTGCAGACACTGTGGGTGCTGCAAAGAGGTCTACAGTTGCCATTGGGTGTATGTATGCACATTGAAGTCACTGGTTGTGACATTTGAGAGTACTACAGTACCGCTGCAGAAAATACAGCAGTTTGTGCAGAAAAACCAGAGTGCTGTTTTTGGTAAAATTGTGTGTTTGGCAAGATGTCAAATGATAGGATAACCAAGATTGTGGCTGAGAAGCTTGATAAGAATAACTTCCATGCTTGGAGGTTCAGGTTGACAAATTTCCTGATGGGAAAAGGCTATTGGGACTACATAGAAGGTGAGCATGAAGAGGCACCGGAGATATCGGATATAAATCTGACTGCCTGCAGATGTGAAAGAATTTAAAGACTGGAACCAAGGAGCCAGGAAGGTTATGTATTGGCTCTCCATTAGTATACAGGACACCATGATTGGGCACATTCAGGATGCCAAGTCCCCCAAGGAGGCATGGGACACCTTGGTAAAGCTCTATGAAACAAATACCAAGGCACGTAAGATACAGTTGAAGAATGAACTTCATACTGTGGAGAAAAAGAGCATGTCTGTGAATGACTATGCGCTGAAGATAAAGGGTATTGTGGAATCCCTTGCATCTATTGGTGTGTCAGTAGATGATGATGACAAGGTGGAAGTCTGTCTACGTGGTCTCGGGCCATAATACAAGGCGTTCAAGACGTCCATTCAGACTCGGGAAAACATTCCCAACTTTACAGATTTGGTGTCTATGCTGATTATCGAAGAGAAGAGCTTGGGTGAAGACCAACAGTCTTCACAAAGCAAAAACAGTTCAGAGCAATAGGCCTTCTACACGAGTTCAGGAAGAGGACGAGGTAGAGGAGGCCGTGGACGCGGTCAAGGAGGTGGCCGAACAGGTAATCAGAATTATGGCCAGCAGCAGCAGCAACAACAATAGTCCCAGAATCAACAACAACAAAACAACAACAACACGCAGGTGGAAGAGGCAAATTCAGAGGCAGGGGGAGTCAAAGAGGCCGTGGAAATTGGCAAAGGCAATATAATGATGCACGTGAATGCTATTATTGTGGTAAGCCTGGACATGTGCAGGCAGAATGTTATAAGAAGCAGGCTGACATGCAAAATAGGAAAGTGCAGCAAAACAACTATGCATCCTCAAGCAGAAATAATGAGGATAATGAAAGGTTGTTTGTTATGCAGCATGTCGTGAATGCCATGTCTGAAAATGTTGATGCAGCACAAAAAGATAATGTATGGTATGTGGATTCAGGCGCTTTGAACCACATGACGAGTCATGGGGAGTGGTTCAAGGAGATGAAAACCCCGGAAAGACCAGGTTTTGTGGAAACAGGGGATGACACTGCTCATCCAATTGCCCATGTTGGAGATGTGCCATTGTCTATGCAGGATGGCAAAGTGAAGTACCTTGCAGATGTACTTCATATACCAAACATAACAAAGAATCTGGTTTCAGTTGGCCAAATGATTGAGCAGGGTTTGCACGTTAGGTTTAACCCTATGGTTGTTATGTTGAAGACTTTAAAGACAAGTGCAGGTTGGTTGCAAAAGGCAACAGAGTGGGCAGAATGTTTACATTGAATGTAGACATGCTTGAAATGAGTGTTGCGATGTTTGCAAATGGTTCAGGAATTGTTGCAGACACAGACATTTGGCATAAAAGGATTGGACATATAAATGTGCAGAGATTGAAGTCTATGCAGAGACAAAAGGAATTGTGACAGGGCTGCCAAAATTCAAAGTGGAAGGTATGCAGAAAATATGTGAAGCATGCCAATTTGGGAAGCAAACAAAGCATGTGTTTCCACGTAACAGATATGTGAGCAGAAATGCACTAGATGTGCATTCAGATGTATGGAGTCCTACGAAGACCATATCTATGGGAGGCTGCAGGTATTACGTGACTTTCATTGATGACCACACAAGGAAAGTGTGGGTATATTTCATGAAGGAGAAGAGTGAGGTGTTCACTCACTTTCAGAATTTCAGAGTTTTGGTTGAAAAGCAAACAGGGAAATATGTAAAGTGCCTAAGGTCAGATGGAGGGGGAGAGTACTTCTCCAATGAGTTCTCTGAATTTTTAAATATCTGAATTTTTAAAGAAGAATGGTATTCGGAGACAGTTTACATGCAGATACACTCCGCAGCAAAATGGAGTTGCTGAGCGGAAAAACAGGCACATTGCTGAGATTGCGCGAGCATTGATGGAAGAGAAGAATATGCCGCATTGCTATTGGGCTGAGGCTGTTTCTACAGCAGTATACATCATGAACAGGACTCCAACTGCAGCCATACATGATGTAACTCCAGAGGAGAGGTTTACTGGCAGAAAACCAGATTTGTCTCATCTGAAAGTCTTTGGATGCATTGCATATGTGCATGTGCCAGATGAGCTGAGAACTAAGCTGGATCCAAAAGCTGAAAAATGTGTGTTTATTGGATACTCCCTTTAGCAAAAGGGATACAGGTGTTATAACCCTGCTACACGTGAGTTGAGGGTAAGTAGGGATGTTGTCTTTGATGAGATGAGCAGCTGGTATGCTGCTGAAAAAGAAGCTGTTGGGGCTGATGTGAGTGGAAGTGTGGTTGCACAGAATGCAGGTCAGCAATCACAGTCTTTGAGTGGACCAGGAGAGTCCTCATCTAGTGGGTCTATTGATAGACCATGGAGTGGCAGGCTGCATCATAATACCAGTCCTGCAAATGTGATTAGTACATCACGTAAAGGAAAAGAGAAAGTGGTTGAGCCCCTTGGTATGCCTGACATTTCTGCAAGGCATTCTCATGTTGATGGAGAGTCTAGTGGCTCAGATATGAGCCTTGATGAGGAGCTTGGGATCCCAGCTATGAGAACACCTGGTGTAAAGAAGGCTATGGAAGCCATGAATGAAAAGCTGCGAAGATCAGGGAGAGTGAAGAACCCTGTGCAGAGATTTACATATGATGGTTATGTGGCACATCACTATGCATATATGGCAAAGGTTGTGCAGGTTGTAGAGCCCACATGCATTCATGAGGCTGTTGGAAATGTGTGTTGGGAGAAAGCTATGGATGAGGAGATGGATGCACTATATGGAAATGAGACTTGGGATTTAGTGCAATTGCCTGAAGGCAAGAAAGCCATTGGATGCAAGTGGGTGTACAAAGTTAAACATAACAGTGATGGAAGCATAAACAGGTACAAGGCTAGATTGGTAGCCAAAGGATATGCGCAGACATATGGGATTGATTATGAGGAAACTTTCAGCCCAGTTGCCAAGATGGCAACAGTGAGAGTTGTGATAGCAGTGGCTGCGTCAAAGCAATGGTCTTTATATCAGATGGATGTAAAGAATGCATTCTTGCATGGGGATTTGCAAGAAGAGGTGTATATGTTGCAGCCACCTGGTTATGAGGATGTGGGTCACCCCGAGCATGTTTGCAGGTTGAAGAAAGCCTTGTATGGCTTAAAGCAAGCACCAAGAGCATGGTCTGACAAGATTTCTGAATATCTTGTCACTATTGGCTTTCATGTAGCCAATGCAGATTTCTCGCTGTATGTGAGACATGGTGATAGAGGAGTTGTGCTTGTTGTCATCTATGTAGATGACTTGATCATTACGGGGGACCATGATACAGAGATCTTTGATGTAAAGATCTTACTTAGACAGAAGTTCGAGATGAAGGATCTGGGGGAGCTCAGATATTTCTTGGGCATTGAGGTGATTAGGTCACCACATGGTATTGGATTACTACAGAGACAGTATGGCTTGGACATGTTGTCCAAGTATGGTATGATAGGCTGTAAGCCTATTTCTGTGCCATTGGATCAGAATGGCAAGTTGAGTGCAGATTCAGGAGAGATCTTGGAGGATCCTACTATGTACAGGCACATAGTAGGAAGTTTGATCTACATGACGATCACCAGACCAGATTTGAGCTATGCTGTTGGATTGGTGAGTCAGTTTATGTAGGTTCCACGGAAACCGCATTTGGATGCAGTGAGACGCATACTGAGGTATGTGAAGTCTACTTTGCATTGTGGACTATTCTATGAGACTGGGACAGAGATATGTGTACATGGGTACACAGATGCTGATTGGGCTGGTAGTATCTCAGATAGAAGATCTACCAGTGGATTCATGTTTTCTTTGGGGAGTGCTACTGTGACTTGGAGCAGCAAGAAGCAACCTACGGTTGCTCTATCGAGTACAGAGGCCGAGTACAGAGGAGCTGCTATGGCGGCATGTGAGGTAGCTTGGTTGAGAAAGCTACTTGCAAATTTGCATCTATCAGTGGATAGACAAGTTATCATTTTCTGTGACAACATTAGCAGTATACAGTTGGCCAGGAACCCAGTATTTCATGCTCGTATGAAGCATATAGAGGTCCACTACCACTTTGTCAGAGAGAAGGTCTTGGCAGGAGACCTTGACCTTGTTTATGTCAGCACAAAGGATCAAGTAGCTGACATCTTCACCAAAGCATTGGGTACAGAGAAGCTCCACAGATTCAGGGCTTCGCTTGGTGTACATGAGATGGAGTTGAGCTCGAGGGGGAGTGTTGAGATATCGAGCTCGTCTAGTGAGGCGGTGGACACTGATGACCCGCCTGGGGGATAGGCCCCACACTTACACCACTGGCATGGTTGGTGAGATCTTGGGTGATATGCGGCCAGTGGGATGACAGGCTGTGTGTGACAGCCATTCTAGAGACTGGCATAGTTATAGCGCCAGCTCATTTAGTCAGGTTCACACTATAGAGTACCCGTGTATGTATTGGTTGAGTACCTTCATATTAGGTGTACTCTTATTCTTGTATATGGTGTGTTGAGTGTTGAGTAGAGAAGAAGAAGATTTTCAGCCTCTCACCTTGTGTGTTCTCTATTAGGGTTTTGTGAGTGTGTGTGTGTGCTTGCAAGAGCTCAAGCTCTCTTCCCCCCTGCATCTTTTCACCAGCTTGGTGCACACGACAATGATGCTCAACTTTGGTGCTTGACTGGTGACCCGAGCGGGGGCCAAACTTCTGCTAGTCTCTGGCTAATGGGTCAGCAATGGTTGGAAACTGTGCTCCGCGGCCTAGGAACATGATCCTCCCTTGGCCCCCCTGGTGGCGAGGACTTGAGGGGAAGTAGGAGGGGGAACCACTAGGGGTGGTCTCCTAGAGTAACGTTGAGGGCAAGCTTTGACCAGATGACCCATCTGCCTACAAATGAAACGTTGGCTTGGAATGCCAAAATACTCCACTCTCTGTAAAATGGGGTTGCCCTGAAGGCTGGGAATCAATATCATGTGAGGTAACACAGATGTGGAGGAATGGAATCCCAGTTGCTTGTGTGAGGGCCGAGTTGAATTTGCAACAATGTGATGGGCTAAGGTGGATCAAATGCAAGAATCATCATGATTAGCAAAGCAATTAGAGTGATTAAAGTAAGATTAGTGTACAATTAATCTAATAGCACAATGTAGGCATGGATACTCAAAAAACCAACAAATTCTCATTAGGCCAATGTAATTAATCTAATAGCACAATGTAGGCATGTACAATTAATCTAATAGCACAATGTAGGCATGGATACTCAAAAACCAACAAATTCTCATTAGGCCAATGCCTCAATTTATAGCTTTTACATCCACAAGAAGGTGCCAAGCACCCACTCCATTGATTTCTCCTTGATTTGTGCCACACCTCCCCTACATCTGGGGACACCTCCCCTACATCTCGGGCACCTTTTCCTAGAATCTTTCTCCTTGATTTGTGCCACCTCCCCTACATCTGGGGGAACCTTTTCCTAGAATCTTTCCACACCCCTATATTCACTCATGCTATCCTTGATTCTCTCATTCAGTAGATTCTTCTCACCTTTTCACTGCTACCCACTCAATTACAGACTCCATTTTACAATCTCTAGCTAAGGGCTTGTTCTCGCACACACCCATTCACTTGCATATTTCAACACTTTTTGTGATTTTTTGTGCTATAGAGAAGGACCATGTCTCCCTCATTTCATCTCTTTGTCCTTGAGTGGTCATCAAACCATTGCTTGCGTCTTAGGTTTTCCACAATCATACCATACACAACGCTTACACGCCTTTCTTCAAGTTTCTCAAGCTTAAAGAGTCGGTCACTCTTAGAACATTGTTGGTGAGTCTTTCCTATGCCGCTACCTTAATTCCGGAAAGAATTCCATAGGCATGATCGCTTCAGCTCCATATGTTAGGCTGAAAGGTGTAGTGTTAATGGTCACTTTGTATGTTGTGTGATAAGCCCAGAGTGCAGCCGATAACCAGTCATTTACAACTTACCTCTACAGTCTTGGTTAAGGTGGTGCATAGAGTCTTGTTAGTGTTTTCTACTTGGCCATTAGCTTGGGGGTAATAGGGTGAAGACTTATAGTGCATGACCAAGAATTGTTGTATAGCAAGAATTGTATTACCTCATTTATGAAGTGGGTGCTATTGTCATTGACAAGATCAAGGGGACACCTAAAGAAGCGAGTGATTACACACTCATAAAGGAATTTAGCCATGGACCTTGTGTTAGCTTTCCTTGTGGCTCAAGATTTGACCCATTTTGTGTAGTAGTCCACTTTGTGTTGCTATAATATACCGAGCTTGGGTGTGTTGGGAAGTCGAGCTAATGGGACTAACAAAAGCAATGCCCCATTTCTCGAATGGTTAACGACATGACGGGGTAGAGGGGCATTATGTCCTTATTGTGCAGAATCATGCTCCATTGGCATTCATCACATTGCTTGACATATGTGGCCCATGTCTCCAAACAAGCTTGGCCACCATAATCTTTTTAGGAGGATCTTCGAAGTAGTGATATCTGCTACGAAGTGTCTACTGCAACTCCAGAGTGGGGTTATTCCAAAATAGAGATTTTGTAAGATTCCTCCTCAACCTGAATACCAAATAAGCCTCTACTTCAATCCCTTGTAATCGTTCTATGTTTTTGAATACAAGAAAATATTATTTTTTCTTATTTGGCATAGTGAGATAAAAATTTCTAGAGAGTGGTAAATCAATATTGGGATATTTTTGGATAAATAAATTTTATAAATATAAAAAAAAAGTGTTTCCCTGAAATAGAAAATCAAAATAGATTTTCCAAGGAGCAATTGGAATTAATTAAAAATGATTTAGAAGACCTTAGCCTAAGGGTCAAGATTATGGTCCAATTAAGGTTCCTATATGGACTAATAAGATTAATCCAAGTGTTGGGATAAGATAAATCCAAAGAATAAACGAAAATACCCAAAAATGAGTAAATGCCAACATAAGATGAAGAGTTGACTTAGTAATAGAATTGTTAGTTAAAAATTATGAAGTATTGATAAAAAATGAGATATTTTGGAGTAATCATTCATTTTTGACACATTGGTAAGGAGAAGGGGGCCCTTCAAGAAGGCGCCTATTTCACATGTGTGGATGAGTTTTAAACTAAAAAATAATAGGATATTTTTATCTCTCCTCTCTCCTGGATCAAACCAAATAAAAAAGGGACCCAAACTGGTCCAAATCTTGTCCAAATTCAGCCAAACTGAAGCTGGAAAATTCTAGAACTCAGTTGGACTCAGTTAGTGGCCTCCCTCACCTATAAATAGACCCTCATTCTTTTGTATTCTCATCTATGAACTAAACTATGCCGGTATTACTCTAAGATAAGCTTATTTTCTACTATCCTCTAATCCTCTACAAATTGAAGAGATTGGAGCTTCTCTCTCTCTCTTCATCTTCCTTGGAGACTTCATCAACATACCAAACCAATTGATTGGTTGGGGGCCTCTACTTTGATTAAAGAATCAAGCAATCTAGGAGGTAAAGTGTGGTTTATAGTCTTTTTTTTTTAAATCTCCAAATGATTCTCTCTTCTCAACCCCTCTCAAGCTTGAGAAGCATTCAATTGAATGGTTTTTTAATACAATTGAAGTTCTTTAATGAATTGTAGTGATAAAACACATAAATTTCCATTTATGCTTAAATTATAATGTTTTTTTAAGCATTTCTCTCTCTCTCTCTCTCTCTCTCTCTCTCTCTCTCTCTCTCTCTCTCCCCAAAGAATGGTGATTCCTATGACCTATTCTATATTCAAATGAAGCTTCTCATGAAGCAATTCTCTAATCTAAAAGTAATTTCTATGCTTGTTAAATCGAGGCCAAATAAGTGGCTTTTTAATACTTTTATGCTATTTAATTCATGGAAAAATTAGGAAACAAGCCCATAATTGGATATTGATCCAATTAATGGTTATTCTATCATATGATATTACTAAACTTTATGTTTTCAAAATTATTGAGAATTATCAGTAATAGTAGCAGCAGGCGGAGCTAAAATTTCTGAAAAATTAACACATAAATCATTTTCATTCATAATATGAAAAGAGGACTTCCTACCACATTCTAGGATTAATCATCCTAGATTAATTGAATGATTCTCATTATAATCATGGAAAAATTAATTTTTATGTTTATGCATAAATAGTTAATTAGAAAAAAGAGAAATTTATAGTAATCCATTTTTATGTTAAAAGAGTAATCCCCATGTCATGGAAATCCATGTATTCCAATGAAGTAAGAGAAAAATTGAGATGCTAAAATAATGTATACTTTATTTAAAAATTAAAGAAGGATTTTAGTTAAATTTATCTTTTTGCATAGATAAATTTAAATGATGAAAGAGGAATTCCCACCATATTGGAATTCAAATATTTAAATAAGGAAAGTGTAATTCCTAGTGTAAAGGAATTAATGGTGATTTTTATTTAAATTTTAAGAGAAAATTTAGTTAAATTTATCTTTTTGCATAGATAAGTTTAAATGATGAAAGAGGAATTCCCACCATATTGGAATTCAAATATTTAAATGAGGAAAGTGTAATTTCTAGTGTAAAGGAATTAATGGAGATTTTTATTTAAATTTTAAGAGAATTCAGTTAAATTTATCTTTTTACATAGATAAGTTTAAATGATGAAAGAGGAATTCCCACCATATTGGAATTAAATATTTAAATGAGAAAAGTGAAATATTTAGCTTAATGAAATCAATGAATATTTTTATGTAATTTTTAAGAAGAATTTTAAATAGATTTAATTTATGGTAAAAGAGGAATTCCCACAATAATTGGATTACACTCACTAAAATGAGAAAAAGAGGGATTTCAAGTTTATTTAAAAAAATAGGTATGATATTTAGTTAAAAAGAAGAATTTTTATGATAATTAAGAAAAGATGGATTTGAATTAAATTTTAGTGTCAACAGATGAATTTCCACCATAATTCTACCTAATGAATTAAGGTTGAGAAATTAGGTGATAGAAGGAATATCTTTGGAAATTTTAATTGGTAAAATCACTAAATGGATATTTACCTAAAACTAGATGTTTATCTAAAGGGAAACCTTGTAGAACTAAACCAAATGAATTTGGTTAGACTACGAGAGGGACGCACAGTAAATCTACTTGTCCATCTCTCGATCTGAATCAAGTAAAAACTTCGTGAGACCAATTCCAGTTTCTAATCACAAAGAATAGACTACTGGAACTAAACTAGTTTTTCCTGAACGAACTCACCAAGAATCTAGTTGGACAATCAGACTGAATGATGGGTAGATTACCCTGATGAGAGATCAAGGATCCTCGTTTTATGAAACTCGGAATTATGAAAAAAGGGTTTTTGGAACCAATCTCAAATTGGAATTTTACTTGCATTGGAAACTCTGTTTTTTTATTCAAAGGACTATTTTACGCCAGAATGCTGGAGGAAGCATTTGGCGTATGTTTTTCTAAGAGGAGGTTCATTGGAACAGCTGGAGGCAGGGAGGTGTCAAGGGACGTCGCTCGCGGCGGCGGCAAAGCATCCCGAGGTCTTGACCAGCCTCGGTACAGTTAAAATGGTGCGCTGTCGGTACAATGGGCGAGGATCGACGAAGCGGTCCCTAAGTGAAGTGCTAGGACACCTAAGGAGAATCCTAGAGGGTTCTAACCAAGCAATGCACGGGCTCACGGTTGCTAGGACACCCATGCGTACGTCGAGGAAGATTTCGGATGGACTAAAAGGAAAGATTTTTGGGAACCAAATTTTGATACTAGATCTCGTTGGTTGGCCAGCTAGTCTTCAACGAAGAGTCCAGAGGATATTATTGTAATACAATGGAATCAAAATTTTAGAAATTGATGATCAAAAATATTATGATTTCTATTGAAGGATTGTTTTAAAGCCAGTCGAATCTGTTATAAATGGCAATTTTATATTGGGTGTGTACATGTGGTATGCCTACCTTAATTTTTGCATGAATCGCCGGCTAGGGGGCCTGGGAACTCTTTTCCTGGGTACTCGGGCAAAAACACAACCAAATCTTTATAAAGGAATCCTACCAATGCAGTGGTCGGGTGGTTGGATAACCCATGGGCCGGTGGATCGGAGGATTCCTAAGAAACAACTAGATACGATTAGTCACGTTAAGTAATTTAATCCTGATTGAGAAGACCTTGTTCTGTGGGAGGGGATCAGCGGCTGTGCCTCGTAAATGAGAAAAAAAGCAGTGATTCCATGGACCAAGTGCAAGTCTCTTCTTGATCTGACTATGTGACTTTAGGTTTGGTCAGATCAGTTTAAGTAGTTAAGACTTTGACTCGTTAGAGTAATTCCCCTATTTTAGAAGATTTTTCCCATGGCAGAATCGCCCGTGCCTTCCGGGCGAGGGGAGTCTTCCGAGCCCGGTCTCGGAGGGGGACCGCTCGGGCTAGCCTCTCATCCCGACGGACATCCGCAGGCGAGGCCCCGAGTGTGGATCCCTGCCCCGCATGGGAAGCTGATGCCACTTCCGCCTCGCCGGCATGGGCACCGCCTAGGGGGCATGGACCTCACAGCTAGTATCAGAGCTTTCTTTGAAAGCTGATAAGGATAAATGAATTCTTATCAGAAATTGATAATAAAAAAACTCAGAAAAAAGCATTTTTCATAATGTATTTTCATTCCGCAAGTCTCATTAATCAAAGAAATTGTTTTTTTAGATGGAAGTTCCATACTTATCTGGTGTTCCCGACCTCACCCAGTCACAAGACATGACTACGTTCGCCTTCGAGCATCTCATCTCTTCCGCTGCAACTCGAATAAGCCGCCAAGTCAGACTCGCACTCCATTTTGAGGATTTATATTTTCTTGACCCAATGGGGAGAGATGGCAACACAAGTGGTTTGCAGGGCAGTATGTACATGCCTTTTGCAATCAGCATGCAATGCTGAGGCAGAACCTCTCATTGGCCCCATGATTATGATGAAGCTGAAAGTGGTACATGGTGTCATTCTATATCATTCAACGCCTCGAAATTTCAGACTTTCATGCCAAATCTACAAACTCCTTAGTTGCTTTATTCCTAATAAGGAGAAGATAATATCTCCCTTGGCAGTAAGAGAACGTTTGTATCAGGGCATGGCTATGGCCCAATACCGCCGTCTTATGCCTCTCCCGAGGAGATTTTGATTTCTGGAGCCGAGCTGCTCTATGTACATATTGCAACTTTTATATAAATAAAGAAATGTTTTTTGTAGAAAAATTCCCTATTGTATAAGTGATTGTTTATGGATGAACTAATAAAGAAAAATCTGTTATCGGACATATGTCATAGATCTCTAATAAGATCATTTATCTTGTTTAAGAAATTGTTTTCCGAATCCCTTAAGTCTTAAGATCTCGTGGACGATATCAAAATAAAAATTTAATAATATATATTTTTGGCAGAATCATGAGATGAGGAAACCATGGCCGTCAGCCAGACCCTCTCTCTGAAGATGATGAGCTTGACCCCGACGTTCGCAAGGCTCTTCATAGAACTCAGCCATAACCCTTCAAAGGAGAAGGGGAGAACCTAGGCGAGGCTATGGAGGAGAAATGGGTGGAAGCTATGTAAGAATATTTTGACGTCACGGGAGGCTACAATGAGCGAAGCAAAATGGCTCTTGCCAGGCTAAAAATAGTGAAAACAGCCAGGTAGCATGGAGGAACCATTGTGACACCAACTGTCAGGCTTTTTTCTGTAAAGGTGTTTTGAGTCCGTGTACATATGGGATGCGTGGTGTGCAATAAAACTTTACCCTGAATGCCGTGGCAAGTGTACAGGCTGAGTGGTTTTGTTGTGAGCTGGTATATGCATGTGTTTTTTTTTTAAAGGGAACAAAAGCTGGAGATCTGGAAGCTTATTGCAACATGCGGTGTGCAGATGGTTACTAAGCATAGCACCGACTGGGAAATTGATGGGCAAATGTCGTATTTGGTAATTATGATGCTGATGAAGACTGTGGATAGCTCCTGTTTAGGAAAGGTTATGGGCGCCGTATATCAAGGGAAAGCAAGGTCATGCTGGCCTCATGTATGATCCAGAGCAAACCATTGGTGCCATGTCCTATCATTTTAGCAAGGTTTGGGGAAGCCCCTGTGGTGGTAGGCGCACTCTTTCAGACAGTCACATACGCCTATCGATTCCATGCCATGGCTAGCCACAAGGTAGGTGTACACCATGTTTGGTCATCAAAGTAAAGGGAGTTGTGCCTAGAAATGCATCTTGGCATTTTGTATATTTATAGCATTACACATTGTATGGGTGAACATCACAAGCTCAAGTGATGATGATGTATCTTGTGAGGGGCTTCTTCGACAAGATAAGGTTTGGTGATGGTCGAGGTATGGGTTGTATTGAGGCATGACCATTAATAATGGTAACAAGGTAGTTTTTGACCATGTATTTAAGGTATTATACAAAGGCATTTGAAGGTTTTTTACTAAGGTATTTAATACCTTAAATACCATCTCCACGTTGGAGGTGACGAGAGCAAGCCGATTCTGCTAAGGAGCTGGTTGCCAGAGGATTCCAAATTGCCGAAAAGAAGCGGTCACGACTGAAATAGCAGGAGCATGGGTATAGCGTGTGGAAGGTGGCAACCAACAAAAAAGGAAGAGCTGGCAGGGAAGGGGCTAACAGGCGCTGCAGAGAAAAAAAGGAAGAGGCGTAGCAGCAAACAAAAAGAATAACCACTGTTTGGAGCCTGGAGCGTGAGACGGGAGGGGGTCCATGAGAAGAACGTGCTTCCTGTAGAGAAGGTGCCAAGGGTGACAGTGAGAAAGCAGAGGCGCAAACAGAGACCCTCCGCAGCAGAGCAGACTGGTGGCAGCTTCGAAGTGAAGAAATGAAATCGCCTTGCAGAGGTGTGTGGGCAGACGAAGCCCTGGAGAGAGAGAGAGAGCCAGAGTAGTTGGGCGTAGCTGCTGAGTAGAGAGACGTGGGAAGGTGGCCTTGTTTGAGGGCCGGGTCAGTCTGCAGAGCAGCTGGGGGTGGTATAGCCGTCCTTTAGAGGCTACCAACGTGGAGCGCAGCTGGAGCAAACAGGTAGCGCTGGTGATTCTGATGGAGGGGCCCGTGTGTTTGGGTGGCTAGCTGCAGCCATAGGCGCAGAAGAGAGAAGAGGGTGGCGGGTATTGAAGGCGATTGAGGAAGGTGCCTCCTCTGGAGAGTGAGAGAGAGGAAGGGATGGCCGCCTCTGGATGCAGAAACAGAAAGGGCTGCGGCTGGTGGACTGGAGCGATTAAAAGGAAGGAAGGGCGTCAGTCTGCTGCGGTGGCTGGGTACGTCAACGAAGAGGGCGTTGATGACTGACAGAGTAAAGCCGGACAAGCAAGGTGTGTTGCTGCGGAGGCTGGTCAACGTCAGGAAATCTAGGCTTAGTGTGGTGATAAGCATACGGCTGTTGCTGATGGGCAGTGTGTGTGTGTGTGAGTTGTTTGTTGTGAGTGTGTGATGTAAATGAGAGTGCGAGGAAGAGTGGGTCAAAGCTTATAAATTAATAAAATTTATGGTGATGGATCACCCCTTGTAAATGGACAAACAGGGTTTGTGTGATATGTGAATGGCTTAGCCTTGCTGACAGATTAAAGGCTTTTATTATGAAATATGTGAGCTGTTGAAACTGCCTTACTTTGGGTATCTCTGGGTGGTGTAGAGAGAGAGATATTTTTTCTTTCCAGCTAGAGAAGCTGGTGGTGCCCCTTGTGCTTGTGAATGTTCTGAAGGTGGTGAGTCGGCGAGCTATAGTGGCCTTTTTGTTTTCTTGAGCTACCTCACACCAACCATCTGGACAGAGATACTCAGTCGTCCTGGAATGACCTTAAAACCTATTTGAGGAAGAGATTTTGTTCTCCTGGGTTTTTGAAAACCAAAATGAATGAATTCTTAGAGCTAAAGCAGGGGAGCAAAACCATCGAGGAATATCACCACGCCTTTGCTCTTCTACTCAAATATTCACCACCTCTAGATGAAGAGCAACTCATGGGGCCAGGTTCATTCGGGGAATGAACGAACCCTTGGACACATTGGTCAAGAATGCCAAGCCAGTGTCCATGGCAGAAGCTATCAGAATGGCGAAGGACTTTGCCAAAGCCTTCATCGTTAGTCTCGCCAAAGCCAGCTCCCTCATCCTTTAAAAGATTTCAGACACTGGGAAGTTCTTCCAACTTTTTGCCTCCAAAGAGACACCAATGTCCTAGCCAAAATGTGGAGACGCGAAGCTTCAAAAATGAAGGAAGACCTTTCCCTCGAAGTACATTCTTAGGAACTCCGGCTCTCTCTAGAATGCAAAGGGCAGAGCTTCGAAGCGAGAACAAATGCTTCCGATGTTAGGGATTTGGGCACCAGCGCAAGGATTGCCCATCTCCTTCGGTGGGCCAAGAAAGCCAGGGTCTCAGAGTTCAGAGACCGACTCCTTCATATCAGTACCCCGCACCAAAATCAGGGTAACCCAAGAAGAGTGCCAGCTCAGCCTGCAGCCTCCATGCAAAGAAGTCTCCGAACTCCCTCCTAGAATTGGAATAACCAAAGAGAGAGAGTTAGACTGCAGCAGAGCAGTTTTCTTAGCTGAGGAAGTAGAGGAAGAGAAAGGACAGATCTATGCAGCAATAGAGCATCAGGGGAATAACCGTCAATTCTCAATCCTCCAAACTCAGGTAGAGTACTAGGGTAAGCAATTCAAGCTTTTAATTGATTCAGGCAATACTAATTCTTTTATTTTCCCAGGATGTTTGTGTAAATTAGTCCTAAATCAAAAATCAGGGAAACCTATGCAAGTGGAATTAGCCAGTGGGAAGATTCTTTTCACTCACCTTGAGACTGACCTTATTTAGTTTAGCCTAGATGGGAATGTAACAGAGTGCCAGTTTTCAGAGTCCTACCCCTGGGAATATATGATGGAATCCTTGGAATGGATTTGCTCCAAAAGAATCAGGCTGACATTCATTGTCACAAAGGAACCATCTCTTTCCTTGGCCTTCACGGGAATAAAGTTCAAGGAATTGGAATTTCTAGATCCCCAGTGCTACAATTAGTCAAGGCTTCCAAATTATTAAAAGGGCTCACAAAGAGGCAAGCTGTGTATGTTGTTAAAATGAATCCATTAGACATAAAATGCAAGGATAAAGAACCAGAGTGGTTAAGTGAGTATGCAAATGTGTTTCCTCCTGAAGAGCTGGCTGAGATGCCTCTATCTCGTGAAGTAGATCATGAGATCGAATCAACCCCCAGAGCTCAGTCTCAGTAGCCCAGCGTGCATACAAAATGCCAGTCCCTAAAGAAATAGAACTTAAGGAACAGTTAAGACAACTGTTAGAATAGGGATTCGTTAGACCCAATGTCTCACCTTGGGGTGCACCCGTTCTCTTTCAAAAGAAGAAAGATGGAACGTTAAGACTCTATATTAACTACTAGAGAGGACTGAATCAATTAACAATTAAGAATAAGTATCCTATTCCTAGGATTGATGAACTTCTGGATCAGTTAAGTGGGACCCAAATGTTCACAAAGATAGATCTCAAATCTTTGGATAGATAAGTTGCATAGATAAGTTTAAATGATGAAAGAGGAATTCCCACCATATTGGAATTCAAATATTTAAATGGAAAAAGTGGAATTTTTAGCTTAATGGAATCACAATGGATATTTTTATGTAATGTTTAAGAAGAATTTTAAATAGATTTAATTTATGATAAAAGAGGAATTCCCACGATAGTTGGATTGCACTCATTAAAATGAGAAAAAGAGGGATTTCAAGTTTATTCAAAAAAAAGGTATGATATTTAAATAAAAAGAAGAATTTTTATGATCATTAAGAAAAGATGGATTTGAATTAAATTTTAGTGTCAATAGATGAATTTCCACCATAATTCTACCTAATGAATTAAGGTTGAGAAATTATGTGATAGAAGGAATATCTTTGGATATTTTAATTGGTAAAATCACTAAATGGATATTGACCTAAAACTAGATGTTTATCTGAAGGGAATCCTTGTAGAACTAAACCGAATGAATTTGGTTAGACTACCAGAGGGACGCACAGTAAACCTACTTGTCCATCTCTCGATCTAAATCAAGTAAAAACTTTGTGATGACCTATTCCAGTTTCTAATCACAAAGAATAGACTACCGAAACTAAACTAGTTTTTCCTGACCGAACTCACCAAGAATCTAGTTGGACAATCAGACTGAATGATGGGTAGATTACCCTCAAGGATCCTCGTTATTAAACCTACTTGTCCATCTCTCAATCTGAATCAAGTTAAAACTTCGTGATGACCAATTTGAGTTTCTAATCACAAAGAATAGACCACCAGAACTAAACTAGTTTTTCCTGACCGAACTCACCAAGAATCTAGTTGGACAATCAAACTGAATGATGGGTAGATTACCCTGATTAGAGAAGATCAAGGATCCTCGTTATTATGAAACTGGGAATTATGGAAAAAGGGTTTTTAGAGCCAATCTCAAATTGGAATTTTACTTGCATTAGAAACTCCATTTTTTATTCAAAGGACTGTTTTATGCCACAATGCTAGAGGAAGCATTTGGCTTATGTTTTTCTAAGAGGAGGTTCATTTGGAACAGCTGGCAGGGAGTCGTCAAGGGACGTCGCTCACGGCAAAGCCTGCCGAGGTCTTGACCAACCTTGGTACGATTAAAATGGTGCGCTTCCAGTACGATGGGCGAGGACCGACGAAGCGGTCCTCCCTGAGTGAAGTGCTAGGACACCTAAGGAGGATCCTAGAGGGTTCTGACCAGGTGATGCACGGGCTCGCGGTTGCTAGGACACCCATGCGTACGTCGAGGAAGATTTTGGATGGACTAAAAGGAAAGATTTTTGGGAACCAAATTTTGATATTGGATCTCGTTGTTGCTTGGCCGGCTAGTCTTTAACAGAGAGTCCAGAGGATATTATTGTAATACAATGGACTCGGAATTCTAGAAATATTATGATTTCTATTGAAGGATTGTTTTAAAGCCAGTTGAATCTGTTATGAATGGCAATTTCATATTGGGTGTGTACGTGGTATGCCTACCTTAATTTTTGCATGAATCGCCGGCTAGGGGGCCTGGGAACTCTTTTCCTCCGTACCCAGGCAAAAACACAACCAAATCTTTATAAAGGAATCCCACCAATATAGTGGTCAGCGGGTGGTTGGCTAACCCATGGGCCGGATGGGGTAGGCTGGATCGGAGGATTCCTCAGAAACAACTAGATACGATTAGTCACGTTAAGTAGTTTAAATCCTGAGAAGACCTTGTTCTGTGGGAGGGGATCAGCCGGCTGTGCATCGTAAATGAGGAAAAAAGCGGTGATTCCATGGACCAAGTGCAAGTCTCTTCTTGATCTGACTATGTGACTTCAAGTTTGGTTAGATCAGTTTAAGTAGTTAAGACTTTGACTCGTTAGAGTAATTCCCCCGTTAGAAGATTTTTCCCATGGCGGAATCGCCCGTGCCTTCCAAGCGAGGGGAGTCTTCCGGGCGCGGTCTTGAAGGGACCGCCCGGGGTAGCCTCTCATCCTCCCAGATATCCGCAGGCGAGGCCCCGAGTGTGGATCCCTGGCCCGCGCAGGAGGCCGACACCGCTTCCGCCGCCGCCAGCATGGGCACCGCCTAGGGGGCATGGACCTCACAGCTGGTATCAGCGCTTTGTTGAAAGCTAATAAGGATAAACGAATTCTTATCAGAAATTGATAATAAAAAACTCAGAAAAAGAATTTTTCATAATGTATTTTCATTCCGCAAGTGTCATTAATAAAGAATTTTTAATCAAAGAAATTATTATTTTTAGATGGAAGTTCCATACTTATCTGGTGTTCCTGACCTCACCCAATCACCACAAGACATGACTGCGTTCGCCTTCGAGCATCTCCTCTCTTCCGCTCTGCTGCAACTCGAACAAGCTGAGTCAGACTCGCACGCCATTTCAAGGATTTATATTTTCCTGACCTAGCGGAGAGACGGTAGCACAAGTGGTTTGTAGGGCAGTATGTCCACGCCTCTTGCGACCAGCGTGCAATGATTTTGATGAAGCTGAAAGTGGTACATGGTGTTATTCTATATCATTCAATGCCTCAAAATTTTAGACTTTCATGCCAAATCTACAGACTCCTTAGTCGCTTTATTCCTAAAGAAGAAGATAAAAGCTCCCTTGGCAGTAAGAGAACGTTTGTGTCAAGGCATGCCAGTACCGCCATCTTATACGTCTCACGAGGAGATTTTGATTACTGGAGCTGAGCTGCTCTATGTACATATTGCAACTTTTATATAAATAAAGAAATGTTTTCTGTAGAAAACTTCCCTGTTGTATTAGTGATTGTTTATGGACGAACTGATAAAGAAAAATCTGTTACCGGACATATGTCATAGATCTCCAATAAGATCATTTATCTTGTTTAAGAAATTGTTTTTTGAATCCCTTAAGTCTTAGGATCGTGTGGACGATATCAAAATAAAAATTTAATAATATATATTTTTGGCAGAATCATGAGACGAGGAAACCGTGGCTGTCGACCAGACTCTCTCTCTGAAGATGATGAGCTTGACCCTGACGTTCGCAAGGCTCTTCATAGAACTCAGCCCACAGGACCCTTCAAAAGAGAAGGGGAGAACCTGGGTGAGGCTGTGGAGAAATGGGTGGAAGCTATGGAAGAATATTTTGACGTCACAGGCTACAATGAGCGAAGCAAAATGGCTCTTGCTAGGCTAAAAATAGTGGAAACAGCCAGGGTAGCATGGAGGAACCATTGTGACACCAACCATCTGGATAAAAATACTCAGTCCTGGAATGACCTTAAAACCTGTTTGAGGAAGAGATTTTCTCCCCCTGGGTTTTTGGAAACCAAAATGAACAAATTCTTAGAGCTAAAGCAGCAAGGGAGAAAAACCATCAAGGAGTATCACCAAGCCTTCGCTCTTCTACTCAAATATTCACCACCTCTAGATGAAGAGCAACTCATGGCCAGGTTCATTCGGGGAATGAACGAACCCTTGGACACACTGGTCAAGAATGCCAAGCCAGTGTCCATGGCAGAAGCTGTCAGAATGGCGAAGGACTTTGCCAAAGCCTTCATCGCGAAAGTCCCGCCAAAGCCAGCTCCCTCATCCTTTAAAAAGATTTTAGACACTGGGAAGTTCTTCCAACTTTCTGCCTCCAAAGAGACACCAAGGTCCTAACCAGATGTGGAGATGGGAAGCTTCCGAAATGAAGGAAGACCTTTCCCCCGAAGTACATTCTCAGGAACTCTAACTCTCTCCAGAATGCAAAGGGAAGAGCTTCGAAGCGAGAACAAATGCTTCTGATGTTAGGGATTTGGGCACCAGCACCGCAAGGATTGCCCATCTCCTTCGATGGGCCAAGGAAGCCAGTGTCCCAGAGTTCAGAGACCGCCGACTTCTTCATATCAATCCAATCAGGGTCCCCCGCACTAGAATCAAGGTAACCCAAGAAGAGTGCCAGTTTAGCCTGTAGCCTCCATGCAAAGAAGTCTTCGAACACCCTCCCAGAATTGGAATAACCAAAGAGAAAGAGTTCCACCTCAGACTGCAGCAGCCAGAGCAGTCACCTTAGCTAAGGAAGTAGAGGAAGAGAAAGGACACATCTATGCAGTAATAGAGCATCAAGGGAATAACCATCAATTCTCAGTCCTCCAAACTCAAGCAGAGTACCAGTGTAAGCAATTCAAGCTTTTAATTGATTCACGCAGTACTCATTCTTTTAGTTCCTCATTATTCCTAAATCAAAAATCAGGGAAACCTATACAAGTGGAATTAGCCAGTGGGAAGATTCTTTTCACTCATCTTGAGATTGACCTTATTCAATTTAGCCTAGATGGGAATGTAACAGAGTGCTAGTTTAGAGTCCTACCCTTGGGAATATATGATGGAATCCTTGGAATGGATTGGCTCCAAAAGAATCAGGCTGAAATTCATTGTCACAAAGGAACCATCTCTTTCCTTGACCTTCACGGGAATAAAGTTCAAGGAATTGGAATTTTCGGATCCCCAGTGCTACAATTAGTCAAGGATTCCAAATTATTAAAAGGGCTTAGAAAGAGGCAAGCTATGTATGTCATTAAAATGAATCCAGTAGACATAAAATGCAAGGCTAAAGAACCAGAGTCGTTAAGTGAGTATGCAGATGTGTTTCCTGAAGAGCTGACTGAGATACCTCCATCTCGTGAAGTAGATCATGAGATCGAATTAACCCCCGGAGCTCAGCCCACCAGTAGCCCAGTGTGCATACAAAATGCCAGTGCCTGAAGCCATAGAGCTTAAGGAACAGTTAGAATAGGGATTCGTTAGACCCAGTGTCTCACCTTGGGGTGCGCCCGTTCTCTTTCAAAAAAGAAGAAAGATGGAACGTTAAGACTCTGTATTGACTACACAGGACTAAATCAATTAACAATTAAGAATAAGTATCCTATTCCTAGGATTGATGAACTTCTGGATCAGTTAAGTGAGGAAACACCAACTTTTTGCAAAGAAGAGCAAATGTTCTTTCTCTATTGACCGGGTGGAATACTTGGGATTCATAGTGTCAAAGGATGGGATTTCTCCTGACCCCACAACAAAGATCCAAGTAATCATAGAAGAACCCAAGTGAGTAAAGGAAGTCAGAGGATTCCTAGGGCGGATGGTATAGGATCTTTATACCTAGGTATGCTTAGATAGCATCTCCTTTAACTAACCTTCTCAAGAAGAGTACACTTTTTCAGTGGACTGCAATGTGTTAGAGTGCCTTTGACAAGCTAAAGACAGCCTTAGTAACCAACCCTATCCTTAAATTGCTAGATTTTACCAAACCCTTTGAGGTAGTTACTGATGCCAGTGGGTTTGCCTTAGGCGGTGCTCTGATGCAGGAAGGTCTCAACATGCGTCAAAGGAGATGGATGCAAACCCTGCAGGAATTTGATTTTGAAATAAAGTATCGGTTGGGGAAAGAAAATGTGATTGCAGATGCGCTCAGCAGAAAAGCCTCCTTACTTGCAATAACAGTGGTGTCAAATCCCCATTGATCAATGAAGAAAAGGAGAAAATCTTGCAGGACAAATTCTTTGCCCCTATTGCTACCCTTGTGATGTAGGAAAGCAAGACTCCTTAGGAAATGAGTCAAGTTCTTAGATACAAACTGGATGAAGGATGCATGTATTATAATAATCGGCTATGTATCCCCAATGATGAGGGAATAAAGAGAAGAATTATGAGAGAAGCTTATGATAGCCTGATAGAGCTGGACATCCAGGGTTTATAAAAACCTATATGTCTGTGAAGAAAAGCTTCTTCTGGCCTAAGCCCAAGACTCAAAAAGGATGTACTTGATCATGTGCGGAAATGCTTGATGTGCCAAAGAGTCAAGGCAGAGAGAGTCAAGATGCCAGGGAAACTGCAGCCTCTAAACATTCCACAGATGAAGTGGGAATGCATCAGTATGGACTTTGTCACTGGATTACCTTCACTGCAATCAGCTTACAACTCCTGCCAGAGTTTTCCTTAAGGAGATCTTTAGATTGCATGGTTTACCCAGGAGGATAGTAAGTGACAGAGATCCAAAATTCACATCAAAATTCTGGACTGCGTTCTTTGAAGCAGTAGGAACTTTCTTGGATCTCAGCACAGCCTATCACCTCGAAACAGATGGCCAGACAGAAAGGGTGAATCAGGTAATAGAAGATATCCTTCGGTCATGCTGTGGCAGGGAACCCAAGAAGTGGTTAAGTCATTTGCATCTAGTCGAATTCGCTTACAATGCTTCTTATCATCGAAGCATTGGGATGAGTCCTTTCAAACCTTTGTATGGACAAGATTGCCTTACACCGTTAACTTGGTCTGACCCATTGATCAGAGTCGAAATGTCTAGACAAATGCTTGATGACATGGACCAGCAGATGTAATCAATCCGTAAAGATATAAAGGTAGCCCAAGATAGACAAAAGCATTATACAGATAAAAAGAGGTCAGAGAGAGAGTTTGAAGAGTCAGATATGGTCTTCATTCGAGTACGACCAAAAAGAAGTTCCTTATCCTTAGGGAAGTACAAGAAGCTCTCTCCTAGATACTGTGGGCCATATGCTGTCATAAAGAAAGTGGGCGATCTAGCCTACAAACTTCTTCTGTCTCCCCATCTCAAGGTACATGATGTATTCCATGTCAGTTTGCTATGTCAGTTTGCTTAAGAAGTATATACCTAGCCCGAGTCACATGCTTGATGATGAACAATTGATCTCTCCGACTCAAGGCCAGGTGGTACTCCAACCTGAGGAAATCCTTGACGTTCGCGAGAAGATTCTCAGGAACAAAGTCCTCAAAGAATTCTTAGTAAAGTGGAAGTTCTTCCCTCTAGAAGACGCCACCTGGGAGAAAGAAGAAGAGTTGGCGAAGGATTACCCCCACTTTGCGAGATGAGGTCATCTCGCGTTTTTCAAGTGGGAGAGGATGTAAGATTCCTCCTCAGCCCAACCTGAATACCAGATAAGCCTCTACTTCAATCCCTTGTAATCATTCTATATTTGTGAATACAAGAAAATATTATTTTCCCTTGTTTGGCTTAGTGAGATAAAAATTTCTAGAGAGTGGTAAATCAATATTGGGATATTTTTGGATAAATAAATTCTACAAATATCAAAAAAATATTTCCCTAAAATAAAAAATCAAAATAGATTTTCCAAGGAGCAATTGGAATTAATTAAAAATGATTTAGAAGACCTTAGCCTAAGGGTCAAGATTTTCTGAAAGTTTTCGATTATGGTCCAATTAAGGTTCCTATGGACCAATAAGATTAATCCAAGTGTTAGGATAAGATAAATCCAAAGAATAAAAGAAAATACCCAAAAATGAGTAAATGCCCACATAAGATGAAGAGTTGACTGAGTACTAGATTTATTAGTTAAAAATTATGAAGTATTAATAAAAAAATGAGATATTTTGAAGTAATCATTCATTTTTGACACATTGATTAAGGAGAAGGGGGACCTTCAAAGAGGTGCCTATTTCACATGTGTGGATGAGTTTTAAACTAAAAAATAATAAGATATTTTTATCTCTCCTCTCTCCTGGATCAAACCAAATCAAAAAAGGGAGCCAAACTAGTCCAAATTCAGCCAAATTGGTCCAAATCTTGTCCAAATTCAGCCAAACTGAAGCTAGAAAATTCTAGAACTTTGTTGGACTCAGTTAGTGGCCTCCCTCACCTATAAATAGACCCTCATTCTTTTGTATTCTCATTTGTGAACTAAACTATGCTGGTATTACTCTAAGATAAGCTTATTTTCTATTATCCTCTAAAAATCCTCTATAAATTGAAGATATTGGAGCTTCTCTCTCTCTTCAATCTTCCTTGGAGTCTTCATCAACATACCAAACCAATTGATTGGTTGGGGGCCTCTACTTTGATTAAAGAATCAAGCAATCTAGGAGGTAAAGTCTGGTTTATGGTCTTTTTTTAAAAATCTCCAAATGTTTCTCTCTTCTCAACCCCTCTCAAGCTTGAGAAGCATTCAATTGAATGGCTTTTTAATACAATTGAAGTTCTTTAATGAATTGTAGTGATAAAACACATAAATTTCCATTTATGCTTAAATTATAATGTTTTTTTAAAAGCATTTCTCTCTCTCCCCCAAAGAATGGTCATTCCTATGACCTGTTCTATATTCAAATGAAGCTTCTCATGAAGCAATTCTCTAATCTAAAAGTAATTTCTATGCTTGTCAAATTGAGGCCAAATAAGTGACTTTTTAATGCTTTTATGCTATTTAATTCATGAAAAAATTAGGAAACAAGTTCATAATTGGATATTGATCCAATTAATAATTATTCTATCATATGATATTACTAAACTTTATGTTTTCAAAATTCTTGAGAATTATCAGTAATAGCAGCAGAGCTATGGTAAAATTTTTGAAGAATTAACACACACAAATCATTTTCATTCAAAATATGAAAAGAGGACTTCCTACCATATTCTAGGATTAATCATCCTAGATTAATTGAATAATTCTCATTATAATCATGGAAATTTTGATTTTTATATTTATGCATAAATAGTTAATTAGGAAAAAGAGAAATTTCTAATAATCCATTTTTATGTTAAAAGAGTAATCCCCACCATGACAATGGAAATCCATGTATTCCAATGAAGTAAGATAAAAATTGGGATGCTAAAATAATGTATATTTTATTTAAAAATTAAAGAAGGATTTTGGTTTAATTTATCTTTTTGCATAGATAAGTTTAAATGATGAAAGAGGAATTCCCACCATATTGGAATTAAAATATTTAAATGAGGAAAGTGTAATTCCTAGTGTAAAGGAATTAATGGCGATTTTTATTTAAATTTTAAGAGAAAATTTAGTTAAATTTATCTTTTTGCATAGATAAGTTTAAATGATGAAAGAGGAATTTCCACCATATTGGAATTCAAATATTTAAATGAGGAAAGTGTAATTCCTAGTGTAAAGGAATTAATGTTGATTTTTATTTCAATTTTTAGAGAAAATTCAGTTAAATTTATCTTTTTGCATAGATAAGTTTAAATGATGAAAGAGGAATTCCCACCATATTGGAATTCAAATATTTAAATGAGAAAAGTGGAATTTTTAGCTTAATGGAATCAATGGGTATTTTTATGTAATTTTTAAGAAGAATTTTAAATAGATTTAATTTATGATAAAAGAGGAATTCCCACGATAATTGGATTGCACTCATTAAAATGAGAAAAAGAGGGATTTCAAGTTTATTAAAAAAATAGGTATGATATTTAGTTAAAAAGAAGAATTTTTATGATAATTAAGAAAAGATGGATTTAAATTAAATTTTAGTGTCAATAGATGAATTTCTACCATAATTCTACCTAATGAATTAAGGTTGAGAAATTATGTGATAGAAGGAATATCTTTGGATATTTTAATTGGTAAAATCACTACATGGATATTTACCTAAAACTAGATGTTTATCTGAAGGGAATCCTTGTAGAGCTAAACCGAATGAATTTGGTTAGACTACGAGAGGGACGGACAGTAAACCTACTTGTCCATCTCTCGACCTGAATCAAGTAAAAACTTCGTGCCAATTCCAGTTTCTAATCACAAAGAATAGACTACCGGAACTAAACTACATTTTCCTGACCAAACTCACCAAGAATCTAGTTGGACAATTAGACTGAATGATGGATAGATTACCTTGATGAGAGATCAAGGATCCTCATTATGAAACTGGGAATTATGGAAAAAGGGTTTTTGGAACCAATCTCAAATCGGAATTTTACTTGCATTGGAAACTCCATTTTTTTATTCAAAGGATTGTTTTATGCCACAATGCTGGAGGAAGCATTTGGCTTATGTTTTTCTAAGAGGAGGTTTGTTGGAACAGCTGCTGGTGGGGCAGCGTGGGGAGTCATCACTCAAGGGACGTCACTCGTCTCACGGCAAAGCTTGCCGTGAGACGAGTGACGTCCCTTGGCAAAGCTTGCCAAGGTCTTAACCAGCCTCGGTACGATTAAAATGGTGCGCTTCTGGTACAATGGGCAAGGGCCACCCCCAAGGCAGGCATGGCCCTCCAGACTAGTGGGGATGAGTCTGGGTTTGATAATTCACACCAATTTTCCCGAGCGTAGGTGTATGAATATGTGGAATTGCAATGCTGGACCCCTCTGCGAACAATCTATTTTTCTGTGTTTTTTTTGGGAATGGTAAGGCCGTACGCTTTCAAGATGTTACAGGCATACGTTTTGTTGAGGACACTGGCATACGATTCAGAAGGGAGATGACATATGCGTACGCTTCTCGGAAGACACGAACATGGCTACAGGAAGGAACAGACGTGCACTTGTGAAAGATGAAGGTATGCGCGCGGAAAAGTTACCACGGCCATTGCAAAGTAGATGGTATGAGTGTGGCAAAGATGACACGAGCATACGCTTGCTATGGCAAGAGAGAAGGAACAGGCATGGCAAGGTTGAAACAGGTGTATGCTTCAGAGAGAAGGAACAAGTGTGCGCTTCACATGGTATGGTCATACGATCTAAATGGTATGGTTGTTCACTTTCAATTTTTAGATATTTTTAATGGTGTAGGTCTAAAAGCCACCTACAAATATTCCTTGGCAGTACAGTTGTACCCCTTATTTAATGCAATTTATGCTCAATTAATGTAACTTATGCTCAATTAATGCAATTTATTCCCTTTTAAATGCCCTCTGCCAAATTAAAGGTTGGAGATATCAAAAGATATGCACAAGAAAATGGAACGGGCATGGCAAATTTGCTCCATGGCAATGGCAATAAGAATGGAACGGGCGTACATTTCTAAGAAACTCATCCATAATGCAAATTTTGCCTACTCTCTCCTCCTCTGATTTCTACTGATTTAGGTGTTTACCAATTGTTTTTTTGAGTTTTAGTTTTTATGGGGGACTAGAGCTAGTCCCTAGCTACATAATGATACCTAGAATGCATAAGGAAACCTAATTAATTGATATTTATTAGATGATTAAGCTTTTGTGCAAATTTAACAAAAGTTGGACAAAATTCAAAAATTGTATGAATCTCAAGAGCAAAATCAAACACCTACTTGTGTCTCCCACATTTGATGAAGACTTTGATGCTCCAATGCTTTATTGATCTCCATAGCTCCGTAAACAAAATCAACATACAAGCAACAAGCTCAAACAACATGCAACAACTGGTGGATTTGCACTCCAACCAGGCAAAATGAAGGCTCTGGCAAATAAAATGTGTGGAGGACCCTAAGCTAAGTGCTCTCCCCGACAGCGGTGCCAAAAATGTTGACCTAAACATACTACCTTGCATAAGAGAAGGAAATAAGAAGAGAAAGAAACCATGCAAGGGTTGATTCAAAGAATAACACTTACCCAATCCTAATGAGGGTTAACTCCCCTTCTTATGTGAGGCTGCTAGGGGCTCACTCCACCACCACTTGTGTCACCCAAGTGGAGATTCACAAGCTAGGTGAAGAGCAAAGAAGAAGGGAGCTATGGAAAGCTCTACCTTCACTCAATGCCAAAATTCATGCAAGAGGGATCTTGATGGAAAGACAAGATAAGGGAGAGGAGAAGAGAAGCTAGATTAACACCATCCCTACCATGCATACACAACAATCAAGCAAGCAAGCATATACAACACAAGCAAGCAACCACAAGCTCAAGATAGTAAGAGAGAGAGAGAGAGAGAGAGAGAGAGAGAGAGAGAGAGAGAGAGAGGGAGTGCAAGACTCAATTGAGACAAATGGGATTTTTCCTTTTCATATTCCATAAAATGTCTTATATACATGAGCTCACTTTTTACAATGGTGCTACTCATTTACAATTGGGAGCCTAAAATTAGCTTTCTAGCTCTATGTACATCTAGCTCATTCTTATGATGACCGGCATTACACAAGCCGTAAGCTCAGTTATCCTATATCTTTTTTATCAATAAGCGCTTTGCAACACAGCGGTTAAAAAAGGATAAGCTACAAGAAGTGTGACCACGCTTGAAAAATGATGTTAACCGGAGTGGTTAACATGAAATATCTCCCTTATCTTATGAGTCCAAAGTAATTGGTTGAGGAGATCGATAAGCTAATTGACATGGGTTTCATTTATGAGAGAGATCATGTTGAGTGATTATCACCCATAGTGATTGTATCAAAAAAATATGTGTGTACTTGAAAAAAGTCAATATAGTAGCCATTTAAGATCATTACCCTTTACTGCTATATAGAATATGCATTGAAGGGATTCATAGAAAAAGACGCCTACAACTTCTTGGATAGCTTCTCACAATACAACCAAGTATTAATTGACCAAGTTGATTAGTATAAGACAACTTTTGTTGTGAAATGGGATGTATATGTCTATAAGGTTGTGCAATTTGGTCTTGCTAATGGTCCTAACCTTCCATCAAAGTATAGCCTTCAAGATCTATATTTGGAGATTCATGGAGGTATTTATTGATGACCTTTGTGTGAATTCCCTATGATAGGAGCACTTAGCACATTTATATGAATCCATTTGAAATTTAGCACTTAGCACGTTTATAAAATGTTATCAATGTTATATTGGATCTCACTCAATCCAAAAAAGTGTTGCTTACTTAATGAAAATTTCTTGGGACATATTATCTCCAAAAATGGTCTTCTCATAGACAAGAGAAAGGTTAGATCGATTTTGAAATTACCACCATCAAACCAACTATAAAGGAGTAAAATGTTGCATGGGGAACGTGTGTTATTATTAAATATTTATACTCATTTATACTAACCTCACATGACCCTTGTGTTTGATTGGACGTAAGGATGTTAACAAGCTTATGAGACAAACCTAAACATAGATTGGCTAATCCACTAATATTATAGATCCCAAGATGGGACATAGTTTTTCATGCTTATCTAGATGCATTAAAATATATTATAGGTTCTAAGATGGGACATAGTTTTTCATGCTTATTTGGATGCATTAAAACATATTATAGGTTCCAAGATGGGACATAGTTTTTCATGCTTATATGGATACATTAAACTTTTCTATTGGATGCATAACCTAGTAAACACAATATGGATTTTTCTATAAGCTTTTCTAGTTAGCAATTAAATGATGGAGAGATGAATACAACACCATGGAAAGGGGGGGGGGCTATAGCTATGGTATATGCCATAAATAAAGCTAGACATTAACTTTTGGCTTTAAAAATTGTATTATTTGTTAATTATTAAGCCTTATTGTAGTCAAAAGAATTCAACACCATGGAAAGGGAGGGGTTATAGCTATGGTATATGCCAAAAGTTAGACATTAACTTTTGGCTAAAAATTTATATTTATTGTTAATTAATAAGCCTTAGTGTAGCCAACAGACCCTGCATAATTAAAAGGATTATCAAGCCTTAATGTACTTAGTCAGTATACCCTGCATAATTAAAAGGATTATCAAGCCTTAATGTACTTAGTCAGTATACCTTACACAATTAAAAGGATTATCAAGCCTTAATGTACTTAGTCCAGTATATCCTACATAATTAAAAGGATTATCAAGCCTTAATGTACTTAGTCAGTATACCTTACACAATTAAAAGGATCACAATCTTCTAGATACTCCGTTGTTCCAGCTTGATTTGGTATCAGAATGGGGCAAAGAAGTTGTTATTACCTTATAAATTATTAGGTCAAAACAAATGCAGATTATTTATCTAGAGTGACCAACCACCAGGAGCCACAAGTAGGAGTGGATGATGATCTTCTAGATGCTCCATTGTTCCAACTTTATTTGGGACTAGAATGGGGCAAAGAAGTTGCTTATTACCATGTAAATGGATTGGCTCAGAACACACCAATCAATAAGGATAGGGGTAGAAGACTTATTAAAAAGAAGTCATTCCTTAACAAATGTCGGGAAAAGTATATTAGAGAGGAAAGGATGGGATCCTATGAAGTTCTGTATGAAGTTCTGTATAAGAGAATGAGTTTCTTGCAATTTTAATGCAAGCACATAAGGGGATAATGGACACTGTAACAAAAAATACGGTTTGCAAAGTTATACATTCTAGCTTATGGTGGCTAGGTCTGTTTGGGAATGCAACCTTGGTGGAGTGTTCACTTTATACATATGTAACATAGCACCTTAGTGTGTATGGAGAGGGGTTTGCTTAATTGAAGGACTTACATGCAAGTGATGATTAAATATATAGTTTATTAATGTAATTTACTCATGAAAGTGGGGAGCAATGATTAAATATATAGTTGATTAATGTAATTTACTCATGCAAGTGGGGATTACATACAAGTGGAGATTTAACATATAGTTAATTAATGTAATTTACTCATGCAAGTGGAGATTCAACATAAGTTAAATAATGTAATTTACTCATACAAGTGGAGATTACATGTAATTAAGTTGTTAAATTAGTTTACTCATGCAAGTGGAGATTAAATAGATAGTTGTTTACTCATGCAAGTGGGGATGAAATAGATCATTGTTTAATGTAATTTATTCCATTTACATGTAAGTGGGGATTAAATATATACTTGTTTAATGGCTTATGTTGGCCAAGTCTGTTTGGTAATACAATGTTGGAGGGTTCACTTTATGCATATGTCCCATAGCACCTTATTGTATGGAGTGGGGTTTGCTTAATTAAAGGACTTAGGTCTGGAACTAGGGAGGGTTGATTAATGTAAGTTGGGATTACATGGCAAGTGGAGATTAAACATATAATTGCAATTTACTCATGCGAGTGGGGATTGCATGGCAAAGTAAACATATAGTTATTTAATGTACTTTACTAATGCAAGTGGAGATTACATGGCAAGTGAGCATATAGTTGTTTAAAACTAGTTTGGTAATAGGACAAAAAAGTGTCTGTGGAGATATTTATGTCTTGTTTTGTGACCAACTTTATGAAATTATTTAGAATACATGGATAGTGAAAATCAAAGGTTCCCTTTTATCATATCATCAAGTATATAGAATGGAAAATTGAGATTTTTTTGGATCACATTGGTTACCTCTAGGCTTTTCAATTTCGTAAGAATTCATAGGCCAAATTATAGTCTTAATGTAGAGCTGTTTGGACTATATTTGGATCAAAGGCTTTAATTAGCCAATTTCTCATTGCTTTCCAAAGTTTTTGGATATGAATTGCTTCATAAACATATATATGGTGTAACATAATCCATATTAGGCTACCGACCTTACTAAGGCTCTCCAAGAATACTTTAGGGGTAATCGAGCTCCTCAGAATAGCCATATGTACCCAAGAAGAG
Organism: Cibotium barometz; assembly: GCF_041138505.1. Taxonomy (NCBI): domain Eukaryota; kingdom Viridiplantae; phylum Streptophyta; class Polypodiopsida; order Cyatheales; family Cibotiaceae; genus Cibotium; species Cibotium barometz. The sequence goes on from NC_141092.1 coordinate 41,870,739, forward strand.
AGCAACAATGGTGTTCGGTTTGCTTAGGACCACATAGCACGAGTGAATGTCCTACATTCAGAGTCAAATTCAATGGGAATTGCAATGCATGTGGTAAGTATGGCCATCTACAATTCCAGGACTCTGTCATTCGAGTTGATCTTGAGAATGGTCGTGCACATCCTTTAGGAAGCAAGGTTATCATTGATAATCGATCGGATACCACTATTCACTCCGCCCCATTAAGGTATTGCTATACATGCAAAAAAGAGACTGATGATGGGAAAGATTCTCCTTATATGGATGTCCTACCGGGTATGACTGAGTCGGATAACGTGGATTGGGTACACCTAGCGGCAACCATAGACACATGGGGAAATAGAGGCACAAGTTGGGTAACACCTGAGGGGCAAGATATGCCACCATTAGTGCCAATAAACATGATAGGTGTTATGCACTTGACTCCTGATGGCGAGAAAGCGGCAACCTCCACTGACACTGAAAGTGGCGAAGACTCTGACCAATGCAACTCTGAGTATGAATCTCAAGAACAAACTGACCGTGAGCCTGATGGGGGGGATGAATCAAATATTCACCCAAATGTGGAAGCAATGTGCTCAAGGCCTAGGACGGTGACCTCCTACAGTTCATCCGAAAGTGAGGGGGACACAAGTGAAGATCGACCAAGTGAGTTCGAATCTGACAGAAACAAAAATCAAAAACTTGGTAAGAAGAAAACGAGCCATAAGCGCCAACGCTATCGAGCTAATGTACGCACTGCAATAAACAAGGAAAGATCCACTGCAAAATGGCTTAGTTATGTAGGAGCCATTGATGCTCATCGGAAGTTAGCGGATAATTGGGGACAATACCTCCAAAGTGTCATGTGGTGTATTCCGCAACCTCATGACGTCGCCCAATTAGAAATCTAAGAGAAGCCGAAACTAAGTCGTACTGCAAGAAGGCGGCAAAACCAAGAGTTGGCTCAGCAACAAAAGGAAGCGGAATTGAAAGAAAAAAGCCTGGCACAACAAGAACCAGTAGACTTACACCCTGCACCCGAGCATTTCAAATCATTTACCACAGGGGAACGTAAAGTGGTCTACACAAAAGCCCAACGAACGCCTACCAATGGGAGTAGCGGTGTCTACGATGGCCCTGCGGTAGTTAAGGAGATAGACTTAGCAGATCCGGGTGAGGAGTCTAAACCAGTTTTTATTGCTCAAGACCTCACCAAGGCGGAAGAAGCTGCACTTACGAAGCTTCTTAAAGAATTCAAGGACATATTTGCTTGGACATATCATGATATGAAGGGTGTTCCACCCTCGGTGGTGCAACACACGATTCCAATGATTAGCACTGCTAAACCAGTCCAGCAACGTCCCTACCCAATGAATCCTAAGTACGCAAAGATTGTACAAGAGGAAATTGAAAAGCTTGTAAAATGTGGATTCATATACCCTATTGAGCACTCAGAATGGGTTTCTCCGATAGTCATCGTACCAAAGAAGAATGGGAAACTCAGAGTGTGCGTTGATCTCAAAAAGGTTAATGCAGCCACCAGAAGGGATCATTACCCCTTGCCATATTCTGAACATGTGCTTGAAAGAGTGGCAAGCAAAGAGGCATATAGCTTTTTAGATGGGTACTCGGGTTACAATCAGATCACAATTGCAGTCGAGGACCAAGCTAAAACAGCATTTATCACGGAGTTTGGAGTGTTTGCCTTTCGCGTCATGGCTTTTGGCTTGACCAATGCACCTGCAACATTCCAATGATTGATAAACACGGCCTTTAAGGAATATCTAAGGGACTTCTGTGAAGCTTTCTTAGATGATCTTTGTGTTCATTCCTCTTGGGACGAGCACTTTTGATGTGTTTACGAAAAATATTTGAAAGGTGTAGATTATATCGCATCTCATTGAATCCTTTCAAATGCCAATTCTGGGTTAAACACAGAGTTATCTTAGGGCATATAGTGTCCAAAAATGGGATTTCCACTGACGAGAGTAAAATCAAGGTCATTCTGGAATTACCTCCACCCACCAACTATAAGGGAGTCCAACGCTTTATGGGCCACGTTGGTTATTATCGAAGATTTATTCTATTCTTCGCCGAGATAGCTCGACCATTGTACAAGCTTCTCATTGAGTTTATTTGGACCGAAGAATGTGACCGTGCCTATGAGCTATTAAAGAAGGCCTTGGCGAGTGCTCCAATCTTGAGAATGCCTAACTGGGATTTACTCTTCCATGTGCATATCGATGCATCAAACTTTGCTATTGGGTGTGTGTTAACTCAACCTGGAGAACACAAGCTAGACTACCCCATTAGCTTTGCCAGTCGCGCCAGTTGAATGATACTGAGATGAACTACACCACTACGGAGCGAGAAGGGTTGGCAATGATATATGCAGTAAGGAAATTTTGTTATTACCTCCTTGCCACCAAGTTTGTTTTCTATGTGGATCATCAAGCATTGTTGTATCTGGTAAACAAACCATGCTCCACAGGAAGAATCACACGATGGCTATTGATTCTTCTTGAGTTTGATTTCACTGTTGTTGTGAGACCTGGCAAAAAACATGTTATGGCTGATCATTTGTCTCGCATACCTAATGGTGAGGCTCCCACGGGAGTTGATGATGACTTACCTGACACTTCCCTGTTCATGGTGGAGACAATGCCTGAATGGAGTGAGAAGATTGTTAACTTTTTGGTTAATGGCTTTCCACCCAAGGAGCTTCGTAAAGATCTAGCTCGAAAGCTGATCAAAGAATGCGAACCCTATTGCCTGATAGCCGGGACTCTTTATAAAAGAGGAAAGGATGATGTTCTTAGGTGTTGTGCCCGAGAGGATGAGTATCTATACATTTTGCAAGAGGCGCATATGGGCGTAGCCGGTGGTCACTTCTCAGGAGACTTAACTGCGAGAAAGATCTTACAATCAGGGTATTGGTGGCCCACTATGTTCCAAGATGCATCACTCTTTGTGAAGGGTTGCGATGAATGCCAACGATACAAGAAACCCCAACGGAAAGATCAAATGCCCCTACATCCGATCAAAGTAAACCAACCATTTGAAAAGTGGGGTAGACTTTGTAGGTCCAATAGCCCAGTGACCCGAAACACACAATCTCGCTATATTATTGTGGCCACTGACTATATGACCAAATGGGCTGAAGTGAAAGCGACACGTAAGGCAGATGCAAGGACAACAGCCAAGTTCCTCTTTGAAAATATAATCACACGATTCGGTTGTCCTTTTGAACTTGTGAGCGACAATGGTATGCATTTTATAAATGAAGTGATTAAGGAGCTCACAATAAATGAAGTGATTAAGGAGCTCACAACAAATTTCATGATATCCCATCATAAATCTACTCCTTACTATCCGCAAGCGAATGGCCAAGCCGAGAGTACCAACAAGACCTTAATCTCTGTTTTGACAAAGACAGTTGAAGCTCATCGCACGGATTGGGATCTAAAGCTTACGACAGCTTTATGGGCCTATCGTACTGCGTACAAAGTGGCTATTAATTGCACACCATTCAAAATGGTATATGGCCAAGAAGCAGTCATGCCGTGGGAATTTGTCATTCCTAGTCTTCATGTTGCTACTCAAGAGGGTTGGGATGGTAATCCCTTAGCAGAGCGTCTGTATATCCTTGAGCGGCTAAACGAAGAAAGACAATTGGCTGTGCACAATGCCCTTGTGGAGAAGGATAGAAGGAAAAAATGGTTTGATCGCCACCTGAAGGACAAAGACATCAAGGTTGGGATAAAGTCCTAATGTATGGAGTGCGAAACGAAAAGAAGAAGCTCAAATATGCTGGTAAGGGACCGTATAGAGTATGTGAAATTACCCCGCAAGGTACCATCAGAGTGGAGACTCTCGACGGAGTTGAAACCATTGGATTCCTTAATGGGAGTAAATTCAAAAGATACTATGACCCCCTAAGCCAAGAGGAGTTATATGCAATCCATCAAAAGAAGGCAGCTAAAGAACAAGCTGAGCTTAAGAAAATACAAGCGAGAGTTGAAGCCAAAGAACGTCAACAGCGTGCTAGGCGCCAACGAGAAGCCAACTTGGGGGTTACACAAGCATTTTTCGAGGAGGCAGACGAGGATTCACTGGAATCTGACCCACCTCTAAGATACCCAATTGAGTTACAGAGTCCTTACGGAGAGGTGCTGTATAATGCATTATTGGATACAGGAGCGCAACACAATTTGCTATCATATGGCGTGTGGTGTCAACTTGGAAAACCACCTTTATCCAAGAGTGCTATCCAAGTTCAAGGTATCAACAAGAAGAAAACCCCTGTCTCAGGAATTCTGCACACTCCGGTTGCCTATGATAAGGGGACCGTAATTCAAAGCTTTTTGGTTATGCATGCTGGTACTATGGAAGGCACTGTAAACTTAGGGCGCAAATGGATGATGGCCACCAAGTGCAATATCGATTGGGCAACTAGACGAGTCACAACGCAAGAACCAACACTAGGTCTGACCGCTCAAAATCCCGCACCTAAGTCATCCACTCAAATATTAGATAATGAAAAATCACAAAGTCCAGTGGCAAAACCATCTTCGATTGTTGGCCACCCCTCTAACGCTTCAACGCCAAGAGTGGAAACAGGCAAGGTGGTCTCTAAAGCTCCGCTTACTATGACAAAAAAACACATACAAATGGGTCCCAAAATCTTCGATAATAGCTACTTCCCCTGCTCAATCTCGTTCAGCCACCAAGAAGCCTCGTAAAAGGAAAGCAGCTACCCACCCGAGAAAAGGCAATGTAACATCGCGATGGATCCCTAAAAAATTATTAGTAGCCCAAGGGTACTACGAGGGGAATGACCAGATTTGGGTCCCTAAACATAAGCTGAATCCTTCTACATCACCTGTAAAACCTTGCAAACCAATTGTTGCCACCCCAATGACAATTCAAGACCGTGGTAAGGGAAAGGTAATAGAGTGCTCCGCACCACTTCTTCCAGAGTTAGTTTGGATTCCCAAACGATATCGATCATTACCACCTAGCTCAGGAAGGGGGGAGCCACATGAAGCTTCTAGCTCCTCATGCCAGACACACACTCATATAGAAGTTTCTACATGCTCTACACCTACTCTTGTCAACACCCAACAAAAAACCGATGAGTCTACGTCTCCCCTTGTAATAGTATCGTCGGAAACCATTTCCTCCATTCGTCAATGGGAGCGTACACTACCATCTCTGCAATTGGATGTGGCCACAAGGGTCATAAAAAGCTATCTGCCCACATCACAACCTATGACCCGCTGGACAAATTGGTTCCAAGAGGCTGCAACATCATTGCAAATAATATGATCTACCCAAGGAAAGGGGGAGCATGTACTCACGCTCAACATTCTAATGCTTCCTCCTTAACCTTCTCCCCTGACCATGTAATTGCCAAATTCAGCTTCATACATTTTTATTTTTTTTTAACAAAGAAAAGAAAAACAAAAAATAGTAAAAAGAGCAAGAGCACAAAAAGAGGATAAATATCCGTATACAATCAAGAACTAGATTGACCTGTCATAAACCTACTGATGCTATATCTGTGTTTGCAGATATGGCAGATGCACGATCATCATACACTTCATCCACTCCCACCTTTGGTGAGAGGTATCATCTATACCTTTCTCAGATATTTCACATGTGCTATCCTGTAATTGAAACTGAATGGGATCATATAGATGTACTAGCCAGAGAGGAAAATGTTGAGGAATTAGAATGGCTAATTCACCTATTGACCATGACTGACCCCTACTCCGTAGAGGAAATATCCCCGATAGCCCAATGCTTTCCTTTTCCACAAAACTATCCTCGCATGGTTACATTCTTGATGAGTTTATGTGGATGGGAAAATGAAAAGGAAATATCTGACAATGATGAATGGACGGATGAAACTCATGGCACTACTGAGGTTGACTTTATTTATTTGGATGATGCGGATAGAGGCTTAGCCTTAGGGCTAGAGCCAGGACTCTACAACATCCTCTTACTGTCAGTAGTAGTGTGGTGATTGGTAGGTAGGTTAGTGTTTTCAAATTTTTTCTAGTTTGGATTCCTTAAACGAGTCTTTAATTTTTTACACTGATGTGCCTCTCGAGGTATAGTGCTTGTTAGTTGATTGTATAGGTTAAAAAGTTTGAGGTGGGTTCGCTTTCAAGTCCTGAGACTGCCGCAACGTTCATCAAAATATATCTACATCAAATTGCAAGCTGTCTCGTCAAATCAAGGAGATCTCCAATTTCAGGTGTAATTCTTCCATGCCCACTCTCTTTAATTTTTTACTGTTCAATTAATTGCATGAACTATAATGCATGACCACATGGAAATTGTCAATGTACTACTTAGTTTTTGAAGTTGCCTAACGTGCTAGTGTGAATCATTAATGAGTTTAACCTTATTGGATATATTCTTGAGAATGCATGCAGTCTTTAGTTAACCTTGGAATACGATTGTCTTAGGTCTAGGGTCAAACCATCTTAATGTTTGACACCTGGCCATGTGTGTGTTGACCTCTAGTACATAGCTATTACCCCTTTATCGAAAGGATGCAAGACAAATTATAGTTCAGGAGAGCGAAGATTTAAAAAAAAATAAAAAAAGCCTACAATAAATGGCAATACAAGTCTATGATGTGCTTTAATGTTGGCCTATCGCCTTATTGATACTTGGTAGGCGAGGAGTATTCTACTCCAGACCGATGCCTTGGTTGGTAGGGGGTAGCCTTGTCTAAGGTGAACTAATAGATTCCTGGATAATGCCTTGTGTTAAACATGGTACCAGGATCGATGTTAGTTTTGCCTTAGGAAGGTCGCCATTGTGTGTAAAAATTGTCACGTGCATTTTATAAAAAAAATAAAGGCAAAGGCTCCTGTAACTCTAATGTTTCTTGTGTCCCTAGACTCGTGGTATTAACTTGTTCTTAGAGCAGACACAGTGTGGTCATCTGTTTATTTATTAAGTTTGGTTATTTTTCTTGACTTAGGCCAGTTATAAATCTTGATTAACCTTTGACACCTTGCTAACTCTTGATTTACTTTCAATAATTTTAAACTCCTGTTAATTTGCTACACTAGTTCATTCATGTGACCCTTAAACTAAGTTCTCATAGCAATATCCATTGTGGTCTAACATGCTTGAATTTATACACTTTATATCTTTTGAATTCCAGCATACTTTCACTCTACTTCCCTATTTTGCAGACGGTCTACCACAACAACCCTATCGAGCTTACCATACCATAGCTTCCGAGGATGGAATCTACATCAGGAAGGGGGGCATGTTAACCTATGAGACGGACATTGAGACAGACGTACTATGTTTTACGTCATTAATTTAAATATTCTGAGTCATGGACCGGGCTTGTCGGCACCATATGTTAAGGATGAAGGGATGGGGTGATCGCCGATGAGAGGCGCACCTTGAATATCAGTAGGATAAGGGTTAGGATCGGCCGGCCATGTATGGGTGCCCAAGTGTGAACGGCCAAGTCACCTATAAGAGTCAAATGTAACCCTAAAATCCTCATTCTCATGTGTTGTGAATACAAGAGTGCTCTTGCCTTATCTCTTTGATTTCCTTCTCCTGCGTGTGTGAGAGAGAGAGAGAGAGAGTGAGAGAGCAATCGAGCACTGTGTAGCGGCACGGCGGCGGAGAGGCGGTAGAGCAACGACGGCGGCTCCTTCTTCACTGCGACGCGGGAATCCTTCAAGGCGGCAGTTGAGCGGTGAGTGACACACCCTTTGCATTCTGTTTGAGCTTCCTTCCCTGGTTGTATGCTTGCAGCCATTCGTGGCTCGCATACGGTGTCTGGCAAGTCCCCAGCTACGACCTGTGCGGCAAAAGCGCACAACCATAAGGAAAGAGTCACAGATAAATCTATGGGTGTGTCCACACCCTCACTTAATTGTTGCAAGGGAACCCACTCCCCACTCTTCTTCATCCATTGTTTATAGAAGAATCGAATGGATAAGCTCTGATAAGCCTTCAAGTATCAAAAGGTCACACTTGAAGGCACCACTTTACATGAGTAGATGTCACCTTTGTGAAACCCCTCCACAATATTTCATCCAATACCCAAGACATTGTCAATTTGTTCAATTTGCAAGTTCTTGCAAATGAACATTGTTGGGGTGGGTTGTGGAGAAAGCTTAGAGAACATAAATACAAATAGACGGATTGGGGAAAACCATCCAAGCTCCACAGACTTAGAGACCTTAGAGAATTTTAAGGAGGAGTGTATGTTAGAATAAATCTTTTTTTTGAAAGCATTAACACTCCACCTATCCGAAACTGGCCACTCTACACTATGTAAAGAGTCCACAGGGATCTCCTCAAGGCTACCATATTTTGTAGGCCGAGAAGGGACTTTGTAAGAGTGTGTGTAGTAAAAGAATATATTTTTGTTGAAGAGGGCTCCATGATTCTCACCTGGAAACATAAGCTCACCTATTGTACTATGAAAAGCACTAAACACACTAGTGAGGCTTCTCAAAGGTTGTTCTTCAATATAGCTTGATGGAAAAATGTCAACAACCCACATACCATAATTAGTAAAACAAAACAAGCCATTTCCAAATAAAATTACAACCACATACTTATAGTTGCAAGGGAGCCTATTCCTCTCCATAGAAGGAGGAAGATACATGTCTACAGCCATGTAGACATGCTGTATTATTGCCTTGATTTCTTCATTCTTATCCTTCTTGAAATGAAGAATCCTTCCCTTCCAATGGTATTCCAAAACACCACGGTTAAGAACTTGATGTGGACTTGTGGCACTTGGTTGCATATAAACCCAATCTTTCACCCTATAAATGGATGCCCGATCCACTCACCTTCATCATCTGTAGTGTTGTAGAGAAGGTATTCAAATATGGAATCACTTGGTCTCTTACTAGAGGTAGGCATAATGAGATGTATGGGTGAAGAAGAGTGAGGAAAAGAGAGGGCACAACAGCTTAAGAATTGATTAAAGAAATAGAAGATTAAATTTTAGTATGGGTGAGCAAGAGAGAGCAAGATGAGATTAGGGAGGGTACAATAGCTTTAGAGATGATTATGCAATAATAGAAGATTAAAGAAGCTTGTGGAAGAGGATTAGAGAGAGATTAAGAGCTTAGAGAGCTAAAATGAGCTTGAAAAATGGGTTTCCCACCATAGAATATGATTAGGTAACCTTTTTTGAGGTAAAAACACTTTTTTGGAGGGAAAACCAAAATTTTATTTTTTAAGGTTTTTTTTTGCCAAGCTGCACTTTTTTATTTAAAATGTTGGCCCATGTCATTTCTAAAAGGAGATTTGACCCTTGCCTTTAACTTTGGTGTGACCTCTAGAGAGAGGTGGAAGATAGGGGAACAAGGCTAAGAAATGTAATAACTACCCTATATTTTATAGCTAAAGCTAGTGGATAGAATGTGCACCCCCCCCCCCTTCCCATTGGTGGATATCTTGATTAGCACTAATGTTTTGATTAGTAAAGGGCTCATTTTATATTCCATTTTCTCCCTAATGCTTCGAAACACATCTTCTCAGGATTGTACTAGCATAGTCTCTATAGTTATGACCTCCGACTCTACCAAAGCCTCCTTGGGTACTATCTTTTGAAGTAATTTCTAGTGTTTCCACCAAAGCCTCCTTGGGTACTATCTTTTGAAGTAATTTCTATCTATAGTTTTGAATTGATTCAATGTGATAAGTTTCATTTGGCTCAAGTCTTCCCAAAGCTCAAAACCCAACCATTCTGCTCTTTTGTGAGCTTTTCTTCTTCTTTCAGGGTAGTTCTTCTTACTTCATTTTTTGGCTCCCACCATTGGTTTTCCACTGTTGATTTTCCTCTATTGTGCTCACATTATCATTGATTGATTGACTATTACCTAGTGGCTCCTTTTTAGAAATATTTCCTCTTGTCCAAGTATTTCTTCCCTAGATTGCTTCTTAACATTTCTGGGTGGTGTGGGTACTTAGGCATAGCCCGAATCACTCCTTGTTCTTCTTTTATGAGCTTGGTAACTTGTTCCCAAAATTTGTGTTGTCCCACCCACTCTTTTGGCTTCAACTTTCCTAGTTCTTGTTCCTCTCGTGATTATTTTGGTGCATGACCTTATGATCTGGTCACTACCATCACCTATAGGGGCTTATCTTTCAATCTCTTAGGCATTTCTTCTATCAGTATCATATTCACCTACTGGTGCTACCCCACCTCAAGGCCATGTCACCTTGCTAATTTATCTCTTATAATTCTTGTTGGTGCCTCTGGGAAATCTATCCTTCTACGTTTGGCTGTATTATAGAAATAGTACGTTAGGCCTGATCCTGTTGATCCAAACCTTCCACCACCTCCTCGTCCAAACTAATAAGAATTTTGTGGTCCTGTCGATACATGATTCACCTCTAGCACTTGAACTTTCCTTTTTGTTGTCTTTCTACCACCCTTGGGTTTCTATTTTTATTATTGTAATAACACTTATCAGTTGAGTGATTGGTCTTGGTGGATTGCACATAATTAAGTAGGGAGCATCTGGCATTCCTCCTTCGTATGACCCTAGTTTTTATAGGTTGTACACTATATATCTATTATCAGTTTAGAATTACCATTTGATGCTTTTTCTCTACCAATCTTAGCTAGGGTGGCTTTTAGTTCTTCTTAGAATGTCCCCTTTGTACTTCTTGTCTTTATTTCTTTGGGGCTTCTACTATACTTTGGTTTCTAAATTCAAACTCGTGTCTTGGTTAGAAGCTTCTTTCACAAAATTTAACTATGAGGATGATGCTTCCTTCCCTTTGCTCTTCTTATTTTTCTTTTTCTTCTTTTTAGGTTCTTTCTTTAGGACCCTTTCTGCTCTGTCCACCACTTACTCAAATGTTATACTGTCGAGATTAAATTGCTACTATGGGGCTGGAGGGTTGACTATATCCCTTTCACAAACTATTGACTTAGTGTAGTTGTTTCTAGTGGTCTATTGGCTAAATCCAAACTCATTATTAATGCTTTGAACTTTGTTGCATAATCTGTGAAATAGCAGGGCAAGTGGGTAGCTTCTTCTAAGGCAGCCTTTATAGTTATCCATTACATGTATGTTTGTTTTATCTTTCCAAAATATTTTCAAGTAAGCATCCTTTAGTATATCAAATGTCTAGAAATGATCTAGGTCATTCTATACATACCAGCTTATCATTTTGTTTCCTAATGTTTCATCTTCCATGCAGTTTCCATGAATACTATTTTGTTAAGGCTCTTTTTTCTTTTTTCATGGCTCTTACTCACATGGATCTATACTATGACTCATGACACTCTGAACATGGATATTCTAGATATTCTTTCCAGATATACCTTTTTCTTCTTGTACTTCTTAGTACTAATTTTAGTAATGCTATAGGGTTATTCTTCTCTCATAACTCCCTTGGGTGCTCCTTCCCTAGCAGGATTACCAAAAGTGTTGCTGCTTGGTCAAGCCATAGCCACTTAGCCGAGCTTTCCAGCTATGCCCAATGCAATAAGGTGATAAAAGACATCCTACTAGTCCACAAAGGCATCAATCTTGTAAGCAAGAAGTAGAGATCACTGACCACTATTTGTAAGAATATGTTAGACATGCTTAAAAGATGATAGACAAGACAAGGAAACACAATACAATATTAGTACTACCTTTAGCAATACTATAGGCTTATTCTTCTCTCGTAACACCCTTGGGTGCTCCTTCCCTAGCAAGATTACCAAAAGTGTTCGTTAAGCTAATTTTTTGTATAAATAAGACCCTCTCTCCTTCAAATTTGAGTGATTTCTACCGCTTCTCATCCAAGGTCTCAGTTGTACTAGGTGTTAGGATGAGTTTCTTCTTCATTACTCAAGTATGCAAAAGATGTGCAAAGGCCTGTGATTTCTAGTTTTATTGGCAACATGATGGCCTCCTCCACTCCATAAACTAGTTGAAAAGGTGTGAAACTAAGAGAGAGCTTGTGAGTGGTCCTATAAGCCCATAGAACCTCCGGTAAATGCACATCCCAGTTTCTCTTAATAACATCCACACTAGCTCACAAAGAAAGCCAATAGTCTTTTCCACTAAAGCATTGCATTAAGGATATAGGGAGTTGACATGGCATGATTTATTATGTCATTCATAAAATACCTTCCTCTATATTTAAGTATCTCTAATGAACATCCAAATTAGGTACAAAGAATTCATAAAAGACCTTCCCCTATATTTAAGTATCTAACAAAGGATTCCGTAGTCACTACCTTATTATTGACCGTGGCCTTTGCTTCTACCCATCTTGTTATATGATATGTGGCCCCACCTTATTACATAATATGTGGCCAATATGTAATACTTCCCATGTGGGGAGCGAGGAAGTCGGCCAACAAAATATAATACCCACCTTTAAAATGGACCATATGTTGGGATAGGGTTTAAGGGTCCATGAACCAATTAGTTGTACCCATATTCTTGGCATACTTCACAGCTTCAACAACACCACTCAGAGATATCTTTGTTGAGTCGAGTCTAGTAATACCCTAGGTTGAGGATCCTACAAGTTGTTATCTCACAATCAAGTACATGTATAGTATAGGCATATGTTGTAATTTCATAATTTCTAGTCTACATCCTATTTGGCTATTCCCAAGGTTTTGTTTCCAAGGATAAAACTTATGGATTTCAAGAAGGAAGGAGAATATCCTACACCACTACTATTGTAGGTCATATTCAAATTGTAGCCCTCTTATAAATAAGAATTGGTTTATGCTTTCAAATTGTCATCTATTCGTATAATTCATAACTTTTCTTCTACTTTTCCATTACTTTCAAATAACTTCTTTGATTTTTAAAATTTGATCCTCTGTAAGTATTTATAGAGATTTAAATTACTGTATTTATAGAATTGCACAAATCCTTAGCTGAGAACTATTCGTATATGGATTAAATGACTACAAAATTAACCAATTCTTTTCTTTTTGAATTAAATAGTTCACTGCATCATTCTAGAGGATTAGATTCATTATATAATATTTTGCTTTCTATTAAATAGACATGTGATCTTAACGCTCTAAAAATTGTGCAGAACTAGTCTAAGGTATAGAAGCTTCATTTAGACGGATTTAAGCTATGTTGTAACCTTAGGAGTAATTATTCTAGATATGACTGTTAAAACTATAATCTAGAAGATTTATACTTAATCTTTTTTATCTAGACTAAGGTTAGCTATACATTAAATTGACTAGCTACCTTAGATTAAAAGACTAGATTTAGATTAAAGGAGGACCTAGTCTTGATTTTGACTATAGATGGATTGATAAATTAAATTTAGAGTTTATATGAGTTCTAATGATGTTTAGAAACCCCATAAATTAAGTAAAAAGTTAGGGTTATAGTATAGTTTTGATAAATAAGTAGTGAATGGGCGGTTGCAAGATGAGGGTACTCACTTTCGTTCACTCTCTCTAAAATTAGAACATCCACGCATCTCGGACGAAGTACCTCGATCCATCAATTAAAACACGACACGTGCCTCCGAAGCCTAAAGCGACATATCTCAAACGAGATACTAACTAATGCCACGCTAGCATGTCCGAGTTTCCAATCATCATCCATGTCACCAATACAGGTCACCGCCACCACACTATCTCGATCGAGATATTCATGCCACTCGGATCCACATCAATGCCACGGTGTATCCCCCTAGGCATATTTGACCAACCCATCTCCACTGTCCACATATCTCGAACGAGATATTGAAATAAAATCTCGACCATTCATTGAAATACCTCGTTCGAGGTATAGAGATGCAATCTCCACCGTCCACATATCTCGAACGAGATATTGAAATAAAATCTCGACCATTGAAATACCTCGTTCGAGGTATAGAGATGCAATCTCCACCATCCACATGTCTCGTTCAAGATATAGAGATGCAATCTCCACCGTCCATTCACGCACATTAGAAGATGCGATCCCAAACGTTTAAATATCTCGATTGAGCTATTAAATGAATCTCGACCGTCAAACATACCTCGATCGTGGTAATGACTTAAAATCTAAGCTGTCCATGTATTTCGAACAACGAGATACTAATTTCAAATCTCAGCCATCTATCTTTCACCAACCCTAAAATTAAGTGCGTGTATCTTGGTCGTTTGTCTCACTAACCCTAAAATCCAGAGCATACATCTTGCAAACCCTAAAGTGCATGATGCCACCGAACCTCGTTCGAGGTTATAAAACCAAAAAACTTTTTTTTTTCACTCATTATCAGAAGTCGTTTTCACTCTCCTTACTCTCTTGATTTGGATTAGCATTAATGGACCCATTAGCATTGTTTTATAGCTTCATTAGTACTACTTAGCACTAAGCATTGGACCTTTGTGTTAGGCTTAGGTTTTAGCATGGAGTCACGCGAGGAGGGCCACTTGTCTATTGTGGACCTCATCGCGGAGATAGACCGCGAGTTAGCGGCTATCCGTAGGAGTGCTAGAGACACACTGTCTACATTACATATCGTGACAGACTTGGAGGCGATGCTTTCGTCCCTTCGTAGCCTTCACGATATTGTTTATGTAGATGAGTGGATAGCCCACCATCACACTGCTCCTGTGTCACATGGCCTGACATATCGTCAGGTCTGTGATCTTGGTCCGATTAGGGATGGAGCCTACTTAGATCTTTTCCTTGATAGTCGTGGGATGAGGCCTGGGGCGGGCAAGCCCCTTACTATTTCGCAGTGTTCGCATCCTCGTATGATGGCGGCACATATCTATAGTCGATATGTTGCCGCATATAGGAGGATGCCGAACAACCGCTAGATTCCCATATACTTCGCAAAGCAATTATATGCGGAGTTTGTCTTAGCGAAGGAGGTGGATTACACTAGCCATTGGCCGAGTGGTGGTGCTGGCCGAGGCCCTCTCCAGGACCACGATAGGTGGCCTCCACCAGCCCTTCGTGTAGCTCCTACAGATCCTTCATTTGTGCCTATGTCGACAATCGAGGCTCTTGGCACCCAGGTTGGCATCGACGTACGAAGTACCACGAAGAGCATCCAGCACGTGGTACGCTTGTTCTCTCGATCGATACCAGCGACACATGTCGAGGTATTTACATATTTATTACTTCTTAAGTTTTTTTAGTCATTTATTTACATGTTTATATATACTTTTCTATATTTTTACATGAGCGGCATGGTTGATTATGTCACGTAAGGTCCCACACCCACCATTGAGAGACCCACTCAGGAGTTAGTAGAGGCGAGAGCGGAGATTGACCGCCTTAGAGCTGCATTACAGACAGCAAAGATAGCTACTGTAGAGGCACGGCATGTGAGAGAGCCTAACATCCAACAGGTAGGTTTCTCTTACATGTAAAAGAGTTATAATTAAGGTCCTAAGTTATAAATTTCTTTAAGTAATACCTAATGAGAGACTAATCAATTATTTTTATGCTTTACTTTTTTGCGTAGGCTCGGACTGAGATAGAGAGTTCTAGAGCTGAGGGGCAGCATCACATGATTATGGAGCGGATTGCACAGCATAGGGAAGAGCAGTTGATGTTGCATGTTCGAGAGTTCCGCAGATCCTCAGACGTGACAGTGCCCTACTTGCCTTTATATCCACGGCCTGTTATTACAGAGGTTTTTCGACGACCTCTCCCTCAGGATGCACCACCATCAAAATGGTTATTGTGATGTGCGCATGAGCGATGCACGTGTGAGGTGCATGCGCATGGGTTGGTTCCCACCCGAACTTCCATGTTCAAATCGGACTCAATGGTTCCGCTGTGAGCGAGTCGGCTCAAAATGGACTAGGTGTCTAAGATGGTAGACACGCGCACACATGTTTTGTTGACACTCCAATGTATCATTAAGGGGGAGTGTTGAGAGGTAGCGATTACGATTGTGCAATGCTACATTGATATGGGTGATGGGTGAGTTGTGGAACACCTCGATTAAGAGGGGATGTTGAGAGATGTAATCGTGGTGTTGTGTGTATGTGCGAAAGTACCCTAGAGGTGCAAGATATTGTGGTGAGATAGGAATGCCACATGTAATATTGAATGGTGTGTGAGTGTTGACCAAAAGAGTGGAAAAGGAAGTGCCACATGGATGATGATGTGTAAAGTGGGATAAGACTAGAAAGCCTATATCATTGTATGGTTCATTGTGATATGCAAGAGAATAGAAGAGATCAAGTGTTGAGTGTGCAATCTCCCTCTCTCATATGGAGTTTTTAGTGTGGTTTAATCCACCTTAATTATGTTGCTTAATCTATGTCCTTCACCATGATCAATCCCATTTTAGGATTGTTAATAGGATGATGGTGCTAGCAACAGTGCTGCTTCTCATGAGCAGCGTGTCCTTACAGCAAAGAAGCTTACACGAGCAGAGTGGCAGACACGTACCATTGCTGATTATAGATTTTGGATTTACAGACAGAGACGTCTTGCAGTAGCACGACGTAGAGAGAGGGAGAGAGCTATAGCAGCTTATGGGACTCGTGAGCTCCCGAGTACACCGGCACCAGCTCATGATCCTGCCTTTGAGACAGACCTCCCCACAGATATTCGACGACCCCCGCAACCGACACAGTCTCCTCGACGTGCACAGCAACCTCGACGCACACGTCGACCAGCAGTTAGAGATGACGATTTTGATTGGGTTGCCGTTGATAGTGACTAAACTCAGACTAGCTGGGTTAGCTCACTTACATTGTACTTAGATTTATGAGCAGTGATAACCTCAGACTAGCTAGGGTAGCTCATTTTCATTCTGATTTGTACTTATTTGATGTTTATATCATTATGAGTTGTTTCATTATTGAGTATCATTACATTTCAGTTGATGTTCTTGATTTTTTTAAAAATTTTAACACTTTGGCTATCATATTGTTTGTTGAAAATCTCCATGCAATCGTACCCAAACATGCTCTGATGGGGGAAACCAAACTTTGCAAGCATGTGGGGAGGAGCCCACCCCCACATGCTTGCAAAGTTTGGTCATGATAGGAGCATATTTGGGTTAGTAATTAGTGCCCAATGTGGATTTTTCAAGTCTCTTGGTGCTTAAGAGGCCATGGAAAATCCGGGCCTTCCCCATACCATCGTACCCAAACATGCTCCAATGGGAACCAAACTTTGCAAGCATGTGGGGGGAGCCCACTCCCACATGCATGCAAAGTTTGGTCATAATCGGAGCATGTTTGGATTGGTAATTAGCGACCAGTGCGGATTTTTCAAGTCTCTTGGTGCTTAAGAGGCCATGGAAAATCTGGGCCTTTCCCATACCATCGTACCCAAACATGCTCCGACGGGAACCAAACTTTGCAAGCATGTGGGAGGGGCCCACCCCCACATGTTTACAAAGTTTGGTCACAATCGGAGCATGTTTGGGTTGGCAATTAGCGGCCAGTGTGGATTTTTCAAGTCTCTTGGTGCTTAAGAGGCCATGGGAAATTCAGACCTTCCCTAGCTCCGATGGGACCAAACTTTGCAAGCATGTGGGGGAACCCACCCCCACATGCTTGCTAAGTTTGGTCACAATCGGAGCATGTTTGAATTGGTAATTAGCGCCTAGTGCGGATTTTTCAAGTCTCTTGGTGCTTAAGAGGCCATGGAAAATCCGGGCCTTCCCCATACCATCATACCCAAACATGCTCCGATGTTGGGTTATTGCATCAAAAGTGACCACATCAGCCTTGACATGAGACTTTGATTCTATGACATCAGGATCTCTTTGCAAAGCACGGAGCTCTTCAAGCTTATTCGTCAAGGCATCAATATCCTGCTGAGGATTCAATATCCTGTTGATCCTCAGCCTTGGCAAATAACGGTGGATCGTTACCCGCCAAAACCCCAACATGATCCTTGTCTCTAACTTCTTCCCACATGCGGCGAATACGAGTGATAGAGTCCTCCACAGAATGATCAGACTGGCTGGCCATAATGTATCTTTCAGCTTTTCAGAAAGAAAAGAATTTTTCCGTGCCCCGGAATCACTCTCTATTAGTTTCCCAAGTATGATACCAAATAGATTGCAAGGGTGCAACAGTGCCCCTACATAGACAGGAGGGCCACGAAGTCTTTCCACATGCTCACTGCCGCTTAAACTAAAGGTAACCTCTTTCGAGGTGCGACAATAAGACGAGGGCTACCTCACAATCCCAACCTTCTCTCACGGATAATGACACCTTACAGCCATATCCAGCATCATATTAGGCACAACTGTGTAAAAAGCCAGGCTCTGATACCAACGTAAACGGAAGGGGCAACTGAACACGAAAAATCTAATCAATCATGAAATCTGAAAATACACATGCATGCCAGATAAAACAAGATGACAAATTTGCACAGTACACATAAGGGGCTAGAAGATGGGCTGACCGCACCCCCCCCCCTCCTTTATGGTTAGATTACCAAAAAGGAGTCAACTTCCAATACAACTTTGCAAGTGCCCAGGGTTCACCACTGGCTGCACCTGTTTCTTCCAATACAATATGAAACAAGAAAAAATCAACATAATCTGAATTTGCTGACAATTCTCAGCACAAGTGAGCATTCCCAGCATCAAGCACATGCTGGACAACTATGGACAGCCCATAGCACTCCCACATCAGCCCGGGACAACTCAACATCATCATCTTCCTCCTGTCTGGCTCATAGAGCAAGTCGACCAGCCCTCGAAGGTTGTTTTCAGCAGTCGACCAGCCATCAGTAGCCACAGAAGAAAGCAACCAGCAGTTGTGCACAAGCCTGCAAACCTCCGGTCGGAAGGAAAACTATCTAGAAGACCACGACCAGCTCTTCCTCCCTGTTTTTAACCTCTGTCCAGCCTCTATTCAAGCTGTAAAGCAACCGGCCAGCAGTGGAGAACATGCAGAAGGAGTCGGCCAGCTTCTCCCATGCATCCGGTGAACTTCAATCGCGATGGATGGCTGTAGAAACTTGCCAGCCAGCTGAAAACCACCCGACCAGCCCTCATGCACTCCTGAAAAGCATGCGCCCCCCTCCAATCTGGAGTTTTGTCAATAATAGAGGCTTCCCCGCTGAAAATAGCCCACATGTGTGCTTTTCTAGTCCAGAAAGGGGCGCCTATATGAAGGGAGTCCAAATAATGTCCAGTGCCCAGTCTTTGGCCGCCATGTGTATTAAATAAGTCCTGCTCAATGTGTACTCACTTATAAGTTGTCCGGTCACTTATAAGTTGTCTGGTCACTTATAAGTGAGTGTGAACCTGCACCCATAATTATTAACATGTGAACTCATAAAGCTGTAAATTGAGTTTTTGGGAATACTTAACACTTGCAAAACACATGTAGACCACCTGTCAGTCCCAAACAAGTGTGCATACACACGTCCACAGGGTGCCCAGGTGTCCCCGGCCCCATGGACAACACAGGCAGAAATCTCAAACATTGTCCAAGCAAACAAGACAAGTCATCCAAAGATAAAATAAAAGTCATGCACACACATGAGTGCAATTATATTGGAAGAAACACCCATCTGCTCAGTTGTATCCGATAAAATGGCCAGGGCTCATGATCCTTCCGAAACCTTCCTAGAACATAAATACACAAGATCTCCAAGATAGCTAGTCCCAGAGACTTTCATCATGTCACGCTCCATGGCCATACATGTACACCATGTCAGGCTCCACAAGCCACACATGTACTATCATGTCAGGCTACACCAGCCATACATGTACTATCATGTCAAGCTCCATATGCCACACAGACACCTCATAGAGTTTTGAGGACGCTCGGGCTTCCTTTCAGTGCCCTGAACAATGTCCCACAAACCCTTGTGGATGAACTAGACCTGCATTTGAAGCTTCCAATGAGCGTAGTTGGGTCCTTTCAACTTGTCATCTTTGTTCGTACAGGGGGGAGACATATCACAGCAACAAAGAACAAATCTCAGCTCTCAAAGACTTCTCTCAAGTGCTTTCCAACAAAGCGAGGCACCAGGAACAATCAGCCCCCTCTCAAACCGTAGAGAGAAAGGCGGGACAGCAGCAAAACAGTCCAAGATCCATCAAGAACCTCCTACTGGAAGGGCAGGAACTCGTGGAGGAAGAGGAAAATGTACAGCCACTTGTCTGGCAACCTCCACATGCTAGAGAACTCACCAAATCTGATGCCAATGCATAAAACACAGCCACAACTCCACCGTTGCCTCTGTAGAAGAAAACGCAGCCACCAAAACTGGCTGGATAGCCTCTGTAGGAGAAAACGCAGCCAAAACACTTCAAGATGGCAAAACGCACAACAGAAGTGGGCAGATTTGTAGGGTTTGGAGCAGCCTGGACCTAAGCGTATGATACCATGAAGGAGAAAGCACAAGCGGAAGCATAAACTGTCACAAAATTCCTGAATTTGCTATGGAATTACAAGACTGGGAGAATCGGAACTCAAAGGCGCGTTCTCACTTGTGTGGACCATCACCGAGGAGGTCTCACTAGCAGTGCAAACTCTCTCCAGTGCTCATCAGGTATGGTCAAAATTGGAGGATCTCTTTCCTCGAGATTCATCGGTGAGGGCAGTTACCTTGCAGTGGCAGCTCTATGGCTTGTTATTTCCTGAAGGCAATTCCATGCAGTATTTTCTCATGAAGGCCAAGGTTATCCATGACCAGTTACTCGCTATGGGTGCTGCTTTGTCCTCTTCTCAGCTGGCTGCTCTTATCCTCACCAAACTTCCTCCGGACTATGATGTTATTTCTCAATCTTTGCGGTGCCAGGTCACTTCCACTCAGTTGGATTTTGATGATCTTAGCTCCCTACTTTTGGAGGAGGAGTCCGTTCTCATCTCACAGGGTAAGTTGAAGGTGTCAGTCAACAGTTCTGACCAAGCACTTTCCTTAGTTCAGAAGAAAGGTTGGAGTCGCTACTTCTCTTGCGAGAAAAGAGGACATCTGTCCAAGGATTGTTTGTCCAAGAAGAAGGACAAGACCAAGGGCAAGGCTTCATCTCAGAGAAAAGGCAAAGACACGACATAGGATAGTGATACAGATTCTAGTACCACTTCTAGGGCTCCCAGGGCGCTTCCGGCTCAGGAGACCCCAGATGGTGTGCTTCTCTAGTACACATGCAGTTCCCCCCCATGTGCTTCCAGCCAGAAGAGGCTTGTGAGCGGAAGAGGGAGCTGATTACAACTCCACTTTCTGGTGCATGGGGACCGTGATTCGGAGTTCCAAGCATTAGACATCTGGCACGATATGGTTATGTTTGGTACAGCAAAGATTATGAACTGGATCTGTTCCAAGTTCATTGTTCAATGCTTTTGGGACGTGATGTGTTTCGTCCACTGTTGGGGATTATGGGCGCGGTGTGTCCAATAGCTCATCATCTATTTTTGGAGTTCACTGCACACTTGTGTAGGAATTCGTGGCCAAGCAAAGTTCCTTGCTGTTCGTAGTGGCATCTTGTTTCGAGGAAATAGGTTGGTTGGTGCTCTCTCCGAGGTGATTCTAGTATTCACAGTGCTTGAGGGTCCATGGTTGCATCTTTATCAACTTATCTTCTTCCGACTCTTGCACACTATGAGCTACAGAGGGGGTGTTAGAATTGTGCATCTCAGTGTTCTAGGGCTTTACCATTTATCTAGGCATTTTATTGTATTTCTCCTATTTATTTGTCCTGTGAGCAATTGGCCAGCCCTAGCAGTCGGTGTAACATGCGGAAGCTTCGGAGAAGATCGGTAATTTCAATGCTCAGAAATCAGCACACTTTTCACGACAGAATTAACGCACAAAACTGAATGAAGATGTGCAAAAAATAGAGAGAGAGAGGGAGAGAGGAGAGGACAGTATTGGGTCCCAAATACCCTCTGTAGGGCCCCCACAAATGGTGTATTTGCTTTATTAGAATGATGTGAATCTGAAAAGAAAATAGAGAAAACCTTGACCTTTCTTGGCTAAGAAATCCTTGCCCTTGACCTGCAGTCCTCCACCCCTTTGCTTTGGCAACTTCTTGGCTGTCCTAGCCCTAGTTTGCTTGAGCACTTGGTGAATGATGAGATAACACAAATGAATTGTGGCTCTCCTATTTATACTACTCCAGGATGACCAGTCGGCCAGCACTACTGCAGTCGGCTGTCCTAAATTCAGCCCACGACTGGAAAATACAGCAAATATTATTATTAAATGCTGCGCATGCATTCATACCTGGCTGGGTGTTGGGTTTTATGCTGTGTATGCACCCACAGGAGTGCTAGTGATCATCAGTAGGTTACTGGGGCACTTTTTACTTCAGTTAGTGGAGGTTTTTTCCCCCAGTTTAGTTCATTTTCACTTATATGCAGTTTATAAGTGTTTTGGTCCACCCGGCACATTTATGGCCGGTCATGTGAACACTTATCCTTTAGGGGTCACTATCATGTGGCTTGTACTTTACATTTTTCATTCATTGAGATATCTATAGCAGTCGTGTTCACTCCCTGCTGGTTTTCTATGCTTGTTTTCTTTCTGTAAACCCTAACCCTAACCCTGTTTAGGTCTTCATTTGGTATCAGAGCCAAGAAGCTTGCTCCTGCCCTGCCCGTACACAACCAGTACACTTGTTGCTGCTGCCCGTACAGCATACACACATTCAGTCAAGCGCCGGCCTCTGCTGCTGCACGTACTTCTGAGCGCCGTACTCCTGAGCTCCGTACAGTTTCTGTACAGTCCGTACAACTGTACCTGTCCGTACCAGTTCGCCGACTGCAGCTAACAGTACCCGTACTGTACTGCAGCTCCTGTTCCAGTCAGCGCCGCCTTCAACTACACAGTGCGCCGCCTTCAGCTACACCTGTCAGCGCTGCCGTACAGCAGCTTCCGTACCTGACAGCGCCGTCGCACTGTACCAGCCGGTTAACAGTCAGCACCGCCGACTGTAACTGTCAGCGCTGACTGTTCTTCTCACTGCCGACTTCAGTTGGTACTGTACCTGGCGACTGTACTTGGCGACTGTACTTGGCGACTGAACCTGCGCATGCTGTGTACTTGCTTCAGTACCCGACTGTACCTGCTTGGACTGTACCTGCTTCGACTATACCTGCTGTGCGACTTCCAGATCTGCAGAGTACCCATACGCACTGTTCAGTACAGTGCTCTGTCTGAAAGTACATCCGTCGTACTTTCACCGTACCTGCAATCTGCTCCGTACAGTACACTGTACCTGCACAGTACAACAGTCATTTGCGTTGAAATCTCAACTCTGGTAAGCAGTACAAGTCTTGAATATTGGGCATTTATTTTCTCTGTGAAAATATACAGGCACAACAGGCAGATTTTCTAGCAAGGAAATATACAGGTTTTTTGCACAGTTTGGGTGCAGCAAATTTTGGGGCATTTTGGCATTGTGTACGCCATTTGCTGCTCTACTCAGTCATTGGTGCATTAAGCTGCACATTCAGAGGATAGAGAGTGCAGGCAGATTTGGGTAAACTGTATTCAGTGGAGTACAGTTGTTATCAGGGTTTTTGCTTTTGGGTTTTTTGGTAAACAGGTACAACATTGTGCGTAAAGCATAATGGCAAATCAACAGCAAAGTGATGTATTCACATATTTGTCTAAGGAAGACAAATTGGATGGCACGAACTACTCCTTGTGGAGTTTTATGCTGAAAAATGTGCTTGTGGCAAAAGGTCTTTGGGATTTTGTTAGTGGTGATGAACCACGTCCAGGTCCATTGGCTCCAGAGACTCCTCCCCAAGGGGGTGCTCGTGGACGAGGACAACAGGTACAGGCTCCAGGACAGCCATTGCCTGTTCAGAGAACAAATGCTCAAAAGACATGGGATGCCAGGGATGCACAAGCGTTGTCACTCATTGCATTGTCAGTTCAGAGGTCCATTATACCTCATATTCGTTCAGCTGGCACTTCACAGAATGCATGGGTGACTTTGGAGCAAATGTATGCTGCTCATAATGAGGCTAGGATCTCATTTTTGAAAAGAGAGCTGGAAAATCAGAAAATGAATGAAGGAGATGATATGTCTAGCCACTTGAACAAGCTGCAGGATTTGAGAGAGCAACTCATCAATGTGGATGAGATTATTCCTGAGACACAGCTTGTGTCCACCATCTTGCACTCTTTGCCAAGATCTTACTTGGCTTTCCATACCTCTTTGAACCTCAGCATGAGAAATGCTGTTGAACCCCTCAAGTATCAGGAACTTGTTGCTCTCTTACTACAAGAGGAGCAAATGAGGAAGAATATGAATATGAACACAAATGCTGAACAAGCATTTACTACAGGTCAAAAGGGGAAAGGGAAATCTCAGCCAAAGAGTGCAAATCAAAATTCAGGTGATGGTGGTTCTTCACAGGATACCAAGAAAAGTGATGGACAGCCCAAGAAGAAGGGCAAATGTCATTACTGTAAGAAGCCAGGTCACTACATCACGGAATGTAGGAAGAGGATTGCCAAAGAGAAGGCAAAGGAAGCTGGGATGTCTGTTAATGATGCTCCTAAAGCTCCTCAAGAGACTGCTTCTTTTGTTGAGGACAGGGATTACTGTTTCTATACATGCAGCTATGATGCCTCTTGGTCTTCACAGGCACTCAGTATGACAGAGCATGCATGTACTTGGTATTTTGATAGTGGTGCCTCAAAGCATATCACATCTCGCAGGGATTTGTTTAGTCATGTTTGCCCTGCCCCTGTTGGCAAAACTATTCAGTGTGCCAACAATGCTTCATATCCAGTGTGTGGCATTGGGGAGATTCAGCTTACAGCCATTGATGGCTCCATTCTCCGCCTTACAGATGCCTTATATGTACCGGGGATAAAGAAGAATTTGTTGTCCATTTCTTCTTTAGCACATTGTGGAATGCAAGTCCACTTTGATGATGATAAATGCATGGTTAGAGACAAAGCAAATGCCTTGACCTTGATGCTTACTGGTACATTATGTCATGGACTTTATGAGTTGGATGCATTTCAGCCAGTGGATCAGTCTGCTTATCATGCATTCACTCTTACTCCAGCTATGGTTGATGCGGAGTTATGGCATGCTCGCATGGGGCATGTAAATTTTGGTAGTCTTATGCTTATGCAGCGACATAATATGTTTACAGATCTACCTCTCATGGAGAAGCCTCCAGATCACATTTGTGAAGGATGTATTTTGGGAAAAATGCACAGGTTTTCCTTCCCACGTGATCAGGCTCTAAGAGCAACTGCAAAGTTGCAACTTATACACAGTGATCTTTGTGGTCCCATGCAGACGAAGTCATTAGGTGGTTGCTTTTATTTTGCAACATTTATTGATGACTTCTCTCGTATATGCTGGGTATATCCTTTGACACAGAAATCACAGGTATATAATGCATTTTTTGCCTTTGTAGCACTTGCTGAGACAGAGTCTGGATGCAAAGTGAAGACTCTCCGTTCTGACCGAGGGGGGGAATATATGTCACATGTACTGAATTCTTTTCTTGGGAGTAGAGGTATAAAACATCAGTATACTACTCCTTACACTCCACAGCAGAATGGGGTTGCAGAAAGGAGAAATCGGTCACTCATGGAGATGGCCAGATGTATGCTAAAGGCAAAAAGACTACCACATATCTTTTGGGTGGAAGCAGTAATGTGTGCTTGTCATATTTTGAATCGATGTCCCACAAAGGCATTGGTTTCTATTACTCCTTTTGAGGCTTGGCATGGCCGCAAGCCTTCTGTATCGCATTTTCGTATCTTTGGGTGCCTTGCATATGCACACATACCCAAAGAGTTGAGGAGGAAGCTTGATGATAAAGCCACAAAATGCATTTTTGTTGGGTATAGCCGTGAGAGCAAGGGCTACAGGTTATATGACCCACTATCCAGGAAGATATTTATCAGCCGGGATGTGATTTTTGATGAAAAATCAGAATTATCCATGGCTGGTTATGAGGCAAATCAGGCTGAAAATGATGTATTTGAAGGTCTTCTACCCATGGAGTTTCATTCCACAGTTGGTGATCCAACTCATGAGGGTAATGGACAGCCAGCAAATGATGTAGGTGGTGCAGAAATTCAGCAGCCAAATGAGCCAGGAGCTGAACCAAATATGGGACAGCAGGCACCACAGGTCAGACATATACCTAGATGGTATTTGAGGACACTACAGGACAGCCATTTAGAGGGTCCTCTTGCTGGTCGTACTCGTAGGGAGACAAGGACCAATGAGCATGCACACATCATAGATTTGAATCTGGTTATGGCAGCCAGTTTACAGGATGATGATGAGCCTGATTCATTTGTGGATGCACGAGATAATGTGCATTGGAACAAAGCCATGCAGGATGAGATTGATTCTATTAAAAAGAATCAAACATGGGATTTGGTTGATCTGCCCAAAGGCAAGAAAGCCATTGGTACTAAATGGGTCTACAAGTTGAAAAGACATGCAGATGGATCCATTGACAGGTACAAAGCCCGTCTAGTTGCAAAGGGCTATGCACAGAAGAAGGGCATTGATTATGAGGAGACATTTGCTCCTACATCCCGTATGTCGACACTTAGGTGTGTCATTGCATTGGCTGCACATCGTGGTTGGGTTGTTCACCAGTTGGACATAAAGACTGCATTCCTACATGGGGACCTCGAGGAGGAAGTTTATGTATTTCAGCCCATGGGATTTGCAGAACATGGTCATGAGGGGAAAGTATGCAGGCTGAAAAAGGCCTTGTATGGTTTGAAACAAGCTCCACGAGCTTGGTATGCAAAAATAGATGCTTTTCTACTCACTCAGGGATTTGTGAACAGTCCATCAGAGACCACTTTGTATGTGAAGAAAGAAGAGACAGATCTGCTGGTCATCAGTCTTTATGTGGATGATCTCTTGCTCATGGGATCAAATGATGACAAAATTGCAGCATTTAAAGAGATACTGCAACAGACATTTGACATGTCTGACTTGGGCCTTGTACATTACTATTTGGGCATACAGTTTGTGCAGGATAACAGAGGCATTGGGTTGTTGCAATCACGTTATGTTGCTAAACTTCTGGAGAAGTTTAAATTTCAGGATTGCAAGCCTATTAGTACTCCTATGGAGCCTGGGATGAAACTGTCACTACAAGATGACAGTGTTTCCTTTGATGCCACTACATATGCTCAGGCTGTTGGGTGCCTCATATACTTGTGTAATACAAGGCCAGATATTCAGTATGCAGTCTCTCAGTTGAGCAGATTCATGCACAGCCCACGGTTGTCACATTGGCAAGCTGTGAAGCGTGTATTCCGTTATTTGCAGGGTACCTTGTCTCTTGGGTTGCTTTATCCTGAGGGGGGTGACATGCAGTTACATGCTTACAGTGATTCAGATTGGGCTGGTGATTTTGATACCAGACATTCCACTAGTGGGAATTGTTTCTTTCTTGGCGCTTCATGCATTTCTTGGCTAAGCAAGAAACAGACCACAGTGGCCACTTCATCTTGTGAGGCAGAGTACAGAGCAGCCTACACTACTACTGTTGAGTGTGTTTGGCTGCGTCGTCTTATGACTGATATGGATATTTCAGTGGAGGAGCCTACACCTATCTATACTGATAGTCAGAGTGCCATTGCTGTGGCCAGGAATCCTGTGTTTCATGCTCGCACGAAACACATTGAGATTCACTATCATTTTGTTCGGGAGAGACTCCAGGCAGGAGATATCAGTCTGATCTACTGTCCTACAGATCAGAATGTGGCAGACATCTTCACCAAAGCATTACCACGTCCGAAATTTGAAGCATTCCGCAATGCTTTGAATTTGTTTCCTTTTGGTGGATGATGTACAGTGATCACATATCACTCCAGGGGGGTTTGTTGGGTTTTATGCTGTGTATGCACCCACAGGAGTGCTAGTGATCATCAGTAGGTTACTGGGGCACTTTTTACTTCAGTTAGTGGAGGTTTTTTCCCCCAGTTTAGTTCATTTTCACTTATATGCAGTTTATAAGTGTTTTGGTCCACCCGGCACATTTATGGCCGGTCATGTGAACACTTATCCTTTAGGGGTCACTATCATGTGGCTTGTACTTTACATTTTTCATTCATTGAGATATCTATAGCAGTCGTGTTCACTCCCTGCTGGTTTTCTATGCTTGTTTTCTTTCTGTAAACCCTAACCCTAACCCTGTTTAGGTCACTTTTTACTTCAGTTAGTGGAGGTTTTTTCCCCCAGTTTAGTTCATTTTCACTTATATGCAGTTTATAAGTGTTTTGGTCCACCCGGCACATTTATGGCCGGTCATGTGAACACTTATCCTTTAGGGGTCACTATCATGTGGCTTGTACTTTACATTTTTCATTCATTGAGATATCTATAGCAGTCGTGTTCACTCCCTGCTGGTTTTCTATGCTTGTTTTCTTTCTGTAAACCCTAACCCTAACCCTGTTTAGGTCTTCACTGGGCACTGTGCGCCTACTGCCTGGGGGGCTGGGCACTGAATACACATTGTTCTGGAGGCTGGGCAGCCTGTATGGGCTGCCCCATACTTGCCCTACACCCCCCTCCTAGGGCTGGATAACCAATCGGCTACCCCTGGCCTGCCCTAGGGCTGTCCTACAGCCCTTCCATGGCTGGTGGGTTCAGCCAAGGCCTTCCTGGCCCTTATGGGGGTGGTTTCACACCATCCCCATGCCAAACTAAGACTTGGGGTAGCCCTATGGGCTGGCCCCTTGTTCTAAAAGCAAACCCTAACTAACTACACAGTGATCTGGCATCCGGTACCATACCAGATACACAGAATCACTGACATCATTCCAAAGGGAGACTCACAGTGCGGACTGGCACTATTTCATGTGCAGGACAGTGCACACCTGACCTTGGACTCCTGTGCAGGACAATGCACACCTGACCTCGGACAACTGAGATGGATCCCTGGCTGACTCGTCGCGGATTGGGCTCACATGGGACCAGTTTACCATGCCAGGTCTTGCACCTTCAGTACAAATATGTCTACGTGGCATCCAAGTGCGGGATGCACGTGACATCCCCTTCTGCTTAACTTGTCGGAAGCTGCATAGCCTCCAAATAATCCATCAACAACGCCAAATAGTCTTCGAAAAAAACTTTCTCGAGCCACACCGCTTCGTGGGTCCCTCGGTCCTAAACTTCGTGAGGAACTGTCTTTGTCTTCAGCCTGAGCCATGCTTGAAACGGTGCAGAAGGATCTGTTCTGGAACCATAACTTCTGCTTCATCAACAATATATGGTTCCACCTCGTCTTTAACTTCTGAAGAGATAGGACCTGCGTATGGCTTTAACCAACTAACGTGAAACACATCGTGCATAGTCCAACTCGGAGGTAACTTTAACTGCATAGACACCTCATTAATCTTCTTCCCGATGGAAAAAGGTCCGAAGCTCCTGAAAGACAACTTCAGTCTTTATTGGCCTATCGAGTGTAGGCCTCTTGCGCTTTAGCTAATCTGTCTTTTACTGACTCTAAAATCTCCTGGTAAGACTCCGTCACTCTGTTCGCTTCAGGTACTGAAGACGAGATCCTGGTCAACAACAACTGGAAAGGTCTTCCAAACGCTACCTCATATGGAGTCCTGCCAATAGCTAAAGAAAAAGAATCATTCAAAACAGCTTAACTTACCTTGCTGATCGTGGACATAACACTTCAGCACATCAAAGGCCAATTGGTTGTATATCTCTGTCTGGCCGTCCGTCTGTGGGTGGAATGCACTGGAAAAATTCAACTTAGAACCAAAGTTATCAAACAATGCCCTCCAAAAATGACTAGTAAACTTGGCATCTCGGTCTGACACTATGGTCCTAGGAATCCCGCCAATCGGGTACCAATGCCGAATGAACAACTGGGCAACATCCTCGACGGTCACATTGACCCTGCAAGGAATAAGCATAACAAATTTGCTAAATCTATCAACAATAGTTAAGCACTGCGTATTACGCTTACTCGGACTGGGAGGCAGATTCGTGACAAAGTCCATGGAAATATCTTGAAAAGGATCCTCACGAATTGGCAAGGGTTGTAACAACCCTGTCTTCTTTCCACGAGGAGCTTTCACCTTTTGACAAATATCACAGCGTTGTACATATGTAAACACATCTCGTCTCATCTTTGGCCAATAATACTGTCGTTCCAATTTCTCCAGAGTCCAATTCATGCCCCTATGACCACCAGTAATGGCGTCATGGGCATCATGGAGAAGAGCTGCCCTCAACGACTTCATGACACATAATCGGCCTTTGTAGAAAAGCCAACCATCGCGTATCAAAAAGTGACATGGTCCTATGGTATCCAATGCATGTTCCCACTGTGTACCGAATTCCTCGGAATCCGCGTACGTGTGCTTCATGTCATCTAGTCTTGTATCAACAAGATCGAGTCTAGTGGTCTGAATCGAAGTCACTTGTCCCTTCCTGCTCAAAGCATCGGCCACTAGTGTCAAGTGCATCCCGCACTTGGATGCCACGTAGACATTTCTGTACAAAAGGTACAGGACCTGGGATGGTGAGCTGGGAGCCCAGGGATCCATCTCAGTCGTCCGAGGTCAGGTGTGCATTGTCCTGCACATGAGTCCAAGGTCAGGTGTGCACTGTCCTGCACATGAAACAGTGCAAGTCCGCACTGTAAGTCTCCCTCTGGAATGATGTCTGTGATTCTGTGTATCTAGTATGGTACCGGATACCAGATCACTGAGTAGTTAGTTAGGGTTTGCTTTTAGAACAAGGGGCCAGCCCATAGGGCTACCCCGGGTCGTTGTGTGGGCATGGGGATGGTTTCAGGGCATGGGGATAGTGTGAAACCATCCCCATGAGGGCCAGGAAGGCCCTGGCTGAACCCACCAGCCATGGAGGGGCTGTAGGACAACCCTAGGGGCAGTCTAAAGGCAGACATTCAGGAGATGCAGCCTTTGTATGGCTGTAGGGCAGGTATGGGGCAGCCCATACAGGCTGCCCAGCCCTCAGATTGTTTGCAAAAGCATTGTTCAGCCATGTAGAAGCATGCGCATAATGCCCAGCTGGAATTTATGTGATTTTTTCAGCATTAAATGCTGAAATACTCAGTCGTGGGACATTTAATGCTGGCCGCCTGAAATACTCAGTCGTGGGACATTTAATGCTGGCCGCCTGGACTTCAGCTGGCCAACTGCTCTAGGTGTAGTAGTATAAATAGGAGAGCCCACAATCCCATTTGTTCATCTCATTTCTCACCCAAAGCTCAAGCATAAAGGGGCTAGACAAGCCAAGAAGGTGCTAAGCAAAGGGGTGAAGGACTGCAGGTCAAGGGCACGGAATTCCCAGCCAAGAAAGATCAAGGATTTCTGTATTTTCTTTCACATCATTCTAATAAAGCAAATACATTGTATGACTCCCCTATCACACATGTATATTGCACTAGTACACATAGTGCACTTAGTACATTAAAAGTACTAAGTGTACTATGTACTATAACTTATGGGCTTGTACACAAGGCCATATCAAGGCTGAAACTGGCCTCATCCAATGCCCATCAAGTGTCTGCAATGAGCAAACCGCTCCGGAGGCAAACTCTTTATCAACAGATCAGCCGGGTTGTCATCCGTATGAATCTTAACAAGCTGAATTTGCTTGTTCTCTATCACCTCTCTGATGAAGTGATACTTCACATCCACATGCTTCGTCTTTGCATGAAAGACAGGGTTCTTTGCCAACTGGATGGCACTCTGACTGTCACAATGCAACAATGGAATATCCCCTCTATAACCCAAATCAACCACTAACCGAGATAGCCATAATGCCTCCTTGCAAGCCTCTGTGGCTGCAATATACTCGGCCTCTGTAGTAGATAAGGCTGTGCACTTCTGCATCCTGGATATCCATGACACAGCACCTCCTGTGAATGTAAACACATAACCGGTAGTAGACTTCCGGTTATCTGGATGACCGGCATAATCCGAATCCGTGTAACCATGCACTAATGCATCCTGTTTGCCAAAGCAAATGCACATATCCTGTGTGCCCTTCAGGTATCTCATGACACCTTTCACTGCTTCCCAATGCTTCTTGCCAGGGTTGGCCATGTATCTAGAAACCACTCCCACTGCAAATGCAATGTCCGGCCTAGTAGCAACCATGGCATACATGAGACTGCCACAAGCTGAAGCATACGGAATCTTGGCCATATCAGCCCTGCCACTATCTGACTGTGGGCTGTCCATAGCACTGAGTTTCACATATGGAGGCAAAGGAGTACTAGCCTTCTTCCCCACGTCCATATTGAACCTCTGCAAAACTTTGCCAATGTATTCCTTCTGAGACAAATACAACACATGCTGATTTTTGTCCCGAAGTATCCGCATACCCAAAATGTGATTTGCATCACCCAAATCCTTCATATCAAAGGATTGATGCAGCCTCTGCTTCAAGGCATCCATCTCTTTACGAGATTTCCCGGCAATCAACATATCATCAACATATAAGATGAGGATCAATAGACTGCCATCCAAAGCTTTCTTGGTGTATAAGCAGTGATCTATGTCACTTCTCCTGAATTTCTGGGATTTCATGAATGTATCAAATTTATGATACCATTCCCTTGGTGCCTGTTTGAGCCCATAAAGACTCTTTTTCAGCTTGCATACAAGCTTCTCCTTTCCACTTTCTGCATAACCCTATGGTTGTTGCATATATATCTCCTCATGGAGATCACCGTGAAGAAAAGCAGTCTTCACATCCATCTGAATCAAGTCCAGATCATCATGCACAACCAAAGCTAACACAGCTCTAAGTGTGGTCATTTTGACCACTGGAGAGAAGATCTCTTCAAAGTCCACACCATATTCCTGCTTGAAGCCCTTAGCCACTAATCTGGCTTTGTATCTTGGCTTTGCATCTGGTGCAACTTTGAGCCTGTAAACCCACTTGCATGGCAAAACCTTCTTGCCTGCAGGCAAATGCACCAACTTTCATGTTCCATTTTTGTGCAGAGAATCCATCTCTGACTTCATGGCACGCTCCCAAAGAGCCTTGTCTGCCCTCTGTAAAGCCTCCTTATAACATGAGGGCTCCCCACAGTCAGTAAGCATCAAGTAGTCAACCCCTGGAACAAACCTGTCAGGGGCTCTGGAGGGTCTTGTGGACCTCCGTACCCAATGACCATCATTTGCAGGTTGCTGTCCAGCCTGCATATCACCTATTGGTGGCTCCTGTTCCATGCCATAAGGCTGAAAAATCATGCCCGGTATCTCCTCTAACTGTGGTATATCCATAGGGATATCTTCTGCCATCTCTGGCTGTCCATTTGGACCATTTTCAGCACCATTTAAGGGCTGGTTTTCCTGCTGTAATGGCTGATTTACAACCCTTTGTTGTTGTCCATGATGTCCATCATCATCAAAGATGACTCTGCTAGGCTCCTGTTGCCTTGCAGGCTCCTTATACATGCATGTTTCATCAAAAATGACATCATTGCTGCGTATAATCTTTCTATTCATGGGATCCCAAAGTCTATACCCCATTTCACCTTTGTCACCATATCCTAGGAATATACATTTGTGAGACTTAGGATCAAGTTTGGTGCGCATTTCCCTGCGTATGTGCACGTACGCAACGCAACCAAACACTCTCAAGTGCTTGTATGACAGCGGCTTCCCTATCCATACTTCCTCTGGCACTTTCCCACCAAGCCTCGTGTTAGGTGACCTGTTTATAAGGTGAACGGCTGTCATAACAGCTTCAGCCCAAAAACCATGAGGTAATGCAGCATGTGACAACATAGAACGGACCTTCTCCTGAATGGTCCTGTTCATCCTCTCTGCTGTCCCGTTTTGTGGAGGATTATAAGGAGTAGAGAGCTCCCTCTTGATGCCTTTAGCATCACAAAAGTCCTGAAACTGTTTGGACATATACTCTCCACCATTGTCGGAACGCAAAGCCTTCAGTGTTTTGCCAGTTTGATTCTCAACATGAGCAACAAACTTCTAAAACACTGAGAATGTATCACTCTTCAAACGAAGAGGATAAACCCACACCTTGCGTGTGGCATCATCAATAAAAGACACAAAGTATTTTGCCCCTCCCAAAGAAAGCTGAGGCATCTCACATACATCTGTATGCACAAGCTCTAACTGAGCATCTTTCTGACCAAGAGCTTTCTTGTGGGGGCACTGTAGTTGCCTACCATATATACAATGCTCACAAAACTGAAAACTTGAAAACTTTAGAGAAGGCAAGTAACCCAAACGAGACAATTGCTCCATTCCTTTGACACTCATGTGTCCCAACCGGCTATGCCACATAGAGATTTCCGGCAGCTCGGTTGCATTTACATTAGCATGGTGACAAACACCTGCATGCATGAAGTAAAGAGTGTCCACCTTAGAGCCTCTGGCAACAACCAGTGAGCCCTTACTAATTTTCCACTTTCCACGACCAAATGTGGTAACATAATCAGCATCATCAAGCTGTCCAGTAGAAAGCAGGTTCTTCTTGATCTCAGGCACATGCCTGACATCATGGAGCATAAGCTGTGAGCCATCTGAAAACACAAGCCTCACATCACCTCTGCCAAGAATCTTGCATGCATGGTTATCACCCAAATAAACCACTCCTTCATTGCCAGCAGTATACCTGACAAACAAGTCTCTGCAACCTGTGACATGAAAGGAGGCACCTGAATCAATGATCCATGAGTGCATACCATGACCACCTGTAAGAAGTGAATGGGCATCAAGTGAAGACGTAAATAGGACCTCATCCTCACGGTCACCTGCATGTGACACATTGATTTCTTCAATCTTGACTCCACTTTTGCCCTTTGGCTTTACATCTTTGGCTTCATCTTTGTCTTTGTCTTTGCCTTTTCCCTTTTCCTTTTGATCATTTTTCCATTTGTAGCATTGCTTTTTGATGTGTCCCTTCTTGCCACAATAATGGCATTCCAAGTCCTTTTTAGAGCGGGACTTGCTCCTTCCCCGTTCTTGGCTTTTACCCCTTTGCTGGGATCTCCCACGTGCATTCATTGCATTGGACTTTCCAACAGAGTTGTTTTTCCTGTTCATCTCTTCTTGAAGAAGAGCACCTTCCACATCTACATATGACAGCATAGCATTCGAATTGCTAGTGGCTGTCCTGAATGTGTCCCAACTCTCTGGCAAAGTGCATAAGAGAAAAGTGGCTTTGAACTCATCGTCCATTGCCAACTTTTGATTAATAACTTGGCTGACAATACCATTAAACTCATTTAGATGGGCTGTCATAGACGCCCCTTCCTTCATCTGAAGACCTATGAGTTTCTTCAACCAATACACTTTGCTTGAGGCACTTTGCTGGGCATACAAGTCCTGCAATCTCTGCCACATTCCCCAAGCTGTCTTCTCTTCACGAATGCTGAAAAGTAAAGAGTTTGACACAGACAACATGATAGTAGATCTTGCCAGCTCATCCATATCTTCCCACTCTTCAGCAGTAAGAGAAGCGGGCTTTACACCCCTTTCTTTGATAGGCTTGTGCTGCTTCTTCTGGAGCAACACATTATAGCACAGGGTTTGCCAAATATCATAGTTATGTGAGCCTTCAAGCTTCTTGATGTGAAGCAATGAAGAGCTCTCACCTGTGGTTGCCATAGCAATATGCAACCTGTCAATGCCTGACTCCCTGCAAAATGTGCAAACACTGCACCAAAAGCACACAAAGTGCTCACAGTTGTTCTCCCAAGCTTTATCTCCCACTGCGGAAGCAAGAATGCAACTTTTCTCCCACTTTATGTGATGAAATCACCAAAATCTGGTTGCTGCAGTTTTAGGACAGCACCTTAAATGTGCTCTGTTGCCCTTCCAAAGTACTGTACAACAGTACCAAGTGCTCACCAATGATGTACCAAACCTGTACCGGCAAGTACAGCAGCTGAAATTGAACCTTTTCCTCACTCAAATTAGTGTACAGCCATGCCAAAACTTGCACAAAGCTGTGCCAAATCTGTACCAGCAGGTACAGTAGCAATAAATGC
The DNA here is from genome assembly GCF_041138505.1 of Cibotium barometz. Lineage (NCBI taxonomy): Eukaryota > Viridiplantae > Streptophyta > Polypodiopsida > Cyatheales > Cibotiaceae > Cibotium > Cibotium barometz. Next base: position 41,906,653 of record NC_141092.1, read on the forward strand.
TCTCTTGGCTGTCCAAATGAGTGAAAATCAGACTTTTACAGTCCCGAACACTGCATACAACAGTCCCGAACAGAAATTGGGCAAAAGCCCCTTGACTGCAAGCTGATTTTTGAGGATTCAAGGCATAAATGTCTTGCCTGCTGCTTTGCCAAGCTCAACAAGCATACGAACTTGAAAAGCCCCTTGATTTAAGATCAATTTCTGATCATACATGGTACATTGACGCACATGAAGGCATCAAAAGTCTTCACGATGCTTCCCCCTGGCCACATATACATCCAATACATGAAAGCCCCTTGATTTACAGGCACATTGAGTGCTTGACAGGCATCAACACATTGCCCAAAGCATGAACTGCGAGTGCCTGCATGCAAATCAACTTAATTGGCACAAAAGCCCCTTGATTTGCACTGCAATTTGTTGCAATTTTGCCCGAATGTGCGATTTCTCACATCATACAGCATGTATGACTGCTTAATTGCACAATTACATCAAAAGCCCCAAATTTCGACATCCAATTTCCTGCAAATTAATCCTGATTGTGAGCAATGTCACCCAATTTTGCCAATTTTGCTCAAAAATTGAGCAATTCGGCACCTGTATCTGCTCAATTGATGATTGTACCTGCTCAATTGCAAATCCCAAAAAAAATTGAGGCAAATACCTTGTAATTTTCTGATTTTTTTTTTTGTTGCAGGAAAGGGGGTGATGATGCTGCTGCTGTGCAGGTGGGCAATTGAAGGAGCCAGGTGGGCAATTGAAGGAGCTGATGCTGCTTCAGTCAAAGTTGAAGCCAAAGGTAGTGAGAAGAGCTTTGTTGCAGATGACAATAGCGACGGATGAAATCACAGAGAGGCTGAGGGCTCCAACTGTTCCAAGCTGCCGACTGCCAGTTGGTGAGGCGAGTTGCAATGGAGCGCAGCACCAAAAGCGCCGACCCGACTCATCTTCGCGCTACGGGTATGCACGTAGGCGTGTTCGCCTGTTGAATGCCGCCTCCGACCGGTAGCCAACGCTACACGAGCTTGCGTGTCTTACGCCTTGTGGCCAAGCGCCTCGCTTAGTAGCGCTACAGGTACTCGCTCACGCTTGTTGCTGCCTTCGCCGTCTCCGCCTAGTAGCGCTACACGATTAGCGCTGCTGTTGACGCCCGCCTGCGTAGGACTCCACGCTCGTGTATTCGCCTGGTGGCTAGCGGTCGACCAACGCTTCCCCACGTTCACACGAGCAAGCCTGCCTGCACTTCGCTGCCTTGTGGTTTGCTACGCTTAGCTCTGCCCGTCAACCCCTAGTCGACTTGCTGCCTGCAACGCCCAAGGTTAGCCAACAGCAGGTTTCACCTCTGTAGTCTTCGCTTCACACACCTCCAGTGCAGGAGGGCAGCAAAAAATTGACGGCTCTAGGGAGAAGGAAGAGGATCAAAACAGCAACCTATGCTCTGATACCAGTTGAATGGGAGAGAGAATTAGGGTTAGAGTTCATGTGGGAGACATACACAGAGAAACAACAAGGGAGAGAGAGAGAGAGAGTTGTGGGGATAAGTCAACTCATCAAGATATGTGTATGACTCCCCTATCACACATGTATATTGCACTAGTACACATAGTGCACTTAGTACATTAAAAGTACTAAGTGTACTATGTACTATAACTTATGGGCTTGTACACACTATAAGGGTGGGCATAATGCCTTTACCCCAACACATGACATGGCAGACATATACACTGGCAGAGTAGAGGATCGGCTCCTACTCATGGATCCCCTGGCACCTATGGATACACTAGATTCTTTGGCTCCTTTTCTTGCACACCTGTTTAACAGGGCACTAGCAGAGGGTTTGTCTGTGGAGTGGACGATGCACACCATTGTGCCGATTCACAAAACAAGGGATATGCTCGATCCGAGCAACTACAGGACGGTTATGGTTGGCCACGTGCTGGCCAAACTCTATGGTGCAGTGTTGGAGCAAGAGCTTAGCTTATATGCTGAGCGAGCAGGTTTATGCTCATTAGGGCAGGCAGGCTTCAAGAGAGCTTTCTCTACCACTGACCATGTATTCACTTTGAGATGTACGATTGATCAAGCCAGAGCGAGGAAGAGAAAGCTCTATTGCTGCTTTGTGGATTTCCGCAAGGCATTTGACACAGTACCACGAGAGAGGCTCTTTCAGCGCCTGCAGTCTCTTGGCATACCGGCAAATATGAAATGGAGCATCTATGCATCGTATGAGCAGGTTTTTGGGCGAGTCAGATGTCCAGGAGGTATGTCCGAGACTATTGCTAGCACCATTGGTGTGAAGCAAGGATGCCCACTTTCCCCCACGCTATTTCGGTTATACATTGATGAGGTGGCTAACTTCATTACACGGGGAGGCGGAGATGGAGTTGATTTAGCAGGTACCTCAGTACATATTATGCTTTATGCTGATGATATTGTATTAGTGTCTGAGTCTCCAGGTGGTCTACAGCAACATCTACATGCACTCGATGATTTCTGCACACAGAGGGATCTTACTGTGAACCTTGGAAAAACCAAGGTTATGGTCTTTCATACATCGAGACAGGGCAGGAGTCAGCTGACATTCACCCTCGCAGGACGCCAGGTGGAGGTGGTGACATCATACGTGTACCTAGGGGTTACCTTCTCTGCAGCAGCCACACGCTTCACCATGGGTTCAGCAGCCAGAGCTAGATTGACACGGGGATATGCAGCATTGGCTATGCTAGAGAGACAGTGCCACCAGGCGCATTTTCAGAAGCCCCGAACGAAGGGGTGGCTATTTGACACATTAGTCACACCGGCATTGATGTATGGAGCAGCGGTATGGGCGCCAGGCCTTGCTACCCATTGGTGGACACAGATAGAGAGACCACAGGCCCTCATGACGGCATGCATGATACGCAGCAAACCGTCAGTACCTCATGAAATTATCCGAGCAGAGTTTGCTGCGCCTCCTATGATGGTAGAGGCCATATTTCAGACTATATGCCTGCTAGACAGATTCAGAGAGATGCAACAGGACAGATTGTCATACAGAGCTTTTGAGGCATCTAGACAGCTGGCTGAGGCAGGAGACAGAGGATCATGGTATGCACAAGTCACACATTGGTTCTCACAGCATTTGCCTAGACATGGATCATCTACCACCATTCCAGTATGACAGGGATGCACCACATATCCGTCTCTCTCATAGTGAGAGGAACAGAGTATTGAGACAGGATCTATGGCAGCTCTATACACGAGAGACATGGATATCGCCTACACAGCCTCTTCCATCGAAGATGCTATACTACAGAGATCACTTCATGAGTATCACTGATGATGGATTTATAGAGAGGCCTAGATACATGGAGGGCTTTTTACCACACGGCTCCCGAGTGGCTATTGGTCAACTTAGAGTTTCATCACACCGATTGGAGATTGAGACTGGCAGAGCAGCACGGATCCCCCGAGAGGAGAGGGTATGGAGATTGTGTAGAGAGGAGGTGGGGAGTGAGGAGCATTATGTATGCAGATGCAGAGCATATACAGCCATCAGAGAGAGCTATCCCATTTTATTCAGAGAGCCACATTCCCTACGCCAGATCTTTGAGGCAGCAGACCAGCGCATACTGGGGAGATTCATTCTAGACATACAGCGCCACAGAGAGACATCATTACAGGCTCAGACAGCTCCAGAGGGGGGACGACAGACACAGATTACTACATTTTTTCAGAGATCCATCCCACTCCCAGCCCCTACACGGCAAGGAATTACTCTCCAGAGAGCAGAGACACTCAGAGCCCGCAGGAGATAGAGGACACCTGGCTTTCGGACACCACGCCTATACCAGAGAGAGATGATAGAGATCAGAGCTCAGTTTCACAGAGAGGGTGCGGAGCGACTGGCTCGCTTCAGAGCACACCCAGGCATGTTCTTCAGGGAGCTGTGGACACCCCCTTCATTGATGTATACCATTTTATACCCCCAGTATGGTACAGGATGGAGCTGTCAGAATATGCAGCGGAAATGACAACCAAACTTGGGTAGACAAGAGCAAGTAGACTGCAGAAAATAATCAGCACAAGAAACACAGAGAGATAGGTGTGTAAACTCTTCTCTATACACAAGATCCCGAAAAACTGAATGAGAAAGTGGTGGGGGCTGAGGGGCAATATATACATCTCCATGTGAGCAGTCGGCCAGCTCCAGAAGGTGCCCACAACTGTGAAAAATGCCCACGACTGCTGAAAATAGCAGTCGGCCAGCTACAGATGTCTACGCCTAGTCAAAACAGGTCGGCCAGCAGCCCAGATGCACACGACTGAGGAAAGTCCAGTCGGCCAGCATTGGGATGCTCCTGGCATCACCTGGCAGCCCTCCAGCCACTAGGAAAAAATGGGAAAAATAGGGAAAAAATACGGGGAGTGTGGAAAAATGATATACGGGCGGGCACACCCACAACAGAGGCCCTGGTGTATACAAATAGACAGGAGATGACTTCTAACACCCCCTCTCAGCTCCTGGCTGTGTAACCAACCCCAGGGAGCTGGAGTGCCGCCTGAGCGTAGCCTGAGGTAGAGACTTCGTGAAGAGGTCTGCCGCATTGTCCTCCGTCGAACAATAAAGTAGCAAGATGTCACCCGCCAAGATCTTCTCACGTACAAAGTGATACTGTATCTCTATATGCTTGGTCCGGGCATGAAAAACCGGGTTCCGAGCAATAGCTATACAACTCTGGTTATCACACTGGATGACTGTGGGCTCCCTCTGTGGAAACCCCATCTCGCCTAGCAGCCTCCGCAGCCATACGACCTCACAAGCAGCACCACAAGCAGCCCGATACTCTGCCTCTGTCGAAGAAAGGGCAATAGTTGGCTGCTTCTTGCTGCTCCAAGAAACTGCTCCTGAGCCGAGGGTAAAAGTGTATCCTGAAGTAGATCTCCTCGTGTCTGGAACTCCTCCCCAATCTGAGTCACTCCAACCTTGGAGCTTGACTCCATTCCCTCCTGTGTAAAAGAGTCCCAGATCCTTCGTACTCTGCAGATACCGCAAGATCCGCAATCCTGCGTCCCAATGAGTCTTCAATGGCGTCTGCATAAAAGAGCTCAACAGCCCCACGGAGAAGCTCAAGTCCAATTTGGTGTTAAGCAACCAGATCAATGAACCAACCAACTTCCAGTACTGCGAGGCATCAACTGGCTCACAAGGATCTGTGACGGTTAACTTTGTGTTCGGGTCCATCGGCGAAGTAATAGGCTTGCAGTTCTCCATCCCAAAGGCCTCAAGCAACTCATGAACATACCGCTGCTGAGAGACGAAAAACCCCCTCTGGGTCTGCCAGATCTCCAATCCCAAGAAGAAGTGGAGTAAGCCTAAGTCGGTCATCTCAAACTCCTTTGACAAGGCAGCCTTCGTCACTCCAATGTGCTCCACATGACCGCCGGTGAGAATGAGATCATCCACATAAAGGATGATAAGTGTGACCATGCCGCGTTCCCGAAAGAGATACAGGTTCGGATCTGCAACCGATCTCTGAAATCCAGTCCGAATAAAGAAGGAATCAATCTTCTGATTCCAAGCCCGCGGAGCCTGCTTAAGACCATACAAGGCCTTACGTAACCTGTAAACCATCCCTTCCGATCCTGGAACAATAAAGCCTGGAGGCTGCTCAACGTACACCTCCTCCTGCAGGTCACCATTAAGGAACGCCGATTTTACATCCATCTCGTACACGGGCCACCTCTGAGAAGAAGCAAGGACAAGAACGGTCCGAATCGTGGTCATCCGAGCTGTCGGTGCAAAGGTATCCTCGTAGTCGATGCCTGGCCGCTGAGCATAACCCTTAGCCACGAGCCTGGCTTTGTGTTTGTCCACCGACCCATCAGCCGCGTACTTGGTCTTAAAGACCCATTTGACACCAATGACTGACCGCTTCGACGGCCTCGGTACCAACTCCCAAGTGTTGTTCTTCTCGATGGCGTCAAGTTCCACATGCATGGCTTCCCTCCAAGTATCCTGTGAAAGGGCTTCCTTTACGGAAGTGGGCTCTTTATCCCGCATGATACGAGACATCAGAGCATAGTTCACCTGAAGAAGCTCCGCCGTGTTGCTTTTATCTCGGACTCGATGTGATCTTCGAGGGCAGTCCTCTGTGGTCCACTCGGAGGGTAGCTCCGTGACACCTGACTCCCGAAGGGTGTCTAACAACCACCTAGGTACTCGAACAGATCGTGGAGCCTCCTGTGATCGCGGGGGCTCAACTCCAGCTGCGGGCTCAACCTCCTGTGATGACTGAGGTGGATCAACTGGAGTAGTATACTGGGAATCATCATCAGACTCCTCTGGATCTCCAAGAAGTGGCGGCTCCTCGACAGTGGATGCTGGAACATGCTCGTCAAAGACCACATCCCGGTTGACAACAATCTCGTTCCTTTCTGGATCATACAACCTGTATCCCTTGGAAAGAGAGTTATACCCCACAAATACCAGCTTGCGGGACTTGGAGTCAAGCTTCCCCCTCTGCTTCTTCGGAATATGTACATACGCGTCACTCCCAAAGACACGGAAGTGCGAGACATCGGGTTTCCTGCCAAAATATGCCTCAAATGGAGTCATATGGGGTACAGAAGTCGTCGGAGAGCGGTTAATGGTATGGACAGCTGTTGCCACAGCCTCACCCCAAAGTGGACGAGGAAGATCACGATGCTCCAGCATGGTCCTCGCCATCTCTACCACAGTCCTATTCTTACGTTCAACAACTCCATTCTCCGAAGGCGATCCAGTATTGGCCAATTCCCTCTTGATGCCATGATCTGCACAAAACCGGAAAAATACAGTCGAGGAGAATTCACCTCCTTTGTCAGCCCTGAGAGTCTTGACCTGAAATCCAGACTCTTTCTCCACCATCACGTGCCAATCCTTGAACCGAGCAAAAGCCTGGTCCTTCTGTGAAAGAAAGTAGACCCACGTGAATCTGGTACAATCATCAACAAGCAGCATGAAGTAGAGAGATCCTCCCAAGGATGGTATCTGCTGTGGTCCACACAAGTCAGTGTGAATCAACTCCAAAGGTTTCGAAGCCCGCCTGGAAGCCTGCTTTGGAAAGGATTCCCTGTGCTGCTTACCACGTATGCAAGAACTGCAGCGTCCTTGCCTACTACCAACATCTGGCAAGCCAACCACCATCTGGTCCCGGAAGGCGCGCCACAAAGCATCCACATTTAAGTGGCCAAAACGAAAGTGCCACAAATCTCCGACCTAAGAGCCTGTCAGTGAGGAGAGTGCAGAGAGCTTGTAGATGCCATTCTCCACACCACCTTCCCAAACAACTTTGCCTGTCTCACGATCCCTTAGAGCAACTGAATGCTCCTCAAATTCCACCCGAAAGCCAGTCTTGCATACCTCATGCACTGACAAGAGATGAAAGCCCAGAGCAGGGACATAAAGAACACGGGAAGCATGCTTGCCCCCCTTGCCGTCGGGAATAATCTCCATCCGGCCCTCACTATGAATCGGAATAGTGGAGTTATCGCCAATAAAAATACGACCTGACTGCCGTTTCAGATCCAGGAAGACCTCGCTCGAAGATGATGAAGCATTGGAGTCCACCATCTCCAAGTGCACAAATGCCGGAGTCTTCGCAGCTGAGGCTGAGGAATTAGCACTCTTCCCTGTCCGCTTAGGGCACTTCCTCCAATAGTGGCCTTTCTCGCCACAATCATTACACGATCTTTCGGCCTTCAGCTTCTCTCGTTCTGGATCAGGCTTCTTCTCAGAAGACTTCTCCGGTGAAGCCTTCCCTTTGCCCTTGTTGGTATTACGGCCTTTCGACCGTTGGCCTGTTAAGGCCTCCGAACCTCCGCCGTGAGGAGGGTTCGTGAAACGTTCCTCCTGGTCCAAGACCATTGGCACAAGCTCCTCCCAAGTAATGGTACTGAGCCTGCCACTCGTGATCAACGAGGAATAGAAAGCGGAATACTGACCAGGCAAGTGGGAAAGTAACGTGATGGCTATATCTTCGGATGATATCTCTTTCCCAGCTTGAAGGACTTCCTGCTGAAGGGCCTGCAGCTTGTTAATGTGTTCCCGCATCGTCGAAGACTTTGCAGGGTTCATAACCCGCATCTGCACTTCCAAGGATATCCGCTTCATGGGTGACACCCTGTTGTACAAAGAAGCCAAGTGCTCCCATATGCCTCTCGCCAGCGTCATGTGCTTCACATGGTTGATCACCTGTGGTGTGCAATTGAGAAATATACACGACCGGACCCTGGCGTTGACACGGTCCCACATGTGTGCCTGTGCCTCCCGGTCCTTCCTCGTCGATAATAACTCTCCTTCCTCAGCTTCCGGCCGTGGCACCCCTATGATAATAAAATTAGCAAGATCATATGACTCCAGAACTGACTCCATCATGACCTTCCAGATGCCGTAATTGGACCCGTCCAACTGCCGATCCACTGGGAACGTGGGGAGAGTCGGAATCTTCACGTGCTTCTCAGCCATCTTGAGTAAATCTGCCATCTCGGAGAGTAACCTGAAAGGGTGGGTGGGTGGGAAAAATCTGAAAATCAGAAAATATGCAAGTGGCAGTCCAGCCCCTCTGCTCGCCTTCCTCTTGCACCTTCACTTCCCGTTCAGCCCGAAACAGTCCACCGATCAGCAACCTGTTGCTCCCCCTCTTGCTCAGAAAAACGCCCAAGATCTCCTAGAGCCTAGGGCTCTGATACCATGTCAGAATATGCAGCGGAAATGACAACCAAACTTGGGTAGACAAGAGCAAGTAGACTGCAGAAAATAATCGGCACAAGAAACACAGAGAGATAGGTGTGTAAACTCTTCTCTATACACAAGATCCCGAAAAACTGAATGAGAAAGTGGTGGGGGCTGAGGGGCAATATATACATCTCCATGTGAGCAGTCGGCCAGCTCCAGAAGGTGCCCACGACTGTGAAAAATGCCCACGACTGCTGAAAATAGCAGTCGGCCAGCTACAGATGCCTACGCCTAGTCAGAACAGGTCGGCCAGCAGCCCAGATGCACACGACTGAGGAAAGTCCAGTCGGCCAGCATTGGGATGCTCCTGGCATCACCTGGCAGCCCTCCAGCCACTAGGAAAAAATGGGAAAAATAGGGAAAAAATACGGGGAGTGTGGAAAAATGATATACGGGCGGGCACACCCACAACAGAGGCCCTGGTGTATACAAATAGACAGGAGATGACTTCTAACAGGAGCTAGCTAGGTTGCATATCATGATTGTATACTCCATGCATATAGCTTTGCATTCTCCTAGTAGTAGAGCTCCATCCCCTCCACCACTCATTATACTTATTGCACACCCAGATTCAGCTTTTTTAGTTCAGTACTTTTTCATTTTGTTGGGATGATAGAGGATACCCCATACAGGTACACCGATTTGTCTCATAGGCCGAGTTCGGTCTTTTGGAAGACGTTAATAAAATCTTTCTTTCTTTCTTTCTTTCTCTATTTTCTGCACATCTTCATTCAGTTTGTGCGTTAATTCCGTCGCGAAAAGAGTGCTGACTTCTGAGCATTGAAGTTACCGATCCTCTCCAAAGCTTCCGCATGTTACAGTGGTATCAGAGCCTACTTCAAGTGCAAAGATTCAACAAAGAAACCAGAATTATTTCTCGCTTGTGTGGTTGGTTTTTAGACGCCGGTGGACTACCCCTTTCGGAGTGACTCCTGTCCCTCGAAGGACGGTTGGTTTTCAGCCTCCGGAAGCCTCCAGACGTCTCCCACACAGATAGTGAATGGTCAAATTGTGTTCCGGAAAGGAAGTGCATTTTTCTGCTATGGCGAGCTTCGACGACGAGAGAGACCAAGAACCATGGGACCAAAGTGCACCAAGTAGCCCAGCTAGGGCACCAGGCTTGAGTGTTACAGATATGTTCCAGCAGATGATGCGAGCAATCGCAGACCAGACAACCAAGTTGGACGAGCAGAAGGCGCAGATCTTGGCTCTGGAAGAGCGTACCCATTCTCCAGCGTCGCGTTTTCCATCTCCTCCTCACTCTCCTTCCAGCCTTCAGAAAATCTGACGGGCGGTGAAACAAACACTCGCACATAAAACACTTCAACGCCATTGAGGACCTAGAAAAGGAAAACAAACAGGGGGAGCTAGAGTGCTCCTGCAAACAGTACACAGACACCGATTGGCCCCAAAACGCAGTGGCGCCCCTTGCGGTATTTCTTTAATTGATTATAAGAGCTTTGATTACAATAAGGCTGGGAACTCAGCCGTCATAGTAAGCCTGCAAATACCCTGCATCATGGCTTCATATCCACTCAGCATCCACAAACAAGTCCAGCCATTGTTTACCTCAAAAGACTCTCACACATTGAGTCCTGCATACAGAAGCTTTCTCCCATGATCAGGGCTGCCACAACCATCCATAGCCTCTCACCCTATGAACAGCATCACACCCTGACACATCCAGTGCTTCTGCATCACAACACAGACTCCCAAACTCTCTCTCAAAAGAGAACTCGCATCACAGCACAGCATACCATACAGTCGACACACCTGTACCAACCTTCTCTACCTTCCAAGAGTACTATCCATCTCTGTCATGGATTCCCTGTCCCCTGCCCAATCAATAGCAAGGCTGTACCAAACATGAGTCCATTCCTGTACCTTCTGCCTGCATGTGACCTATCTCCTAGAGAAACCCAAATACATGTTTCCTCGAGAAACCTACGACCTGTTTCCACATGAAACCCTTAGGCCTGTTTCCCTTTGAAACTTCTGTCCTGTTTCCATACAGAACCATTCATGGCACCATCCAACAACAGTGCCAACAACGGCATACATCTAATTACCTGTTCCCTCATGAAACATCTGGAAACATAGAGATGCCCAAAACTGTAGGTCCCTCTGTTCCTTTCTAGCAGGAAGAAAACAATCTGCTCCAAGAGCACCCAGCCATGCGAGCTTGCATCACTCCCATGCCAAGAAACATAACCACGTGACCTTGTACTTGCAGCCAATAACCCATGCACAGCTGAATTTGCTACCAAACAAAAACAGCCCATAAACAGTCCTCAACTGATCTCAAAACAGTCCCGAGCATTGCTCATGTTCATAGACACATGCACTGCCACGAAACAGTCCATAAACCCTTTCCAAAACAGTCCCGAACCAAAGCAAAGAGAAGCTGAAAGTTCCATCAGTTGAACGCCATCGACATGATGTTTATGTTCATGAAAAAACAGCCCCTGTCCACCTTTATGTCCAGAGAAACCAGCCCCCTAGTCACCCAAGAGAAGAGCACGCAGCCATGAGGACCTGCAGTCCAGCCCTCTTGTGCACCAAGCAAGAGAGAGAAAAGAGCATGTGCCACAGCTTCAGCCCCCTCCTCAGCTTTTGCACACAGAAAAGCACCCAAAAGCAGCCTGCCAGCCCCCTGTTTTCTCCCAAAAAGCAAGAGAAAGAAAGAGAGAGATCTGTCTTCAGTCTCCAGAACCTCCCCCAGACTTGCGAAGAGAGAGAGAGAGATCGGCTGTGCACTTCCTGCAGCCCAACAGTCCTCCGAGGAGAAAAGCACATATCTCTGCTGCATCTGCCCGTGCAGCCCTCCCTGCACACCTGTCCGCTTCTCACCAGAGAGAGAGAGAGAGAGAAAGAGAGAGAGAGAGCGCTGCAGTCTGGCAGCTTTCCAAAAGGGGAAAGAGAGTGGGTGAGCTTGCTAAGCTGTGCGCTGCCCTGCAATCTGCCCGCCTGCGCTCCTTGGTGACCAACCGTCAAAGAGAAAGCACCCGTCTGCTGGCCCGACTTGTAGCTAGAGAGGGAGAGCCCCCAGCCCCCGTGTGCCACCTGCAAACAGCCCGCCAGCCTGCTGTTCAACCCTGTTCCTCTGTCCAGCCCACGTGCAGTCCATCCACATGGAGTCCAGGTCGTCAGTCGTCGCCAGAGAGAGATTTAGAAGCTCCCTCCTTCAGAATCTAGCAGTCGCCTCCCAAAAAGCATGAGAGGGAAAGAGGCGTGCCCCCCTCCAAAAGTAGAGTAGCCTCCCAAAATAGCTTTTGGGCCACCAAAGGTTATAAAACCTTTTAAATCAAAATCTCTTTGTCCCCTTCACACTTGGGGTAGTCCACACATGGGTTTCCTTTTTAACTCCAATCTGATGCCATTCACACTGTCCACCATGTCCCGACTCCCCATGCACACCTGCATACTGTCCAGAGAAAAACACAGGGTCGTGACATGCCAAGCATACTCCACCCACATCGACAAGTTTTCTGACCTCTCGGCAGATCTCACCGATCTGCTAAAGGGAGTGAAGACAAGAAGGCAAAAGATTCGAATGACTCCACGAGCGTTGGAGGCATTCAAGAACCTCAAGGTGGCTTTATCTCAGAAGCGCCTTGTTTAGCACTTGCCTCGTGGGACGAACCATTTCAGGTGATCACAGATGCGAGTAACATCACAATTGGAGGTGTATTGCAACAAAATGGTCATCCAGTAGCTTACATGTCTCCTAAGTTACTGCCCGCAGAGAGAAACTACTCAGTCTATGATCGTGAACTCCTAGCAATTATACAGGCCTTGAAACATTGGAAACATTTTCTGTATGGCCGTGACTTTGAGGTTCGCACTGACCATCAGGCATTACAATGGATTCAGACAATGCCAAGTGCACAGTGGAGTGATCGACAACACCGCTGGAGTTAGATATTCCAGCAATTCGGTGGTATGATTGAGTACCTTCCAGGAAAGGCCAATCCAGTGGCCGATACTTTGAGCAGGAAGGGACAAGTGACTACGATTCAAACCACTAGACTTCATCTTGTTGGTACAAGACTAGATGACATAAAGCACACGTAAGTGGATTCCGAGGAATTCGGTACACAGTGGAAACAGGCATTGGATGCCACAGGACCATGCCACTTTCTGATACGCGATGGTTGGCTTTTCTACAAAGGCCGACTATGTGTCATGGGGCAACTCTTCTCCATAATGCCCATGACGCCATTACAGGTGGTCATAGGGGCATGAATTCGACACTAGAGAAATTGGAACGGCAATATTATTGACCAAAGATGAGGCAAGATGTGTTTACATATGTACAACGCTGTGATATTTGTCAAAAGGTGAAAGCTCCTCGTGGAAAGAAGATAGGGTTGTTACAGCCCTAGCCAATTCCTAAGGGTCATTTCCAAGACATTTCGATGGACTTTGTCACGAATCTGCCTCCCAGTCCGAGTAAGCGTAATACGCAGTGCTTAACTATTGTTGATAGATTTAGCAAATTTGTTATGCTTATTCCTTGAAGGGCCAATGTGATCGTCGAGGATGTTGCCCAGTTGTTCATTCGGCATTGGTACCCGATGGGCGGGATTCCTAGGACCATAGTGTCAAACCGAGATGCCAAGTTTACCAGTCATTTTTGGAGGGCATTGTTTGATAACTTTGGTACTAAGTTGAATTTTTCCAGTGCATTCCACCCACAGACGGACGGCCAGACAGAGATATACAACCAGTTGGCCTTTGATGCGCTGAAGTGTTATGTCGACGATCAGCAAGGTAAGCGGGAATCATATTTGCCTTTAGTTCAAGCTATTTTAAATGATTCTTTTTCTTCAACTATTGGCACGACTCCATATGAGGCAACGTTTGGAAGACCTTTCGAGTCGTCGTTGACCAGGACCTCGTCTTCAGTACCTCAAGCGAACAGAGTGACGGAGTCTTACCCAGGAGATTTTAGAGTCAGTAAAAGACAGATTGGCTAAAGCGCAAGAGGCCTACACTCGATAGGCCAATAAAGACCGAAGGGATATGAAGTTTTCGGAAGGGGATTGGGTTTATCTTTGGATTATGAAGCAAAGGTTGAAACAGGTGGGCAAGCGATGCCCAAAGTTGTCTTACCAGGAGATTTTAGAGTCGGTAAAAGACAGATTGGCTAAAGCGCAAGAGGCCTACACTCGACAGGCCAATAAAGACCGAAAGGATATGAAGTTTTCGGAAGGGGATTGGGTTTATCTTTGAATTATGAAGCAAAGATTGAAACAGGTGGGCAAGCGATGCCCAAAGTTGTCTTTCAAGAACTTCGGCCCTATTCCCATCAGGAAAAAGATTAATGAGGTGTCTATGAAGTCAAAGCTACCTCCGAGTTGGCCTATGCACGATGTGTTTCACATCAGTTGGTTAAAGCCATATGCAGGTCCTATCCCTTCAGAGGTCAAAGACGAAGCGGAACCAGATATTGTTAATGAAGCAGAAGTTATGGTTCCAGAACAGATCCTTTTGCACCGTTTCAAGCATGGCTCAGGCCGAAGAATAAGACAGTTCCTCACGAAGTTTTAGGACCGAGGGACCCACGAAGCGGTATGGCTTGACAAAGTTTTTCGAAGACTATCAGGCGTTATTGACGGATTATTTGGAGGCTATGCAGCTTCTGTCAAGTTAAGCATAAGGGGATGTTACGTGCATCCCGCACTTGGATGCCACGTAGACATTTCTGTACAGAAGGTGCAGGACCTGGGATGGTGAAATGGTCCCATGTGAGCCCAGTCCGGGACGAGTCAGCTAGGGATCCATCTCAGTCGTCCGAGGTCAGGTGTGCATTGTCCTGCACACGAGTCCAAGGTCAGGTGTGCACTGTCCTGCACATGAAACAGTGCCAGTCCGCACTGTAAGTCTCCCTCTGGAATGATGTCAGTGATTCTGTGTATCTGGTATGGTACCGGATGCCAGATCACTGAGTAGTTAGTTAGGGTTTGCTTTTAGAACAAGGGGCCAGCCCATAGGGCTACCCCGGGTATTTGTGTGGGCATGGGGATAGTGTGAAACCATCCCCATGAGGGCCAGAAAGGCCCTGGCTGAACCCACCAGCCATGGAGGGGCTGTAGGACAGCCCAGACATTCAAGAGATGCAGCCTTTGTATGGCTGTAGGGCAGGTATGGGGCAGCCCATACAGGCTGCCCAGCCCTCAGATTGTTTGCAAAAGCATTGTCCAGCCATGTAGAAGCATGCGCATAATGCCCAGACAACAAGGGAAAGAAGCGCTGGAATTTATGTGATTTTTTCAGCATTAAATGCTGAAATACTCAGTCGTGGGACATTTAATGCTGGCTGCCTGGACTTCAACTGGCCGACTGCTCTAGGTGGAGTAGTATAAATAGGAGAGCCCACAATCCCATTTGTTCATCTCATTTCCCACCCAGAGCTCAAGCATAAAGGGGCTAGACAAGCCAAGAAGGTGCTAAGCAAAGGGGTGAAGGACTGCAGGTCAAGGGCAGGGAATTCCCAGCCAAGAAAGGTCAAGGATTTCTATATTTTCTTTCAGATTCACATCATTCTAATAAAGCAAATACACCATCCGTGGTGGGGGCCCTACAGAGGGTATTTGGGACCCAATACTGTGTCTCCTCTCTCTCTCTCTCTCTCTCTCTCTCTCTCTCTCTCTCTCTCTCTCTCTATTTTTTGCACATCTTCATTCAGTTTGTGCGTTAATTCCGTCGCGAAAAGAGTGCTGATGTCTGAGCATTGAAGTTACCGATCCTCTCCGAAGCTTCCGTATGTTACAACTGGATTGGCGTTTCCTGAAAGGTACTTAATCATACCACCGAATTGCTGGAATATCTGGCTCCAGCGGTGTTGTCGGTCACTCCACTGTGCACTTGGCATTGTCTTAATCCAGCGTAATGCCTAATAGTCAGTGCGAACCTCAAAGTCACGGCCATAAAGAAAATGTTTCCAATGTTTCAAGGCCTGTATAACAGCTAGGAGTTCACGATCGTAGACTGAGTAATTTTTCTCTACGGACAGTAACTTACGAGACATGTAAGCTACTGGATGACCATTCTGTTGTAACACACCTCCAATTGCGATGTTACTTGCATCGATGATCACCTGAAATGGCTCGTCTCATGAGGCAAGTGCTAAACAAGGCGCTTCTGATAAAGCCACCTTGAGGTTCTTGAATGCCTCCAACGCTCGTGGAGTCATTCGAATCCGTTGCCTTCTCATCTTCACTCCCTTTAGCAGATCAGTGAGATCTGCCGAGAGATCAGAAAACTTGTCTATGTGGGTGGAGTATGCCTGGCATATACCCACAAAGGATCTGATGTCATAGGCTGTCTAAGGTATTTCCCAATTGCAATCTCGGCCACTTTAGCCGGATAAAGTCAAATGCCTTCGGCGCTAATTATGTATCCCAAGTAATGCACCTGGAACAAATAAAATTCCGACTTCTTTTCATTGACATAGAGCTCATTGCTTTCCAACAACTTAAGGACTTTCTCCACATCAATGTCATGCTGCTCAACCGTAGCTAAAAATACCAGTATGTCGTCCAAAAATATGCACACACACTTTCCAATCAAATCCCGAAAAACACGCATCATCATGCGGTTAAATGTAGCTGGGGCGTTCGTCAAGCCAAATGGCATGACCACAAATTCATAGTGGACCCGTTCCATACGGAAGGCTGTCTTGGGAATGTCCCCCTCCACAATCTGCACCTGGTGGTACCCACTCTTTAAATCAAGTTTCGAGAACACCTTTGCTCCATTCAGCCTCTCGAGAATATAATCAATTCGAGGCATCGGGAATCTGCTCTTGATAGTCAACTTGTTGAGTGCACGATAATCAACACACAAACGGGAAGACCCATCTTTCTTCTTGACAAATAAGATCGGGGCTGCAAATGGCGACAAGCTAGGGCGGATGAAGCCAGATTACAACAATTCTTGGAGTTGGCGGTTCAACTCCGATTCCATTGCCTTGGAAAGGCGATACGGAAACTTGCTCGGGGGTTCCGAGCCTGGGAGGAGGTCAATCTTGTGGTCCTCCAGTCTGGACGGGGGGAGCTGGGGAGGGAGGTTGTCTCGAAGAAAAATCTTCTGGAAGTTTTCATGGAGAGCCAAGTACTTCTCGGAAGCACTGGCCACCATCTAGGCTGTCTAGATGTTTATCATCGCACACTGTGCGCCTTTCCTGACTGCTCGCTTAGCTTGCAAGTCGCTTATGAGTGGAAAGTTCGGAATTCCTAGCTCACACATAATGGTCACTGGTGCGTTTGACACATTCCAATTGATCTGGAACATGTGCTTGTCCCACTTGACATCTGGAAGAAACTTGTGAAGCCACTGAATACCCATAATTATGTCTGCTCCTACAAGAGGGGCAACCATAAAATCACGCACAAATTCTATGCCCTGAATAACTAACTTAGCACCTAGAGCTTCATACTTGACGCTCGTTGTCATGCCTGTGTTAAAACCCTCAACCTGTTTGTCCATCGAAGTCAGGTCGAAACGGGCACGCCTAGCGGCCTGTTCCGTGCGGGATCTAGAACCTGGGATACGGAAGGAGAGGGAGGAGAAGATGGAAAACGCGACACTGGAGAACGGGTATGCTGCTAGGTAACGCTCGTGCTCCACGCGTCGCATGGCTTCGTCGTCACGTTGTCGAATCTCCAATGCACGCATCTGCGACTCAAGCAAAGAGCTCAGCTGCGGCTGTGACCCCGCGAGAGGTTCCCTGTGTCGAGGATCTAGACCCTGTGTCGAGGATCTAGAATCTGGGATACGGAAGGAGAGGGAGGGGGGATGGAAAACGCGACACTGGAGAACGGGTATGCTCTCGTCCAACTTGGTTGTCTGGTCTGCGATTGCTCGCATCATCTACTGGAACATATCTGTAACACTCAAACCTGGTGCCCTAGTTGGGCTGCCTGGTGCACTCTGGTCCCATGGTTCTTGGTCTCTCTCATCGTCGAAGCTCGCCATAGCAGGAAAACGCACTTCCTTTCCGGAGCGCAATCTGACCATCCACTATGTGTGTGGGAGACGTCCGGAGGCTTCTGGAGGCTGAAAACCAGCCGTCCTTCGAGGGACACGAGTCACTCCGAAAGGGGGAGTCCACCGGCGTGGAGGTGGCACCCACGCCAAAGCATGGAGAGCTATGAGCATGCAAGGTATGTGGCAGGATTCTCAGGCTACAATCCAGTAGTCATTGATCCCAATGATTTGTTTTTGTTTTTTATTTTTCCAGCCGAGGTCAAGAACGAGCGAGCTCGTCTTGAGACTCGAATAGAGAAACGCTTTTGTTATTAGCTTTGTCGTCTCCAATAGCGGTGATCACCACAAGGCCACCTTTAATATAATAGCAATTTCATTAGTAACCAACTCCTCTGTTTAGCTATGATTAAAATGCCGTAACATCATTTTACACATGATAACAAGTGCGCAGAGAAAATGATGGTTTGGATCCTCATAAAATGACGAAAAAAAAACCTTACCGTCTCAAAAAATTTCCTATTTTTGCTTTCCTTTCAGGCCCTCTCACTTCTGGTTTTCTTTGACACCTTAGAAGAGCCTTTTCTGGTAGAAGAGCCCAGTGTTTTCATCTCTGGCTGCGTTTTTCCTTCTTTTGAAACCTTGAAAGATCCCTTTCTGACAGAACCAGGACTCTTTGTGTCCTCCTGGGTTTTCCCTTCTTTTGAAACCTTCAAAGACCCCTTTCTGACAGAACCAGGCCTCATTGTGTCCTCCTCCTGGGTTTTCCCTTCTTTTGAAACCTTCAAAGATCCCTTTCTGACAGAACCAGGCCTCTTTGTGTCCTCCTCCTGGGTTTTCCCTTCTCTTGAAACCTTCAAAGATCCCTTTCTGACAGAACCAGACCTCTTAGTGTCCTCCTCCTGGGTTTTCCCTTCTTTTGAAACCTTGGAAGAGCCCTTTCTAATAGAACCAGGCCTTGTTGTGTCCTCCTCCTGGCTCTCAACTGTGACTGACTGACTCTCAGAAGCTTCTGGAGTGTAGACAATTCCAAATACTTCTTTAATATACTTGTTAATTCTCTTGGTGTCCTTGGGGCTGAGACTCCGGAAGAGAACCTTCAATGCTGTATCATTAGGAGGACACCCTTGAACTCTCATGTCATTCAAAAGCCCAAAGACTTCCTTCAATCTGCCACCACGAGAAAACCCATCAAGCAAAACACCGTATGTAATGACATCTGGTCGGCAACCCTCAGTTTGCATTTCTTTGTATAGTAAGTCTGCTTCATCGAATTGGCTTGCATTGCAAAGACCGTGCATGAGTACAGTGTAGGTAACAGTATCCGGAACACATCTGTTTTCCTTCATGCTTTGGAAAAACTCTCTTGCTTCCAGTAGCTTGTGATTTTTACAAAGCCCATCAATGAGTGCATTATATGTGCAGGTAACTGGTACACACCCAACTCTCCACATCTCCTGAAAGACCTGCATAGCAAATTCAACCTCTCCAGTTTTGAACAAACCATCGATCAGCCAAGTGTATCTTCCTGAATCAAGAACAACATTGCTTCCGATAAGGGGCTTGAAAAGATCAACCGTCCCTGAAACATGGTGGGTATTGCCATCTATCAAAGCTGCATATGTCACTTTATCTGGCAGGATACCATTTTGCTCCATTTCAATCAAAAACCTTCTGATATCATCCAGCCTCCCTGCCTTGCTAAGACCTTTGAGGATAGCATTGAATGTGCTTCTAATGGGTATGCATCCTTGGTCTGTTATCACATCCAGAAGCTTCAGAGCGTCATCTGTCCTCTTTGCTCTGCAAAGACCCTGAAGGATCGGAGTCCAAGCAATTATGTCTGCGACGCAGCCACTCTTCAACATGTCATTATTTAAAAACTCCATTGCCTCGAAAACTCTGCCTGCTTTGCAAAGACCATTGATCATTGAACTGAAAGTGTATTTGTCAGGAGAACAGCCACTCTCTGCCATCCGCTGCAGCATAACACGTGCATCATCCACCCTTCCTGCCTTGCACAGTCCATCGATGAGCTCATTGTAGAGTATGGTGTCAGGAACGATTCCATTCTCCTTTGCAGCATGCATTAGATCACAAGCCTTTTCCACTTTACCCAGCTTGAAAAGCCCATGAACAAAAGCAGAATAGGTGTGGACGGTGGGTATGAAGCCTCTTTGAATCATCTCACACACAAGTTTTTGGGCTTCTTCAACTCTTTTCTTTTTGCAAAGACCACTAACCATGATGTTGTAAGTTGTCGCATCTCGTTTTACGGTGCCTCTCATGTTTTCAAAAAGTGGCCAAGCTTCATCAATTCTTGCCTGCTTGCATAGGCCATCAAGTAGTGTATTGAAAATCACCACATTAGGTGTTATGGATTCCTCCAGCATCTTGTCCAGAAGCCCCACAGCTTCATCCACTTTTCCAAGGTCGCAAAAGCCAACCATCAATTTATTGTATGTGACAACATCGGGAGCAATCTTAAAGGCCTTCATGTTCTCTACAAATCTAGAAGCATCATAAGGCCTCGCTGCTTTGCACAGACACCCGACCACACCATTAAGAGTCAAAGCATCAACACTCCCAGGAGTTCCCGCTACACCCTCCACCAGTTTCAAAGCTTCATCCAGCTTATCTCCTTTGCATAGGCCATTGGTAAGCATACCCACTAAGATGCTATTTGGATACACATCAGCATGTCTCATTTCCATGTATATTCTCATAGCTTCATCTAGATAACCAGCCTTTACGATAATGCTGAGGACACAGTTGTATGTTAAGGGCTCAGGTTTACAACCAAAGTCAGCCATTCGATGAAAAAGGCTTAGGGTTTCCTGAACCATGCCTTCTTCCCCCATGGTTTTCAGCATAAATGTGAAGGTTGGGGCTCTCACGGAGCAGTTCTCTGCTTTCATTTCTTCCAATATCTTCTCTAGCAAGTCAAAATGCTTGGCCCTGCAGAGAGAATGTATCATTGCACTATAAGCCACACCATTATGCTTGTACCCATTGTGCTGCCGAGCCAAGTTGAAGAATTTGTAAGCCTCTTCAGAATCCCCTTGCCTATTTATTAAAGTGCTTACCACGGTCGGTGTCAGTTTGGATCCATATCTCTGCAAAACTTCCTCAGGACTCAATCCAGAAGTGTCCATCTCACAAGCATCAGCAAGCTTCACCTGATGGAGAGCCCTTGCCTGTGTAAGCCTGGCATTATGTGCTGTTACTGCTCGGCCCATCACAAACCGAAGGTTTTTTGATGGGGACATCGCAGCCGTATGCTTTTTCAGCAAGCTGGAAACTAAGGCATGCTAGGAGCGCAAATCAGTATATTCGGCTTCTAGAAGACCTGGCAAGGTGCCCCTGGTCAGGTAAACTTCGCTTGCTTTGCTTCTTGGGTTCAGAAAAACCTAGCATGTTGCCCAACAGACCCTGTGCAGATCATTATATGCTTAGTTCAGTGGATTCTTTGAGCTTTAAAAACCCCGCAAGATGCGCAATTGACCCTGCGTATGTAAAACCCTGGCGAAGTCCACAATCAGCTGTGCTCTGAGTTTTAGGGTTCTGAACAAACCCTAAGTTATAACTCTAATTTGAGGGTGCTGGTTAAGCCCTTGCAAGGGAGCCCAAATCAAGCAGCAAGTTGCACAGATTAAGTCACTCACCAATTAGGTTCTTGATAAAACTACTAATTATCTGAATACTCTGAGCTTTGAACCCAGTGAGAGTTTGAACCGAGGATTTTTATGGTGCTGTAAGGTTCCCAAGCAAGATGCCCAGTTGCCGCTGTTTCTGTTGATACAGTGTGAGGATTCTTCTTATACCCTAAGCCCTACCAAAGCTGAGTTGTGGATCCTGCTTAAACCGTCACAAATCTATGCGGATTCTGCGTAAACCATGATTAGTCCTCCTCAAACCCTAGCAGAACTGATAAAACTCATCTTGCACTTAAGAAGCTGTTGTTGGAATTTTCAGTTGCAGGGTTCGAGGGGTGGTGAACCCTAATAAACTGAGATAAACTGGCACGCTAAACCCTCTCTCTCTCTCTCTCTCTCTCTCTCTCTCACACACACACACACACACATTAGATAAACTTAAACCCTCTCTCTCTCTCTCTCTCTCTCTCTCTCTCTCTCTCTCACACATTCTAAGTTCCTCTTTTGGTCCTCTTAGACTCTCCACATGACTATCTCTGGTCAACTTCGTCGGGCCCAAAAAGTGACCTGGGTGGTCGGACCGAGGCCTTCTCGCTCATGAAGGGATAGTTCCGACCAGTCATTCAAAAAGTGCGGAAAAAAGTTTTACCTGTAGGAAAAAAAGGGCAAGGAGTACACGTGGACCGATTTCATTCGCAGCCAAAGTAGGTGGGCATGGTGCCATAAGCATTTAGGCTTGAGCACTCTGTTGATGACATTGGCCGGACGGTGAGCTCCGACGTTGGGCCCCGTCCCACAAAAGCATTGCTGGACAGGGCGTTTAGTCCTTAACCTTATCATATCCTTCATGCCTTGCGCTCCTACTTCACCCATATGCAAACCTTCTTTGCCCCTCCTCCTCCCCTTTGCTCCATGCCCCACCCCTAGCAATGCCTGCTCTCTAAGTCTTTCTCCCACCAACACCTCCTATGTGTTGCTAGAACCTACTATTTTAGAGAACCCTGTGCTCCCTTGTGAGATCCACCCTCTTTTGGTTCTCTACGTGCAACCTATGTGATGAGCCACTTTACAAGCTTTTAAAATGCTATGTGAGACTGATGGAACCTAGAGAGAGAGAGAGAGAGGCTCTTGTCCACATGCAATTCTACAATGTAACGAAAAAAGAAACACCTTTTAGTTTTGGAATTTGCTAAAGTTGCAGAGAGAGATTGCATTGCATGCAAACTAACAAGTAAAGTGAATAATCTAGATTCTTTATTTTTAAAATATTTGAAAGGCATCCAAAATCGAGGTGAAAAAACATTAGAAAAGAAGAATGTTTAGTTTATTTCAACTACATCAACTAATTAATAATCGTTCTCATAATCAATCCTTATACAAGTATTAATGCACAACTCTACACATAAGCTATTCTCTCACTAAATTTATACTTTCTCTCTCTGGAAATTGGGTCTCAATTTGATTCCTCCTAGTTGGAAAATCCTAACTTTTTAATTTCTAACCTTAAATATAATATTAACTTACCTATGTACATCTAAGCCATTTTATGTCTCTCCAATTTGGCACAATTTACTCACTCTTTCTCTAAAAATAGTGTCCATCTACTATCAAAATTTCAACAGATTTGGATCTCAATATCTACTTAGTTTAAGTCTTTATTTGCTACTTATACCCTCAATTTAGTCAATTTACTATATTCTCTCTCTAGAAATAATTATTTAATTCTCTCTCTAAAAACTGACCCAAACTTATTCAAAATTTAAACAAAACCATGGTAATCATAAATCTAGAATTTTTAGACTCTTCTATGGTCATCTAGTCTCATATTTCATGCATAATCCTATTTTCTCTCTCTAGAAACTAATAAATTAATATTATGTTTATAACAAAGAGAGGGTAGAGAAGAGGAGAAAAGAGAGCATTACCATCCCTACTTACATACACTAACAATCCAATATGCAAGTAAGCAAGAACACAACCTAACATGCAAACACAAGCTCAAATATGAGAGAGAGAGAGAGAGAGAGAGAGAGAGAGAGAGAGAAGGCAAACTCAATTGGGATTGTCCCTTTTCATATTCTATAAAATGACTTATATACAAGAGCTCATAGTTATAATGTCCGGCTACCCATTTACAATTGGGGGCCCAAAACTAGTCTTCCTAGTTTCTCTAGCTCTATGTACAACTATTCCTCATAACCGGGTGTTACACAAGTGTAATCTCAGTCATCCCATGTCTCTTATATAATGAGTGCATTGCGCGGTTAGAAAAGGATAAATTACAAAGGGTGTAGCCACGTAAAAGGTAATGTTAACCGGAGTGGTTAACAAGCCTAGAGGAGGATGTTGGCAGGCAAGTAAAGGGAATGGATGCAAGGTTGGGTGTGACAGGTCAAGGAGAGTTTAGGGGGACTAGGGGAACTATGTAGGGAGTTAGAGTTGCTTAAAGAGCAACGGGTTTTGAGTTGGACTAGGATGAATGTTGAGTTGGGGGGTAGACAGAGGTTGTGAACCATTTGTTGGTTTTTTTAGAACAAAAGAGGGGACCTATGGACTAGCATAACTCTTCTAATTTTTTAGAAATTACTACCATGTCCCTTTTGCATGCTAGTTGCATGAGGTAGAGGTTGAGCTCTCCATAGATCCCTCCTTCTTGCTCTCTATATAGCTATTGGATCTCTTCTTGGGTGACACAAGAAGAGGTGGAGTGAGCCCCTAGTGGCTTCACATTGAGGAGTTAACCCTCTTAGGGTTGGCCGAGTGCAACTCTCCGGACTTGACTCTTGCATGCATCCTTCTTCTCTTCTTTCTCTCTTGTGTGCAAGGTAGCATGTTTTCCTTAACATCTTTGGCACCATTGTCGGTGAATGCATTTGGCTTAGGGTCCTCCACTCTATTCATTGCTAGTGCCTTTGATTAGCCCAGTTGGAGTCCAAATCCACCAGTTGGTTGTTTAATCTTGTTTAGTTTTGTTTTTTGATGGGAGCATTGGAGGTTAATCGAGCATTGGAGCATTCGACTCTTCACTGAGAGCAGGAGAAGCAGGTGAGTGCTCTCACATTGCCCTTAACATTCATGCAAAATCTTAATTTTTTGTGTTTTTTTTCTTTAAGTTTTTATTCTAGCTTAATCAACTAATTAGTTAGTTTTAATCATGCATTGTACGCAAAAATAGATAGCTAGAGATTAGCTCTAGCTCCCTATTGAAACACAAAAACACACAAAAAAATGGGAAAACACCTGAATCAACAAGACCTTGAGGAAAAAACCAGGCGAAACTGCATTTTGTTGGGATGTTCTGAGAAGCGAACGGTCATTCGCTTAACAGGCCACGGTCGTGGCACATCTGCCACGCCATTCCCTTCTGTTGTTGACCAAATCTAGCAAGATTTCCTACCTAAATGTGGTAGATGCATTAAAATAGGAATAATTGCATTAAACTCAGCATAAATTTCATTCAATCTAGGGTGTGTAACAGTACTGTCAGAGAATATTCAGGGGGCTATCAGACCTGCACCCATAAATCCCCAGACAAATCTTAAAAAATTCCCAAATCTGACAGTGTCGCGGCCGTTCTTGAAGTGCCATGCCCGTTCTGAACCTGCAACGCTTGTTTCCTTCTCATTGAGAAGCGAACACCCGTTCGGGAGCTCAATTGCAATTGCCATGCCCGTGCCTTTCCTTCCGTCTTCATATTTTGGAAGTGAACGCCTGTTCCTTTCTTTCTTTGGGGGTGAATGTCCATTCCATTCACCTTTGGAAGCGAACACTCCCTTCTCATCTTGAAGCGAACGCCCGTTCCACTCTAGACTTAACTTGGTACGCCCATCTAGTTCAAGATTATAACTTCAAATAGCCATTAGTAAGAACTCTTCATAGACAAAAGTATTAGCAGAGTCCTCTTTATTTGAACTCTGAGTGTCATGGGTAGAACTGCCAGAACCCTTGTCGGATTCCTTTTTCTTCTTATCATTATTTTGAAGTTTGAAGCAATTTTCAATTGCATGGCCAAGCTTCTTGTTGTAATACTAGTAGTACATGATACAAAGTTTTTAGAGTGTCTCAAGAAGGCTTTGACGTTTTACAAAAGCGAATGGCACAACAATAGACATTTTAACTGACAAGACATTTTTCACATAGGGGTTCTGCACAGCAATTCCATATTTCCATGCACCTACAATTGCGTAGATTGGTGCGAAATAACCCTCTCTTCGATGAAGCGAACTCTTAGGAAGCTCCTTCGCTTATTATAAGGTCAACCCATCGGTCAATACCGAGTGGAGTCAAATGGTGCTTGTCTTTGATAGTACCAATGAAAGTGAAGACCACCCAAGCATGGGATGAGGGACTCCAGACCTCGAAATAGGAGAGCCATAACTTTAGTGCATGGACAAATCGTCTGTCCAAGAGCAAGATCCTACCTCTCCCACACATTCGCAGAGAAGCCTTGCTTTGAGGATCCATAATTTTATAATGGAAATACACAGTCAGAAGAACTGCAACCCATGGTGAGAGGCATGGACCAACCCGAGAAAGCAAGCCCACTCCGTCTCTAGATCCTAGAGCGGAAGTAAGGCAAAGTGAAAGTCAATAGACCTAGACAAAACCACCAGTCTGGAGAGCCGTGCTTGTTTCAGGTATAGCTGATCAGTATAGGGCCCAAGGACTCGTCCAAAACCCAGGGCCAGGTCCGTCATCTCAAGGACCAGATACATTGCATCAAAGGGAAAGGGTCTGCTCAGGCCCTTCACATCAGCCCAGTCCGCCTGTATATCAATAGTACCCACCACAAGGAGTCTACCTTGGGTACCACATGGGACCACAAGGGGCACATTTAAACCCCCCTATCAGACATGGGTCTCCTATGGCATATTATCCTCCCGACCCTGTTCCTCCACTAACCCTTCCTCAAACTACTCTTGTTCCAGCCATGGCATGGTTGACACCAGAAATGTTGAGATTGGGCATGGAAATAGGGAGGGGGGTGGCTTGCAAGTATCACACCTCCAGCAACTAGTACAAAGTTTACCTGCACCGAGATTAGAGCAGAATAAACCCGCTCTAACATCTCCAAACTTATCACAAAATTTAATGGGGCTGGAGATCCGATCCCACATTTAGAGATGTTTAATCAAATCTACGATGGCTTCGGCCATGTAGAAGATCAAGTCAAGGAGGTGAGTGCCTTCAACATCACTCTTGATGGCAAAGCAGGCCAATGGTTTAGGTCCTTGAAGGCTGAGGATAAAGCCACCTTTGAAGCTTTGAAAGAAGCTTTCAAGGTTGGATATTCTCTCCAAGGTACCAGATGGAGCCTAGTTGAGCAGCTGCATAACGTAAGACTGAAGGAAGGAGAAACCATTAGAGACTACATCAACAGAGTTAGATATCTCCACTCGTGTTGCAGTGCTAGAGATAAAAGTTCTCTAACAAAAGATTAATAGGGAGATTTCTTGAGGTTCTTGATGGTGTGCCTTTACACAATGCATTATATGCCTTGGGCCATGCCTCCTTTGAGCAATGCTGCAGGAGTGCTATGGATTTTGAGGACAATTTCAAGGGAACACGTTCCCAAGAACTCCATGGAGGCACATCAGAAGCTTCTTTCAAGACTACCAACACAAAGCCTGATGGTGGGAAAAGCAAGGAGTTCATGTCTGGTCAAAATGTAGAGCAATCGGTTGTTGCATTAATGCAACAAATGACCCAATAATGGAAAACGGGGAGGTCAACCCCATCTTTATCCAAAGAGAGATCTTGTATGGTGCCTTGTCTGTCGAGCTAACCATACTGGAACGGAGTGCCCACATCTGAGACCCTTTCCTAGGCTCTACTGTGTACATATTGCATGAAATGGGGCAATCATGAGGTCTCCAACTACTATCATCAAAAAGTTGCCTTAGCTTAAGCTCTACCTCAGGTGTTGCCTGCTAACCCCAAGCCACTGGCCTTGCCAGCACCTGTGCTTCATAACTCACCTCAACCTAGCCAAGAAGTCGCCCACAAAGGAATCCTTAGGGTACCTGAAATTCCCTTACCACCCCTGGTTCTTCCACCTCAACCCCCGCTACCATAAGTTGCACCAGTTCAGCTAACCCTAACAGAAATCTTTGAAGACGGGAATGAGGGGGGAATTCTGGAAGTCCCTATCTATGAAACCCAAGAGCCTACAAGCCCACCCTCACAAACCTTTAGTCACTATGCTATTGAGGGATTTTAAATGTACCCTGTGTACTTAGCAGCCCCAACACTGCGGGCCAGAGACATAAATCAGATGACAAAGCGACCACCCATACAGTGTTATGATTGTGCGAGACCTCACCGAGTGGCTGAGTGTCCCAACAGGAAGGGAATGGCTAGTATCTCTGTGGGTGCTCCCACCATGACCCCGTTGTGCATAGGGTGTGGTATCAATCACATGCACATGTATAAGGATTGTCCACTAAGACCAGGAATGACGGGAAAGGTTCACAAAGGTAATCCCAGTACCAGCCTTAACCTGTTGAGTGTTAGAGATGGCTTCATTCGAGCAATCCCTCATTGTAGAACCGGTAGAGGGCCACAGTGTCCCTGAACAAGCACGAGCAACTAGGCGCTCAAGAAAGAAAACCACAAAGATCGGCAAGGGTGAGAGCCGTGTGGTTATCAAAAGTGGTTCAGAAGATGGCACTACAAGTCACGCATCGACTTCTTCATCTGAAGAGGAAGATTTTCTACACGCTGCCGCTCGAGCTAGAGAACCTATTCACACACATCAACTACTTAAAAAGCTCACTGAGTATCCTAACCCCATTGAGGAAAAGGAGAGACTCTTGACAGCCCAAGAGTTAGTCAGGGAATGCCAAGCGCAAATAGAAGATGACCCTCCTATCGCCTATACCTTGAGCCATGCCCATCGAGAGACCCACTAAAGAAGCTTAGGTATATCCTAGAGAGCTTCCAGACTAGCCACCCCCACAAAGGCAAACCTAAGCAGTTGTTTTCGTTGCAGCAGCTACCCCCTAGCAAGGAAACAGGGTGGCCGAATATCTTAGAAACCTGGGGGATGACCATCTTAGGGGAACGATCATAGAAATCCCTATTCCCATCCCTTACACTCAAAAGAGCTTAAGACCAATCTCCAAACCAACCTTCCTCGCCGCGAAACAGCCTCCGTTCCCAAGAGACATTGCAGGTCTCTCTTCCTTCCTCTCTTCTCAGGTCCAAATCCCTATCGGCACATTGCTCCAAAGTAGCCCAAGTATATGGAATGATCTGAAGGATTGGATGGAAGGACGCCTCAGAGCAGGCATGCACGAAACTGTGGATCCTGATAGCTCTAATGAATCTGAGGAAGAAGAATTTTGTATACCCCATAAGGTAACTGGGACCCCTATGGTTTAAGTGAACAAGCTTGGGCAGTACTTCAAAAGAGGATGAACTCAATGCAGCCTTGCCAATAACCTTCAATGGCCTCCAAGTTATAGTAATCTTGGATGGAGGAGCGGGAGTGAGCATCATTACAAAACAATGCTAGGAAAAATGGGGAGCACCCACCCTTGGATGACACCACTTTATTGGTTAAACTTGTTAATGGAGCCACAGGACCCATTGGTCTACTGAGGGATCTTTAGATTAAGATCATGGTAACTACTTACTGCCACACCTTCGTGGTGGATGAATTTTGGACATAAGCCAGTCCCTTACAATTTCATCCTTGGGTGGCAAACCATTCATGAGAGAGTAAAAAATGATTCATGATTGCTTCATGGGGCATGTCGGCTACTATCGGCGATTCATTTTTATGTACGCTGATATTTCTCGACCTTTTTACGGACTCCTCATTGTCTTCAAGTGGACTGATGAATGCCAACAGGCCTACACTATGCTCAAAAAGGCCTTGGCAAAAGCGCTTCGATTCTCAGGTCCCCAAACTAGGACATTATCTTTCATGTCCACATCTTTCAGGAGAACACAAGATGGACTTCCTCATCAGTATTGCTAGTCGTCAACTTAATGAAGCTGATAGAAACTAAACTATGACCGAGAGAGAGAGGGATTATCTATGGTCTACACCGTCAAGAAGTTTCGCCATTACCTTCTGTGGTGGCGACTAAGTTTGCTTTCTTTGTAGACCACCAAGCCCTTTTGTACATGGTAAACAAGCCTTGTATGATAAGCAGAATCACCCAGTGGCTGCTTATCTTGCTCGAGTTCGACTTCACCATTACATTGAGGAAAGGCTCTCAGCATGTCCTTGCAGACCACATGTCAAGGATCCCCAACGCGATGAACAGCCGGCCGGTGGGAGTAAATGATGATTTACCAGATGCCGCCCTATTCCAAATATGCTTGATTCCTTAGCCATTGACTTACCTGTAGATCCCCCCTTAACAAAGACTGTGCCCGTCACTTAATCAAACAAGTGGCTCCCTACCAGCTCATCACAAGCCAACTTTATAAGCAGAGGAAAGATAAAATTCTATGATGCTGTGTCCAAGAAGACGAGTATTTCTTCTCCTTGAATAGGCTCACTTTGCCTGTGTTGGGGGGCACTTTGTAGTAGATATCACTGCTCGTAAGGTCCTCACAGCTAGGTTATGGTGGCCCACTCTGACGTTGTAGAATACGTCAAATGGTGTGATGAGTGCCAACGTACATCAATTCCTCGCTTCAAGGACCACATGCCCCTAAACCCAATTGTGTCCTTATAACCATTCGAGAAATGGAACATAGATTTTATTGGACCCATCAATCCAAAAACCAAATACACTCAAGCTCAATACATAATAGGTGCTAACTACGAACTATTGCACCAAGTGGGTAGAAGCTCGTGCAACCTGCAAAGCTGATGCTAGATTGACTGTTAAGTTTCTCTATGAATCAGTCAATTACACGTTTCGGTTGCCCCCTCAAGCTTGTCAGCAACAATGGAACACATTTCATTAATGAGGTGATCTTAGGCAACCAAAGCCCTTATCCCCCACGTCAACAACAAATTCACCAACCACAAGCCTACAGGGTACAAGACAAACGTAGGCCCAAGCGCTCCCCACCATGGAGTTCTAACCCTCAATTGAACCCTCAACTGTACCCAAAACCAACTTCTTCAATGGATCCCCAAACCTCTTCTATACGAGCCCAACACTTCTGCGAGGGCAATCATCGTATTTGGATCCCCAAATCTCCCCAACCACAACTTCCACCCCGTGTCACTCAGCAGTCCCCTACCCTTCAATGGGTACCCAAGGTGACATCCACTATAAAGACTGCCTAGGAAAAAGGAAAGCAGAAGCTTCACAGTGACACTACAACCTCCATGTTGCCCACTGACAGAGTTAATTACTGCTATACCTTCAACATAAGCAATCCCCCCACCTATCATTGTGAGTCTGCAACAATAGAGTACAACAATGCTATCATCAGCTCTTTTAGTATTAGGTACTTCATTACCAACCACCTCCTCAGAATCCCTCAAGGAAGTGATGCCCACTACCTCGCCATTGCCTAATTGGAATCGACTCCTTATTTTGGCGAATTGGGCACGCGGTCAATACAAAACCCATAATGGGGTGCTTGCAACATAGCCTTTGGGTACAAAACCTACTTTAGGGTGTCCACACCCAAAAAAAAAGCCACAGACGTTCCAAATTTTCCACAACCGTACTCTTTACAGGTTCCCAAGTGCCACAGGCATTCCAAGTTTGCCCTGGCCATTCCAACCTACCCCCAGTGGAATGCCTTGGCCATTCCTTTCTCTGTTCAATTGCCACGCCTCTTTGAAGTTTCCCACAATTGTTCCAAATCTTACTCAAATCCCATGCCCGTTTTCGAAGTATGCCATGGCCATTCCATTCTAATTGCATGAGTGAATGACCATTCCCTTTTCCAATTTAGAAGCCTACTCCTGTTCGCCATTCGCCCATTCGCCGTTCGCTTACACTAACCATTTGCCATGGTCGCTCGTTCCAACAGCAAACGGCCTTCCCAGTAAATACCATGGCCATTCCCTAGATTTTCCATGGCCGTACTCTTCTACCAAACCTATAAATAAGGGCCCCACTCCTTCATTTTCTCACTTTCAGCTGTTACCCTAGCCAAAACTCTTGCCAATTTTGCTATTGAGCTCTCACACCCATCCACTAGCCAGCACCATGTCTGACACTTCTGACACCCATCCACTAGCCACCATGTCTGACACTTCTGACTCTTCTAAGGAGGTTCTCCATCATACCTCCATCAAGAGAAAGTGACCTGCAGGTGGCTTCTTTGAGGAGTGCGTAGGTAATTGACCTCACTGTAGGCTTGTTCTACCATGCCAATGTGCATATCCCTTGCTATGATAGAGAGGCGGGAGAGAAGGCGTCTCATTATATGTTCCCTACAATGAGGAGTTTTCTTCAAGTGACTATGACAGGTGGAGATATAGATCGTACAATGGTGGATGGCGTATCCGTTTGGGGAGGTGCTGAACTCTCACGTGCTTTTTTTAGGTATGTGAGACAGCTTTCTTCATTAAGAATTTGCGAGAGAATATAGAAGTGTACATGAAGATATGTGGATTTTTTAATTCTTGGGGTTATTGTGTAGGTGGTTGCTTGCTAGATTCACGAGACGGAGTCAAATTTGGTACTTGATATTTTTGCAAGTTGTGGAGGCCTTGGTTTAGCTAGTGCGGAGTTGTTTCGGCACTGCTTATGCTTAGAGTTGGACTCCTATGCATACATTGAGTGCTTGATGAGGGTGGTGTGTGGTCCACCTTTGGAGTAGCACTCTAGAGATATTGGACTTATCTTTATGAGTCTTTATTTCCTAGGGATTATGTATGTGATGGCTTTTGATGTTGTTATGTTTTTTTGTGACTACATTTGCAGAAAAGCTCTATAGCACTTTTTTTGGACATCTTGGTTCTGTTCTATTGCTATAAATTCAGGAACATATTGACTTATTGACACATTTATATGTCATGTAGTTCTCCACTATTGTCTAGGTGAGGTTCTTTGTGGTAGTATGTCTGATTATAATTGCAATGCTTTGATATATGCCTTTTCTTCTTCATATGAATGTATGGACAGCAAAAAGTCCTATCAATGTGTCTAGATACACATAAGTAGTTAATATTATAAAGTAGCCTTGAGATTTCATTTGCTATGTATTGTGTAGGTGATGATGATGATTTTATGTATCTAGCTACATCATGGTGCAAAATTTATGGTTATAATGAAAAATGATGAGTAACAATTATGTGCCCAACAATGAGTATTATAAACTTAACCTTTCTGTACTAAGAACATTTCAAAAAATGCTTGAAACTTTGTTATAAAAGCTAGAAACGCAAAGCTCACAAAATAACTGCACTCCTCTATGAGGTGGAGATAGGAAAGTTGCAAAGCTTCTCATCATGCAATTAAGAGTATTACAATAATGTGGGAGTCTGTATTATGTCCCAAACCTATTGGGGAAGCACCTTCCACCAATAAAAATGCATATTTGGCAATTGGAATGCTTGTGGCATGGTAGTCTGTTTCCTGGTCAAGGGTGGCCCTAATGACAAATGCTTTCTTTTCAAAATGTCCACAAAAGGCCTAGGATCAGGGGTAGACCTTGTGAACCGCATGCATTGAATAGGACAAGGGGAACTGTGTAATGAATGGGTGCATTTTGATCATACATATAATATTGATGGGTGGACAACAATGTTATGTTCTATATACGACATGAGGTACAATTTGTGTGCTCTATAAACCTATGAAAAGTTTAAGAATATGTTTTAATGTAACTAATGCATATACTTTTGGTAATGCTTGAAGGGATTGATGGTTATTGCTATTTGTGAGATGAAGGAAGAGGATGCAGAGTCACAGATCTTGTTTTGAGAGAACCTTAATGTTGTCATGGTTCAATGTGGGCATCCAATGGCTGACTTTGCTCGCTTCATGGGCAGATGAAGTAGGATCCCATTGGATTTCAATTCAGACACAATGTACAATGTAGGGTCCAATAATGTACTTGTTGGACGAGAGAGAGAGAGATCGTGTCTTTTTCACTGGGAACAGAGTTTGCAGAAGCACACAAAGAAACTTGTCCTAAACGACAAAAGAGCAGATCATCTAAGCCTGTGTGAAGGTTATGTAAAACAACAGAGGCTGCATCTAGGTAAATTAACACAATTAGGAAATGGTGGCAAGATGGGACCATGCCAAAGGAAAATATTAAAGCATTAGAAGAATGGTTTAAATGGTGGGAAGACAGAATCTCTCATTGGGGGGATGCCTACACATGGATGTATGTATAATGCCATCCTTGGTATTTTTTCTTGAAGTAGATGTTCAAGGAATTTACATGTCCTCTAAGATTCATCTCCATGTCCATTGTGCTCTCAAGGAGGACTGAATTTTTTTTACCAAGATTCGAAAACAAGCTAAAGTTCTAGTTATGTCCTAAAAAACAAAAGATATTGCTAAAAATCTCAATCCCTTTATTTGCATGTTGAAATCTTGTGGTAGCCTCTTGGTAGCATTGGAGCAGTTGGCCAATGGAAATATGCATAATGATATTATTAGATAGAGGCTACTGGGAAAATATCTTGTGCTTTTTTTGCCAATGCATTGGTGGATATGTATGCCAAATGTGGTACACTCACGAAAGCATAACATTATGTTTCAAATGTATATTGTGTTGGGCACTGGTTTGGTGGATATGTATGCCAAATGTGGTGCACTCCCAAAAAAACAAGTGCTTGACAAGCTTCTTGCTTGGAATGTGGTCTTTTGGAATGCAGTAATTGAAAGGTATGACTTTGAATGAGAAGGCATCTCTCCATATACACAATCACTTTATTTGCATGTTGAAAGCTTGTGGTAGCCTCGTGGAAGCATTGGAGTAGTTGGCCAATGGAAATATGCATGATGACTCACAAGAGCAATACGTGCTTAAGGAGCTTCTTGTTACATAGAGGTTGCTAGGAAAATATGTTGTTCTTGCCAATGCATTGGTGGATATGTATGCCAAAATGTGACCGTACACTCACAAAAGTATAACAAGTTCTTGATGAATTTCTTGTTTTAAATGTATATTGTGTTGGGCACTAGCTTGGTGGATATGTATGCCAAATGTTGTGCACTCCCAAAAGCACAAGTGCTTGATAAGCTTTGTGCTTGGAATGTAGCCTCTTGGAATGCACTAATTGCAAGATATGGCAAGAAATCAACGAGTTGTCTTAAATGCATGCAGAGAGAAGGCATCTCTATTTGCATGTTGAGCGTCTGTGGTGGCAGCATTAAAGTAATTGACAAGGGGAAATGCAGATGATGAGATTATGAGATAGAGGTTGCTAGGAAAATATCGTTTGCTTGCCAATGCATTGGTGGATATGTATGCGAAATGTAGTGCACTCACAAGAGCAATACATGCTTATTTTAAAGGAGCTTCTTGTTTGAGATGTATTCACCTAGTCTGTAATAATAGCAGGATATGCCCTACAAATTGAGCTTTCTTGAACAAGTGTAAGATGAGTCTAACATACCCATCTTCACTAATAAAGAAATGTCCATATAATAGATGAATTTATGAGTTTTTATGGTATAAAAATCAATGATTTTATTAAATGAGCCATTTCTACTTAGAATCTTCAAATTCTGAGCCCAAATTTGGAATCTGCATGTGCTTTTACCCTACTATAGGATTTTACAGCTTCCAAAACCGACACAGGATCAAGCTTATATGCAAATTTTGGTTTTTTTAGTTAAAAAGCGACGACCTTTAAACCTTAATAAATGTACGACCGGGCGTTTGATTAACGAACGGTCTACACCCCAACGACTAGGAGAATATCTCGGACAAAAAAAAAAATTCGACCCCCCCCCGGACGGTCTGGCAGGCAAATCGAGGCTGGCGCCCCGAATTTGGGGACCCTGCTCCAAAATTTGGACCGTACACACTTACTAGGGTGCCCGTATGATGGCCGCACAAGAACCAAAGGAAGGCCGCACTGTGGTCCACACGCACCACTACGTGGACACCCATGCTGCCTTCTTTGACCAGATAAGGTACATGCGTACCACCCCTTTTCCCTGTTAACCGACACCGTACCTTTCCCCCTAAGCCATGCAGGCCACTGATCTACAGCCTTTGTTGATACACCGTCCTTTTGTCCTTGCTTTGCGCAGCGCCCATACCCGTACCCCACAGTTATATAAACCCCCGGGGTGCTCCATGGGTAGCATGCATTTCTGCGTAGCCTATGCTCTATTATGCCGCCGTCCGTACTGTCGGTTGTCCCTGTGCAGTGTACTTGCTGTAGTACAGCCACCCCTTGTAGCCACCCCTTTCAATGGAAGAGTTCAAAGACCTCACTGCTTGGCTGGTGGATAGAGACGAGCAAGGTTTTGCTAGATGTGGAAAGTGTCTGGAGCCTTTTGACCACATGGAAAGCTACTGCACTGTCGAGGCCACTAGTGGGTTAAGTAGGGGGTTGCTTAAGGGCAATGCTGAGATGCCTTTTCTCCCCACCATGGATGTAGCGACCACCAACATGTGTGTTAGCACATTCCTGTAGCCCCATCTCGCGCAGAATGTTGTGCTGCTGCACCATGTGCTACCGCTCAAAGGGAGTCACACTCCCCTGTAGAGCAGTTGTAGGTGTGTTGAGTACACCATTGTCTCATAAACGGTCAGTGTTTCTATCATTCCTAAGGCTTAAGGCTGCACAAACATACCTCAAGAGATCCAAAAAGATCTTGACCAACCTCCTATCTTGAATTGACTAATATGTAAAGCCACCTACCCTAACAAAAGTAAAAACCAAGAAGTAATGTCTATTTCATGCATCTCTAGCATTCCATACCTCAAAATTCAGTTTATGCCATCGTTAAGATCATAGCTCTCTAGTTTAATAACACCTTACATATTACCTTTTATTTTTATGCGATCTCATAAAATTATATAATGGTATTTTCTTTGTCCTAGCTACGTATATGCTTAAAACTTGGAATGATAAAGAGCTATTTTGTTTGAGAAAGTTTTGCTCTACTGACTTCTTGAATTTAACACAGAAAATGCTTGTTTTAATTTTGATTACGCACTCACTTAGAGATGTTTCCTGCTTGTTTTCGGTCGCTCGGAGTGTGTTTATCCCCTGCAAGATATTGCTTGGAAGCACATGTATATTGCTATAAGACACCTACAGATTTCTTAAAAGCTCCATCAAGACGCTTAGAAGTAGTCTACAAATTGCTTTAAAATACTCCCACCAGTGCTTTTCAAGAGTCATAGTTACAAATTTTAGGGAGAGTTGAGTAAAAAAGAATACTGCCTCCATTTAGAACACTTTAATGGACACAATAAAGGATCACCAAAAGGAAAAATGGCTTGATAATTATATTTCAGAATATGTTTAAATTAATTACAATATATAGCTAAATATACTTATTGGTTAATAGTTATATCAAAATTCAATGCCCTCATTACATGCTAGTTGTTGTTTTTCTTCCTTCCCTAAACCACATTATAGTGGGGTCTCTTTCATGTTCTATATGTGGCGGATGTTCTCTACTATCTTCTTTTTTGAGGCTTCTAGAATTCCTCGGTTCTTTAGAAACTTTAGGAAAATGACTCATCATCTATCTTGGCACCAAAACTATTTGCCATTATAAATTGTAATCGATCCTGCAAGACATCAGTCTGCCACAAACAAGGTGCCACTTTTCACATGAGAAATGTTGCCTATTGATGATCTGGGATAGATTCAAACTTGGGGAGTATGGCATACGTGCCATCTATATTCCATGCACACTTGTAGTATAGTAGTGTGTTTTCCACCTCATAAGAATACTCCTAAAAATTGTGAAGGTGTTTAAAGAAGACTGCCTTTCAACCAACAAATCTAAAACTGACCCCTGATCATAGTATGTGTGGCCTATAAAACATGAAATCAATGGTAAAAATCCTAGAAAACAGATCTTGAACCGTCTTTCCAGGTTGTCAATATGCTATGATCTCCAAGTGTATACATGAAACAGTATACTACCCAACACAAGAATATGTGACCAACTCATCTCTACAGTTCTATTCCCATGATCGCATTTGCACAGTATGTATATATGCCAAGGAGGAAAGAACCATTCCTTGCCAGTAGGCGATGGTGCATATGTAAAATTAAACCATTCATGTCAAGAACCAAAGCACGAGCTCCTCAGATTTGTTAAATATTTTCTCAAAAATTGAAGGTGGAAATGATGGCCTCCACACTCCCCCTACTTCAGCCATGGCCATTCACCACATCAAGAAGCTGCTACCTTCTTATAAAGAGATATAATATAATATGGACTACGGAGGCATTTCCTCTTTGGATGTGGCTTGTGACCCTTGTTGGTCACTAACAATACGTCAATAATGCAACACAATCTACCATAGGCATCACATATTGCAAAATAAATGCAAAGAACTCACAATGTCAATGACGAAAGAAAATATGTTTCATTCTAATTGAAATAGAGCACAAAAGATTGCTCGATATCATTTGAGTGAAGTATAATGGTTGTCATACACCAAGTGCATGTATGTACTATAACTAGCCAAATCTAAACCCTAACCCTTCGTCTATAACTTCTTGCATGTACATGGCTTAGATTTTGTAGGCATGCTAGAAGTATCCACAGACTTGTCTTTCTTGTGTGCAGGTGATGATGACTCAGTCTCCTCCGCTCCAATCTTCTCAGTTCCTTGTTGGATGAATCTCTCCAAAATTGACCTACTTCCCCTTTTCTTGTGTGTGGGTGATGAGTCTCCTCCTCTCGTCTTCTCAGTTCCTTGTGGGTCTCCTCCGCTCTAGTCTTCTCTAGCATCAAACTACTTCCCTTTCTTAGGCCATGGGATTGCACACATCATACGAAGGTATATCAATGAATAAACAAAAAAAGATACATCATACGAAGGTATATCAATGAATGAAAAAAAAAAGATATACATATGTGTAGGATGACTGCATACCATTTTCAGAATCCTTGTTCATATAGGTGGCCTTGTGCTTCTTTGTGCCATCACAAATGCGTAGCCCGTCAAGTGTCACATCATCTCTAAGGCTAGACTCTTTAGTTAAACCAATAATAATATGCGGGCTGAACTCAACTTTACTAGTTATCTCACCATCTCCAAGGCTTCTCCTTCAATGATACATGGACTAAGCTCAACCTGAATACCGTGGCTTTGGCACAAAGACTCTGGGCCATTGCCTTTAAGTCAGATATGATTTGGTCAATGAATTTATCACAAAACTCCTTCGACACTTCAAGATGCCTTTGAGAAGATGTTTCATCATCATGGCTCATACATTGTTGTGCTACAACTGCTGGCTTGTGGGATGAGCCAACTTGTTCTCCTTCATACAACTTTGCACATGGGTTATGATGTGCAATTGTTAGCCAAATAGAGTCAAGTAAGGTTACAACTCTTGAATGGGTTTGGGCTTTACCTAGATTCCCATATGATGACAAAGTGGTGTTCATATAATGACCAACATGTTGTCCTTCACTTGTTGTGCTTGCATGGAGAAAGTTGAGCCCAAGGAAATTTTGCATACATGCTACTGACATCTAACAAGTGGTATGCCCACCCAAAGAGAATTGCTACTTCTACTAAAAGCTTTATAGTTTTAATGTTAAGTTGGTGCTTTAAAGCACTTGTTGGTATTGCTGAAAGCACTTACCAAAGTTCTTAAAAGCCCCAATTTAAAACCCAAAAGTACTACTAACATGCTTTACAGCATCCAAAAAGCATCTTTCATTTTGTTTTAAGCTAAGAAGTCTACTATTTGGTGCTTGAAAGCACCCAAAGACTATTAGTGGGTGCTTGAAAGCACCCAAAGATTGTTAAAGCACCCAAATATTGCTATTAGGTGCTTTACAACACCCAATATTGCTAATGGGGCTTGAAAGCACTCAAAGACTGCTAATGGAAGGTTTAAAGCACCCAACGATTGCTTAAAAGTACCCAAAGATTGCCTGAGAGCACCCAAAGGCTACTAATGGAAGCTTTAAAGCACCTAAATATTGCTTGAAAGTACTAATCCAAGCACCCAAAGATTTCTAATAGGTGCTGTGAAATCCCTGTTCCCACCGAGCAACAGTTTCGGGATACTAGCAGCGGAAGTAGCACTTCTCGCGCGGGACAGGGGTCCCACATTCGAGGCCTCGTCCACGGATATCCGGACAAAAGACTAATCCGTCGGTTTTTCCAAAACTGAACCCGGAAAAGCTTCCCTTATCCGGAAAGCACGGGCGATTCCTCCAGGATAATTTTTTACTCTAACGTAGTCAAGACCATTAGTGTGATCAATCTGATCCGACTGCACCTATAAAGATACTCGGTCAGATCAAGGAAGAAACTTGCACTTGGATCATTGGGATCAACGCTTTTTTCCCCATCAAGAGGCACAGCCGTTGATTCCTATCCATAGAACAATTACTATCCGGGATTTATTTCATCTATCGTAATAACAAAATTTTGAGTCTCGATTTACGGATCCATCAGTCCAGCCTAACCCCATCCGATCCCATGGGTTAGTTAGCCAACCGCCCAACCACTGTAGTGATAGGATGCAATTAAGAATTTGGTTAGGTTTTGTCCTGGGTACCAAGGAAAAGAGTTCCAAGGCCCCCTAGCCGGAAGTTCATGCAAAAATAAAACTAGTCACACTACTTACACACCCAATATGAAATTGCCTTTTCACAGATTCAACCAGTTTTAAAACAATCCTTTAATAAAACCATAGTATCACTGATCACCATCTTCCAAATTATCCTGTTGATTCTTAATTTCCCATCATTCCTTCATCAGAGTGTCTATGGCATCATTGGCAACTAGAACGCTCACCACTTGTCCACTCAGGGGCCTTTTCAATAGTTCCTAGCCCATAATACGGCAAATCATCACTTATAAAAATCAAGATGGACTCTCATTGAAGATCAGCAAGATCAACCAACAGATCCATATAAAGAGCCATGGACTCATCCATTGAAGACCAGCAAGGTCAATCAACCAGATCCATGCCCGGTTTCACAAAACAACTCTTACTCCTTGTTCCAATATCTTCCTCGACGCATGCGTGGGTATCCTAGGCGACCCAGAGCCCGAGCACCGTATGGCCAGCACCCTCTAGGATCCTTCGCAGGTGACCTAGCGCTTCACTCATAGGCCGCTTCCTTGGTCCCTCATCCACCATACCGGAAGCTCACCATTTTAATCGAACCGAGGCTGGTCAAGACCTCGGCCGACTTTGCTACGCGAGACGTCCTCCATTGACTCTCCATCAGCAGTTGCAACTTTATCAGTTAGGTCTCCACGACCTTAATCACAAGACGGTCAAAATGCTTCCCCAGCATTCTTGACATAAAACAGCCATTTACAAACAGTTTACAAATACAGTTTCTATATTAACTCTCATTTTTCCACATTATCCCTCATCAATCCACATTACTTATTCCACATTCCATTTATATGTGTACTCATCCCATCACATCATTTTCCATCTCATCACTTCAGATTCCTTCACATCACATATCATATATTCTCATCCATACATATATCCACATCCACATCCACATCCACATCCATACATCCACATCTACATCCATGCATCTATTTTCACATCCACATCTACATGCACATTCATGCATCGTCATCCATACCTATATCCACATCCACATCCATACCTATATCCACATCCATACATCCACATCTACATCCATGCATCTATTTTCACATCCACATCTACATGCACATTCATGCATCCTCATCCATACATCCACATCTACATGCACATTCACATCCATACATCCACATCTATATGCGTACATTCACATCTACATGCATACATCCACATCCACATTCATACATCTACATCTACATGCATACATCCACATCTCCATCCATGCATCTACATCCACATCCTCATTTACATCCATACATCCACATTCACATTCACATCTACATGCATACATCCATACATACACATCCTTATTTCAATCTACATGCATACATGCATACATACACATCCACATTTACATCTATGCATCCACATCTACATCCTCATTCACATCCATACATCCACATTCATGCATCCACATCTACATGCATACATCCATACATACCCATCCACATTCACATCCATATTCTCACCCTATCACAACCCATATACATCTTATCCCATCACATATACTTCTTACCTCATCCCATACACATCCTATCACTTCTTAACTCATCTTATCACATCCTATAACTTCTTAACTCATCTTATCACATCCTAACTCATCTCATATGCATCTTATCACATCTTATCACTTCCCATAACTTTTATGCATACCTCTATGCATGAAATTCAATTATGCTAAAAGTAACACTTTTATAATAAAATAATCATCTCTTATGCATACCTCTATGCATGAAATTCAATTATGCAAAAAGTAACTCTTTTATAATAAAATATTCATCTCTTATGCATACCTCTATGCATGAAATTTAATTAAGCTAAAAGTAACTCTTTTATAATAAAATATTCATCTCTTATGCATACCTCTATGCATGAAATTCAATTAAGCTAAAAGTAACTCTTTTATAATAAAATATTCATCTCTTATGCATACCTCTATGCAAGAAATTCAATTATGCTAAAAGTAACTCTTTTATAATAAAATATTCATCTCTTATGCATACCTCTATGCATGAAATTCAATTATGATAAAAGTCACACTTTTATAATAAAATAATCATCTTTTATGCATACCTCTATGCATGAAATTCAAATATGATAAAAGTAACACTTTTATAATAAAATAATCATCTTTTATGCATACCCATGAAATTCAAATATGATAAAAGTAACACTTTTATAATAAAATAATCATCTTTTATGCATACCTCTATGCATGAAATTCAAATATGATAAAAGTAACACTTTTATATTAAAATAATAATCTTTTATGCATACCTCTATGCATGAAATCTAATTATGATAAAAGTAACACTTTTATGTTAAAATAATAATCTTTTATGCATACCTCTATGCATGAAAATCAATTATGCATAATATAAAAATCAATTTCTCTAGGCTTACAATGAATATCTTTCAATTAATCTAGGATGATAATTCCTAGAATATGGTAGGAAGTCCTCTTTTCATGCTTTGAATGAAATTATTTTATGCGTAATTTTTATAAAAATTTTGCCATAGCTCCGCTGCTATGACTGATAAATCTCAATTTTTCTAAGGGATAAAGCTTATCATTAAGGAAATAATTAGAATGATCCCTAAGTGGATCATTAATCCATAATGGATTGAATCATCAATATTCATGAAATACATAAACTAAAAGCATAGAAAAAAGCCATTAATTTGACCTCTAGTATAGATTAATCTTGGATTAAGGAAAAACTTTATGAAAAGCTTCATTTGGATTGAGAATGGGTCATGAGTATGACCATTTCTTGAGTGAGAGAGAGAAATTACATAAAAACCATTTGAATTAAACATAAATGGAAATTTATGTAACTCTTAACTATCATTAATCAATTAACTTCAATATCATTCATCAAATTATGTAACTCTTCACTACCATTTATCAATTAACTTCAATAGCATTCAAAAACCATTCCAATTAAGCTTCTCAAGCTTGAGAGGGGTTGAGAAGAGAGAAACTTTGAGAAATTATAGAAAAGATCAAAATTCACCATTTACCTTACAAATTGCTTGATTCTTTGTTCACGGTAGAGGCCCCCAACCAATCAATTGGTTAAGTATGTTAATGGAGCCACCAATGGGGATTGAAGAAAGAGGGAAGCTCCAATTTCTTCAATTTGGAGAGAATTTTAGAGAATAGTAGAAACTAGCATTATTTCAGCATAACTCTAGTATAGTAAAATTCTTCACCTTTTTTTCAAAGGACTCATGTTCTATTTATAGGAGAGGGAACCTCTAACCAAAGCTAACTGAATTCTAGAATTTTCCAAATTCAGTTTGGTTGAATTTGGACTAGATTTGAACCTAGTTTGGTTACTTTTTGATTCGGTTTGGTTTCATTTTGATTTGGTTTGGTTCAAGAGAGAGGAGAGATAAAAATATCACATTATTTTTGAGTTTAAAACTCATTCAAGCATGTGAAATATGCACCTCCTTTAAAGAACTCCCCTTCCTTACATATGTGTCAAAATGGAATCATTATACCCAAAATATCTCATATTTTTAATATTGCTCATGGTTTTTTACTAATAAACCTTGTACATTTTCAACTCTTCATCTTATGTGAGCATTTACTCCTTTTTGGATACCCAAAATATCTCATATTTTTAATATTGCTCATAGTTTTTTACTAATAAACCTTGTACATTTTCAACTCTTCATCTTATGTGAGCATTTACTCATTTTTGGATACCTAAAATATCTCATATTTTTAATATTGCTCATAGTTTTTTTTACTAATAAACCTTGTACATTTTCAACTCTTCATCTTATGTGAGCATTTACTCATTTTTGGGTATCTTCTTTTATAAATTGGATTTATCACCTCCCTACACATGGATTGATCCTATTGGCCCATAGGAACCTTAATTGGACCATAATCCAAAAATTTCTGAAAATCTAGACCCTTAGGCTAAGGTCCTTTATACCCATTTCCAATAAATTCCAATTGCACATTGGAAAGTTCTTTTTGAATTTCTGTTTCAGGGGAATTCATTTTAATAATATGAGAAATTTTTCTATCTAAAAATATTCAAAATCTGAATATTCTCTCTCTAGAATATTTTCTCTCTCTATATCAAAATAGGCAAAGACAAGATCTTTTATATTTCTGAAGAGGGGATTGATTACAAGGGAAGATGCTGGACATCTTGAGAGGCTGGGGAGGAATCTTACATTCTCTCCCACTTGAAAAACGCGAGATGCCCTCATCTCGCAAACTGGGGGTAATTTCGCAAGATGCACGAATATGAGACTGAGAGAAAATTTAA
This sequence comes from Cibotium barometz, assembly GCF_041138505.1. Classification (NCBI taxonomy): domain Eukaryota; kingdom Viridiplantae; phylum Streptophyta; class Polypodiopsida; order Cyatheales; family Cibotiaceae; genus Cibotium; species Cibotium barometz. The sequence goes on from NC_141092.1 coordinate 41,951,038, forward strand.
TTAAGATTAACCACCAAATAAAAAAGTCTCAAAGAGAGTAAGGGTCAAGACAAGAACAAGATTTAAACTTTATTCATTCTTGGAATATATACAGTAAAGATAGAAGAACTCTTTACACTTCCATAAGTCCGTCCATCATATGATCACAAAAGTAGCACTCACAAGTTGCGCACGTATAAGGTAACTCATCTATGGGAATAATTCTGTTGGTTATTGTCGCACCTATCTCAGTGGTATTATGAGGTGATCTAACAAAAGGACCTCTGAGAGGCAAGCCAAAAATGGGGTAAAGGCATATCTTCTGATGAGGAAAAAAACACGCCAGTAAGAAGACCCGCTCAGAAAAACCAAGATGCCTTGATCTCATGACGCAGTAGTATCGGGGACCCAAACCCAAAGCTTCAATAACCATGGCCAAGCGGGCATTATCACGAAAGTGCTGCTGACCCCAGGGTGTTATCCTAGTTATGTCTTGATAGGTCCGCCATTTGGTCTGAGCTACAGAAGTTCCTAGGTGAGGAAAAAGTGAGCACTCATACAGTTCTATAAAATCCTTCTTTACAGACTCGCTTGCGTCTTGAAGGTGAGAAATCATCATGGATAAAACTAATTCCTGTTGCCAAGCCATGAAGGAGATTAAGAAAGAAAGGAGATCGATGGAAGTAAGATTACTGTGAGCGATAAGTAAAAGTTACGACTTATATAAAGGAAGGAGCTAGCGTAACCTAGAAGCCAACGGTATCTTGCCACTGAAGTTTTACCGTCTTTCCATGATTTGGGTTTGGCACATATTTCTATAGAAGGCATTAAGAACTTTGAGATGAGGAGATAAAAGAAGTTCGTAGGCTAAGTCACTTACTTTCTTTGAATTCAGATAAGGCTCACAATATCTGGGGGATAATTTCTTATACCTCCTAAGAGATAAAGAACTTCTTTTGGGCTGTACTCGAATGAAGACCCAAAACCTTGATATCCAAAACACCGATTTTCACTTTTGAACTCATTGTTCTGAATCCTTAAAACAGGAGGGACTCCTGAGAAGTATTCTAGGGAAAGGGTCTTCCTTTTTTAAACAGAATCTTTCTTTTATTTTAGAGAGGGAATAATTATAAGATCAGAAAGGGAGATTCTTACTCCTGCATACCTCGAAGGCTGGGGAGGAATCTTACATTCTACCCCCCCTTAAAAAAGTGCCAGATGTCCTCATCTCGCAAGGTAGAGGACAACTCTTTTCCTTAAGATCCAATTTTATTCTGGGGTTCTTTATATTCTGGGCAACCCAACAGAATACTAGGATAATATCCCTTATATAGAACTCATCATTAAATAACAATTCATTCAGATCATATCATTCATATCTTTAACTTGATAATGGTCCATTAGACCGAAAAATTTCCTTCTGAACATTCCTCCAACGGGAATTTCAGTCAAGCAAGTTCTCAATTTGTCATCCCTTAACTTGATCTACCGGTCAAGTATTAACAGTAGCAATCTGACAGCATAATCCACTAATCTCATAGTGATTTGCTGAATTCATTATCATCATTCTAGTTATGAATAACATCACAGGGACTCGTCCCATTCATCCTCATTGTGGTTTCAGTCAGCTTATTACATTTCAACTAAATTTCAAAATTCATCATTTTCCAATCAGAATCCAAATCAATTCATCAGTTCTCAAATAGAATTAAAAATCATATCAACCACATTCGAAATCATCATCTAGATAGCATTAATGCTTATAATTTCAAGTCTTAGATTTACTCGTATATACTGTCAGTAAAGAGCTGCAGTTATACTCTCGGTATATACGGGTAGTCACGGCCCTTGGAATTATAAGGTAAATACCATCATGTCTAGGCCTCAAGCAAGTCAAGGATTCTATATAATTGCGGTACTTCCATCTAAAGACCCAATTACCAAATTACGAATTTCAGTTTGAAAATCAAATTGTATGACTTATATCATACAATTACAACCTTTTTGTGTTTCTTGATAAATTTTTGACATAATTGGCTTCTCAGTTGATCTTTATTAGCCGAATGGCTCTCATACCAACTGTGAGATCCCTGTTCCCACCGAGCAACAGTTTTGGGATACTAGCGGCGGAAGTAGCACTTCTCGCGTGAGACAGGGGTCCCACATTCGGGGCGTCGTCCCACGGATATCCGGAAAAAAGACTAATCCGTCGGTTTTTCCAAATCCGAACCCGAAAAAACTTCCCTTATCCGAAAAGCACGGGCGATTCCTCCAGGATAACTTTTTACTCTAACGTAGTCAAGACCATTAGTGTGATTAATCTGATCCGACTGCACCTATAAAGATACTCAGTCAGATCAAGGAAGAAACTTGCACTTGGATCATTGGGATCAACGCTTTTTCCCCCATCAAGAGGCACAGCCATTGATTCCTATCCATAGAACAATTACTATCCGGGATTTATTTCATCTATCGTAATAACAGAATTTTTGAGTCTCGATTTACGGATCCATCAGTCCGGCCTAACCCCATCCGGCCGATCCCATGGGTTAGCCAACCGCCCAACCACTGTAGTGATGGGATCCAATTAAGAATTTGGTTAGGTTTTGTCCCGGGTACCAAGGAAAAGAGTTCCAAGGCCCCCTAGCCGGAAGTTCATGCAAAAATAAAACTAGTCACACTACCTACACACCCAATATGAAATTGCCTTTTCACAGATTCAACCAGTTTTAAAACAATCCTTTAATAAAACCATAGTATCACTGATCACCATCTTCCAAATTATCCTGTTGATTCTTAATTTCCCATCATTCCTTCATCAGAGTATCTATGGCATCATTGGCAACCAGAACGCTCACCACCTGTCCACTCAGGGGCCTTTTCAATAGTTCCTAGCCCATAATACGGCAAATCATCACTTATAAAAATCAAGATGGACTCTCGTTGAAGATCAGCAAGATCAACCAACAGATCCATATAAAGAGCCATGGACTCATCCATTGAAGACCAGCAAGGTCAATCAACCAGATCCATGCCCGGTTTCACAAAACAACTCTTACTCCTTGTTCCAATATCTTCCTCGACGCACGCGTGGGTATCCTAGGCGACCCAGAGCCCGAGCACCGTATGGTCAGCACCCTCTAGGATCCTTCGCAGGTGACCTAGCGCTTCACTCATAGGCCGCTTCCTTGGTCCCTCATCCACCGTACCGGAAGCTCACCATTTTAATCAAACCGAGGCTGGTCAAGACCTTCGGCCGACTTTGCTACACGAGACGTCCTCCATTGACTCTCCGTCAGCAGTTGCAACTTTATCAGTTAGGTCTCCACGACCTTAATCACAAGACGGTCAAAATGCTTCCCCAGCATTCTTGACATAAAACAACCATTTACAAACAGCATTTACAAACAATTTACAAATATAGTTTCTATATTAACTCTCATTTTTCCACATTATCCCTCATCAATCCACATTACTTATTCCACATTCCATTTATATGTGTACTCATCCCATCACATCATTTTCCATCTCATCACTTCAGATTCCTTCACATCACATATCATATATTCTCATCCATACATATATCCACATCCACATCCACATTCACATCCACACATCCACATCTACATCCATGCATCTATTTTCACATCCACATCTACATGCACATTCATGCATCCTCATCCATACCTATATCCACATCTACATCCACATTCACATCCATACATCCACATCTACATCCATGCATCTATTTTCACATCCACATCTACATGTACATTCATGCATCCTCATCCATACATCCACATCTACATGCACATTCACATCCATACATCCACATCTATATGCGTACATTTGCATCTACATGCATACATCCACATCCACATTCATACATCTACATCTACATGCATACATCCACATCTCCATCCATGCATCTACATCCACATCCTCATTTACATCCATACATCCACATTCACATTCACATCTACATGCATACATCCACATTTACATCCATAGATCCATATTCACATTCACATCTACATGCATACATCCATACATACACATCCACATTTACATCTATGCATCCACATCCACATCCACATTTACATCTATGCATCCACATCCACATCCTCATTCACATCCATACATCCACATTCATGCATCCACATCTACATGCATACATCCATACATACCCATCCACATTCACATCCATATTCTCACCCTATCACAACCCATATACATATTATCCCATCACATACACTTCTTACCTCATCCCATACACATCCTATCACTTCTTAACTCATCTTATATCCTAACTCATCTCATATGCATCTTATCACATCTTATCACTTCCCATAACTTTTATGCATACCTCTATGCATGAAATTCAATTATGCTAAAAGTAACACTTTTATAATAAAATAATCATCTCTTATGCATACCTCTATGCATGAAATTCAATTATGCAAAAAGTAACTCTTTTATAATAAAATATTCATCTCTTATGCATACCTCTATGCATGAATTTCAATTATGCTAAAAGTAACTCTTTTATAATAAAATATTCATCTCTTATGCATACCCCTATGCATGAATTTCAATTATGCTAAAAGTAACTCTTTTATAATAAAATATTCATCTCTTATGCATACCTCTATGCATGAAATTCAATTAAGCTAAAAGTAACTCTTTTATAATAAAATATTCATCTCTTATGCATACCTCTATGCATGAAATTCAATTATGCTAAAAGTAACTCTTTTATAATAAAATATTCGTCTCTTATGCATACCTCTATGCATGAAATTTAATTATGCTAAAAGTCACTCTTTTATAATAAAATAATCATCTCTTATGCATACCTCTATGCATGAAATTCAAATATGATAAAAGTAACACTTTTATATTAAAATAATCATCTTTTATGCATACCTCTATGCATGAAATCTAATTATGATAAAAGTAACACTTTTATGTTAAAATAATAATCTTTTATGCATACCTCTATGCATGAAAATCAATTATGCATAATATAAAAATCAATTTCTCTAGGCTTACAATGAATATCTTTCAATTAATCTAGGATGATAATTCCTAGAATATGGTAGGAAGTCCTCTTTTCATGCTTTGAATGAAATTATTTTATGCGTAATTTTTATAAAAATTTTGCCATAGCTCCGTTGCTATGACTGATAAATCTCAATTTTTCTAAGGGATAAAGCTTATCATTAAGAAAATAATTAGAATGATCCCTAAGTGGATCATTAATCCATAATGGATTGAATCATCAATATTCATGAAATACATAAACTAAAAGCATAGAAAAAAGCCATTAATTTGACCTCTAGTATAGATTAATCTTGGATTAAAGAAAAACTTTATGAAAAGCTTCATTTGGATTGAGAATGGGTCATGAGTATGACCATTTCTTGAGTGAGAGAGAGAAATTACATAAAAACCATTTGAATTAAACATAAATGGAAATTTATGTAACTCTTAACTATCATTAATCAATTAACTTCAATATCATTCATCAAATTATGTAACTCTTCACTACCATTCATCAATTAACTTCAATAGCATTCAAAAACCATTCCAATTAAGCTTCAGCTTGAGAGGGGTTGAGAAGAGAGAAACTTTGAGAAATTATAGAAAAGATCAAAATTTACCATTTACCTTACAAATTGCTTGATTCTTTGTTCACGGTAGAGGCCCCCAACCAATCAATTGGTTAAGTATGTTGATGGAGCCACCAATGGGGATTGAAGAAAGAGGGAAGCTCCAATTTCTTCAATTTGGAGAGAATTTTAGAGAATAGTAGAAACTAGCGTAATTTCAGCATAACTCTAGTATAGTAAAATTCTTCACCTTTTTTTCAAAGGACTCATGTTCTATTTATAGGAGAGGGAAGCTCTAACCAAAGCTAACTGAATTCTAGAATTTTCCAAATTCAGTTTGCTTGAATTTGGACTAGATTTGAACCTAGTTTGGTTACTTTTTGATTCGGTTTGGTTCCATTTTGATTTGGTTTGGTTCAAGAGAGAGGAGAGATAAAAATATCACATTATTTTTGAGTTTAAAACTCATTCAAGCATGTGAAATATGCACCTCCTTTAAAGAACTTCCCCTCCTTACATATGTGTCAAAATGGAATCATTATACCCAAAATATCTCATATTTTTAATATTGCTCATAGTTTTTTACTAATAAACCTTGTACATTTTCAACTCTACATCTTATGTGAGCATTCACTCCTTTTTGGATACCCAAAATATCTCATATTTTTAATATTGCTCATAGTTTTTTACTAATAAACCTTGTACATTTTCAACTCTTCATCTTATGTGAGCATTTACTCATTTTTGGATACCTAAAATATCTCATATTTTTAACATTGCTCATAGTTTTTTTTACTAATAAACCTTGTACATTTTCAACTCTTCATCTTATGTGAGCATTTACTCATTTTTGGGTATCTTCTTTTACAAATTGGATTTATCACCTCCCTACACATGGATTGATGCTATTGGCCCATAGGAACCTTAATTGGACCATAATCCAAAAATTTCTGAAAATCTAGACCCTTAGGCTAAGATCCTTTATACCCATTTCTAATAAATTCCAATTGCACATTGGAAAGTTCTTTTTGAATTTCTGTTTCAGGGGAATTCATTTTAATAATACGAGAATTTTTTCTATCTAAAAATATTCAAAATCTGAATATTCTCTCTCTAGAATATTTTCTCTCTCTATGTCAAAATAGGCAGAGACAAGATCTTTTATATTTCTGAAGAGGGGATTGATTACAGGGGAAGATGCTGGACATCTTGAGAGGTTGGGGAGTAATCTTACATTCTCTCCGACTTGAAAAACGCGAGATGTCCTCATCTCGCAAACTGGGGGTAATTTCGCAAGATGCACGAATATGAGACTGAGAGAAAATTTAATTAAGATTAACCACCAAATAAAAAAGTCTCAAAGAGAGTAAGGGTCAAGACAAGAACAAGATTTAAACTTTATTCATTCTTGGAACATATACAGTAAAGATAGAAGAACTCTTTACACTTCCATACGTCCGTCCATCATATGATCACAAAAGCAGCACTCACAAGCTGCGCACGTATAAGGTAACTCATCTATGGGAATAATTCTGTTGGTTATTGCCGCACCTATCTCAGTGGTATGAGGTGATCTAACAAAAGGACCTCTGAGAGGCAAGCCAAAAATGGGATAAAGGCATATCTTCTGATGAGGAAGAAAACACGCCAGTAAGAAGACCCGCCCAGAAAAACCAAGATGCCTTGATCTCATGACGCAGTAGTATCGGGGACCCAAACCCAAAGCTTCAATAACCATGGCCAAGCGGACATTATTACGAAAGTACTGCTGACCCCAGGGTGTTATCCTAGTTATGTCTTGATAGGTCCGCCATTTGGTCTGAGCTACAGAAGTTCCTAGGTGAGGAAAAAGTGAGCGCTCATACAGTTCTATAAAATCCTTCTTCACAGACTCGCTTGCGTCTTGAAGGTGAGAAATCATCATGGATAAAACTAATTCTTGTTGCCAAGCCATGAAGGAGATTAAGAAAGAAAGGAGATCGATGGAAGTAAGATTACTGTGAGCAATAAGTAAAAGTTACGACTTATATAAAGGAAGGAGCTAGCGTAACCTAGAAGCCAACGGTATCTTGCCACTGAAGTTTTACCGTCTTTCCATGATTTGGGTTTGGCACATATTTCTATAGAAGGCATTAAGAACTTTGAGATGAGGAGATAAAAGAAGTTCGTAGGCTAAGTCACTTACTTTCTTTGAATTCAGATAAGGCCCACAATATCTGGGGGATAATTTCTTATACCTCCTAAGAGATAAAGAACTTCTTTTGGGCTGTACTCGAATGAAGACCCAAAACCTTGATATCCAAAACACCGATTTTCACTTTTGAACTCATTGTTCTGAATCCTTAAAACAGGAGGGACTCCTGAGAAGTATTCTAGGGAAAGGGTCTTCCTTTTTTAAACAGAATCTTTCTTTTATTTTAGAGAGGGAATAATTATAAGATCAGAAAGGGAGATTCTTACTCCTGCATACCTCGAAGGCTGGGGAGGAATCTTACATTCTACCCCCCCTTAAAAATGCGAGATGTCCTCATCTCGCAAGGTAGAGGACAACTCTTTTCCTTAAGATCCAATTTTATTCTGGGGTTCTTTATATTCTGGTCAACCCAACAGAATACTAGGATAATATCCCTTATATAGAACTCATCATTAAATAACAATTCATTCAGATCATATCATTCATATCTTTAACTTGATAATGGTCCATTAGACCAAAAAATTTCCTTCTGAACATTCCTCCAACGGGAATTTCAGTCAAGCAAGTTCTCAATTTGTCATCCCTTAACTTGATCTACCGGTCAAGTGTTAACAGTAGCAATCTGATAGCACAATCCACTAATCTCATAGTGATTTGCTGAATTCATTATCATCATTCTAGTTATGAATAACATCACAGGGACTCGTCCCATTCATCCTCATTGTGGTTTCGCTCAGCTTATTACATTTCAACTAAATTTCAAAATTCATCATTTTTCAATCAGAATCCAAATCAATTCATCAGTTCTCAAACAGAATTTAAAATCATATCAACCACATTCGAAATCATCATCTAGATAGCATTAATGCTTATAATTTCAAGTCTTAGATTTACTCGTATATACTGTCAGTAAAGAGCTGCAGTTATACTCTCGGTATATACGGGTAGTCACGGCCCTTGGAATTATAAGGTAAATACCATCATGTCTAGGCCTCAAGCAAGTCAGGGATTCTATATAATTGCGGTACTTCCATCTAAAGACCCAATTACCAAATTACGAATTTCAGTTTGAATATCAAATTGTATGACTTATATCACACAATTACAACCTTTTTGTGTTTCTTGATAAATTTTTGACATAATTGGCTTCTCAGTTGATCTTTATTAGCCGAATGGCTCTGATACCAACTGTGAGATCCCTGTTCCCACCGAGCAACAGTTTCGAGATACTAGCAGCGGAAGTAGCACTTCTCGCGCGGGACAGGGGTCCCACATTTGGGGCGTCGTCCACGGATATCCGGACAAAAGACTAATCCGTCGGTTTTTCCAAAACTGAACCCGAAAAAACTTCCCTTATCCGGAAAGCACGGGCGATTCCTCCAGGATAACTTTTTACTCTAACGTAGTCAAGACCATTAGTGTGATCAATCTGATCTGACTGCACCTATAAAGATACTCGGTCAGATCAAGGAAGAAACTTGCACTTGGATCATTGGGATCAACGCTTTTTTTCCCATCAAGAGGCACAGCCGTTGATTCCTATCCATAGAACAATTACTATCCGGGATTTATTTCATCTATCGTAATAATAGAATTTTTGAGTCTCGATTTATGGATCCATTAGTCCAGCCTAACCCCATCCGATCCCATGGGTTAGCCAACCGCCCAACCACTGTAGTGATGGGATCCAATTAAGAATTTGGTTAGGTTTTGTCCCGGGTACCAAGGAAAAGAGTTCCAAGGCCCCCTAGCCAGAAGTTCATGCAAAAATAAAACTAGTCACACCACTTACACACCTAATATGAAATTGCCTTTTCACAGATTCAACCAGTTTTAAAACAATCCTTTAATAAAACCATAGTATCACTGATCACCATCTTCCAAATTATCCTGTTGATTCTTAATTTTCCATCATTTCTTCATCAGAGTATCTATGGCATCATTGGCAACTAGAACGCTCACCACCTGTCCACTCAGGGGCCTTTTCAATAGCTCCTAGCCCATAATACTCGGCAAATCATCACTTATAAAAATCAAGATGGACTCTCGTTGAAGATCAGCAAGATCAACCAACAGATCCATATAAAGAGCCATGGACTCATCCATTGAAGACCAGCAAGGTCAATCAACCAGATCCATGCCCGGTTTCACAAAACAACTCTTACTCCTTGTTCCAATATCTTCCTCGATGCACGCGTGGGTATCCTAGGCGACCCAGAGCCCGAGTACCGTATGGTCAGCACCCTCTAGGATCCTTCGTAGGTGACCTAGCGCTTCACTCATAGGCCGCTTCCTTGGTCCCTCATCCACCGTACCGGAAGCTCACCATTTTAATCGAACCGAGGCTGGTCAAGACCTCGGCCGACTTTGCTTTGCGAGACGTCCTCCATTGACTCTCCGTCCAGCAGTTGCAACTTTATCAGTTAGGTCTCCACGACCTTAATCACAAGACGGTCAAAATGCTTCCCCAGCATTCTTGACATAAAACAGCCATTTACAAACAGCATTTACAAACAGTTTACAAATACAGTTTCTATATTAACTCTCATTTTTCCACATTATCCCTCATCAATCCACATTACTTATTCCACATTCCATTTATATGTGTACTCATCCCATCACATCATTTTCCATCTCATCACTTCAGATTCCTTCACATCACATATCATATATTCTCATCCATACATATATCCACATCCACATCCACATTCACATCCATACATCCACATCTACATCCATGCATCTATTTTCACATCCACATCTACATGCACATTCATGCATCCTCATCCATACCTATATCCACATCCACATCCACATTCACATCCATACATTCACATCCATACATCCACATCTACATCCATGCATCTATTTTCACATCCACATCTACATGCACATTCATGCATCCTCATCCATACATCCACATCTACATGCACATTCACATCCATACATCCACATCTATATGCGTACATTCACATCTACATGCATACATCCACATCCACATTCATACATCTACATCTACATCCATACATCCACATCTCCATCCATGCATCTACATCCACATCCTCATTTACATCCATACATCCACATTCACATTCACATCTACATGCATACATCCACATACACATCTACATGCATACATCCATACATACACATTCACATTTACATCTATGCATCCACATCCACATCCTCATTCACATCCATACATCCACATTCATGCATCCACATCTACATGCATACATCCATACATACCCATCCACATTCACATCCATATTCTCACCCTATCACAACCCATATACATCTTATCCCATCACATACACTTCTTACCTCATCCCATACACATCCTATCACTTCTTAACTCATCTTATCACATCGTAACTCATCTCATATGCATCTTATCACATCTTATCACTTCCCATAACTTTTATGTATACCTCTATGCATGAAATTCAATTATGCTAAAAGTAACACTTTTATAATAAAATAATCATCTCTTATGCATACCTCTATGCATGAAATTCAATTATGCAAAAAGTAACTCTTTTATAATAAAATATTCATCTCTTATGCATACCTCTATGCATGAATTTCAATTATGCTAAAAGTAACTCTTTTATAATAAAATATTCATCTCTTATGCATACCTCTATGCATGAATTTCAATTAAGCTAAAAGTAACTCTTTTATAATAAAATATTCATCTCTTATGCATACCTCTATGCATGAAATTCAATTAAGCTAAAAGTAACTCTAATAAAATATTCATCTCTTATGCATACCTCTATGCATGAAATTCAATTAAGCTAAAAGTAACTCTTTTATAATAAAATATTCATCTCTTATGCATACCTCTATGCAAGAAATTCAATTATGCTAAAAGTAACTCTTTTATAATAAAATATTCATCTCTTACGCATACCTCTATGCATGAAATTCAATTATGATAAAAGTCACACTTTTATAATAAAATAATCATCTTTTATGCATACCTCTATGCATGAAATTCAAATATGATAAAAGTAACACTTTTATAATAAAATAATCATCTTTTATGCATACCCATGAAATTCAAATATGATAAAAGTAACACTTTTATAATAAAATAATTATCTTTTATGCATACCTCTATGCATGAAATTCAAATATGATAAAAGTAACACTTTTATATTAAAATAATAATCTTTTATGCATACCTCTATGCATGAAATCTAATTATGATAAAAGTAACACTTTTATGTTAAAATAATAATCTTTTATGCATACCTCTATGCATGAAAATCAATTATGCATAATATAAAAACCAATTTCTCTAGGCTTACAATGAATATCTTTCAATTAATCTAGGATGATAATTCCTAGAATATGGTAGGAAGTCCTCTTTTCATGCTTTGAATGAAATTATTTTATGCGTAATTTTTATAAAAATTTTACCATAGCTCCGCTGCTATGACTGATAAATCTCAATTTTTCTAAAGGATAAAGCTTATCATTAAGGAAATAATTAGAATGATCCCTAAGTGGATCATTAATCCATAATGGATTGAATCATCAATATTCATGAAATACATAAACTAAAAGCATAGAAAAAAGCCATTAATTTGACCTCTAGTATAGATTAATCTTGGATTAAAGAAAAACTTTATGAAAAGCTTCATTTGGATTGAGAATGGGTCATGAGTATGACCATTTCTTGAGTGAGAGAGAGAAATTACATAAAAACCATTTGAATTAAACATAAATGGAAATTTATGTAACTCTTAACTATCATTAATCAATTAACTTCAATATCATTCATCAAATTATGTAACTCTTCACTACCATTCATCAATTAACTTCAATAGCATTCAAAAACCATTCCAATTAAGCTTCTCAAGCTTGAGAGGGGTTGAGAAGAGAGAAACTTTGAGAAATTATAGAAAAGATCAAAATTCACCATTTACCTTACAAATTGCTTGATTCTTTGTTCACGGTAGAGGCCCCCAACCAATCAATTGGTTAAGTATGTTGATGGAGCCACCAATGGGGATTGAAGAAAGAGGGAAGCTCCAATTTCTTCAATTTGGAGAGAATTTTAGAGAGTAGTAGAAACTAGCGTAATTTCAGCATAACTCTAGTATAGTAAAATTCTTCACCTTTTTTTCAAAGGACTCATGTTCTATTTATAGGAGAGGGGAGCTCTAACCAAAGCTAACTGAATTCTAAAATTTTCCAAATTCAGTTTGATTGAATTTAGACTAGATTTGAACCTAGTTTGGTTACTTTTTGATTCGGTTTGGTGAGATGCAACTTTGTATGTGCTCATGGCGGACATCCATTGAAGTGCTGGCACATGTGATGATGCTGTTAGAATAGAGGAACTGAGGGAACATGTAGGAGCAAAGAAGAAATGTGCAAGTTCTTTAATAGAGGTTAGTGTTGATAAGGTGCATGCATTTGTGGTGGGTGATAAAGCAAAGCAAGGGAGTCTTAACAATGCTAGAAATGTTAAATACCTGCATGAAGGCAGAAAAGCATATGCCAAATCTAGATCTAGTCCTTAAACCATTTTTGGGTGAGTGCAAGGAAGTTGTGTTATGTGAGCATGTAGAGAAATTGGCAATAGCATTTGGGCTTCTTAACACTCCCCAAGGGCAGACGTTGTTGTGCGGGTGAGCAAAAATCTGAGGATGTACAGTGACTGTCACAATGCAAGTAGGGAGATTATCCTTCAAGATGACTCTTGCATTCATAGTTTCAAGGATGGGATATGTTCTTGTGGCGATACGTTTTGATATGATCTTGTGCAAGGGCTTGTCAAGTGCACAAGCAGCGTAGCTAGAGCATGGAACTGGGATGGTTGTATTGAGAGCTGCAACAACAGCTGTTTCTCTAGTTCAAGAAGTAACGTATCCCTTCAGAAAGAGAAAACATTGCTTGGTCAAGGAAGAAGGCATTGATGGGACTTAAAATTTTTCGGACAAGCAAACAACTAGGGGGGAACCTTGAGAATTGCCACATGCATGATCCCAGACATTAAATACATGTGCCATGTCTACTGAAGCACACTAAGTTTAGTACAAGTTTTTTGAACCCTACTGATATAGGGACAAAATCCACCCGTGTAGTGAAGAGGATAGGTTTGCACAAAGATTTAGACCATGTGCAAGTCTTCAAAGGGATATGCAAGACGTGGAGGCTTTTTCTTTGTGAGAGTAGCTAGATGGGCTCACATGGAGCAACGATTGACAGACCATCCCATGAAAGCTCAAGGAGAACCCGTGTGCGGCGGATTGTCTATGAGCGTTTGAAGGATACATGGGAATGCTCTTGAGAATTTGGTAGACACTGAAGGATCTATGGCAAGTTGTCATCAGAACCACTTACACTTGGTAGATATTAAGATATTGGAGATCAAGATCATCACGCACCTTGAGCACCCTTGGCATTTCATGAATTTGTGAGCTCCTTGAGCACCCACGTGCATGCGGGTGCTCCTTGAGCTTACAAAGACATGAAGTTGAGTGGCAATCATGGGAGTAAACCAAGGCAATCATGTTTGTAGACTGCTTGGTAAAACACTAATGTACACCAAAGCATGTTATCTAATGTTAACCAAGGCATGCAATTTTTGTAAACTAGGGCATGCAATGTTTGTAAACTAGGGCATGTAAGAAATGTTTTATTGAAATGAGCTCATAGGTGGGTTGTCTCAAAATCAATTCCACGACCACAACCAAGCCTAAAAAGTGGAATAAACATGTGAGCTCATTGAGAACCCGCGCATGCAGGTGCTCCTTGAGCTTTCATTAAAGCTTGATAGATTACTTACATGGCTTCTCTCTGTGCATGCTCGGGACTTCTCAGGCGTCATCGACACCCGTCACTCACTCATGGTGGCTGCTGCGTGCACTCTTGGCCTATGTTGTTGCCTGAGATCTCCCTAAAGAAAACCTAGAAGAAACCCTTAACTAGCCAGCAATAAAAACCCTCAAGTTCACTACATGACCTAAGGCCTTCCAAGTGCTCTAAAACTTAAGACTTTAGAGCACTTGTATAACAAACTATTTGGTATGTATTCAAGTGGTCTAAAACTTTAGTGCCTTCTAAGTGCTCTGAAACTTAAGACTTAAGAGCACTTGTATAACAAACTATTTGGTAAAACTCATTCATACGTCATACAAGTTTAACTTGTATGTGTAGGATTGGAGGAAAAACAAAAGATATTAAGAGTGCCTTCCAAGTGCTTTGAAGTCTTAATTTTTTTGTAAGGGACATGCTCCAACCCATTTAATGAACTCGAGGGAGACTTGAGATCAGCAAGATTAATCAATACAATGTTCATCTAAATGCTAAAGCACATAACAATCTGAGATCCTCATACCAACCATCGAGCTTAAGATTGTGTCCCTTCGGTGATACACAAGTTCTAGCCAGATATCAAGTGGGACAAGCACACTTGATATTTGGTTGGAACTTATGAAGTGTTGCTAGTCTAAGATAGTGGTTTGGGATAATATGAAATCTTTCAATAAAGGTTTTAGTGAGGACTTATTGGATTAGAGTTAATAAAGTGTGGACTTGCATTCTAAATAATAGAAGGGACTACTAATTCAAAAATACCACCCTCAACCCACTAGAACATCTAATATGAAAGTTGATAGGCATAAACCATGGCAATTTCTAGTCTAAAGACAATTTCTCATTTGATGTAATTAAATTTATAGACCAAATCAAGTATTTTCTAATTTCAATGTCAATAATATTAAAAGCTAATAGTAATATTAAATTTTTTGAATAAAAAAATCTTCTGATTAATAAAATCATGTTGATGAATGCTTGCATTTAAAGCTGCCCTTATTCAATTGGTTGTGGCCCTAGCCTGGCTAAATGATTTCTTTAAAGCTATAGAGATATGAATCAGTACAAGAAGGAGGGTAGGTGCTAGGGAGTGCCCTAAGAAGACTACCACTCCACAAACAACCACCCCAGCCTCCACAGCTTTAGTGGTGAGTCCTACTCCCACAACACAGACCCCAATGAGCAGTCCCTAGTTCTTCGGATCTTGGTGCTTCAGTTGGTGCAATCGTTAGTCGGGAGCTCAAAGAGAAGCAGAAGGGCGCCCATGACCAAGAGTATGAGTACAACGAATTGCTCAAGACTTTTGGATACATAGGTGGCCAAAGAGCTGTTGTCTTGTTTGACAGCGCGGCAATATGGAGGATGTGGTCACGGAACAGGCACTCGGCGAGCCCGTTTTGTGTTGACTTCAGTGGAAAATAAAGTTGAGGTATTTAGCATAGGTATGACAATGTGCATCAAGTTTGAGAGCTTTCAAAAGCTTGCCTGATGACAATGTGTGCTTCATCAACAAAGGTTGTCAATGGCATGCCAGAGTCGATGACGGTTCCATCGTTGCCTGTGTCTGTGTCAATCTCAAAGGCGGATCTAGGCATATTTTCTTATTTGTATATATTTATGTATGAATGTGGAGAGAGAGTATATATATATATATATATATATATATATATGCATGCATGTATGTATACACATGTGTACACATGTGGAGAGAGAGTATATACATATGCATGTGGAGAGAGTATATACACTATTTTCTTTTTGAAAAAATGCACGGAAGGAGGCCACGTCGGCGTGGCCTCCTTCCGAGCATTTTTTTAAAAGAACTTGTGAATATTTTCTTTTAAAAAAATGCTTGGATGCGCGGGCTCTTTCCAAGCTTTAAAAAAAAAAAGAAAATATGCCCCGGTGCATGTCCCAATATCTAGATTTTATCCTCCTCATCCATATCATTTTGAGGCGTAATGAACCTGCCTAAGGCAGCCCTCTCAATCTGAGGTTATGGAGGAAGGAAGGAAGCCTCTCCTTGAGCTTGAGTGCAAAGAAGAAAATGAGGCGGTACATGATGGCCATGCACACAAGCACAAATATGGCCCTCCATTTGGACCTACCTTTAAGGATATCCTCACCTACTAGGGGTGGGGCACTTGCCACATTATTCTCAAAGACAAAACCTTTGAAGTCATTTTTGTAGAAAGCCCTTCTTGTCCATGTGTGGAATGACATGTAAGACTGAGGGATTCACTCTTAGAAAACTTATGATATCATGTGAGTGTACAAGAGGAGGGGTTGTTGAAATGAGACATAAGCTTATAAGGTAGCGGTAAGGGGGGGTATTTAGGTGAATACTAAATCTTAAATTTAAGTTAAGGGGGAGGGAGGGGAGGGGAGGAGAGGGGAGGGGTATAGCAACATTAAGGATATGCCATAAGTACTTTTGATGAACATAGTTATACAAAACTCTTGCAATGTTTTGGTAGCATTCCAACAATACTTTTAGCAAGAAATTCTTTGAGAACATAAGCATTCCAAATCCTATCTTGCAAAAAAATCCATTTGTGCTACTTGATCGTGGTATATATACATGAAGTTAGAGGTATTCGGTCAATTGAGGGATCGAATCTCCTATCAATATCAAAATTCCTTGCCCTCTCCTCCTCCATCCAGTGGATACTTGGAGGCTTCCATACACGTGGCCTCTTTCTTGTGCACCTCGTTGGACTGAACACTAGATACCACGAACGCCCGAGGTTTCTCAGTATGTAGACATGGTTTGATGACTCTCTTATCTTGGATGAGTGTGGCTTTGTGAAGATTTCTGCTCCGTGTATCTGTGATAATGTGGAGGTTCTTAATCTTTACATGCTTGGTCTGGGTTAGCAACATAGGAATGTTTGCTAGTAGGATGGTGTTAACATTATTAGAGGGAAGCAGAGTTAGTTTCTCTTGATCTAGTTCCATGTTTCTACGAAACAGCCAAAACTAGTCTAAGATGCACTTTCAGATATTATTTGTGATGCCTTTGTATTCTTTCCTCTACATAAGAAACAGAAACCATAGGTTGATAACACAACTTTTGTGGTCAAAGGTACCAGAGGTTGATTTCCAATCATCCACATTTACAAATGCCCCAAGATCCACAAGCTTTTCTTTGCGGGTTTAGCCGCACAAAAACCTAGGGTTTCGTTTTGATCGTGTGACAAGGCTCTTGGGCACAGAATTCCTTAACCTGTGACTTGCTTCACTCTATGTGAGTGTGTACTGTGCCAACCCTAACTGTCTATCTACAACAACCCACTTGGGCCAACAATAGCAGCTCAAGGTTAACAATCATGACCTTCTATGTCCAAATTTGAAGCATTCTCGCTTCTCCTTCGCACTGACAAGGGCCTCCTATGGAAAAAGCATTTTAAGGATCCATCACACTATTGGGACAGTTGGAATACAACAAGGTAAGCACTTGCAATTGCATTTTTTTCTACGAGATTGCTTTTGACATTTTTTTCATCATTGAAGAAATCTAAATCTCTAGATTTTAGGCACGAAATCACTAAGGAATCCTTATAGGTTCATGGTTGGCACCGTCCACGCTGGGTTCATGGAGAGTTGAGACCCCTCTCTCATGACCACAACATGTATTTGATGTCCCTTCTTAGCTGCTCCTATCCTGCAATAAGCTTTCAAGATGGAAGCAATGTCATTGCATCTGCAGATATGCCCTCCTGTTGCATTTGTTCATAAAAATTGTTTGCTTCCTCGCCCTGCCCACGTTGGCAATATCCTGCAATTGGCTCATTCCATGAGAGTGTATCCTAATAGGAAGCTCATGAAAAACTTGTGCCTCTCTAGACACAATCACATTTGTTTGCATCTTGAAAGATTGGCAACCTAGAGGCACTTGCGAGAAATACATTGGGGAATGAGGAATGCTATGAATAAATAATTTGGCTATGATTGCATATGTATGCCAGATGTGATGTCCTTCCAAAATCATAAGAAGACTACAATTTGAACTAGAAGTTTGTCAAACACTTGTGCCTTTGCGAGTGCCCCACATTTGGCATACATATCCCACCAATGAACTGCCAAGCAGCTATTTTTTCTGAGCAGCAGATCCCTCTCTCACAATTTCAGCATGTGTTTCTTTGACATTCTCAACTACTCCTATGTTACCACAAGCTTTCAAGATGCAAGCATTGTTCAATGCATCTGGAGATAGGTCCTCACATTGCATCTGTTCGAAACCGAGTGCTTCCTCACCATGCCCATTTTTGACATATCCTGCAATCAATCCAGTCTAAGAGACTACATTCTGAACTGCAAGTCCATCAAAC
Source organism: Cibotium barometz (assembly GCF_041138505.1). Classification (NCBI taxonomy): domain Eukaryota; kingdom Viridiplantae; phylum Streptophyta; class Polypodiopsida; order Cyatheales; family Cibotiaceae; genus Cibotium; species Cibotium barometz. Next base: position 41,969,988 of record NC_141092.1, read on the forward strand.
ACTTGTTATGCCTTTATGAGTGCCCCACATTTGGCATACATATCCACCAATGCATTGACAAGCACCCTGTTTTTTTTTTTTTGCAGTACATCCCACTCTAACAATCTCAACATGTATTTCTTTGACATTCTCATCTGCTCCTATGTTACCATAGGCTTTCAAGATGGAAGCACAATTCATTGCATCTGGACATAGGCCCTCGTGTCACATTTGTTTGAAACAACCAAGTGCTTCCTCACCATGCCCATTTTGGGCATATCCTGCAATCAATGCAATCCAAGAGACTAGTATGTTCGTCAAACACTTGTTGTGCCTTTGTGGGTGCCACACATTTGGCACATATCCACCAATGCATTGTCAAGCACACTATTCTACATCCATTCATAACAGTTGAGTGCTTCATCACCATGCCTGTGTTTGCAATATCCTGCGATGAGCACAGTCCAAGCGACAACATTCCGAATTGCAAGCTCATCAAAGACTTCTTGTGCCTTTGAAAGTGCACCACATTTGGCATACATATCCACCAGTGCAGTGCCAAGTACACTATCTTTTCCTAGCATCTCATTTCTAATGATCACAGCATGTATTTTTTTCCCTTTCTTAGCTGCACCTACAGTGCTACAGGCTCTCAAGATGCAAGCAAAGGTCGCTGCATCCGAAGAGAGACCCTCACATTGCATCCATTCAAAACATTTGAGTACTTCATCACCGTGCTGGTATTGGCTATATCCTACAAAATCAATGCCTTCCAGGAGATTGGAAGGTCATCAAATACATGTGCCTTTCCAAGAGCACCACGTTTGGCATACATTTCCACCAATGTAGTGCCAATTACACTATCTTTCCTCAACAATCCCTCCCCGATGGTCTCAGCATGTATCTCTTTGCCCTTCTCAATTGCTGCTATGCTTGCCATAGGCTTTCAAGATGCATGTAAAGGTCACTGCATTTGGCGAGAAGCCCTCACCCTGCATACATTCAAAATAGTGGAGTGCTTCTTCACCATGCCCATGTTGGGCATCCCCTACGATTAGCGCAGTCCAAGACACTACATCTTGAACAGGAAGCTCCTCAAACAGTTGTTGTGCCTTTGCAAGTGCACCGCATTTTGCATACATATCCACCAATGCATTGCCAAGAACATCCTTTTTTTGTAGCAAGCCTCCCATGTCACATACGGAAGCTCTGTTGGCCGCCGGAACACTCACTCGGCAAAGCACTACATATGGACATATGATGCAAATGCACTGAAGCACGAGAAAGAGAGAGATGGCTATATCCTAAAATCTGTATTCGTAAGTATGTATATGTACAAGTTCTGGAAGCCTTGCTTCCTATGAAAAGGTGTCAAAGACCATGTGACTCAATCCCAAAGGGGAACTAAATGAGAAACACTAGGACCAATGGGTGCCTTATATAGGCCCCAAACAAACTGGTCAGCCAGTTCCACAGCAGTCAGGCAGATCCGACTAGTATTTTTCCATGCGTTGCACCTAGTCTTGCCGGTTGCACATGTGGCTGGTTGAGTTGGCCGTGTGCTGCCCTAGCCAGTGACGACAGCTTCGCCTGGCCCCTTGCTCAAGATCTGGTGCCAAAATTGTCCCATAGCTTGGTTGGTCTACATGTACATGCACATGACATCCCCTCCTACTAAACTTGATGACGGGGATCCAACCGTTGCCTTGGATGACTATCATCATCCCTTTGCTCCATGTGAATTCCCACTGCCATCCTTGGACTCCTGGCAACCTGGTTAATCTTGCCATGCTCTGCATCCACTCCAAATTTGATAGATCTATGCAGCTACACCCCTTGGATGTGAGCATCCCTTGGAGCTAGTATTCCTGTGGGCCTTCCTGGTATGCCCCAAATGGCATCCGACCCACAAGACTGCCTTTTCCCCTTGGGTCATGTTGAACACCTGGCCATCCTCCTGGGAATTCTACCCTTGTCTTGTGTTACTCTCCCTGGACTGTGCACCCTCATCTAGGACTGCTCTTCAGCACTTGAGTTCCTGAACTCTGTTTCTATGGATCCAAACATCCAAAGCACCTCCAGCTGCGGGTGAAGACGGGAGTCGGCCCAATGCACGATGGAGTAAGGGAGGGAGTGACTAATGGAGCAAGGTGCTACCACTAGTCCGGGGTAGAGACACTCAACAAAATAGATGATAGTAGAAACACACTATCTTCAGCTAGCTTCCTGGGATCACATGCTTTGATACCAATGACACATGGAGAAGCTCTGGCCGGAACACTCATCCAACAAAGCACTACATATGAACATATGATGCAAACGCAATGGAGCACAAGAAAGAGAGAGATGGCTATATCTTAATCTAATCAAAATCTGTATTCATAAGAATGTATATATACAAGTTCTAGAAGCCTTGCTTCCCATGAAAAAGCTGTCAAAGACCTAATCTAGGACCCTACTGTGACTCAATCCTAAAGAGGAACTGAATGAGAAACAATGGGTGCCTTATATAGGCTCCAAACAAATTGTTCGGCTAGTTCCACATCAATCAGGCAGCAGAGGACAGATCTGATTGTTATTTTTCATGTGTTTTGCTTCATGCATTGCACAAAGTCTTTTCGGCTGCACACATGGCTGGTTGAGTTACCCACGTGCTGCCCTAGCCGACGATAGCTTCTCCTGGCCTCTTGCTCAAGATCTGGAGCCAAAACTGTCACAACCTGGTTGGTCTACATGTACATGTGCTATGCACACGACATCCCTGATGATCTCAACATGTATTTCTTTGCCCTTCTTAGCTGGTCCCATCATAGTAACATGGAACGCCATTCCATAGCCTTGGGAACGAGGGAACACGTTCCATAACCTGTGTCGTTCTCATTCCTGTTTTGCAAACGTGCATCCTTGGCTAAAGGCATTCTGGGTCTAAATGAGAATTTTTGTATTTTTCTATGATCATATCATATCATATGAGAGTGGTGTATGACCTTGCATTTAAAAGGCTTGGCATTATATGTCCTTGCATTTAAAAGGCTTGGCAATATATGTCCTTGCATCTCCTTAGCTTGCAAATGGTAGCCATATGGTGATGACATGTTGTTGCATGCGCGGAAGCCTTGCTGTACTAATACATAGCCCTAAGCATGATTAAGAACATTGATGGTAATTAACACAAGATTAAGAAAGAGGAGAGAGATTAGGTGTCGGGTTTTCTTGTATTACTATGGTACAAAAAGGGTAACTAATTGCTTGTACATGATTTAGGGCTTTGGCCAGCCCCATAGGGGTGGCCCTAGCCCTTCTACATATGTCCTACTGATGCTATAATGAAGGAATGATGAAACTAATGACTTAACTTATGCTGGAAATGATGAGATGCTTATGTAATATGCTGAGGATGCAGTCGGCCAGCAGCCAACCTGTCGGCCTGTTTGTCTAGACAAATAAACAAGAATATTTTGCATTAATGTTGCGCTTGGCTCTACATGATGCCTAACACTTGCTAGCCCTATAGTGCTGCTGATAGGCCATTGAGTCCCCCACAGGCTACAGACAACAGGCTGAAGCTCCCCTGTTGGCTGCCGACAAGGTTCCCAACCCCATGTCAATGATGACTATGCTGATGATGGTGTTTATGCTACTGAATTTAATGATGATGCTGATGCTTACAATGATGATGAAGATGATGGTTCTGATGCTTTGCCACAAACCATATTGCATGTCAAGAAAGACCTTTGGGATGGTGAATTTTGCGGAGGTTTCTGATACTGACTTGTATGCTGACTAATCAAGGATTAAGATTGTTCATGCACAGGGTTAGGCATGGCACAGGCGTGCACATGACATTCCCTTTTGCTAAAATTGATGACGGGGTGGACAATCTGTCATTCTTCCTCCCTGAACTTCTACTGACCTTGAACTGCTACTAGCTTTGACTTTTACTGACTTTGACTTTAACTGACTGATATTTTTGGTCTGAACACCTTCATTCCTAATCTCCACTTCCAAGTCTTGATGAAGAATTGAGCATCTGTTCACTGTTGTCCCCATGCTTGCTTTCCCTTAACCTTGACACAACGTTGGGTCACCTGCTGGAACTGATCATGCCTGTTGCTAGGCCTTTGGAAATGATTTGAGAGCTTAATGAGGTACTGGATATGCATACCTACCCTCATGGAATGCTTCCTCTTGCTTCGCCTGTTGTTGCAGAGCACTCCATCTACTACCTTGTTGCATCCTTTTTGCTGGAACTGCTGGAACTGTGCACCTTCCTTGGGGGACAGCTTAGTGGGCTGAGCTTGAATGCTCTGATACCAATGTTGCATGTGTGGAAGCCTTGCTATACTGATCCACAGCCGTAAGCATGATTAAGAACATTGATGCTAATTAACACAAGATTAAGACAGAGGAGAGAGATTAGGTGTCAGGTTTTCTTGTATTGGTACAAAAAGGTAACTGATTGCTTGTACATGATTTAGGCCCTGGCCCTTCTACATGTCCTACTGATGCTATAATGAAGGAATGATGAAACTAATGACTTGACTTATGCTGAAATGTGGTGAGATGCTTATATAATATGCTGAGAGTGCAGTCTGCCAGCAGTCAGTCTGTCGGCCTGTTTGTCTGGACAAATAAACAAGAATATTTTGCATTCATGCTGCGCTTGGCTACACATGATGCCCAACACCTGCTGGCCCTATAGTGCTGCTGCTGCTGACAAGCCACTGAGTCCCCCATACGCTGCCGACAGCAGGCTGAAGCCCCCCTGTTGGCTGCCGGACAGGGTTCCCAACCCCATGTCAATGATGACTATGCTGATGATGGTGTTTATGCTGCTGAATCTGATGATGATGCTGATGCTTACAATGATGCCCCAAGGATGATGAAGATGATGGTTCTGATGCTTTGCTACTGTATGCTGACTTATCAGGGATTAAGACTGTTCATGCACAGGGTTAGCCACGGCATGGGCGTGCATGTGACATGTCGTTCCCATTTTCTTTCGGGGTTCTCGTTCCCATTCCAAAACAGACCCCCATTCCATCTGTCCATTCCCATCCCATGTGACTATGGCTCCCATGCTGCTACAGGCTTTCAAAATGCAGGTAAAGGTCACTACATCTGGAGAAAGGCCCTTACTTTGCATCCATTCAAGACAGCTTATTGCTTGCTCACCATGCCCATGTTGGGCGCGAGTGCCCCTGAAAGAACCTCACTTGGTAGGGGTGAATTTTTGGAGATAGAGGCTTGAGGGACAAGCACATCATACTGATTACCAGCAAGCCCATTGGGAGGGGCTGTTGACAGAAGCCTGTTTGAAGGCATGGGCCATGTGGAAGGTTGTGGCTCAAAGGAGAGACCCCTCTGAAAGGTGGTTGGAAACTGTAACAACAAAGCTGGAAAAGGCCCGTCATGTGTGAGGGGGCAGAGGTGTCGTGAAGGAAATGGACCTCGCGTACGGCTGAGAGGCCAGATGCAGAGGCCAGAATCAAGGGCACCTTTGATTGAGGGGGCATATGCTGCAGAAGAAGGTGAGGGCCCTACTATGGGGATGTATGGAGATGAGGCAGAAAGGAACCCCCACTTCCCCACCAACCCCACCCCCCCCCCCGCGCGTTTGGGAGGGTCTGGGCTCATAAAGCCCATGTGTTGGAGGGGGTGGGTGCATCTGCATGCACAAACACAAGTCGTAGTCCCCCATCGTTTGAGCGGGATGCTTGCAGCAGAAGTGAGCATGAGCCCCAGATTAGAGGCAATTTTACAGGAGACAAACAGGCCCCCTTTTTGTGTGGGAGAGGCAGGGCTGGTGAAGCCTTTGAACATACCTGATGGTGCAGGGGAATTACGACAGATGCAGGTTGAGGCTCGTTATTGGGCAAGGATTTGACTGGGCATAGCAGGGCTTCTTGTTGTTGTTGGAGAGGCAATGCCAGAGCATTAGAGACAAGCCTCTTCGATTGGTGGGGCGGTTGCTTGATGCAGCATGAACAGTGACCTTATCTCCCCTTCATTTGAGGTTGACCAATGCATTGCCAAGCACCCTGTTTTTTCTGCACTTAGTCCTTACTCTACATGCATCTCTAAATCATTATAATAAATTTTACTAATAATGACTACCATTTTATCGGTGTGAATATCTCTAGATATTCATGGGGCTATGTAAAAAACCAGACTGTCACAACTAACCACTGACCAAACCCAGACCAGGGCAACTTAGAGGTTCCAGAAAGTTGCATTAACATCTGCAGATAGCATTAACATTCTAAACTTTCCAAAAAGAAAAAGAAAATAGGGTATACAAGCAAGGAGGATCTTCTACCAGCCAGTGCATCGAAGCCTCCAGATCCGAGGATGCATAATTAGAATCCTTGTACTCCTTTATAGGGGGAGCCATCCTGTAACATTAGAAATCAACTCTACGTTGGTGTGGCTGGGACCATCATCAACAGGGAGGTGCCCATGCCAAAGCTAAAGATCTCTTTCAGCACCACTCCCCACTAAAATGATTGCTCTAGAGGTAAAAGAGAACTTACGAGCTATTGGATTGGACCAATACACAGAGCAGTTACCAAAAATCATCAATGCCTCGCTGTGCACTGAGAATTCATCAAGTCACATGACAAGAGGACAAACACTGGGGCGGTAACTATGCCAGATGGAAGCACAAGGAGGGTTATGATCTGAGAAGATGATATCACAAGGCAATGCAGCTGCCCTCGGCTACCCACACCCACCGATTCAAAAAGAAGGATCTACCATTTGGCAACATATTGAAGAAGAAAGTTTCCAACAACAAAGTCGAGTATACGAATGTCAAGGAAAAAGCAAATAAACTGACTGTACGGGCAATGTCCATGATCATGCAGATCAAGCTGGTGGACAGGTATAACAGAGTTTATGGCTCATGTAGAGGAATCTCAAAGGCTGCTCTGCAAGCCCAGGTCATTGAGCACATCAAAAAGATGCAGGTTGAGAAGAAAGAATTTGCAACAAGAGGTGGCAAGAGCACAAGAATTTCAAGACAAGCTACAAGTAAAAAGAGACTACGAGGCAAGCAAGAAGTTGGCAAAGGAAAAGATCACAGTATAACACAAGGATGAAGAGGTAAAGAATTGAAATACCTTTAGAAGGAGCGTGAGGAACTGGACAAGAAGCATGCACAGGCAATAAGAGCACATAATGTCGAGTTGAAAGCAAGCCAAGAGCAGCTGGAAATGGCCATCACTAGACACCAGCAAGTGGTGTCACATCTAACCTGTATCCAATAATCAAAAGCAAAGCTAAAAGCAAAGGAAGAGGTACTTACATAGACACTAGTGCAGCTAGAAGAATAGGTCAAAGTAGTGCAGAGGAGACTACTACAAATAATGATCAGCTTTTACAGGCATGAACCACAAGGAAAGTGGATGTCACAACTTTATTAACAAATAAAGATAAAATGAATAGCCCAGTTGGAGTAGCAGCTAAGCCACAAGATGAAGAGCACAACATACAACTGAAGCACCTCGTGGAGTGCATCTCGCAGGTTGGCTTCACTACCAGTAAGCCCTCAAACCCCTCAGACTTTCACATTTTTCTTTGCTACACTAACCCTATCTTTCTTACAATATGACATAAGCATTAGCGAGGATCTAACTCTTCTTTCCACCAACAACACGTGTATCAGTCCTGACTCCCTTCCATCAAACCAATTATTCTTGCTTTTAGAAACCCTTTCTTTGCACAAATAGAAGCCAGTTTGATGTACTATTCTCTGGGCATGATTAACTGACACCTAACAATCCCAGCTGCTCCACCAAAGCATACCCAGCTCTCACACCCCTTGTTTGGATTCCATCTTATCCTGTGCACAGAAACTGATTTAGGAGGCATCCTTTCTGGCAATTTTCCAGCTGGCTGGCCCTCACCAGATGAGAATGTATCCGCTTCTCCTCCCGGACTTATCATGGCTTGAGTGTTACCACTCAATTGAGCTGAGTGTTCTGTTGAGGGCTTTCCATGCTTCTTCTGTTTGCCTCTTTCACTACTACAATTACCATTCCCTGTCAACAAGGATCCAGCACTGGAGTTTTCGTAATTGTTTAGATCAAATGGAACCAAAGCCAGGGGGTTCACTTCATTTGATGGTGTAGTAAAAGCATCTATTTTGGGTCCCTGGTCATCTATCTCTTTCCCTCTCACTGAGCGAAGTAAGCTTTTTGAAGACTGCTTGCGAGAATTCTTCTTAACTTCAGCCTCTTCTTCCGTCATTCTACTAGAAGCCGTTTTGGAAAGCACCTTGGAAAAGGGAGCTTGATTGTTATCAGCTCTGTATTTCTTCAACTGCACAGGAGCAGCAGAGTTTTGAGAAATAATGGAAAGGACACCAGTGCCTAGGTTTTCTGTGAATTTGCAGCACATGAAGTGTGGCTCCCTTGCTCGCGTCCTGTCACTAAGCAAAAACTTTTCTGTGAGCTGAAACTGTATAACTGAGCCATCTTCCCCTCCATACACAGCTACACCAGACCATCTTGACACTTGGACTGTCCAGATGGCAAAAGATGAGGAGAAAATAGAATGCATGCCGTGCGTCACCGTCTTTGTGCATGGCTTTCCAGTTATTGGAGTATCACATGATGCCATGTCAAGACTGAGGGTTCTAATGGACCCATCATCCATAGAAAGAATAATGCCCTTGGGATATGAAAGCCAATCAATACTTAGAATGCATCCTCCCTTGCTTAAAGCCAGGTCCCACAATGGATAAAATGGATCACGGATATCCCAAAACTGTAAGCGACCGCTATGACCACCTGTGACTATTATGTTCCTGCCTTCGGCCTCACTACCTTCTGGTGCACAGGCAATTGCCCTGATAGGTGCTGAGTCTGCCACAAAACATGCTAATGGCCTAGTATCTCGAACACACGATGCCTCTGGATTAAATTTCCAGAGTGCAACCACTCCATCATGGCACCCAACTAATAACAGATCCTGTGGTGATGAGGACCATTCCAATGTCAGGGGCATGCTTTTTAGCCTGCCCGCTGGAAGCCCTGAGCATTTGAAAACAGGATTCATCTTCACAACAACAGGGTTAGGGTTCGACTGTCTGCTACCACAAGCTTTTGATTCCCTTACCAGGCTTGGCAAGGGCACATCGAACACCTGCATCGAGCCATTTCCAAACAGAACTGCCAAATAACCCAATCGATACAAGTCTTTGCTGTCAAGATCTGAAGACACATCTCCCGCAGGCTGCCATTTTGCATCCCAAGTGAGTCCTCCATCATGTGCCAAGCCCAAGACCATTTGGGGCAAATCAAACTCTTCTTCTTTGGAGGAGAAAGTCGATGCAGGTATGAAAGTCTCTACATTTCCATGATTATGCTCCATGTCAATGCCAACTCTTAAATCGTGTTCTGTTTCTTCCAAGGAGACAGACCGGATCTTATCCAGATTGAATGCATCTTCTTCTGAGATCTCAGCAGCATTTTGGACAGAAAGTTCTCTGAAATCCTCATCTACTATTTTCTTGTTGTTGGGCTGTGCTTGGCAAGCAGTTCTTGACTTTGGTCTTCCTTTGGCACGTAGCTTGTCATGACGATACCCACCAGCCTGGGGTTGAAAGTGTAACGGCACATCAAAAGCCCATACTTGTATGAGGCCTTTTCCATGAACTGGCTCACCAAGTCTGTGAGCGGGTGAATCATAGGGATGGGTTCCAACAACAAGGTATTCCCTTCTACATGCCTCTCTAAATCGCCTTTGTGGGCACCAATCCAGTGCCCACACAGATCCCCCTGCATTCATTACCAAATCATAGTAATTCGGTATTGTTTTATCTGTACACATGGTGGCACGAGATGATCCAAAAAGAGGCAAGTGTGATATTTGTGGCCTACCATCCTCATAAACATAGTTTAAGTTAGCTGAAAATGGTGCATATGGGCAGTAAAGGTGCCAGTCCTTGACGATCTCAATGTTGGGGTAAGCTCCAACACTGACAGCAGAATCTCTCATGTCAGCAGAAGCTCCATCTTTGGCAGATAAAACATCACGGTGACATTCCATTAGAACTACAGACCTTAGATCTGCCAAGGGTGTAACACCACGTTGCTCTTGAAGCAATTGCATTGTAACATCACCATGCTCTTCAAGTAACGGCCATGTAGTACCACCATGCTCTTGAAGTAACGGCCTTGTAGCATCACCATGCTCTTGTACTGATGGCCTTGTAATATCACTATGCTCTTCAAGTAACGGCCTTGTAGCACCACCATGCTCTTGAAGTAACGACCTTGAAGCATCACCACGCTCTTGTAGTGATGGCCTTGTAACATCACTATGCTTTTCAAGAAATGGCCTTGTATGCTTTTGAAGAAATGGCCTTGTACCATCACGATGCTCATGAAGTAATGGCCTTGTACCATCACCATGCTCTTGAGGCATTGGCCTTGTAACACCACCATGCTCTTGAAGTAACCACATTCTTCTTTTATTCGCCAAAGCTTTGGCATTAGCATAAGCTCCATGTGTGGCAGCAGACACTTCATCAAAGTCTTCTCTTGTTGGCCTGCCTGGATACGTCAAAGCTGCTCCAGCTTCCACAGCTGATGCTTCGAGGTGACCTACCTCCTTCATTATACCCTGATGTGTTGACCCACTAGCATTGACACACATAGCACCTGTGGTGGCATCGGGCTGATCTTGCCCTTGACTTGTTGGCCATGCTAGAATTTGATTTAATGCCTTGCAAGCATCCTCAAGTGGAGGATCAACTGAGGTATCTTCACTGGTCACTTGAGGCCCAATTGTCGTACTAGCTTCACTGGTGGGCCCAGCATCTTCGACTTTCTTTCGCGGTTTACTTCTGCCAGCAGCCTTAGGCTGAGGATTGTCTACAGTAAGTTCATTTAACAGTGACTCATTTTCGATTAGTTTTCGCGATTTGGTCCTTTTACGAACACCCTCACGACTTGGATCATCTGCCGTACTAGATTCAAACCTTGTTGACATGAGAAAATCTTCTTTTTGCTTTCGCAATTTACCTCTTTTTTGCAAAGAGGATGCAGTAGGTGGTACCTCAAGAGAACACGATTCAACATGGTCATCCAGCCTGCTTTGGTCAACATGTGGCACTGCTACATGTAAACTAATGGGAACTCCTGCTTCCAAGGCTCCTGCACATGGTAGAGGCAATGTGGCGCACTCTACAGACATGTTAGAAACCCTAATTTTCGGGGCATGTGTATTTTCATCAATTTGGTTGGATTCAACTGGGGCATCTCCTGTTGCACATTCCAAGGTGCTCAGAAATCCTGTTTCCATACATGTTGAGGGTAAAGGCAACTCAGAAACCCTGGTTTCCTGAACTTGAGGTGCTTGTTCCTGTGAAGATCTTCTGCGTTTGCCTCGCCCTGATGCCCCTCTACCCCTTCTTGAAGGCCCTCCTCTTTTTGGAGCTTCTTCTACATGTGCTGAGAAGGATTGAATACCTGATGCGTTAATGGCGGTGGGTGTGGCACCTGTGCTTCCCGTACCACGCCCTCGCCCTCGCCCTCGCCCTCGCCCTCCTCTGTCTCTTGACACTGCCTCTTCCATCGCAATTTACGTTTTTCGGGTGGCTTTTAATTAATTTTGCTCTTCATATTGTAGGCACCCAAAATCTTTTTGTTGGTTTTTCTAAAGTTAAATAATAAGATTTTTTCTAAAGTTACATAATAAGATTTTCGGGTGGCTTCATATTGTAGGCACCCAAAATCTTTTTGTTGGTTTTTCTAAAGTTAAATAATAAGATTTTTTTCGTTTTTTTTAAGAATCTCGCGTTATCTTGTTTCATTGTGACATATTGCGTTTCTACATGCTTCGAGAAAACGCATTCTTTCGTTGAGCAAATTGTGTACTGCTATACCTCCTGTATCATCGTCCTTTACCTCTTTGCTCCTACACCTCTTGCGAACTGTGTAGAGCAAACTGCACAAGTGCAAGGGAGGGAGGGGTGGAGGCGACCAGGCAGGTGGAGTCTATCAGTCAACGTTTTTCGGGTGGCTTTTATTAATTTTGCTCTTCATATTATAGGCACCCAAAATCTTTTTGTTGATTTTTCTAAAGTTAAATAATACGATTTTTTTCGTTTTTTTGGTGAGAATCTCGCGTGATCTTGTTTCATTGTGACATGGCGTTTCTACATGCTTCCAGAAAACACATTCTTTCGTTGAGCAAATTGTTTACTGCTATACCTCCTGTATCATCGTCCTTCACCTCTTTGCTCCTACACCTCCTGCGTACTGCATAGAGCAAACTGCGTACTCCCTCCCAGCATGCACAAGTGCAAGGGAGGGAGGGGTGGAGGCGACCAGGTAGGTGGAGTCTATCACAGGCAGGTCAGGCCAGGCGATCAAGTGAGGGCAAGGTGGGGGAGGTGAGCAAGTGGGTGAGGACGTGAGGTGGGTCAGGGGACACAAATTGCCGAGGGGAGGAGATTTGAGGCGAGGGAGGCAAACAGTCGAGGGCGGACGAGGCCAGCAGGCGGTGAGGGGAGGCACTGAGTAGGGAGCGAGGGTTCGACGCCAAAGCCTGCGCGCGCTCGAGGGTAGGGAGTGAGCGTTCGAAGCTTGTGGAGGGGGAGGGGGGTATGGTAGGCATTAACTAAATGCCACGTAAGTGGCATTTAATTAATGCACCTACAATAAAATTGAGTGAATATACACCTATAATTTACAACTAATATCTTCTAATGCTTTTATTTATTGATAGTTTTTGTAAAATGTTTAGTTTTATTTTTTGAATTTGCACATACCTTATGTGATCCCTTCCTTCCTCGTCAATGTAATGTCAATGTAAAGTACGATTACTTGAAAGAATTATTATTTTTTTAAAGTAGAGTTCTAAAAGTGTTTTAAATTTTCTATTTTTTGTTTTTGTTGAATTGAACTCCTACTGTCGATAGTAAAGATTTAAGTCCACAACAAATTAAATGCACATGGAGTTTAATGATCCCACCAATCCACCACGCATCCACTTGTTGTTTTTTCGACACATCGAGCTTATAATTCAACTTCTACAAAGCTATTACAGAAATTTCACATACCGTTTTCACAAGTTTTGCTTTTTTTTTATAAAAAAAACTGTGGAAGTAAATTTTACGAGTTTTGGAGAGATGCTACATGGATGGGAAATTTATAGAAAATGACATTAAAGTAAGACGCAATTGAGTTAAAAAAATAAAAACAAGCGAGCACATGATGATGCAAATGGGGGGGGGGTGGCTTGCACATAAAAAACTTTACACCTAGAAGAAGAAGAATAATAATAATAGCACAGCATATTTGAAATGAATGGGCAGAGCTAGTCCACGTATTCCTACTCAACAAATTTATTAATGTCACTAACGTGGCATTAATAAATGTGCAAAGTATACCTTAAATAAGGTAACCTTTTGCCCGTCTCCAACTCAACAGCCTACCCGCAACATCCTCTACCTGCCACATAGTCATCTAGCCTACTCGCCGTCATCGTCAAGCCTACTCGTCCTCCTTAAATGTCATCCACCACGTCCACCACCTCTTGTTGATCAGTGGCATGGCCACCACCTCCTCCTTGCTCTCCCTGCTCTTCCCTCTTCTCTCCCTCGCCCACTACCTCCGTTTTTGCCATGCGCCTTACGCAAGAGAAGTGTTGCTTTCCTGGACCTATGCGACACACAGAGAGATCATGATGCATAGTATAGCGAGGGAGAGATTGCGATGCACAGTAATGCATGGCCCTCTTCAGATCTACTCTCCTAATCGGTTGACTCATGCACAGAGACACGTGTTCAAACAACTTGTGGAATATCATCAATTCATCGATGCTAAGAAAAGAAACTTCATTAAAAAAAGGTTAACACCTTAGGCATAGCTTGTGTTTTTCAGCAAATTCCCATCTATTTAATTAAAGCGGACAAAAAAAACATTGTGGGTGCATATTCACAACTTTTTGTTTGGTGTGCATTAATTAGCTACATAATTGCAGCTAATTAATATAAATACTTTAATATATTAAGGTCTGACAAACATTAAGGTACAAATGTGGAGATTTACATGACAAATATTGCAGATTTATCACTGGCCAAATTTAGAACATTAAATAATTGAAGGAACGAAGGCAATTATTGAAAAAAGCCTCAAAATTTATTCATGAGTAAATTTACATATGGTAGCACAACATGACATAAGTAACAAACCAAAGCAACAGCATATTGAAAGCGAACTATAAAAAACACCCCTCTTCCTCCGTAAGACCGACATATTTACAAACGGATGGTGAAAGTGGCACAAACTCATCACCATCCACGATAGCTTTTTCGAAATTGTGTGTTTTCTCCCACATAGCTAGATAAGATGTATTGTAGTGCATGGGAACTATCATCATTATCATCTACAATGATAGGGTTACTCTGGCTTCCAAGCTGCATATCACCATCTCTTCCATTACTCCTTAAATTATCATCTTCATTGATGTCTGCATAGTGATACAGTGGATCAAAATATCTACCACGAGGGGTGTCTGCGAAGAAAATCTCGTTAATGTCCATGCATTATGTAAGGTGAGGCACTTTCATTACTTTCCAAATTGCTACCAACCTTCTTCTATGCATTCCATTGCCTGTCTTCGGTATTATCCATGATATAGCAAGGTAGTACTTGCTTGTGTGCACCATTCTGAGAAGTGTGCTTTCAAATGATGCACCTAGTTTGTTGCATACATAGTTATCCATAAAAACATATGCTCTCTCAAAAAGATTTACAGGGGACAAAGGAAACTTTATTTTTAAGATCAGCTTGTCCATATAGTGCATACAGTTGTCTGCCTCTAGTTATCTCTTATGCGAAGGCATTGTGTGAGAAGAATTTGAAATGTGCTTTATGGAGGTCTTTCATGCAGTAACCGACCATGCCTTTGAATGTGTGAATTTGAATCTTCCGTAGATGTCTACACATGACCATGCCACCTTCTGGTTTATAGAAGTCCCATCCAAGTATCATCTAATCGCTTTACCAATGCTGATCAGTGAAGGAGCCATCATAGTTATCACCATCTGGAAATGGAGATGATTTAGAGTACCACCTTTTTCAAGGGCAAACAGACCCTTGAGGCATTCCATCCTAACGAATTCTTCTAGTGGCTCCCCCACGAGTAGATATTGATGTCTCTATTTCCTATAACAAAACAGTCGAACACAGAGACTTCAAACAATTTAGTTCTTTTGTCTGCTCTAGGAAACTAGGAATCTTGTGAATAGATGGTTCAGATTTTGTGTTCCTATCATTGGGTAGAGCGTCCACAAAAGGTGCCACTTTTGGCTTTTTGCCTTTTTTTTTCAGCTTCAGATGAACCTGTAGCATAAGGAACATGCAAATTTAAAAATAAGACTTCAAGTAATCTGCATAAGGAACATGTAAATGAACCTATAGCATAAGGAACATGCACATGAACCTATAGCACAAGGAACATGTAAATGAACCTATAGTATAAGGAACATGTAAATGAACCTACTACACAAGAAACATGTAAATGAACCTATAGCATAAGGATCATGTAAATGAACCTACAACATAAGGAACATGCACATGAACCTACAGCATAAGGAACATGCAAGGGAGACGTTCATAGATGATGCTCACACCTAAGGAGCGAGCTTTCTGCTTCACTGCACGTAGATTGCGAACAATGAAGGAGCCTTTTGGGGGCATCACAATTTTGCTCGCTATCGGATTGCACTGACCCCTTGGTACAATGGATGTAGAGGGTTCACCTCCTCATCACACAGCAAGGGCGTACAAGAAGGACCAGGGTCCATGTCATGACATAACATAGATGAAGAACAAGGTTGTCGATCAATCTTCATTATGTTACGAATGTCATGAAAGGGTCTTCTTTTAGGAAGCATCACGACCACACAAAGCGAGCACTGAATATTTTTATTAATTGAAGAAAAAAGTACTGGAAGTCATTAAATAAGAAGGATATTGACCTTTAAAAAAAGCCCACACCACAGTATGGTTAGAAGTTATATCTACCAATAGTAAGCATAAATGCTTTATATAGCAGACTAAAACTAGAAGTCACTACATCCATAAAAAGCATAAGACAACACGATATGGCAAGAAGAAATACATGACAGCAATGTACCTACATGTTACCCACAGCAATGTACCTACATGTTACCCACAGTTAGAATCCTGAATAAATACAACAAATATAACATACATTTGACTGTACGTAGATGGATCCATGCAACTGTATTAATCAATCGCTTACTAACATCGATGCAACTATAGAAACATCCATATACATCCATGGATGCATATGCAACATCAAGCACAAGGACGAACGGAGCAAAAATCTCACAAACGAAAACACGAAACCAATCGCTGGCATATTGACATCCATAGTAGTGTACAAACATGGATGCGTGTGCATGCATGCATATGCAAACGTCTGAGGCTTTAAAAAAAAAACATTACCTTACAGACATCCATGCCAGTGTACAAACATGCATGTGTTTGCATGCATGCATACGCAAGTAGAAAACAGCCTACCAATCACAAATAAGAAACAAAATAGATGAAATCGTCACATCGAGACTTCATGCTATAACTCATAGGAGACAACATGCATACACAAGTAGAAAATAGCATTGCATTAATCACAAACAAGAAATATAATATATGAAAATTATCGCATGCTAAAGCTCGGAGGAGAGACCATCAAGATCACATGCGGTAGCAAGAGAGACCGTCAAAATCGGACACGTGGTAGCAAACAAATAACAATGAAGCAAACTTCACAGGCGAACAAATAACAACAAAGCAAACAATACATAGTTGACGACCAAATCGATAGTCTAGCGTAGCAAACAACAGATACATAGCCATTGATAGTTGACGAGCAAATCAGATGTAAGAGCATTGGGTAGCAACACCTCCCATACATGACACGAGCACTAGAGCCAAGGGAGCACGCAGATAATCGGATGAAAGAGCATGGACAGCAGCACCTCCCATATGCGAGACGAGCACTAGAGCCAGGGGAGCACCAGCCGAAGACGCCGAGCAGCATTAATGCACAAAAAGATGACCACCAAATGGATAGCTACATCGAAAATTGTCAAAAATTAATGCAACCACATGTTCAAGCGTGTGAACACATGGTCAGCATGAACGTTACTAATATATGTACCCAAAATATTAATCTCTAGTAGCGGGTCGAAAAGCAATTAATAAATCATACCCCAAAAATATTTTGGGTACATATTGTGCCGTATTCTTAATGCTTTTATTGGTCCTGCCTTATGGACATTGAGAACATTTTGTATGCATTTTGAGAATGTTTTGTATGCATATTTATTAATGCCACTCACATGGCATTAACAAACGTTCTTGGTATACCTTGAATAAGGTATACCTTCAAGTCCAATGTTCGTCTTCCTTCTCAAGCCTACTCGTCATCTCGTACGCAACATGCTTGCCCCCTCCCCTCCCCTCCCCTCCCCTCCCCTCCCCTCCCACCTCCTTGGCTTCTTTATTGTGTAACTAGTGTTTGCTTCTTCTCCCCTCACCAAGTCCATGGCGCTCCCCAAGGTTGCTGAGATTGCTCTCGATTGGCTACAGTTCAAGAGGGGGAAATCTTGTGTGGACACCTGCATACTCGAGACAGATAGTGGGGCGTGCAAAGAGAGAGAGAGAGAGAGAGAGAGAGAGAGAGAGAGAGAGAGAGAGAGAGAGAGAGAGAGAGAGAGAGAGAGAGAGAGAGAGAGAGAGAGAGAGAGAGAGAGAGAGAGAAGCAAGTTCTCAGTTTGAAATATAGACCTGCGAAGTAAAAGAGACGTCGACCTGAGTAGAGAAAAAAGACAAGGCTAAATGCTTAAGATGGAGGCGAGGTGAGACAAGGCTAAATGCTTAAGATGGAGGCGAGGTGCATGCCGACCAAGAGAAACAAAAGGCATGCAAGAAATGTTAGACTACACAAATAATGAAGCATACTGACAATTTGAAAGGTTTTGAAACCCTTCAAAACATTTGAAATATATCACGTTTTTGAAGTGCACATTGATTAATTAATTAATGTGCTGCAAGAAAACATTTTGGGGCCATATTGGAGGTTTTTTGAGTTTGAATTTAGTACCAAAAATAAACTTTTTTTCTAACAATGAAAAAAAAGGATGAGCTTCAAGCTAAACCCGTTTTATCGTATATGTTAACTAGTGTTATAACTAAAATTTTAAAATTTTGAATCTTTAAATTCAAGTCTTATTTTGCCAACCAATTTTTCTCAATTTGAGCCATGAAAATGATGTGTGAGCCCTATGATTAAATAAATATAACACTTAATGAACATCTATGCAATGTGAAAAAAAAAACCTTCATTTAGTGTCATTTTCACGACATCATTTTCTATCCTTTTAGTGTAATGAAGTAGATTTGGTATGCACATGCACATGGGGGATGGGGCCTAGCCACAGACTCTAGTAAGTGATAGGATGTGGAGGACCCTAAGCTAAATGCATTCCATGGCAGCGGTGCCAAAGATGTTCACCAAAATGAACATGCTTTCTTACACAAGAGAAAAAGAAGAGGAAGAAGGATATGCAAGGGTTGGTTCGGGAACTAGCAACAATTAGCCAACCCCAATGAGGATTATCTCCTTGATGTGAGGCCGCTAGGGGCTCACTCCACTCCACTGGTGTCACTCAATTGAAGCAATCATCATTTATATCTTTCCAGCCATAAAACCACTCATTGTGATGTCTTCATGAGAACTATAAGTGATTCACACCTTCTGCCCATTTCCCATGCACATCACCTACATATTTCACTATGGGCATCACAATTTTTTCACTTGCATCTCATGGCTCTCATAAACACATGCACCTACAACTCTAGCCTCGCTAATGCCAACCCTCTATGTATATTTCGAGATGGGGGGGGGACCATGGTGGGCCTAGGCCATGGTACGACTTGCTTGGGGAACCTTGGACCTTGCCCATGTGTGTGCACTTCTCCAACATGAAGACTTCTCTAACTCAACTACTTTCTTTGACTCTCTTTTCTACTTTCTTTGACATTTAATTGACATCCCTTTTCTTGTATTAGTTGAGGCATGGTAATAAACTTTGCTTATGGTTGCAATGGGGTTGGGTGGCCGCTATGGTTTGGGAGATTTGGCATCATTGAGCACATGGGATAGAGGCAGTGTGGATCAATGGGTGGTGTGGTCTCGAAGACATGGGGGATTTAACATCATTGAGCACATGGGATAATGGTAGTGTGGATTAATGTGTGGACTCGAAGACAAGGCTATGGAAGGTTCCTCCTCATTTGAGGAAGGTTCAAGCGATAGGTTGCACCATGGGCTAGGCTTGCGCTTGCCATGGTCCCCCCATCCAAATCTGTACTAGATAGTTGTTGGTGATGAGGCTAAATGTAGGTTCATGAAATAACAATGCATATGTTTCACTTGTAATATATTACATGTAGAACCAATGCATATGTTTCACTTGTAATATAATACATGTAGAGCCAATGCATATATTGTAAGTGGTGCACATGGGCATTGGGAAAAAGATGGGCGCATGTAGAAGCTTCTTTCATTAAAAATTTCAATTGCTTTCTTCAACACTTTTAATTTCACTTTCTTCAACTCTTTTCTCAAGTAGCTTGTGTGTTGTACCCTTTGTACATTAAAAGTCGACTAGAAGAATCGGTATATAATGATGATAGCAAGGAAGGACCTTGGCATAGTAGAGGTCATTAAAGTTTTGCATTAGTAGCCATATCTCAGTGGTGATGATGAGGGGTGTGGGGCCATCAATGTAGAGAAAGTTATAAGTTGATCCTTTTTCTTCCATGCATAGGAACTTATGCCAAGACCACCTTCTTTTGATTAACACTGAACTTAGGTTCAGTGTGGAGTTCTTTGGGTGTGGCCATGTATCCCCATTGTATGCAGACTTCTCTAGACATGGCCATGTACACATGTGAACTAGTCTAGACATGGCCATGTACACATTTGGTGATCACTGAGGAGATAGGACCATCACCACTCGGATTGGACTCCTATGTGACTTACACGACTAGGTAGTACCTAGGATCAACAAAGTGCTAGCCTCCTTTGGTGTGTCATGGTTGGTCTACTAGTAAGTAATCACTAGACAGATTTTGGCTACGTCAAAGGGTGTATCTGAAGCTGCTTTGGAATGTGAGATCCCACACGGTTGGCAGGTAAGTGAGGTGCTACTCATAGATAGGTAATGATACCCTTGGGTCCTTCCCATTATCTTCATTAGATTCTTCCTAAGTAGCTAGCAGTGGTTCCTCATTGAGATCCAGCCCCTTGTGGAATGATTTGAGGATGGGAGGCTTGTGATGTGGTTAATGAGGTGGTTTAGTTATGGTGGGAGAATATCAAGGCTTTGGGATTGAGCAATGGGAAAGGGGCTCCATGGAAGATGTTGCACGGATGGTTTAATGGGAGGGTTATGGGTGAGGGTTAGAGTTGGGCCGATTGGAGAGGTCATGGGTTTGGCTCTGGGGTTTTCTTTGTTGCCCAAGGTATCCAAAGAGGGGGACTTGATTAGCTTATGGAAACTTCTTCTCTAGAAGGTTATGCTGCATGCCTTAAGTTCCTTCTAAGAGCTCAACGAGGTTGTTGTCCTTCTCATCTTCAAGCTTATAACTTTGGAAAAAGGCAAAGGCGTCCTAAGCCTCATCCATAGGCATGTCCTGTCGGTAAGCCACATGGATGGTTTGAATGATGGCTTCGACAATGGCAAGGGCTTGTTCGAGAGATTAAACTATATACTATTATCGGAGGATGCCTGGCAAGCGGGTTGTAGTGATTATTGGGCATGTTATAAAGCTCATAGAAAGTAGAATTCCCTACTCGACAAATAAGGGTTTTCATGGCTATCATGGCCGGTGAAGTGACTTTGCATGGATGGGGAAGTAGTGGGTGGTGCTATGAGGTTGAGGAAATTTTCTTCCCCACTAAAGTTTGTGAGTAGGTGACACTAAGTATCCAGATTGGACACAAGCAATGGGATTCAATGGAGTATAGGAGTATGGTGTCCATGAAGGATATGGCTTGGTCAAAGAAGAAAAGGGTGTGTTGCACGATGTTAATGCGGGCTAAGATGGTGTGGAAGGTGGGGGGTTGAAATAGAATGATAAAAAGATATCAAATTAAAGTAAATAAAGGGCTAGGGTTTGATTGAGGAGGGTAAAGGTAAGCTCTTTGCCAATGGCATGACAAAGGATGACAAAGGTATTATTGTGAGGATATGTATGCAATGTACCTTACTTGCTAGATTCTTGCAAGAGCTTTAGAGCACAAGCAATGAAGGCTTTGGCCCAATTTATCGATTGGCCAAAAATCAACTCGGTTAGGATGGTGAAGGACATCATGTTATTTGGTCCCAAGACTTGTGGTATGTGAGGAAGGTGAGAATAGAGGCTGGTTGCACACCCATTCCGTGACGACTATGTCAATTGAGACCATTTTAGCCCCATTGCGGCCATGACTCCCTTCCCCCTATGGAATTTGGATGCATGGGCTAGGAGATATAGGGGTCTTCACATGAGATCCTTGGCAAGAGGGATCTGACAAAGTGAACCATCCAACATCTCAACCTCCCACGAGAATTGTTTATAGTATAATAGGACTCAATGTAGTGTAGGGTGTTGAGATAATGATGTTAGCATGCCTAGGATGAGCAAATGTGCACTAGAGCATAAGCATCATAGAGCTAGATCCTCTATTCTTTACATAGGGTAAGAGGGAGATCTGGGGTCCATGGTGATTGGTTGTGGAAGGCCATGAGGCTAATCTTGTAATCTTTTATGGCATAAGAAATGAATAGGTTGTAATCTTTTATGCAAAACATTTTGTCCACAACTTGCAAACTCGTAGTTTCCTCTTTTTCATTCATTATCTCTCTCACAACCAATATGAATGCTCTACTCTCTCTACCTCCATAGCCATGGAAGCTCCTTAGCCTCTTGCATATGCATCATAGAGCTAGATCCTCTTTTCTTTACATGGTATCACAGCCTAGGACTCTTAGGAAGTAGCTACTCTAGTCCACAAA
This sequence comes from Cibotium barometz, assembly GCF_041138505.1. Taxonomy (NCBI): domain Eukaryota; kingdom Viridiplantae; phylum Streptophyta; class Polypodiopsida; order Cyatheales; family Cibotiaceae; genus Cibotium; species Cibotium barometz. The sequence goes on from NC_141092.1 coordinate 41,992,078, forward strand.
AAACAAGAAGGAAAAATAGAAGCACAAAGAACTACATGTACTCTCCAAAAATTGTTCCATGTGTGGTTAGCTTAAAAGAGTAGTAAACTAATCCAGTTTTTAAACTACACCACTAGATTACATATTATAAACTTATATACAAGAAGAAACAAAATCCCTACTTTCATTCTCTCCTACTCCCTTGTCGCGCCCCGTTTTACCACCATAAATCCCCACTCAACCCCCCCTAACTTATAAGCTTAAGTCTCCCCTTCCAAAACCCCCCTCCCTTACACTTACATGATACCATAAGATATGGCTTATGAATCCCTTGGGCTTTTTGTGTGCGTATGTGTGGGGGGTAGGTGTATGTACATTTGGGTGCGTGTGCACATGGGTGAGGCATGCACATGCTCAATAGGGTGAGGGTGGAGAATCACTTGCCCATCCATGACAAAATCTTGAATGCCATCATCATCGGCTTTGTTGGTGCACTTGTTTGCACTTTGGCCTTCCAACTGGTGAGTTGATATTGTGGCTTAGCATATGGGGGTGTCATGGGGGGGACCATGGGGATCCCTCTAGGTTTAGAGAGAATCTATGAGGCATAGTGGAATAGTCGGGCTCATCTAAAATTAAAACTATCAGGAGTGTTGCCATTTCACATTCTTTATTGGTGGGTTTGGTATGCACGTCGAGGGTGCTACCATTACTCTCCATTCTTTCTTAGACTTTGGAGATGGCATCGCATGGACTTGGGTCTCCACAACCACTTGGATTTGGTCATTCAAGGGTGAATTTTTTGTGCAGGGCTTTGGGGCACAGGTTTCTTTGACCTTGGCAACCAAATGTGGGGGTTCCATTTGTATCTAATGAAGTGTCAACATGCTAGAGTGGTATTGGGGGTATTGAGGCTCACCGTCATCACTTGAATCTTTTTGGCTTCATGGGTTATACAGATGGTGAGGTTCATGGGACAAAACGAATGGGTTCCCTTTTTGTAGAAGTCTTAAGCCTCTAGTAGCTTAACGGCATGGGGCTCCCACTTGGCAGATCTCTGCTCATGATTAGGCTTTAGGCCAAATGGTGGCTCTGCCTAGTCTTTGCTTGGGTGTTGATAATTTGCCTTAGCTACCAAGAGTACCTATATCGACTCCTTAGTAACCTCCCTAGAGTCCATTAAAGTTAATGTTTGGGGTTCGTCTTCGTCTTTATCAATGAGGTTTTGGTTCTCTCATAGGCTTGGAGATGGTGGCCCGCCGACCGCCACCACCGACGATGCATCAATATGAGGGAAGTGTTATGTATTAGAGGTTATCTGGAATGATGGTCTATGGGGATGTTGATATGTTAGAGGTAACCTCATTTACCAAAGGTATGATAACCATTCCATAGGGAAGCTCAAGCAATATGGTTCTTTTTTGTAGAGGTGACGGTGCAATTAGTGTCCATTATCCTTCCCCTTTTCGATGATGATGCTCTCTCTCTCATTGTACCTGCAAGGGTCATATAAAACTTCCACATCATAGGTTAGATTCATCAAGATAACCAATGATCATGAATTGGGAATTGTTTACTGCGATAAGGGTCATCTATAGATGGTGTGAGGGGTGGGTGGCCTAATAAGGTCTATGTCTCCCAAGACAACATTGTGGCTAGCCCTAGTGTCCACCAAGGCTAGCCCCAGTGTCCACCAAGGTTGGCCATGCTGCTAGGTGGTCTTCTTGGGGGAACTCTAGCTCATGGTGGTGAGGAGGTTCCATGGATGTTTCTATTTTGGATGCCTCGTTGGATATTGGCTGCATGCACAAACATTCATACGCTTAGGGGTCTATGACATCTTTGGGTATTCTTTTGTCATGTTTCTATTTTGGATGCCTGGTTGGATATTGGCTGCATGCACAAATATTCATACGCTTAGGGGTTTATGACATCTTTGGGTATTCTTTTGTCATGTGGCTGCTTTAAGGCACGCCCTCCTTTTTTTGTTGTCAGTCTCTCATTTCTTCTCTTTTTTCTTATGGATTTGTCATGTGGCTGCTTTAAGGCACGCCCTCCTTTTTTTGTTGTCAGTCTCTCATTTCTTCTCTTTTTTCTTATGGATTTGGAAGAGCATATACTAGGTGAGAAGTCCATAGTAGCGCTTCTTCATCAAAGTATCCTTCTATATCAATCCGATTTAGATTTGTCTTCATAATGGGGAGAAAATACTTCTTAGGATTTCTATGTGGTTTTATCCTTCTTGTCCAAGTGATTGCGGGTAAAGCAGAAGTTGATTCTTCTACAGAGGAGTCCTTGCTAGATGAGTTGAGCTACTCCTATTTTGAAGTCATTATTAGCTTATAGAAGGGATGTTACACTAAGCATGAACATGGAGGTGATTTCTATCCCATCTAGTTATGCAAACCTTATTTCAAGATATTGTATAAGAGTGTACATGGTTACCCAATACTTAGATTTGTCAAGATTTGGGAGAGGTTCATAGTCTTGGTTCTCATCTTCATTATCCAACAACTTATTACAACATTTACACATGTCCGATGCAGTTTGAGTTGTATATTAGACTCATTGGTGAGAATGCCATGCCCCATGGGATGAGTCTTCCTTGCTTTTAGGTGTATCTTCAAGGACTGGCTACCTTTGCATATATAAATGTGATTGGATTCCCAATCATGAACTAGCCTTACTTTGTAAGGCCCTTCAAGGATCATCATGTATGACCCTCTTCTTTGAAAATCCATCACTAATGATTGTATGGTGGAAGATTAATGTGAAGGACTTGATTTTTTCATCTTCCAAGACACCTCATGGGTGCCCACACATGGCCGACCGATCCTAACCCCCTTATCCTGATGAAATTCGAGGTGCACCTCTCATCGGTGATCACCCAATCCCCTTACCCTTTACATGTGGTGCGTGCTGACAAGCCCGGCCCATGACTTAGAATACATAAAATAATTATATGACATAAAAAGTAATACGTCTCAATGTCCGCCATAGGTTAACACCACTATTGTGGACCTCAAAGTAAAAGACCAAAGGAGGCATTCACACCTATAGTAGATGTCAAAAAAGGAGACTTCATCTTAGTGCGACCATCAGATCTAGTGTACCCAATATGGGTAGGTGTTTCTCAATCATATGTGGATATGGATCTAAGGTCCATATCCACCTACCCAATATGGGTAGGTGTTTCTCAATCATATGTGGATATGGATCTAAGGTCCACTAACTACAATAAGGTTTTGATACAATTTTGGGCACCTATTTGTAGGAAAAGGGGCACAAATGATGTAGAGGCAGCCTATGTTAGTTGTTGGGAGAAGCAATGGATGTGTAATATAAGAAATCCATAGGTGTGAGAATATTGATGCAATTGCATTCTCATGGACTCGAAAAGGACAAAGCAACCCATTAAAGGTCAAGATTCCAAAACAAATCCAATTAAAGGCCCAAGAAAGCTTAAAGACTATAGAGGAGCGAGTTTAAAATTATCAAACTTAAACTCGTAAGCTTGCAAGGTATATAAAGTTGAAATTTAGTTGTAACGTTTGTTGGTTGTTTCTTAAAGATCTATAGCAAGTTGAATTCTTTCATCTTATTAATGCTCACCCTATTTTCTCAAGACAAATTGCAAGTGCAAAAAATTCTTTCTAAGGTGTTTATTAACACCATCTTCATTTATGAGATTTTGAACTTCCACATCATGCAAAGAGCTGATAACTTTAAGAAGTACTCAATGAATATCTCTGTCAGCAATAGAGCACATATTTCTTGGACTCCACACATTAAAAAATTTTCCAAATTAAATGAAAAATTCCTAAAGTTAATGGGACAACCTCAATTTAAGTTTTCCCATAGTACCGAGGATTTTCCCAAATCATCTAATAAGGTGTTAAAGCCTTATAAAACCTTATAAGCCAACAGGAACCATTGCAGGAAGAGCTTCACAGAAGGAGGGTAGAAGTTGGCCAGGTGGATGACCTACAGAGGCAGCTTAAGGAAATCTAATAAGCTAGCAAAGGATTGAAGCAGGAGATGGAAGAGATGAAGAAACACATGGCCAGAAGGGACCAGGAAGCCCTACAGGATGATTTGAACAAGACCATGGAAAGGAAAATAAACATGAAAGCATAGGTCACCTAGATCCAAGAAGAGCACATGAAGATCATAATGGATGTCGAGAATAGGCATTAGGGGAAATATGGACTACAAAAAGGGCCAGAAGGGACTAGGAAGCCCTACCAGATGCAAGATGATTTGAACAAGGTCATGGAAATACACATGGAAGCATAGGTCACTCAGATCCAAGAAGAGCACATGAAGATCATAATGGATGTCCAGGAATAGGCATTAGGGGAAATATGGACTACAAAAAGGGCCAGAAGGAACCGGGAAGCCCTGCAGATGTGGGATGATTTAAACAAGGCCATGGAAAGGCAAATAATCATAGAAGCATAGGAGGTCACCCAGATCCAGGAAGAGCACATGAAGATCATAATGGATGTCCAGAATAGGCATTAGGGGAAATATGGACTGCAAAAAGGGCCCTTTAGGATTAATTTTAATGACATTTAATCAAGTTTAGAGCAATGGGAGGGGGGGAGTGCACATTCTATCCACTAGCTTTAGGACCTAAAATAGGGGTATTTATTGTTATACTCTAGGCTTTTCACCCTAGTAACACCAATCACATCACCTTTTTTATCTAGTAGCCCAACTAGTGTCCTTAGGGGTCACTTCACCTCCCTTGGGTCCCACCACATCTACTCGACCAAAAAGTAACCCTAAAAACTGGGGAAAAAAATTCCTCCAAAAATGTGATTTTGTCTCCAAAAAACTACTTCCATATTATTCTATAGTGAAAAAAAGATTTTCCAAGCTTCCTAGCCCCTTTCTATGCTCTTAAACTAATTACACCTGTAACCCATTAGTCCTAGAGCTCTCTAATACCTCTCTAATCTTTCTTGCAACCTTCTAATCTTTGATGTAATCTTGTAATCTCTCTCCAATCCTCTTGTGTGTCTTTAATCTTGCAGTAGCAAATTTCTAACCCTCTTGCATATAGGGAAATAGAGGATTCGACTTGGGAGTTGGTTGAGATTGTTCAGCGCAGTTCTCCTTCTTTTCATTGGGCAAGAGTGCAATGTTTTGAGAGAGGGGAAGTATGTTATATGTACATTATGTGTGCTATGTTATATGCACATTATGTGTGCATATACTAGGAGGCTAACCCACATTAGGCTTGTGAGCATGGGAGCATGGGAACAAGCTCTAGTGGAGCATGGGTTAGGGCTAACCTTAAGGATTAAGGTTAGGGTCAGGCATCCAAGGGGTCACAGATGGGGAATGGAAAGTCAAGTCACTTGAGGGCCCTCCTATATAATAGGGGCATGGGACACACTCAAGGGGGCTTGGGGGCTTGGAGCCTTATGCTATGGTCTCTTGTGTAGAGGTCCATATCTACTCATCTACCGTTTCACACTATAGCTACATGCTATTGGATTGGAGTTATACCTCTTGATGGTATGGGACATCAGCGTAGAGGTATGATGTATTTCATTTATAATTCATGTGTGCATCCCTTGGGCTCGGGGGTGGTTGGGTGGTTGAGTTTATGCTTGGTTTATGCATGTTTATGCATAACAATTATCTAGAGAGATCTTAGGGTTTTAACAGTGGTATCAGAGCAATCTCTATTTAATTGTTGTTGTTTTTTTAGTAAATTTTAATATTTAATAATAAAAATATTATTTTATTGATTTGTGTTGATGAATTTCACATGGATCGTCAATATGGCAATTGGAATGCGTGTTACTACAATTCAATGGCGAATCGACGTTGCAGGGAAATTTCATGAGTTTAATGCTATTTGTTTTCTATTTTTTGTGGTTTAAAATAAGTATTAATGAAAATTTTTTACAAAAATACCACATATTTTATGGTGGATATTTTTGGTAGAATGGATTCCCTAAATTTCTAGAAATTTTAGAAAATTTTTCTAATCTTTTAGGAATTTTTTGAGCATTTTTATGATTAAAAATGTATTTTTAAACATTTTTGTGGGTTTCTTCCGTAGATATGCGATCAAATTTCTGTCAATTTTCTACTAAAACTCAGTAGGGGACAACATGTTGATGCATGAAATGCTCTCCCGTGTGCGTGGGACTCTTTTCGCCTCTCAAATCTGATTTTTCCTTCTTTTTTTCGTGAGAAATTCTCTTAAAATGATTTTTTAAACATTAATCATAATTAATGATTATGATTAAGTATTGTTTAATTAAAAACTTTAATCAAAGATTAAAGTTAATATCCCTGTGGTTAAAAGAGGAGAGATAGGAGAGGAGGATTGTATTTTGGATGGAGAAGGAAAGGAGAGAGGGGAGAGGGAGGATTCCCTCTCCATCACTTCCATCAGGCGCAACGCGGGGGGGGGAGGGGGGTGGGGGAGGACGGGCAGCAGCAGGCGGCGGAAAAAAAATGCCCCCCTTAAAAAAATCAATTCCCATAATTTTTTCAAGAAAAAATAATAAGTTTTTTATTATTAAAAAAAAGCTTTTGAAATCTTTTTCAAAAAAGCTTGGGAAAAAGCTAGAAAATGTGAAACTTGAGATAAAAATTCTCTGAAAAATTTCTGAAAATTTCTTCTTGAAACTTTTTGGCTATTCATCTTCCGGAAAACCTTTGGCTTTTCGTTTTTCCGAAACCTTTTGGCTTTCCGAATTCCGGAAAAACTTTTGACCTTCCATATTCCGAAAACTTTTGACCTTTCACATTCTGATATTTTTTTTTTGTCTTTTCATTTTCCCAAAACTTTTGGCTTTCCGTATTCCGGGAAAATCATTGGAATTTGGAATATTTTTGGCCGTTCATATTCTAATGCGTTCGGGGTTGATTAACAATTTCAAAAAATTCTTAAAAATTAGTGAAAAAAGGTTATTTTAAATTTTGAAAAAATGTGGGGTTGGTGTTTGGCCCAGAAAATTAGAAAATCCATTAAAATTGTAAATTTTCATTGGATTTGAGAATTGTCGGGTAAAATTGAAAATTTCGTGAACGATGGGATTCTCAGGAAAAATTAGGAAATTTCTAGAAATTATTTTTAGAAATCCTAAAAATTGGTATTTTTAAAATATCAATGGTATTTTGGCAAAATTAATTGCTAAAAATATTCTGGAAAAATATAGGTTTGGAATGCCATAAGATAGGTTTGGTGGAATTCAAAATTATTATATTTTGAGGCCCTAAAAAATTAGGAAAAATTAGGAAAAAATCATGATAATTCTTTTTCTCGAGAATTTAATATTTTCGAGGGTTATTTAATGTTGAAGTACGTTTTCTCGTGCTGACATTAGATAGATGCGGGTTATTCGCATATTATTAATATGATTATATCTCGTATTAATGAATACTTATGTTCAGATTAATTCTAAACGATGTATTCATGATTTTTTACCATTGTTTAGTCATTATTTTTGGACATGTTCCTTAATTTCTTTTGATGGCTATAATTTACGTTCAAAGTGTGTTTCACCCTTGACACTTTTCTATGATAACTTATTTTGCACTTGTTTAAGTGTGGTTTGTGCTTAATTTCTTATGCCTAAGACAAATTCTATCGTGGGTTAGTTGATTAGTTTGTTTTGGTGGACTTTTATTGGATGTTTTCTAAGTTTTATATGGACTCATTAGGTTCTACCTAGATCACTTGTGTCTAGGGGTTTTTTATTGAGTGCTACACACATGTGTTTCACTTACTTACTTTGGAGTTTTTCTTGAACGACACAATGTTCATATACTCCGGATTGATGGGTTGACCACCAATTTTAATGCTTCTTTTGGCATGATTAATGTTTAGATGGTATGCATTGATTTTTATGATCAACTATGGTCTTTATGGATTTGAGGAGCTTTTGTGCTTTTATCCATGGTTTTATAAGGATCTTTTGATCTTTTGGATAATATCATGTGCTTTGAAGGTAGCATTTGCCTTCGTTTTTTGCACATAATTTTGGAGTATATTTCTTATACTCTTATATATATTCCAACTCGGATGCCTAGTTGCTTATATATCTAGGTGAGTTATTTTTCTATCCTAACTTTATTATGTTTTGGGTAGTTATCATTAGAAAAGCGCCAATAATTCAATTTCTTTTCTAATGATGTACTCAGAAGGAGTTATTCCTTGATGTAGTCTCAAGTATACAGAGACAGGTTTAGTATGTGAAAGTCTGGATAAGGCCATCTTATTCCTTTTATACAGGATTTTATTCATATTTCCTAGACGGCATACTAGGGAGTTTTAAATTGTTAAGGTATGTATGGGTGGTATCATGGTGGTATGGGACGCTAGTGATCCCTCACATATATTATCTTATGGGATAATTTGGGCTCAAGATTGTTGCTTTGCTTACATCACTTAGCATGTTGTCCTCAACATTCAAAGACAATCTCATTTTTTAAATTCACTAGAAGTTATATTGTGGGCATTTTCTAGATAAACTTCTTTTATCTGTAGCTTACATGTTTTGATGAGGGTAATCATATCTGCATTTTCACTTGTTAAAATCTCTTTCTTTAGAGTTCAAACAAGTTTATCTTGTTGTGTTCTGATAAGGAAACTTGGATTGTTCCTTTGTTGGCATTTCTTTCTCCAGTTCCGTACTTTAGGTGATTTATATAGTCAACCTGATTGTTTACGGATGGACATATGTGACTCATCGAGACGCTGATGACTCTGTATGTTGATATGGATAACTTGAGACGTCGATTATTCCATATGCAGATGTGGGTATGTCGGGGCACCGATGAATCCTTGGTTTCTGCTGTTATAATGCCATGTTTTCCTACTATTCCGAATGGTGGTTTAACGAGGAAGTTACTTTGAATGTGAATTGCTCTGATCATCCGCAGTAGTCTGATGGGCAAACAGAGTGTATGAATCAGATTGTAGAGTATATGCTTCATGTATATGTCTCTAGAAAATCATCATATATATAAGTAACTAGGTATCTGAGTTGGAATATATATAAGAGTATAAGAAATATACTCCAAAATTATGTGCAAAAAACAAAGGCAAATGCTACCTTCAAAGCACATGATATTATTTAAAAGATCAAAAGATCCTTATAAAACCATGGATAAAAGCACAGAAGCTCCTCGAATCCATAAAGACCATAGTTGATCATAAAAATCAATTCATACCATTTAATGGACATTAATCATGCCAAAAGAAGCATTAAAATTGGTGGTCAACTCATCAATCCGGAGTATATGAACATTGTGTCGTTCAAGCAAAACTCCAAAGTAAGTAAGTGAAACACATGTATGTAGCACTCAATAAAAAACCCCTAGACACAAGTGATCTAGGTAGAACCTGATGAGTCCATATAAAACTTGGAAAACATCCAATAAAAATCCACCAAAACAAACTGATCAACTAACCCATGATAGAATTTGGCTTAGGCTTAAGAAATTAAGCACAAACCACACTTAAACAAGTGCAAAATAAGTTATCATGGAAAAGTGTCAAAGGTGAAACACACTTTGAATGTAAATTATAGCCATCAAAAGAAATTAAGGAACATGTCCAAAAATAATGACTAAACAATGGTAAAAAATCATGAATACATCGTTTAGAATTAATCCAAACATAAGTATTCATTAATACGAGATATAATTGTATTAATAATATGCGAATAACCCGCATCTATCTAATGTCAGCATGAGAAAACGTACTTCAACATTAAATAACCCTCGAAAATATTAAATTCTCAAGAAAAAGAATTATCATGATTTATTCTTAATTTTCCCTAATTTTATAGGGTCTCAAAATATAATAATTTTGAATTCCACCAAACCTATCTTATGGCATTCCAAACCTATATTTTTCCAGAATATTTTTAGCAATTAATTTTGCCAAAATACCATTGATATTTTAAAAATACCAATTTTTAAGATTTCTAAAAATAATTTCTAGAAATTTTCTAATTTTTCCTGAGAATCCCATCGTTCACGAAATTTCCAATTCCGCCCGACAATTCTCAAATCCAATGAAAATTTATAATTTTAATGGATTTTCTAAATTTTTGGGTCAAAAATATATGTTTAAAGAAATTTGAATGGTCACGGGCGCCCGAATGGACACACCACATGCCAGACACCAATCCCACATTTTTTTAAAATTTAAAATAACCTTTGTCTAATTTTCCACTAATTTTTAAGAATTTTTTGAAATTTTTAATCAACCCCGAATGCATTAGAATACCAACGGTCAAAAAATTTCCAAATTCCAACGGTTTTCCCGAAATACGGAAAGCCAAAAGTTTTGGGAAAATGAAAAGACAAAAAAAAATCGGAATGTGAAAGGTCAAAAGTTTCCGGAATATGGAAGGTCAAAAGTTTTTCCAGAATTTGGAAAGCCAAAAGGTTTCGGGAAAACGAAAAGCCAAAGGTTTTCCAGAAGATGAATAGCCAAAAAGTTTCAAGAAGAAATTTTCAGAATTTTTATCTCAAATTTCACATTTTCTGGCTTTTTCCCAAGCTTTCTTGAAAAAGATTTCAAAAGCTTTTTTTTAATAATAAAAAACTTATAATTTCTTTTTTAAAAATTATGGGAATTGATTTTTTTAAGGGGTGGGCGTTTTTTCCCGCCGGCTGCTGCCCCTCCCCCCCCCCCGCGTTGCGCCTGATGGAAGTGATGGAGAGGGAATCCTCCCTCTCCCCTCTCTCCTTTCTTTCTCCATCCAAAATACAATCCTCCTCTCCTATCTCTCCTCTGTTAACCACATGGAGATTAACTTTAATCTTTGATTAAAGTTTTTAATTAAAAAATACTTAATCATAATCATTAATTATAATTAATGTTTAAAAAATCATTTTTAAGAGAATTTCTCACAGAAAAAAGAAGAAAAAATCAGATTTGAGAGGCAGAGAGAGTCCCACGCACACGAGAGAGCATTTCATGCATCAACACGCTGTCCCCTACTGAGTTTTAATAGAAAATTGACAGAAATTTGATCGCATACCCGCGGAAAAAACCTGCAAAAATGTATAAAAAATACATTTTAATCATAAAAATGCTCAAAAAACTCCTAGAAAATTAGGAAAAATTTTAAAAAATTATAGAAATTTAGGGAATTTATTCTACCAAAAATATCCACCATAAAATATGTGGTATTTTTGTAAAAAATTCCATTAATGCTTATTTTAAACCATAAAAAATAAAAAAAATAGCATTAAACTCACGAAATTTCCCCGCAACGTCGATTTCATCCATTGAATTGTAGTAACATGCATTCCAATTGCCATATTGACGATCCACGTAAAATTCATCAACACAAATCAACAAAATAACATTTTTATTAGTAAATATTAAAATTTAGTAAAAAAAATCAACAACAATTAAATAGAGATTGCTCTGATACCACTGTTAAAACCCTAAGATCTCTCTAGATAATTGTTATGCATAAACATGCATAAATCAGGCATAAACTCAACCACCCAACCACCCCCGAGCCCAAGGGATGCACACATGAATTATAAATGAAATACATCATACCTCTACGTTGATGTCCCATACCATCAAGAGGTATAACTCCAATCCAATAGCATGTAGCTATAGTGTGAAACGGTAGATGAGTAGATATGGACCTCTACACAAGAGACCATAGCATAAGGCTCCAAGCCCCCAAGCCCCCTTGAGTGTGCCCCATGCCCCTATTATATAGGAGGACCCTCAAGTGACTTGACTTTCCATTCCCCATGTGTGACCCCTTGGATGCCTGACCCTAACCTTAATCCTTAAGGTTAGTCCTAACCCATGCTCCACTAGAGCTTGTTCCCATGCTCCCATGCTCACAAGCCTAATGTGGGTTAGCCTCCTAGTATATGCACACATAATGTGCATATAACATAGCACACATAATGTACATATAACATACTTCCCCTCTCTCAAAACATTGCACTCTTGCCCAATGAAAAGAAGGAGAACTGCGTTGAACAATCTCAACCGACTCCTAAGTCCAATCCTCTATTTCCCTATCTTTCCACCTAATTTTAACCTCAGGGATAAGTCAGCTACAAAGTTTCCTTTCCCTGACTTCATGTACCTTATCAGGTTCATGTGGAACATAGGATAAATCTTCAACTTCAACGAGTAACTGTGTTATCCTCATCTCCCAGTTTTCCTTTCAATCTATTGATATGAAAGACTGGATGAACTCTAACATGTGGAGGTAGTTTTAAGGTCAAACGCAACCGTGCCAATCCGATGTATAACTCGAAAATGGACCACAATATCTAGGAGATGAATTCAAGCATTTTTCTATTGACAAAGTCTGAGAATCTTTAGGAACATTAAAATAAACCAACGCTCCTAGTTCAAAAGACCCAGATGAGCGTCCCCTATCAGCATAAAACCGTGCCCTATCTTGAGCACTCCTCCTGATAGAATCTCGAGCTTCGGTCAGCATTTCCTGCATATCACGCAAGAAATCCCTCGATGCATCAAGCTCGATGTCCTTAATACCGACATCAATAGTAGGTGCCCTGGGCTGATACCCATACATAAGTATGCACGGACTAAAAACCAATAGCCATATATTTAAAACTGTTATAGGCAAATTCCATCATTGGAAGATATTTTTTCCAATATGATGATTTTCTAGAGACATATACATGAAGCATATACTCTACAATCTAATTCATACACTCTGTTTGCCCATCAGACTACTGCGGACGATCAAAGCAATTCACATTCAAAGTAACTTCCTCGTTAAACCATTCGGAATAGTAGGAAAACATGGCATTATAACTTCAGAACCAGGGATTCATCAGTGCCCCGACATACCCACATCTGCATATGGAATAATCGACGTCTCGAGTTACCCATATCAACATACAGAGTCATCAGCGTCTCGATGAGTCACATATGTCCATCTGTAAACAATCAGGTTGACTATATAAATCACCTAAAGTACGAAACTTGAGAAAGAAATGCCAACAAAGGAACAATCCAAATTTCTTTATCCGAACACAACAAGATAAACTTGTTTGAACTCTAAAGAAAGAGATTTCAACAAGTGAAAATGCAGACAAGATTACCCTCATCAAAACATGTAAGCTACAGATAAAAGAAGTTTATCTAAAAAATGCCTACAATATAACTTCTAGTGAATTTAGAAAATGAGATTGTCTTTGAATGTTGAGGACAACATGCTAAGTGATGTAAGCAAAGCAACAATCTTGAGCCCAAATTATCCCATAAGATAATATATGTGAGGGATCACTAGCGTCCCATACCACCATGATACCACCCATACATACCTTAACAATTTAAAACTCCCTAGTATGCCGTCTAGGAAATATGAATAAAATCCTGTATAAAAGGAATAAGATGGCCTTATCCAGACTTTCACATACTAAACCTGTCTCTATATACTTGAGACTACATCAAGGAATAACTCCTTCTGAGTACATCATTAGAAAAGAAATTGAATTATTGGCGCCTTTCTAATGATAACTACCCAAAACACAATAAAGTTAAGGGTAGAAAAATAACTCACCTAGATATATAAGCAACTAGGTATCCGAGTTGGAATATATATAAGAGTATAAGAAATATACTCCAAAATTATGTGCAAAAAACGAAGGCAAATGCTACCTTCAAAGCACATGATATTATCCAAAAGATCAAAAGATCCTTATATAACCATGGATAAAAGCACAGAAGCTCCTCGAATCCATAAAGACCATAGTTGATCATAAAAATCAATGCATACCATCTAATGGACATTAATCATGCCAAAAGAAGCATTAAAATTGGTGGTCAACTCATCAATCTGGAGTATATGAACATTGTGTCCTCGTCCTTGCATGTCTCCATATATATATATATATGTATATTTGTTCTTCTGTATTTGTTTCCTTGTATCTCAAGACAAAGGTAGTGTGCTTAAACCTATAAGCTTATTATGAGTGGCTTGACAGGCTGTGTGATTTTTTTTGTTGTCATCTCTAAGCCTTTAGCTGTCGTAAAATAAACCAAAGTTGTTTTTCTTTTTTGAATTATCATTTCAGGACCCCTTATATCTGTATGATCCGACCAATGAAACTGCTGGGAACTTTGTGATAGCTCAGATTCTTTACGATGCTTTCCATAGACGGTACCACAGCTCCATGGGTGCAATTATTCTCGGTTTAATGGCTCTCTGAGCTCTTGTCTAATCCTCTAGCAGCCTTCTAACCTCCCTATTTCTCCTCAAATCCCACTCAAGTCACTTTATCCTCTTGTAAGAAAGTTCTCAGCCATGGAAACATCTAATAGGAGACCTAGTGATTCCATCTCTAAGTATGTTCTTAACAACTCTAGGAATGAGCAAGGTATGTGGGTTGGTGGAGAGAGATTCAAGGTTAATGAATGGGTTTACTATCCACTGCATTCATGTGAGGGTGTTGATTCACCCATAGAACTACTGGTCAAACTACCCAATTGCACCATTGTCCTTGTTAACACTAGCAAAGAATGGAGCTTAGCAGACGTTTGAGAACACCTACTAATCATGGAATTTGAGAAAGTACAAAATGCAAGCTTCAAGATAGAATGTCGAAAGGTATTAACTTTTTCTTCATTAATTTTTGAGTTAATTTTTCTTAACTATCCATGCTCTGATGATATTTGTTCATATGTGTTTGTGTAGATTTGGAGACGTATGGAGAATTCTTTCATGGTTCGTGATTCTTGGACGGACGAGGGTGGGTGTGGAATTGCAATTAGGAGTGTAATTGGATAATGCCATTGTAAATTTTTTTAATCGTTGTAATTCAACTTTTCCTTTTTTGGTTGATATGTAATGAATGGCATGTACTATTTGGTTGATATGTAATGAATGGCATGTACTATTTGGATCAAGCTTGAATGATTCAAATAAGTTCAATTTGTATAAGTTTATATAAAATTATTATTTGGATATGTTTGATTAAATGTATTACTTGGATTAAGTACTTTAATTAAAATTAATACATTCAATAAAGTATTTTGGGCGGTCGGCCCTTTTTTTATGTGTGAAATTATCGATTCCAGACAATTTTATCATTGCAATTTTACCAATTACATTAAATCAAGGGTAACCGATTTGTATGGAATGGTTGGAGTATCAAACAAACTCTGAATTGCAATATGAAGTTATAGGGATCTGTATCAGATACCTAATGGTTAATTTGAACCCTCAATTACACCAAAATACAGTAATTAGTACTGATTAATCATTGATTAGCAAATTAATCCACTGTTTTGTGTGCAAAAAATAGAGTATGCGGGGAGTCCAGATCAGGTACCTTAGACTTCAAATGAGCTCAAATGCTTTCAAAACCATCAATAGCAATGAGTCTAGTAGAGGATTAAGCCAATAAACACAAGATTTGACTAAATATTGAATGCTTAATCTCTGTTTTACCAAAGTCACCTGCAGATTTGATGAAGAGCTTGGATCTCACTGTAGCCTTGATGAAATTGAATTCTGTCTTCACCAGCTTGTAGAGCATGCTTGAAAACCCCCGGGGCTATGAGAAATTAGACCAATTTGATTGGATGAAGCAGCAATGTCAAAACCTCCTCAGAAAAATGGTGCCAGCAAAAATCGCGATTTCTCCTGCGTTTCTTGGTGGTTTGCGCTTTTGATTAGCTTGGCTGGAGTAGCAATGGTTAAGCTAACTTGTGCTAGAAGGGTTTGGGCAATGGTTGAGTGTGCAAAGAGCTAGAGCTCCTCCACCAGCTGGGGGTACACAGGTGAGTTAAAAACTAACTAAAATTTTGATTAATTTCTAATTATCTACTAATCCTAATTAATTAGAAGGGTTTGGGCAATGGTTGAGTGTGCAAAGAGCTAGAGCTCCTCCACCAGCTGGGGGTACACAGGTGAGTTAAAAACTAACTAAAATTTTGATTAATTTCTAATTATCTACTAATCCTAATTAATTAGATAATGGGCTCATAAACCTGATGGATTCTAGGCATGGCTCTGATACCATATTGAAATTAGAGCAATGTGATGAGCTATGGTGGATCAAATACTAGAATCAACATCATTAATAAAGTGATTAGCAAATAATTAAGATGTGATTAGTGAATAATTAACAAATAGCTTAATGTAGGCATGGATAATAAAAAACCAGCAAATTCTCATTAGGCCAATGCCTCAATTTATAGAGTTTACATCCAAGCATCTAATCCCACTGATTTTCCCTTGATTCACTCCACCTCTTTTGCTTGATTCTCTCCACCTCTTCACTTTTCCCAGAATATCTCCCAGAATATCTCCACACTTCCCAGAATATCTCCACACTTCCTAAATCTTCTCATGCCCCTTTATTCTCTCTCAGTAGATTCTTCTCACCTTTTCACAGGTTCTTTCACATTTACATCTTCTCTTTTACAGCCTCTAACCAAGGGCTTGTTCCCGCACACACCCTATTTACTTGTATATTTCAACATGAAGCTGCCCAAATCCTCAAGAGAATGTGGAAAGGTAAAGAGGTTGGACAAAATAATAGGAAGGACTGTGGACAATTGGAGTATGGGCCAAGAAAATGGGTTGGAAAAGAGGAATAATGGGTAGGTCAAAAGGAGTGTCCATGTATTAATGGAAATGGCCGGGTATTTGGGTGTGGGTGGACAAAAAGGTAGGAAATGTGGACCAAGGCACTCAAAACCCTAAAAAAAATTTTAAAGGTGAAGTCACCTTCCCCTTCAGTGACTTCACCTTCAAACGCTGTTGGCTGCAATTTTGCCCTCTTCCTCCTCACTATGGTGTTCTCACTGTGGGCAACAACCTGCACTTAAGTTGGCTGAGCCCTCTAAGGCAATGAGGCTGTTTTTTCTTTCTTTCTTTTTTTTTTGTTTGTTTACCCTTAGGGTACGCTTGAGAGAGATGAATAGGCTGATCTCTCTAAGGAAATCAAGTTATTTATCTTTCTTTTTTTAAATTTGTTTGCTCTTAGAGAGAGAGAGAGAGAGAGAGAGAGAGAGAGAGAGTTCTATTTTGCATGTCACTTAGCATGCTACTATTTAACCTGTTGCTCACATACGGGAGCTTGAAGATTTTCACAATCTTCGTCTTCTTCTTCTCCTCTTCTCGGTGATGACTGAAACAGACGATGAGATTGAGCTCAAAAATTGTGACGCCAAAATGAAGCAACGATGCCTACCGACGATACGTTGCTGAGGTGAAATGAAGAGAGAGCAATGAAAGGTTTGCTGCTTAAGAAGAAGTTGTCACGCTGTTGTGTGCTATCCTTTGCTGCACTTGTTGTGAGCTTCAAGAAAACCTTGGGCGTTGCTACCGTGTGGATGCTTACTTGATGTTGCTGTCATGGACGCTGATGTAGATGCTTGCTATGGACACTGCTCTCATGCCTTCTTTCTAGAGGTTTTACACTCCTCATAGATCTAAACGGAGGAAGGTGTTAATGGGTTGAGCTAGCCTTGCCATCCTCCTGTCAAGGTGCCGTCAGCTGAAATCCCACACCAAGGTCCTAAACCTAAATTAAAGGTGTTGCTTCATTACATTGTCCACAGTGCTTCTAGCCCTATGAGAAAATTCTAACTTTTTTCTCTCAAGGCCTTATCTAAAGTGTTGTGCTTGTCTAGCGTCTCCAAGAATGTAGAAAAAATTATCCTCATTAGCAATTCGGCCATTTTTGTAACCTTTCAACAAAGCTATGCTCATAAGTTCCTTATCAATATAGCCATCACAGAAAGAGCAGGAGAGAGAGAAGCTGAGTGTATTGTGGATTCCATCGTGCCGGGCACTCTTCCCCTCGATAAGCGAAGGCGCAAGGCCTCAAAAGAAGTAATCAAAAGACTTCAAAAAATTGGGATGTAAATTGTAATGGTTCTCATGTAATTCCCCTTTTTAGAAATATAAATACAATTGTTTTGAAGTCATCTACGGCGAGTTCAATTTTAAGTTTTGTAGTTAAATTTTACATGAAGTGAATTTTTTAACTGTGCAATTGATTTTGAATTTGTAGTTGAATGGAGTGAGTCCAATTTTGTAGTTGAGTTTGTACTAATTTACTAAATTTTAGCAATTATTATCGATTCCAAAATATTTTTTTTGAAGCCTTTGTGGGCCTTCCAAGCCCTCCCCCAGGCCTCGAGGGGGCTAGATGAGCCGAGAAGGCCCTAGGCCAGCATGGGGCGACCTAGGGCTAAATAGGGTTGCCCTGTTTGGCCCCAAGTTGCCCTGTGCTAGCTTGGGGCCTTCTAGGTCCGTCCAGTGCAACCCTATTTGCCCCAAGTTGCCCATGCTCGCTTGGGGCCTTCCAGGCTCATCCAACCCCCTCGAAGCTTGGGGGAGGGCTTGGAAGGCCCACAAAGACTTGAAAAAAATGTTTTGGATTCTTAGGAATTTTTTTTCATTTTTAAAATTTTTTTATTACAAATTTAGAAATCGATTTTACAATTCAATTGAACAAAAAAAATTATAAATGTTTAAAATCTCAAAAAGAATCTACAAAAGATTTCACTCATGTGTTTTAAGACTTGCTCTATGAGAAAATTGGTGCAATCTAGTTCAATTTTGCACATGGTACATTAATAAAATATATTTCAAACTATGTATTTTAAAATGTGTCCCAAAACAAAAATCCATGATTATACAAGCTTAAAATGAGACAAGGAAAAAAACTTGAGCTTTCTATTGATAAAGATAAATTTTTACATAGCACCATTGATTACAAGTCTTGATGATGCAAAAGTCTAGCTAATTTAAGATCTTTTGTCACAATAGTACCCCTCTTGGCATGGATAGCACAGAGGTTTGCATCCTCAAAAAAGGTCACCAAAAAAGCTTATGTAGCTTCTTGTAAAGCTCCCAAGGCAAGGCTTTGCACACGGTAGACTTGAGAGTAACTGTATAGGATTTATCTTACAAGACGTGTGAAAGGTGCCTTGAGAATAAGGAGATCCATATATTTTTGAAATTTGAGTATCTCTTGGAGTGCCTTGACTCCATATTTCCTCCTCCTCTCCTTGGTGCACGTGGAGGCACATTTGGGTTCTGAGGCCTTGGAGGGCGAGGAGTCTTCTTCTAGTCAGGTCCTTGGGCGGCCACAGTGAGGTTGTGGTGGAGGTTCTACTACCTGCCGCTATTGTGTAGGTGCTTGTAAATATAAAACACGAGGCATGCTCCCCTCACTTTTAGAGCCTCCTTGTCCTCCACCTGCTTGTTAGACTTCCTCTCATGTTGGAAGGGGACCCATATTGGCAGAGAACATCTTCCCAACACATTGCCCTCGTGGAGGTGGAATATTTAGTCCTTTCCATGGTGGAGGACCCTACTTGCTCTGTCACTTGATGATTTCGTACTATCGTGATTGTAAGGAGACTTTCTAGTGCGAGTAGCAGCATTGGTAGGATGTGGAGGTACTCTACGTACAGTATTCTTAATTCGAGCCATGGGTGAGAAATTTAGGAGAGCGAAAGTGAAATGACAAAAATGAGGCCATAGAGCCTTTTTACAAGCACCCGAACATTAAGTCAAATTTTTAAAAATTACAATTTAGTTTGAAACCAAAAAAAATTATGTCCATTACAATTTAATGTTATTTCACCCAAAATATGCCCTTTCTAACCATTGTAGCACACCATGCAGCATGGCATGTTGGCCCACTACTTTGGTTCCATCTAGCCTTATTGGTATCCTTCATATGTGGAGTTGGACTACTTTTGCAATTTGAGATGTCTTTGTTTTCTCCTTCAATAAGCTTCTACTTAATGTGTATCGAAAAAACCAGTATCGAAAAAACCAATCAAACATTTCAATGAGGTAATTTATTCATGTCACCCCTCCACCATGCCGAGTGTTCTCGAAATAGATTCTCTTTGCCCTATAATGTGACTTCTTCATCCCTTGGGTGCTCCACATGTCAAGGGAACCATACTTTTCCAAGTAATATGATCCATGAGCGTAAACAATATGCTGGAAACAAGCAATTGCATGAGTGATTATAAATACATATAGATTGTAACAACTTGATAATAACAAAAATGTACCATGAAATGGGTGATTAATGTTTCCCCCCAACTGTCAATAACCAGCTGAGTAAACTCGATGATTGTTGTCTTGAATATGCTTCATTGTTCAGCGCTGGTAGTACTTAATAGCATGATTGACACCATCTTGTCAAAACAAGCCCAAACCTTTGCATGCTTATTACGTAGACTTGCATCCTTGTCACAATCAGAAGTATACTTGCATAACTCTTTCCACAACTCCCATCTTGCTTTGGAGTTTTTCCTTGACATGTTGTTCAAAAATCGCCTAGCCATTTCTCCACTCGTTGATACTTGTACCACAACGTGATTATCTCTAGACATCTTTGTATCTTTCACTATTTTGATATTGCCTCCATGCACCCCTAGAGAGTTGAGTAGATCCTCCACTTTGGAAATGGTTTCCATTGATCAAGCGGCCGGCTTCATAGTGAATGCAAAGTCAATGTGCAATTTGAGCAAGTTATCAAATATTTTCATCATGGCATGTAATGTGTAGAAGTGTATTTTTTTACATAGGAATGAAATGATGGGATTCCATGTAGGATCCTTGGCATCCCTATCTGGCAGTGCTTCCAAGTTGCATGACATGACTCCATCAATCCATTGCAATTCATCTTCCTTCTTGCACTTTTGCTTTGATTTCTTCATGCATAGAGCATAAGGAAGTAAAGAGGTAGCACTTGTGTCACAACCAAGCATGCATTTGATTGTTTTCAAATCTCCTCCTAAATGCCAATCTACTACAAAGGTATCCACACCTGGAACTTCAAGTTTTTCACCATTTATTTGTTGCTTGATGACGTCAACAATCCAAGGACATATTTGAAGCATCCAATCTAGCATTTCATGGTTCTCCTTGGCACCTCAAAAGCTCCTTACCACTAATTGTCTTTTTCAGATTGAACACTGAAAGAAGGCACCTTGTCCTTGTCCTTGTCCTTGTCATGTGCCATTGTCCTTGTCCTTTGCATGTGCCATTGCCTCATTCATGAGTATAAATCCCATTCTTTCCAATATGCGTCCTTTGACAATTTAGCACTCATCTAGCTTCAATACAAAATAGACCACTGCTATAGACTTTACAATCATGAAGCAACACATGATTCGATATACGTGTTATTTGATTTTTCATGAATAATAAAGTTTAGATCATACTAACCTTCATGAGAGACTTTAAAAAATTTGATCATTACTTGTTGAAGCCTCTTTAAGTCCACGAAAATGTTGTTGAAGGCATCATAATCTACTTTGATATCACCCTTTGATTTGTCCTTCAATACTTTTGTTCCCTCTACATGGAAATACTCACCGACAAGTGATATTACATGTGCATTGTTTGTCTTCTTTGCCAATGCAACTTTGTATGGAGGTGGAAGAAAGTGACGTTTGACCCCTCACTTGTGAAGAGCCTCCTTTATGATGGTATGGATAGACTCATGGCCCTTGCGACTTATACTTGCTTCATCATCACAAGCACTTTGAATATCATTTGCACTCAAAATCCCCTTAATGTCCTTCATGATTTATTTCATGAAAACATCATGAAATCCCTTGTAATTGCGGTCACGAACAATAGCCAACATGTCTTGCTCCCTAATGCAAGCTTTCAAAAGACTCTGGGTGTAAGTTTGTGTATTCTCCGCCACCACTGATGCATCAATCAAAAAGTTCTTGAAATGTAAAGGTTGAAGAAAAGTGTTAGTTGTAGAACTCTTATGTAAATTATTCAACACTCAATTATTCACCTTGTTGCCATGATTTGCCTTTTCCTAGCACCATCGCCTATATTGCAAGCCTATCAATTTTTGATAACTCTCTTTGGTGTTCCCTTGCACGAACCGGGGTTTCTTCAAATGATATAATTTGACTCTAAGCTTATTTAATTCTTTCTCTTGTTCCTTGGTTTGTATCTCCTTTATTTATTCTTATCCTCTAAAATTTGCACTTGGTTTGTTAATTCTTCAATATTTGATTGAAGATGCAAATTTGATGTGTGTATATATGTTGCATGTAAGCCCCGCCACCACAGACTGTAGATGTTTACAATATCCAAGAAGCCCATTTTCCCCATCACTAATGTGACGTACTAAACTAGTCAGATCACTGAATAGTGGGTTATCTAAGGTTAATGGGTCACGAGGATAGAGCGCATCGTCAACCCATAAGTCTACATGTTTCTTTCCTTGAGCCCTAAGTAAAGAAGTGGATACATTATCCAATGGTTGTCTTACATCAGGACGTTTAATTGATGCATATTCCTCTGCCACATGAATATGAAGATATATCTTACATTTTCTTACATCAGTAATATCTTCTAAAGGAGGCATGGTTTAAACTCAGGTCAGCAATGAAAGAAGGATTAGAGTAAGATGAAAGTTGCAATATATTGATGGAAATAAAAGAAGGCAGTTGCAGGCTAAAACTAGTAATATAAATTTACTTTTTGAGGTTAGCTATGGTCAGGGAGTCACTTTTTTATAAAAGACACTAAAGTCATACATTTTTTAAAAGGATTAGGTGATGAAAAAAGATGTGAGATGAAAATGAGGTAGTTATGGCTGAAAATGACATTGAAAATGTACTTTTGGGGGTTGTATATGATTGAGGGATTCTTTTTTTATTAAAAAATATTAAAATTTAAAATTTAAAAAAGCCTAATTTTAGGATCCCTTATACCCGCATTATTCAAATTTGGGGAAGAGAGAGGTGTGGGACCACATATATATGCATGAGATATGATGGAAAAGATATGGGGCTTGAAAGAGGTATTTATTGCTGAAAATGACCTTGAAAAGGTACTTCTGGGAGTTACATATGACTGAGGGACCCTTTTTTGATTAAAAATGATAAAATTTAAAAATTTTAAAAAACCCTAATTTTAGGGTCCCTTATATCTGTCTTCTTCAAATTTGGGGAAGAGAGAGGTGTGGGACCACATATATATATGCCTAAGATATGATGGAAAAGAAGACGAGACATAAGCGACAACGCTATCGAGCTAATGTACGAGCTAGAATAAACAAAGAGAGATCCACTGCAGAATGACTTAGTTATGTAGGAGCATATGACGCTCATCGTCGGAAGTTAGTGGATAATTGGGGAGAATACCTCCAAAGTGTCATGTGGTAGTCCGCAACCTCATGACATCGCCCAATTAGAAATCGAAGAGAAGCCGAAACTAAGTCGTACTGCGAGAAGGCGTCAAAACCGAGAGTTAGCTCAGCAACAAAAGGAAGCAAAATTTAAAGGAAAAAGCATGGCACAACAAGAACCAGTAGACTTACACCCCGCACCCGAGCATTTCAAATCTTTTACCACAGGGGAACATAAAGTCGTCTACACAAAAGCACAACGAATGCCTACCAATGGGAGTAGTGATGTCTACGATGGCCCGACAGGGTAGTTAGGATATGAACTAGCAAATCCAGGTGAGGAGTCTAAACCAGCTTTTATTGCTCAAGACCTCACCAAGACGGAAGAAGCTACACTTAAGATGCTTCTTAAAGAATGCAAGGACATATTTGCTTGGACATACCATGATATGAAGGGTGTTCCACCCTCTGTGGTGCAACACACAATTCCAATGATTAGCACTACTAAACCAGTCCAGCAACGTCCCTACCCAATGAATCCTAAGTATGCAAAGATTGTACAAGAGGAAATTGAAAAGCTTATAAAATGTGGATTCATATACCCTATTGAGCACTCAGAATGGGTTTCTCCGATAGTCATTGTACCAAAGAAGAATGGAAAACTCAGACTGTGCGTTGATCTCAAAAAGGTTAATGCAGCCACCAGAAGAGATCATTACCCCTTGCCGTATTCAGAACATGTGCTTGAAAGAGTTGCAGGCTGCAAGGAGGCTTATAACTTTTTAGACAGGTACTCTGGTTATAATCAGATCACAATTACAGTAGAGGACCAAGCTAAAACAGCTTTTATAATAGAGTTTGGAGTGTTTGCCTTTCGCGTCATGGCCTTTGGCTTAACCAATGCACCTTCAACATTCCAACGATTGATAAACATAGCCTTTAAGGAATATCTAAGGGACTTTTGTGAAGCCTTCTTAGATGATCTTTGTGTTCATTCCTCTTGGGAGACGAGCACTTGATGTGTGTAGATTATATCGCATCTCATTGAATCCTTTCAAATGCTAATTTTGGGTTAAACACGAAGTTATTCTAGGGCATATAGTGTCCAAAAATGGGATTTCCACTGACGAAAGTAAAATCAAGGTCATTCTGGAATTGCCCCCACCCACCAACTATAAGGGAGTCCAGCGCTTTATGGGCCATGTTGGTTATTATCGAAGGTTTATTTTATTCTTCGCTAAGATAGCTCAACCATTGTACAAGCTTCTCATCGAGTTTATTTGGACCGAAGATTGTGACCGTGCATATGAGTTATTAAAGAAGGCCCTGGCAAGTGCTCCAATCTTGCGAATGCCTAACTTGGATTTAATCTTCCATGTGCATATTGATGCATCAAACTTTGCTATTGGGTGTGTACTAACTCAACCTAGAGAACATAAACTAGATTACCCCATTAGCTTTGCCAGTCGCCAGTTGAACGATGCTGAAATGAACTATACCACTACGGAGCGAGAAGGGTTGGCAATGATATATGCAATAAAGAAGTTTTGTTATTACCTTCTTGCCACCAAGTTTGTTTTCTATGTGGATCATCAAGCATTGTTGTATCTGGTGAACAAACCATGCTCCACAGGAAGAATCACACGATGGTTGTTGATTCTTCTTGAGTTTGATTTCACTGTTGTTGTGAGACCTGGCAAAAAACATGTCATTGCTGATCATTTGTCTCGCATACCTAATGGTGAAGCTCCTATGGGAGTTGATGATGACTTACCATGGTGGAGATAATGCTTGAATGGAGTGAGAAGATTGTTAACTTCTTGGTTAATGGTTTTCCACCCAAAGAGCTTCGTAAAGATCTAGCTCGAAAGTTGATCAAGGAATGTGAACCCTATTGCCTAATGGCCGGGACTCTTTATAAAAGAGGAAAGGATGACGTTCTTAGGCGTTGTGCGTGAGAGGATGAGTATCCATATATTTTGCAAGAGGCACATATGGGTGTAGTTGGTGGTCACTTTTCAGGAGACTTAACTGCGCAAGATATTGCAATCAGGGTATTGGTGGCCCACTATGTTCCAAGATGCATCACTTTTTGTGAAGGGTTATGATGAATGCCAACGCTACAAGAAACCCCAGCGAAAAGATCAGATGCCCCTACATCCAATTAAAGTAAACCAACCGTTCGAAAAGTGGGGTTTAGACTTTGTAGGTCCAATTAGCCCAGCGGCCCGTAACACACAATCTCGCTATATTATTGTGGCCACTGACTATGTGACCAAATGGGCTGAAGCAAAAGCGACACATAAGGCAGATGCGAGGACAACAGCCAAATTCCTCTTTGAAAATATAATCACATGCTTCGGTTGTCCTTTTGAACTTGTGAGCGACAATGGTACGCATTTTATAAATGAAGTGATTAAGAAGCTCACAACAAATTTCATGATATCCCATTATAAATCTACTCCTTATTATCCGCAAGCGAATGGCCAAGCCGAGAGTACCAACAAGACCTTAATCTCTATTTTGACAAAGATAGTTGAGGCTCATCGCACGGATTGGGATCTAAAGCTTATGTCGGCTTTATGGGCCTATCGTACTGCATACAAAGTGGCTATTAATTGTACACCATTCAAGATGGTATATGGCCAAGAAGCAGTCATGCCATGGGAATTTATCATTCCTAGTCTTTGTGTTGCTACTCAAGAGGGCTGGGATGGTAATCCCCTAGTAGAGCGTTTGTATATCCTTGAGCGGTGTGACGAAGAAAGACAATTGGTGGTGTACAATGCCCTTGTAGAGAAGGATAGAAGGAAGAAATGGTTTGATCGCCACCTAAAAAACAAGGACATCAAAGTTCGGGATAAAGTCCTGATGTATGGAGTGCGTAACGAAAAGAAGAAGCTAAAATATGCTGGTAAGGGACCATACAGAGTATGTGAAATTACCCTGCAAGGTACCATTCGAGTGGAGACTCTTGACGAAGTTGAAACCGTTGGATTCCTCAATGGGAGTAAATTCAAAAGATACAGATACTATGATCCCCTAAGCCAAGAGGAATTACATGCAATCCATCAAAAGAAGGCAGCTAAAGAACAGGCTGAGCTTAAGAAGATACAAGCAAGAGTTGAAGCTAAAGAACGTCAGCACAGCGTGTTAGGCACCAACGAGGGGCCAACTTGGGGATTACGCAAGCATTTTTCGAGGAGGCAAAGGAGGATTCACTAGAATCTGACCCGCCTCTATGATACCCAATTGAGCTATAGAGTACTATACGGGAAGGTGCTATATAATGCATTATTGGATACGAGAGCTCAACACAATTTGCTGTCATATAGAGTGTGGTGTCAACTTGGAAAACCACCCTTATCCAAGAGTACCATCCAAGTTAAGGATATCAATAAGAAGAAAACCACTCTCGGGAATTCTGCACACTCCTGTTGCCTATGACAAGGGGACTGTGGTTCAAAGCTTTTTGGTTATGCCTGCTGGTACCATGGAGGGAATTGTAAACTTAGGGCGCAAATGGATGTTAGCCACCAAGTGAAATATTGATTGGGCAACCAGGCGAGTTACAACGCAAGAACCAGAAGCTCTCAGCCTGACCACTCAGGGTCCCGCACCTAAGCCATCAACTCTGGACAAAACGCTAGATAAGGAAAAATCACAAAGTCAAGTGGCTACACCATCTTTGATTGTTTGCCACCCCTCTAACGCTTCAACGCCAAGAGTGGAGACAGGCAGTGTGGTCCCCAAGTCTCCACTTACTTTATCGAAGAGTACATACAAATGGGTCCCAAAAGCATCGTTAACGGCTACCTCTACTGCTCAATCTCGTTCAGACAAGAAGCCTCGTAGTAGTAGGAAAGCAGCTACCCGCCCTAGAAAAGGCAAGGTAACATCACGTTGGATTCCTAAAATATTATTAGCAGCCCAAGGGTAATACGAAGGGAATGACCAGATTTGGGTCCCTAAACATAAGCTAAATTCCTCTGCATCGCCTGTAAAATCTTGTAAGCCAAATGTTGCCACCCCAACGACAATTCAAGACCGTGGTAAGGGAAAGGTAACGGAGTACTCCACACCACTTCTTCTAGAGCTAGTTTGGATTCCCAAATGATATCGATATACCACCTAGCTTAGGAAGGGGGGAGTCACAAGAAGCTTCTAGCTCCTCATGCCATTCACACGTTGATATAGAAGTTTGTGCACGCTCTACACCTACCCTTGTCAATACCCACCAAGAAACTAATGAGTCTACGTCTCCCCTTGTAAATGTATCGTCAAAAGCCATATCCTCTGTTCGTTCATGGGAGCGTACACTACCATCTCTGCAACTTGATGTGGCCACAAGGGTCATAAAAAGCTATCTGCCAACATCACCATCTATAACCCACTGGACAAATTGGTTCCAAGGGGCTACAACATCATTGCAAAAAAAATGATCTACCCAAGGAAGGGAGGAGCATGTTCTCACGTTCGACATTCTATTGCTTCCTCCCTAACCTTCTCCCCTGACCATGTAACTCCCAAATTCGAGAGGATGTATATATATAGCTTCATACACAAAAAAGAAAAGAAAAGAAAAGAAAAGAAAAGAAAAAAAGAGCAAAAAGAGCAAGAGCACATTAAGAGGAGAGTTATCTGCACACAATTAGAAACAAGATTGACCTGTCTTCATGAACCTACTGATGCTATATCTGTGTTTGCAGGTATGGCAGATGCACGAGCATCACACACTTCATCCATTCCCACCTTTGGTGAGAGGTATCATCTGTATCTTTCTCAAATATTTCACATGTGCTATCCTAAAATTAAAACCGAATTGGGTCATATAGATGTACTAGCCAGTATAGCGAGGAAAATGTTGAGGAATTAGAATGGCTAATTTGCCTATTGACCATGACTGACCCCTACTCCGTAGAGGATGTATCCCCTACTCCGTAGAGGATGTATCCTCGATAGCCTAAGTCTTTACTTTTCCACAGGATGACTATCCTCACATAGTTATATTCTTGACGAGTCTATGTGGATGGGAGGACGAAGAAGATATCTCACGACGATGAATGGACGGATGAGACTCATGGCACTACTGAGGTTGATTTTATTTATTTGGATGATGCAGATAGAGGCTTAGCCTTAGGGCTACAGCCAAAACTCTACAACATCCTCTTACCTTGATCCTCAGTATTAGTGTGGTGATTGGTAGGTAGGTTAGTGTTTTCAAGTTGTTTCCTGTTTTGTGTCCTTAAACGAGTCCTTATTTTTTCCCACTGATGTGCCTCTCGAAGTATAGTGCTTGTTAGTTAATTGTACAGGTTGAAAAGTTTGAGGTGGGTTCGCTTTCATAGTCCTGGGACGCATTTCTCATCGAATCAAGGAGATCTCCAAAATACAGGTGTAATTCTTCCATGCCCACTCTCTTTCATTTTTACTGTTCAATTAATTGCATGAACTATAATGCATGACCACATGGAATTTGTCAAGCACTACTTAGTTTTTGAAGTTGCATAAGGTGTTAGTGTAAATCATTAATTGAGTTTAACCTTATTTTAGAAATTCTTGGGAATGCATGATGTCTTTAGTTAACCTTGGAATATGGTTGTCTTAGGTCTAGGGTTAAAACCATCTAAATGCTTGAACAACCTGGCCGTGTGTGTTGACCTCTAAGACAGCTTCTACCCCTTTGTCGAAAGGATGTAAGAACGCATGATAATTTGGGAGCAAAAATCCAAAGAGATAAATAAAAAATAAAAAGAAAGGCCTACAAAAAATGGCAATGTATGTCTGTTATGTGCTTTCATATCGGCCTATCGCCCTATTGACACTTGGTAGGAGAGGAGTATTCCACTCCAGATCGATGCCCTGGGTTGGTAGGGGGTAGCCTTGCCTAAGGTGAGCTAGTAGATTCCTAGAGAAGGCCTTGTGGTAAACATGGCACGAGGGTCGATGCTAGTTTTGCTTTAGGGAGGTCGCCATTGTTTGTAAAAATTGTCACAGCATAAAAGAAATAAAGGCAAAAGACTCCTATGACTCTGATATTTCTTGTGTCCTTAGGTTCTTGGGATTAGCTTGTTCTTAGAATAGACACATTTTGGTCATCTATTTATTTATTAAGCTTGGTAATTTTCCTTGACTTGGTAATTTTCCTTGGGATTAGCTTGTTCTTAGAATAGATACATTTTGGTCATCTATTTATTTATTAAGCTTGGTAATTTTCCTTGACTTAGGCCAGTTGTAGACCTTGGTTAACCTTCGACACCTTGCTAACTCTTGAATTGCTTTCAATAATTTTAAACTCCTATTAATTTGCTACGCTAGCTCCTTAATGTGACCTCTTAAACTAGGTTCTCATGGAATACTTCCATTGTGCATGCTTGATTTTATTTTTGATACACTCTATATCTTTTGAAGACCAAGCATGATTTCACTCTACTTCCCTGTTTTGCAGATACAGTCTACTACAACAAACCCTGTCGAGCTTACCATACCATAGCTTCCGAGGATGAAATCTACATCAGGAAGGGGGGGCATATTAACCTATGGCGGACATTGAGACGTATTACTTTTTACGTCATATAATTATTTTATGTATTCTGAGTCATGGTGGACCGGGCTTGTCGAGACCACATGTAAAGGGTAAGGGGATTGGGTGATCGTCGATGAGAGGCGCATCTCGAATTTCATCAGGATAAGGGTTAGGATCGGTCGGCCATGTGTGGGCGCCCATGTGTGAATGGCCAGGTCACATATAAAAGTCAAATGTAACCTAAAATCTCTCATTCTCTGAGTGTTAAATACAAGGAGTGCTCTTGCTTCATCTTCTCCATCTCCTTCTCCAGTGTGTGTGTGTGTGTGTGTGTGTGTGTGTGTGTGTGTGTGAGAGAGAGAGAGAGAGAGAGAGAGAGAGAGAGAGAGAGAGAGAGAGAGAGAAATGAAATGATATATTAACGTCTCTAAGAGGCCATAATGGCCTATGAGACCAAAATTGAGAGTACATTTGAAGTTGGTGTCTCATCAAAGAGAACAAGACTAAAAAGTACAATAAACTGATTGTCCTACAGTTATAAGACACTGCAAGACTCCGAGATGATACTGAGTAGAAAATACTGGAAAATGTATATCAAGTAGATCCATGTCTGCTGATTAGTTGAAGTGTTGCCCTCTCCTTAGATCAAGTATCTCCGCCAATGGGACTGTCTAGAATGGAGAGGTCGTAGAAGCGAGGTAGGCGCCTCCGATGCCGAGCAATAATGGCTCGGTTCTGGCGATGGTGAGGATGCCGTGGTCGGGATCCTGGTGGGTGTGGTCGACGACCACGACATAAGATAACTGCTCTATCAATGGTGACTCCCTGGGAGCGTGGTTGGTGCTTTGATGGCCCAATGGAGGAGGTATCAGGAGTGTGGGCTGGGTTGCTGGTGCTGGTGCCGAAGAAATCTGTCAGGGTCCTCTGTCTAGGTACATCATGGCTCCGCCTCCTGTCTGCCAAGAGGGTCTCTTTATGTCTCCTAAGCTCAAGTAGAAACAATCCGAGGCATCTCTGATCCTCAAACTCCATGACCCTGCGTAACGGCCCAAAACCCTCTCGGAAAAGAGGCAGTGATATCTCCCTCGGATCTCATAATAGACTGTACATCGGCAAATGTAGTGTTCCTCTGTCTCTACCTCCTAGTAGCATAGCTGACAAATGCGGTCATCCACGATCTGATGCACATATCGCCTTGTCTCAATCCGCAGCTGGTGTGATTAGGTCCGGATCTGTCCAATGGCACAACGTATCCCATGTGATAGGTGTACATCCATGTACGCCGGGCGGGTGATAAAATCATCCGGTGAGAGGTGTAGAAAATGGCTCTTGTAATGATTCATTTTCGTACCCAAGGGCTCAAGAGAGAGATAGAGAGAGAGTGTAGCGATCGAGCATTGCGTGGCAGCACGGCGGCGAGGCGGTAGAACGGCAGCGGCGGCTCCTTCTTCATCGTCGCGGCGCGAGAATCCTTCACGAGATGGCGGTCTGAGCGGTGAGTAACACACCATTGCTCCCTATTTTGAGCTTGCTAGTTTCCTGGTTGTGCGCTTGCAGCCATTTGTGGCTCACACATGGTGCTTGGCAAGTCCCTAGCTCCGACACGTGCGGCAAGAGCACACAAGTGGTCATTCCACTCCTCATAACCTTGGAACTCATCATCATCAGCTTCGACAACATCCAAATGATATAGTTTCTTTCTGTAAGATTCCTCCCCAGCCTCTCAGGATGTCCAGTATCTTCCCCTGTAGTCAAATTCCTCTTCTGAAATATAAAAGATCTTGTTTATACCTGTTTTGGACTAGAGAGAGAAAATCTTCTAGAGAGAGATGATTCAATTATTAAATATTTT
Source organism: Cibotium barometz (assembly GCF_041138505.1). NCBI lineage: Eukaryota > Viridiplantae > Streptophyta > Polypodiopsida > Cyatheales > Cibotiaceae > Cibotium > Cibotium barometz. The sequence goes on from NC_141092.1 coordinate 42,023,586, forward strand.
TGGATGAAAAAATATCTCATCTTATTAAAATAATTTCCTCTGAAACAGAAGTTCAAAAAGATTTTCAGAAGGTGTATTAGAAATCAAGTATAATCTGTTTAAGAGGCCTTATCCTAGGGGTCCAGATTTTTTTTGAAATTTTAAATTAAGGTTCCTATGGACCAATAAGATTCATTCTAATGTAGGGAGGAGATAATGGAAGAATAAAAGGAAAATCCCCTAAAAATGAGTAAATACTCACATAAGATGAAGAGTTGACTAAGGACAAGGTTAATAGTTAAAAAAGAGAGATATTTAGAAGAAATGATGCATTTTTGACACCTCAGTATGGGGGAATTCCCTCATGAAGGAGGTGCCTATTTCACATGTGTGGGAGAGTTTTAAACTCCCAAATAATGGGATATTTTTATCTCTCCTCTCTCTTGTTTCAACTAGATCCAAAAAGTAAGCTAAACTGACCTAAAAATGGTCAAAAATTGACCAAACTGATCTCAAAAATTCTAGAATCAGTTTGCTTGGTTAGAGGCTCACCTTTTCCTATAAATAGAAGCCTTCCCCTTTGTTGAAGCTTAATAGTGTTTTTTGCACTGTTACCCTGCTTCTCCCAAGAGCCAAAAACTGTGAATTTACTCATAATTCATTAGTTTTTGACCTTCCCTCTTCTAAAGATTGGTGGCCACTCTTGTTTCAAACAAGAGTAGATCCCTCAAACCATCAAGCCAAAGGAAAGCTCTCAAATTCTCCTTGTAAGTTGGAGATTCTTCTCTTTTCTATTTCATTTTATGGTTTTTTATGATTTTTGTCTTCTTTAAAGTGAATAATGATGTTATGCCTCATTGAAAACGCATTCCCCTCTCTTCTTTAGTAAATCCAACCCTTCTTTATCCTAGATGAATGATTAATGGATAGAATCAAGTTTTTCATAATGTTTTTCTTAAATAAGTAGAAAATGTTTACATTAGAATAATTTAAATACTCTTGGTGAAATTCTAGTTGATTTTAGAGAGTTAAAATTTGAAAAATGGTCAGCCATACAAAGGAGGTTATGGCAAAATTTTCTAAAAATTATGTAAAATAATTTTTACCTTTTATTATTCAAAAAGAGTAATTCCCATCGTATATGTATTCTTAAAGTGTTATTTTTCATCCTAGGTATAGAAAAATGCATACTAAAAATATTTTATTAAAAAAGTGTTACTTTCTTTAGAATTAAATTCTATGCATAGACGGGAGCATATTGAAATTGTTATTTTGATTATACAAGTGTTATTTTTATCATAAATGATTTGTATGCATAAAAGATTTTTTTATATTAAAAGTGTGATTTTTATCATAAATGATTTTTATGCATAAATGGATGCATAAAATAAATTCTTTTATATTAAAAGAGTGATTTTCATCATAAATGATTTGTATGCATAAAAGATTTTTTAAATTAAAAGTGTGATTTTTATCATAAATGATTTTTATGCATAAATGGATGCATAAAAGAAATTCTTTTATATTAAAAGAGTGATTTTCATCATAAATGATTTGTATGCATAAACATATGCATAAAAGATTTTTTTTATTAAAAGTGTGATTTTCATCATAAATGATTTTTATGCATAAATGGATGCATAAAAGAAATTTGTTTATATTAAAAGAGTGATTTTCATCATAAATGATTTGTATGCATAAACATATACATAAAAGATTTTTTTAATTAAAAGTGTGATTTTCATCATAAATGATTTTTATGCATAAATGGATGCCTAAAAGAAATTCTTTTATATTAAAAGAGTGATTTTCATCATAAATGATTTGTATGCATAAACATATGCATAAAAGATGTTTTTATATTAAAAGTGTGATTTTCATCATAAATGATTTTTATGCATAAATGGATGCATAAAAGAAATTCTTTTATATTAAAAGAGTGATTTTTATCATAAATGATTTGTATGCATAAACATATGCATAGAAGATTTTTTTATATTAAAAGTATGATTTTCATAAATTAGATGCATAAAAGAAATTATTTTATTATAAAATTGTGACTTTCATTAGAATTGAATTTATGCATAAATAGATGCATAAAAGAAAGTTTTTATTTTAAAAGAGTTATTTTTCATTGGATTTAGTTTTTATGCATGGGAAGATGCATAAGAGAAATTCTTTTGTTCTAAAAGTGTAATTCCTACTAAATTGGATTTATGCATGGAAAGATGCATAAGGAATTTATTTTAATCCAAAAGTGTTATTCTCATCAATTTTGATTTTATGCATAGAAAGATGCATAAAGAAATCTATTTTTATTTTAAAAGAGTTATTTTCATCAATTTTGATTTTATGCATAGAAAGATGCATAAAAGATTTATTTTTATTTCGAAAGTATTATTTTCATTGAAATTGAATTTATGCATAGATAGATGTAGAAAAAAGTTTTCTTTTTATTTTGAAAGTGTTATTCTCATTAAAATGAAATTTATGCATAGTAAAATGCATAAAAGGTTTATTTTTAATTCGAAAGTGCTATTTTCCTTAAAATTGAATTTATGCCTAAATAGATGCATAAAAGGATTTTTATAAAAGTGTTATTCCTACTAAAGTTGTCTTTATGCCTAATTAGATGCGTAAAGAATCTTTATATCAAAAAATTAGAATTCTCTTACATTCTATAAATAGATGTGATGAGATGTGATAGGAATCAGATAGATGTAAATGGATGGATGGAAATGATATGAATCCTGCCATCACCCACGTTCTGTTCGCGCGCAGGATTCAAAAGTTTGCGCAAACGGATGCTTTTTTTAATGTATCTCATACCTCTCTAAGATCTCGTTAGTCTCACACCTACTCTTTTTAATGTAGCATAAGTCATCTTAAAGAGAGGAGAATATATCCACAATTAATGCACTTACATGTACGTATCTTCTCTCCTCTCTCTTTATTCTATTACTTTTGAATTTTGAATTTTAAAAAAGATAACTACTACTGTCATCAAAGTGAGTCAAACCACTTTCCCTCGTAAACCCATAATTGAGCTCTAAAATTCAAATCTCTATACTTTGAATCACTAATTAATCTCTAAATCCTTAATTCATTTCACCTCACTAATTAATCTTCAAATCTCTATTATCTATCTAATCTCTATTATCTCTAATTCTTATTTGATACTATCTAATTGACCTCCCTCATTATTTTTCTCTCTAATCTCAAATCAACCTCTTTAGTTCTTTTTGTAGAGACCTACACACAGCTCCACCTATTTAGTTCTTTGAACAAGAGGGAAAGTGACACGACCAAGTAAGATTTTTTAATTATGCCTCAATGTTTTAAGTATTTGGAAATTCTTTAATCTCTCTCTCTCTCTCTCTCTCTCTCTCTCTCTCTCTCTCTCTCATAATCTATCTTTAAATCTCCCAAAACCTATTGAATACCATGAACAACCCATTCTAATTATTTTCTCTAGTTTTTAAAAACTAATTAGTTAATCTCTCTAATGTCTTTCTAATCACTATCTCTAATTTCCATAAATTACTATCTCTAATTTTTATTTGATACTATCTAATCGACCTCCCTCTCTATTTTTCTCTCTAATCTCAAATCAACCTATTTAGTTCTTTTTGTAGAAACCTACACACAGCTCCATTGCAAACTACTCAAATCAAATAAAAAAACAACAAGAGCGAAAGCGAACACATCCAAGTAAGATTTTTTTATTATGCCTCGTTACTCTTGATGTTTTAAGTAACTATATGTTTGATTTTTATAAAGCATATAGTTAATATCAAATTAATTAAAATTTATTACCTTAATAAAATAATTAATACTTAATTAGTTAAAATTAACTAGGCAAAGTACCAGTAAACAAAAAAGAATCATGTATGTATTGCAAGAGAACATCTTTAAAAAATAAATGGAGCAAAAATACATTTTTTAATGTGCTTGTTTGCATTTGCAAATGCTGTTTCTTGTGTTGTCTATTTGCTATCCCTATACCTCCCAAAGCTTGTTTACATAGTAGATATCTCAATCAATCTTTGATAATAAATAGCTAATTATCTTGCTATAAAAAGTTTCACATATGTTCAAAATGGGAGAAAAATCTTAAATATGTAAGGAATAGGGTCTATGAGAATAGAAATAAATATTGTGTTTACACAGTAGATATCTCAATTAACCTTTGATAATAAATAGCTAATTATCTTGCTAAAAAATGTTTCACATATGTTCAAAATGGGAGAAAATCTCACATATGCAAGGAATAGGGTCTATGAGAATATAAAAAAATATTGTGTTCCCAAAGAATTGGCTCATAAGCCAAAGATTTGGATCACTAGAAGCTCTGGCTCATTGGAAGATTTATCCCAATAGCCAAAACTTTAAGCCATTGGAAGATTTGGCTCAAAAGCCAAAACTTTGGCTCAATTGTCTCTTGGTTGTTGGGCTAGATCATATGTGAGGATCGGTTGGCACAAAAGGTTTGACCCATTGAGCCCATGGTTTTGGGCCATGACTCTCTGGGCCATTGGAAGATTTGGTCCATTAGCAAGAACTTTCTTGTTCATTGGAAGATATGGCTCATAGCAAAAGATTTGGATCACTAGAAGCTATGGTTCATTGGAAGATTTGGCCCAATAGCCAAAACTTTAAGCAATTGGAAGATTTGGCTCAAAAGCCAAACATTTGGCTCAATTGTCTCTTGGTTGTTGGGCTAGATCATGTGTAAGGATGGGTTCCCTCTAGAACAAAAGGCTTGACCCATTGTGCCCATGGTTTTGAGCCATGACTCTCTGGGCCATTGGAAGATTTGGCCCATTGGCTAAAACTTCCTTGTTCATTGTTTTGGAAGATATGGCGAATAGACAAAGATTTGTATCACTAGAAGCTCTAGCTCATTGGAAGATTTGGCCCAGTGGTGGTGGCCAAAACTTTAAGCCATTGGAAGATTTGGCTCAAAACTTTGGCTCAATTGTCTCTTGGTTGTTGGGCTAGATCATCTGTGAGGATGGATTCCTTTGTACAAAAGGTTTGAACCATTGAGCCCATTGTTTTGGGCCATGACTCTTTGGGCCATTGGAAGATTCGGTCCATTAGCCAAAACATTCTTGTTCATTGGAAGATATGGCTCATAGCCAAAGATTCGGTCCATTACTCTTTGGGCCATTGGAAGATTCGGTCCATTAGCCAAAACATTCTTGTTCATTGGAAGATATGGCTCATAGCCAAAGATTTAGATCACTGGAAGCTCTTCATTGGAAGATTTGGACCAATAGCCAAAACTTTAAGCCATTGGAAGATTTGGCCCAGTAGCCAAAACTTTAAACCATTGGTGGAAGATTTGGCTCAGACCCAAAACTTTGGCTCAATTGTCTCTTAAGTAATGGGCTAGATCATTTGTGGATGGGTTCCTTGTGGCACAAAAGTTTTTATCCATTGAGCCGATGGTTTTGGGGGCCCTGACTCTTTGGGCCACTGGAAGATTTGGCCCATTAGCCAAAAATTTCTTGTTCATTGGAAGATATGGCTCATAGCCAAAGATTTGGATCACTGGAAGTTGTGGCTCATTGGAAAAGTTAGCTCAATAGCCAAAACTTTAAGCCATTGGAAGATTTGGCCTAGTAGCCAAAACTTTAAGTCATTGTTGGAAGATTTGGCTCAGAAGCCAAAACTTTGGCTCAATTGTCTCTTGGTTGTTCGGCTACATCATCTGTGAGGATGGGTTCCTTTGCACAAAAGGTTTGACCCATTCAGCCCATGGGTTTGGGCCATGACTCTCTGGGCCATTGGAAGATTTGGTCCATTAGCCAAAACTTTCTTATTCATTCAAAGCTATGGCTCATATCCAAGGATTTGGATCACTAGAAGCTCTTACTCATTGGAAGCTTCGGCCCAATAGCCAAAACTTTAAGCCATTGAGAGATTTGACCCAAAAGCCAAAGATTTGACTCAATTGGCTCTTGGTTGTTGGGCTAGATCATCTCCGAGGACGTGCTCCATGGCACAAAAGGTTTGACCCATTGAGCCCATGGTTTTGGGCCATGACTCTCTAGGCAATTGGACGATTTGGCCCATTAGCCAAAACCATCTTGTTCATTGGAAGATATGGCGCATAGCCAAAGATTTGGATCACTGGAATCTCTCGCTCATTGGAATATTTGGCCCAATAGACAAAACTTTAAGCCATTGGAAGATTTGGCTCAAAAGCAAAAACTTTAGCTCAATTGTCTCTTGGTTGTTGGGCTAGATCATTTGTGTGGATGGGTTCCTTGGCACAAAAGGTTTAACCCATTAAGCCCATGGTGTTGGGCCATGACTCTCTGGACCATTCAAATATTTGATCCATCAGCAAAAACTTTTGTGTTCATTAGAAGTTACGGCTCATAGCCAAAGTTTGGATCACTACAAGCCTTAGCTCATTGGAAGATTTGGCTTAGTAGCCAAAAATTTAAGCCATTGGAAGATTTGGCTCAAACGCCAAAACTTTGGCTCATTTGTCTCTTGGTTGTTGGGTAGATCATCTGTGAGGATGGGTTCCTTGGAACAAAAGGTTTGATCCGCTAAGCTCATGGTTTTGTGCCATGACTCTCTGGGCTATTGGACTTGTTCATTGGAAGATATGTCTCATAGCCAAAGTTTTGTATCACTCAAATCTCTTGCTCATTTTTGGAAGATTTTTCCCAATAGCCAAAACATTAAGCCATTGGAATATTTGATCCAAAATCCAAAACTTTGACTCAATTGTCTCTTGGTTTTTGGGCTAGATCAACTGTGAGGATGGATTCCTTGGCAAAAAAGGTTTGACCCATTGAGCCCATGGTTTTGGGCCATGACTCTCTGGGCCATTGGAAAATTCAGCCCATTAGCCAAAACTTTCATGTTCATTGGAAGATAAAGATTTGGATCATTGGGAGCTTTGGCCCAATAGCCAAAACTTTAAGCCACTGGAGAATTTGGCCCAATAGCCAAAACTTTTGACCAGAGAAAGATTTACATCAAAACCCAAAAACTTGGCTCAATTGTCTCTTGGTTGTTGGGCTAGGTCATTTCTGAGGATGGGTTCCTTTTTGCACAAAAGGTTTGACTTATTGAGCCCATGGGTTTGGGCCATGAATCTTTGGGCCATTATAAGATTTGGCCCATTAGCCAAAACTTTCTTATTCATTGGAAGATATGGCTCATAGCCAAAGATTTGGATTACTGAAAGCTCTCGCGTTTTTGAAAATTTAGCCCAATAGCCAAAACTTTAGGCCATTGGAAGATTTAGCTCAAAAGCCAAAACTTTGGCTCAATTGTCTATTGGTTAATGGGCTAGATGATCTGTTAGGATAGGTTCCTTGGCACAAAAGTTTTGATCCATTGAGCTGATGGTTTTGGGCCATGACTCTCTAGGCCATTGGAAGATTTGGCCCATTAGCCAAAACTTTCTTGTTGATTGGAAGATATGGCTCATATAGCCAAAGATTCGGATCACTGGAAGCTCTGGCTCATTGGAAAATTTTACCCAATAGCCAAAAATTTAAGCCATTGGAAGATTTGGCACAGTTACCAAAACTTTAAGCCATTGTAAGATTTGGCTCAAAAATCAAAACTTTTGCTCAATTGTCTCTTGGTTGTTGGGCTAGATCATTTGTGAAGATGGGTTCCTTTGCACAAAAGGTTTGACCCATTGAGTCCATGGGTTTGGGCCATGACTCTGTGGGCCATTGGAAGATTTGACCCATTAGCTAAAACTTTCTTGTTCATTTGAAGAAATGGCTCATAGCCAAGGTTTTGGATAACTAGAAGCTCTGGCTCATTGGAAGATTTGGCCCATTAGCCAACTTTCTTGTTCATTGTTGGAAGATATGGCTCATAGCCAAAGATTTGGATCACTGTAAGCTCTGGTGCATTGAAAGATTTGGCCCAATAGACAAAACTTTAAGCCATTGGAAGATTTGGCTCAAAAGCCAAAACTTTGACTTAATTGTCCCTTGGTTGTTGGGCTAGATCAACTATGAGGATGGGTTCCACGACACAAAAGGTTTGACCCATTAAGCCCATGGTGTTGGGCCATGGCTCTCTTGACCACTAGAAGATTTGGTCCATTAGCCAAAACTTTCTTATTCATTGGAAGTTATGGCTCATAGCCAAACATTTGGATCAATTGAAGCTCTAGTTCATTGGAAGATTTGGCCCAGTAGCCAAAACTTTAAGCCATTGGAAGATTTGGCCTAGTAGCCAAAACTTTAAGCTATTTTAGGATTTGACTCAGAAGCCAAAACTTTGGCTCAATTGTCTGTTAGTTTTTGGGCTAGATCATCCATGAGGATGGGTTCCTTTTCACAAAAGGTTTGATCCATTGAGTCCACGGGTTTGGGCCATGACTCTCTAGGCCATTGGAAGATTTGGTCCATTAGCCAAAACTTTCTTGTTCATTCAAAGTTATGGCTCATATCCAAGCACTTGGATCACTCAAAACTTTGGCTCATTGGAAGATTTGGCCGAATAGCCAAAAATTTAAGCAATTGGAAGATTTGGCCCAAAAGCTAAAAGTTTGAGTCACTAGTCTCTTGGTTGTTGGGCTAGATCATATGTGAGGATGGGCTCCATGTTGGCACAAAAGGTTTGACCCATTTACCCCATGGTTTTGGGCCATGACTCTTTGAGCGATTGGAAGATTTGGCCCATTAGCCAAAACGTTCTTGTTCATTGTAAGATATGGCTCATAGCCAATCATTGGAAGATTTGGCCCAATAGAGAAAACTTTAAGCCATTGGAAGATTTGGCTCAAAAGCCAAAACTTTGGATCGATTGTCTTTTGGTTGTTGGGCTAGATAATCTATGAGGATGGGCTCCTTGGCACAAAAGGTTTGACCCATTGAGCCCATGGTGTTGGGCCATGACTTTGTGGGCCATTGGAAGATTTTCCCCATTAGCTAAAACTTTCCTTTTCATTTGAAGATATGGCTCATAGCCAAGGATTTGGATCATCGAAAGCTCTCGTTCATTGGAATATTTGGCCCATTAGCAAAAACTTTCTTGTTCATTGGAAGATATGGATCGTAGCCAAAGATTTGGATCACTGGACGCTCTAGCTCATTGGAAGACTTGGCGCAATAGACAAATCTTTAAGCCATTAGAATATTTGGCTCAAAAGCCAAAACTTTGGCTCAATTGTCTCCTGGTTGTTGGGCTAGATCATCTGTGAGGATGGGTTCCTTTGCACAATAGGTTTGACCCATTGAGCTCATCGTGTTGGGCTATGACTCTCTAAACCATTGCCCATTAGCCAAAACTTTCTTATTCATTGGAAGTAATGGCTCATAGCAAAATATTTGGATCACTGGAAGCTCTGGCTCATTGGAAGATTTGACCCAATATCCAAAACTTTAAGCCATTGGAAGATTTGGCCCGTCCAAAACTTTGAGCCATTGGTAGATTTGGTTCAGAAGCCAAAACGTTGGCTCGATTGTCTTTTGGCTGTTGGGCTAGATCATTTGTGAGGATGGGTTCCTTTGCACAAAAGTTTTGACCCATTAAGCCCATGCGTTTGGGCCGTGACTCGCTAGTCTATTGGAAGATTTGGCCCGTTAGCCAAAACTTTCCTGTTCATTCAAAGATATGGCTCTCATAGCCAAGGATTTGGATCACTGGAAGCTCTTGCTCATTCGAAGATTTGGCCCAATAGACAAAAGTTGAAGCCATTGGAAGATTTAGCCCAAAAGCCAAAACTATGACTTAATTATTTCTGGTTGTTGGGCTAGATCACCTATGATTGAGGATAGGCTCCATGGCATAAAAGGTTTGACCCATTGAGCCCATGGTTTTTGGCCATGTCTCTCTCAGAGCGATTGGACGTTTTGGCCCATTAGCCAAAACTTTCTTGTTCAATGGAAGATATGGCTCATAGCCAAAGATTTGCATCGCTAGAAGCTCTGGCGCATTGGAAGATTAGGCCCAATATCCAAAACTTTAAGCCATTGGAAAATTTAGCTCAAAAGCCAAAACTTTGGCTCAATTGTCTCTTGGTTGTTGGGCTAGATCATCTATGAATATGGGTTCCTTGGCAAAAAAGTTTGCCCATTGAGCCCATGGTTTTGGGCCATGACTCTCTTGTCCATTGGAAGATTTGACCTATTAGCCAAACATTTCTTTTTCATTGGAAGATTTGGCCCAACAGCCAAAACATTAAGCCATTGAAAGATTTGGCCCAAAAGCCAAAAATTTGACTCAATTGTCTCTTGGTTGTTGGGCTAGATCATTTGTGAGGATGGGTTCCGGCACAAAAAGTTTGACCCATTGAGCCAATGGTTTTGGGCCATGACTAGGTGGGCCATTGGAAGATTTGGCCCATTAGCCATAACTTTCTTGTCGATTGGAAGATATGGCTCATAGCCAAGGATTTAGATCATTGTTGGAAGCTGTGGCACATTGGAAGATTTGGCCTACTAGAGCCAATTTCAAACCATAGGAAGATTTGGCTCAAAATCCAAAACTTTGGCTCAATTAACTCTTGGTTGTTGCGCTAGATCATCTATGAGGATGGGTTCCTTGGCACAAAAGGTTTGACCCATTGAGCCCATGGTTTTGGGCCATGACTTTGGACCATTGGAAGATTTGGCCCATTAGCCAAAACTTTCTTGTTCATTGGAAGGTATGGCTCCTAGCCAAAGATTTGGATCACTCAAAGCCCTGGCTCATTGGAAGATTTGGCCGAGTAGCTAAAGCCTTAAAGCATTGGAAGATTTGTTTCAAAAGCAAAAACTTTGCCTTAATTGTATCTTGATTGTTGGGCTAGATCATCTGTTGAGGATGGGTTCCTTGGCACAAAAGGGTTGACCCTTTGAGCCCATGGTTTTGGGGAATGACTCTCTTGGCCATTGGGAGATTTGGACCATTAGCCGAAACGTTCTTGTTCATTGGAAGATATGGCTCATAGCCAAAGTTTTGGATCACTAAAAGCTCTGGCTCATTTGAAGATTTGACCCAGTAGCCAAAACATTAAGCCATTGGAAGATTTAATCCAAAAGCCAAAATTATTACTCAATTGTCTCTTGGTTGTTAGGCTAGATCATCTATGAGGATGGGTTCCTTTGTACAAAAGGTTTGATCCATTGAGCCCATGGTTTTGGGCCATGACTCTGGGACATTGCAAGATTTGGCCAATTAGCAAAAATTTTCTTGTTCATTGAGAGATGTGGCTCATAGCTAAAGATTTGGATCACTGCTGGAAGCTCTAGCCCATTGGAAGATTTGGCCCAACAGAGCTAAAAATTAAAGCCATTGGAAGATTTGCCCCAGTAGCCAAAACTTTAAATCGGAGGAATATTTACATCAAAAGTCAAAACTTTGGCTCAATTGTCTCTTGGTTGTTGAGCTAGATCATCTGCGAGGATGCATTCCTTGGCGCAAAAGGTTTGACCTATTCAGTCGATTGGTTTGGCCCATGACTCTTTGGGCCATTGGGAGATTTGGCCTATTAGCCAAAACATTCTTGTTCATTAGCCAAAACATTCTTGTTCATTTAAAGATATGGCTCATAGCTAAAGATTTGGATCACTGGAAGCTCTCACTTATTGGAAAATTTGGTCCAATAGCCAAAACTTTAAGCCGTGGGAAGATTTGGATCAAAAGCCAAACTTTGGCTTAGTCGACTCTTGCTTAATGGTCTAGATCATCTGTGAGGATGGGTTCCTTTGCATAAAAGGTTTGAGCCATGACTCTCTGGGCCATTGGTAGATTTGGCCCATTAGCCAAAACTTTCTTGTTTATTGGAAGATATGGTGGTGATAGCCAAAGATTAAGATCACTGGAAGCTCTCGCTCTTAGAAGATTTGGCCCAATAGCCAAAACTTTAAGCCATTGGAGTATTTGGTCTAGTATCCAAAACTTTAGGCAGTTGGAAGATTTGGCTCAAAAGCCAAAACTTTGGCTCAATTGTCTCTTGGTTGTTGGGTTAAATCATCTATGAGGAGGGGTTCCTTGGTATAAAAGGTTTGATGCATTGAGCCCATGGTTTTGGGCCATGACGCGTTTGGCCATTGGAAGATTTGGCAATTTAGCCAAAATATTCTTGTTCATTGGAAGATATGGCTCATAGCCAAAGTTTTGGATCACAATAAGCTCTCGCTCATTGGAAGATTTGGCCCAAAATCCAAAACATTAAGCCATTGGAATATTTGCTCCAAAGGCCAAAACTTTGGCTCAACTATCTCTTGGTTGTTGGTCTAGATCATTTGTGAGGATTGGTTCCTTGGAACAAAAGGTTTGTTCCATTGAGCCCATGGTGTTTGGCCATGACTCTCTAGACCATTGAAAAATTTGGCCCATTAGCCAAAAAAATTTTGGTCATTGGAAGTTATGAATCATTGGAAGCTCTCATTCATTGGAAGATTTGGCCCATTAGCCAAAACTTTCTTGTTCATTGTGGAAGATATGGATCATAGCCAAAGATTTGGATCATTGGAAGCTCTAGCTCATTGGAAGATTTGGCACAATAGACAAATCTTTAAGCCATTGGAATATTTGGCTCAAAAGCCAAAACTTTGGCTCAATTGTCACCTGGTTGTTGGGCTAGATCATCTTTGAGGATGGGTTCCTTTGCACAATAGGTTTGACCCATTGAGCCCGTCGTGTTGGGCTGCTTTGACTCTCTAAACCATTGGAAGATTTTGCCCATCAGCCAAAACTTTCTTATTCATTGGAAGTAATGGCTCAGATCAAAATATTTGGATCAGTGGAAGCTCTGGCTCATTGGAAGATTTGCCCAACATCCAAAACTTTAAGCCATTGGAATATTTGGCCCGGTAGCCAAAACTTTGAGCCATTGGTAGATTTGGTTCAAAAGCTAAAACGTTGGCTCAATTGTCTTTTGGCTGTTGGGCTAGATCATCTATGAGGATGGGCTCCTTTGCACAGAAGGACCCATGAAGCCCATGCGTTTGGGCCATGACTCTCTAGTCCATTGGAAGATTTGGCCCATTAGCCAAAACTTTCCTGTTCATTCAAAGATATGGCTCATAGCCAAGGATTTGGATGACTGGAAGGTCTTTCTCATTCGAATATTTGGCCCAATAGACAAAAGTTGAAGCCATTGAGGAAGATTTGGCCCAAAAGCCAAAACTATAACTCAATTGTTTCTGGTTGTTGGGCTAGATCCCCTGTGAGGATAGGCTACATGGCATAAAAGTTTTGACCCATTGAGCCCATGGTCTCAAGCCATGTCTCTCTCAACGATTGGAAGTTTTGGCCCATTAGCCAAAACTTTCTTGTTCAATGGAAGATATGGTTCATAGCCAAAGATTTGCATCACTAGAAGCTCTGGCTCATTGGAAGATTAGGTCCAATATCCAAAACTTTAAGCCATTGGAAAATTTGGCTCAAAAGCCAAAACTTTGGCTCAATTGTCTCTTGGTTGTTGGGATAGATCATTTGTGAGTATGGGTTCCTTGGTGGCAGAAAAGTTTAACCCACTGAGCCCATTTTAGCCAAACATTTCTTGTTCATTGGAAGATTTTGCCCAATAGCCAAAACATTAAGCCATTGAAAGATTTGGCCCAAAAGCCAAAATTTGACTCAATTGTCTCTTGGTTGTTGGGATAGATCATTTGTGAGGATGGGTTCCTTGGCACAAAAGTTGACCCATGTTGAGCCCATGGTTTTGGGCTGGGCCATTGGAAGATTTGGCCCATTAGCCAAAACTTTCTTGTCGATTGGAAGATATGGATCATAGCCAAAGATTTAGATCATTGGAAGCTCTGGCACATTGGAAGATTTGGCCCATTAGCCAAAACTTTCTTGTCGATTGGAAGGTATGGATCATAGCCAAAGATTTAGATCATTGGAAGCTCTGGCACATTGGAAGATTTGGCCTAATACAGCTAATTTTAAACCATAGGAATATTTGGCTCAAAATCCAAAACTTTGGCTCAATTGTCTCTTGGTTGTTGGGCTAGATCATCTATGAGGATGGGTTCCTGGCACAAAAGGTTTGACCCATTGAGCCCATGGTTTTGGGCCATGACTCTTTGGACCATTGGTGGAAGATTTGGCCCATTAGCCAAAACTTTCTTGTTCATTGGAAGGTATGGCTCCTAGCCAAAGATTTGGATTACTCAAAGCCCTGGCTCATTGGAAGATTTGGCCGAGTAGCTAAAGCCTTAAAGCATTGGAAGATTTGTTTCAAAAGCAAAAACTTTGCCTTAATTGTATCTTGATTGTTGGGCTAGATCATCTGTTGAGGATGGGTTCCTTGGCACAAAAGGGTTAACCCTTTGAGCCCATGGTTTTGGGGAATGACTCTTTTAGCCATTGGGAGATTTGGACCATTAGCCAAAACGTTCTTGTTCATTGGAAGATATGGCTCATAGCCAAAGTTTTGGATCACTCAAAGCTCTGGCTCATTTGAAGATTTGACCCAGTAGCCAAAACATTAAGCCATTGGAAGATTTAATCCAAAAGCCAAAATTATTACTCAATTGTCTCTTGGCTATTAGGCGAGATCATCTATGAGGATGGGTTCCTTTGTACAAAAGGTTTGATCCATTGAGCCCATGGTTTTGGGCCATGACTCTCTGGGACATTGCAAGATTTGGCCAATTAGCAAAAATTTTCTTGTTCATTGAGAGATGTGGCTCATAGCTAAAGATTTGGATCACTGCTGGAATCTCTAGCCCATTGGAAGATTTGGCCCAACAGAGCTAAAAATTAAAGCCATTGGAAGATTTGCCCCAGTAGCCAAAACTTTAAATCGGAGAAATATTTTCATCAAAAGTCAAAACTTTGGCTCAATTGTCTCTTGGTTGTTGAGCTAGATCATCTGCAAGGTTGCATTCCTTGGCACAAAAGGTTTGACCTATTCAGTCGATTGGTTTGGCCCATGACTCTTTGGGCCATTGGGAGATTTGGCCTATTAGCCAAAACATTCTTGTTCATTTAAAGATATGGCTCATAGCTAAAGATTTGGATCACTGGAAGCTCTCACTTATTGGAAAATTTGGTCCAATAGCCAAAACTTTAAGCCGTGGGAAGATTTGGATCAAAAGCGAAACTTAGTCGACTCTTGCTTAATGGTCTAGATCATCTGTGAGGATGGGTTCCTTTGCATAAAAGGTTTGAGCCATGACTCTCTGGGCCATTGGTAGATTTGGCCCATTAGCCAAAACTTTCTTGTTGATTGGAAGCTTTGGTGGTGATAGCCAAAGATTAAGATCACTGGAAGCTCTCGCTCTTAGAAGATTTGGCCCAATAGCCAAAACTTTAAGCCATTGGAGTTATTGGTCTAGTATCCAAAACTTTAGGCAGTTGGAAGATTTGGCTGATGGGCAAAATCTTCCAATGGTTTAGAGAGTCAAAGCAGCCCAACACGACGGGCTCAATGGGTCAAACCTATTGTGCAAAGGAACCCATCCTCAAAGATGATCTAGCCCAACAACCAGGTGACAATTGAGCCAAAGTTTTGGCTTTTGAGCCAAATATTCCAATGGCTTAAAGATTTGTCTATTGTGCCAAATCTTCCAATGTGCTAGAGCTTCCAGTGATCCAAATCTTTGGCTATGATCCATATCTTCCACAATGAACAAGAAAGTTTTGGCTAATGGGCCAAATCTTCCAATGAATGAGAGCTTCCAATGATCCATAACTTCCAATGACCAAGAAATTTTTGGCTAATGGGCCAAATCTTCCAATGGTCTAGAGAGTCATGGCCAAACACCATGGGCTCAATGGAACAAACCTTTTGTTCCAAGGAACCAATCCTCACAAATGATCTAAACCAACAACCAAGAGATAGTTGAGCCAAAGTTTTGGCCTTTTGGAGCAAATATTCCAATGGCTTAATGTTTTGGATTTTGGGCCAAATCTTCCAATGAGCGAGAGCTTATCATGATCCAAAACTTTGGCTATGAGCCATATCTTCCAATGAACAAGAATATTTTGGCTAAATTGCCAAATCTTCCAACGGCCAAACGCGTCATGGCCCAAAACCATGGGCTCAATGCATCAAACCTTTTGTACCAAGGAACCCCTCCTCATAGATGATTTAACCCAACAACCAAGAGACAATTGAGCCAAAGTTTTGGCTTTCTTATTCATTGGAAGTAATGGCTCATATCAAAATATTTGGATCACTGGAAGCTCTGGCTCATTGGAAGATTTGACCCAACATCCAAAACTTTAAGCCATTGGAATATTTGGCCCAGTAGCCAAAACTTTGAGCCATTGGTAGATTTGGTTCAGAAGCTAAAACGTTGGCTCAATTGTCTTTTGGCTGTTGGGCTAGATCTGAGGATGGGTTCCTTTGCACAGAAGGACCCATTAAGCCCATGCGTTTGGGCCATGACTCTCTAGTCCATTGGAAGATTTGGCCCATTAGCCAAAACTTTCCTGTTTTTTCAAAGATATGGCTCATAGCCAAGGATTTGGATCACTGGAAGGTCTTTCTCATTCGAATATTTGGCCCAATAGACAAAAGTTGAAGCCATTGAGGAAGATTTGGCCCAAAAGCCAAAACTATGACTCATTTCTCTCTCTCTCTGTCTCTCTGTCTCTCTCTCTCTCTCTCTCTCTCTCACGTACACACATATCTCTCACTCACTCACACACACACACACACACACACACACACATGCACATGCACTCTTGTTCTTCTCACATACACTCTTTTACACATATAGAAACTCTCTCTCTCTCTCTCTCTCTCTCTCTCTCTCTCTCTCTCTTGTATGCACATCTTGCATGTGTATGTGTGTCATTGTGTGTGTGCATACATGCGCATGACTATGTGTGTCAATTTCTTATGCGTGCACGTGTGTATATGTAACAAAGTGATTTTAGGGTGCACATGTACATGGGGCATGGCCCTAGGAATATGGAGGCTTAGGGCACATTTAGCATGTGGGATTTGGGCATATGGGGTTTGGGGACTATAAAGGCATCAGCCATAGGACTATTGTACCTTTTTGACATAATATACACTTTACCTTTCTTGGAGCTATTATCTTCTTACATAAACCTTCATGGCTTTCTTCATGAACCTATGGCTTCTCTAGGCTTTGAGGAGCAACCTATGTGGACTCTAGCCATTGAGTCTAGTTGTGAGGATTCCAACCATTGAGTTCTACCCTATTCCTATATCCCTTTCTTGCATTGGTATCAGAGCTCCATCTCTATCCCAAGATCCCTTTCTTTGTTATGGACTACCGCACCTCCCAAGGCGCATCTCTATCCCAAGATCCCTTTCTTTGTTATGGACTACCGCACCTCCCAAGAGGGAACCCCAAATGGGAGAAACAATAGACACAACAATCGTTGGGTACTTACCAATGCTTCAAGCTCACATCCCTTTAGGCTCCCCAAGCTCGCTTTGGAAGCTCCACTACTCCGATCTCCACCTCCACGCTATCACCATGTGGAGTCACTCTCACACCACGATGCAAGGTAATCTACCTCTCACTCTCCCACACACATGCATGAAAGAGGAACATGCACTAGAGTACTCTCTCTCTCTCTCTCTCTCTCTCTCTCACACACACACACACACACACACACACACACAAGAGCTCTCATAGCACAAAGGGGTGTTGTGTCATTTCATTATGAGAATTTACCTTGTATACAGCTAGCCCTTATTCACATTTGGGCGCCCAAAACTTACTAGGGCCTTGGGTGGCCAGTATCTCAAAAATGGTACATTTTTTATAGTACCTTTACATGAAACTTATTAATGTCCTCAAATGGAGGAGCATCTTTGTTAATCCAAAATGGGATTAACATCCCCTCCCTACCTGATGTAGGTTTTGTCCTTAGAACCTTTACCTAGGTCGAAAGACTTGGTCCGTCGAACTCGTGTCTATAGAAGTTACGGTGGGATTGAAGCCTTTTAAGGGTTCTTTGGAATGTTGAGTGAGAAGTTCAGAACTTGGTGTTGTTGACCATGTCTTTAAACGTGACATGAATGTATCGTGGAAGATGCCTTAGACGATGATAGTAAAGCATCATGCCTCTTTTGGCCGTGTGTTCATGTCAAGTAAAGGGTTCTCTGCCCTCGAATCCATCATGTCTTTCTTTTGGTTGATCAATGAGGACCATGATCAAATTTACAAATCTTATCGCAGCTACTACATCTAGATCCGAGATTCTGCACTATGCTCTTATCCATGTGAGCAATTGCTATCTTTGACTTGTTATATCTTGGAATGTTGATGGCAAGAAGTGCGATAGGTTGCAGCACACATGAGAATCCCTTTTCTTGACCTACTGTTGTGAGAAGAGGCAATAGCAGTCGTGCCCAATGATGATGAGAAGGAAAATCGAAGACCACCATCAACCGGATGTGAGGAGAGAACCACAATAAAAACCACCTTACAAACCCACTTTCTGCATAAAGTGGTTTTGCTAATTTCTCTACGTCTTCTCAATCGGTCGTTATGGATGAAATCGCCCTTGGCTATAGCTTCTCAAACCACCCTTCATACCTGCTGTAGCTCCAGCCCTTCCTCCCTTCCAATCGAGCGGTGCACAGGGCAGGCCAAACTATTAATTTCATTTTTCTACTTTGCAAAGGTCGTTGTTTTGAAGTGGGCTTATAATCCAAGGTTTACAATCAAGCTTTTTTTAAACCAAGGCTTATAATTCAAATTTTGAATACTCAAACTATTGAATACTTAAACCTTTACATTTATCAACCCTTTGAATCCTCAAACTCTTACATTTATCCCTAAGTTTACCTCGCAGACACCCTTTTTATCCTCTTGATTGGCGATCTCGACAACACTAATCAAGTTATCAATTTTGAAGAGGATAATTCACCAACTTAATTCATTGGTGCTCGAGTAACCTCACTCTTATATTTTTTTTTTCACCTCATGATGCTGTCATCCAGCAACTCATTGCAACACAACTCCAACATGGATACCCCTTTGCCTGATGCTACTCTATAACAACAAATTTATTTGTTGCAACAACAACTTCAAGATGTTGAATGCCAATTACAAGACCGGACAAGCGAATTGCAGGACACAGACGCTGGGGAGGATGACCGAATAGATAAAATTTTACGAGCGCATTCGAAGCTCAAAAAACCCATAAAGAACAAAAGATAAGTCATCACTCCTTTATGTTTTCTCACTTTGATGGTTCCAAAGATGGAAAAACTGTTTTGTCATTGTTGAGTCAGTTTGATGACTACTTTGCCGAAGAAATTTTTTTTGAGCATGACAAAAGCAAGTGCACCACCAACCACATGAATGATAAAGCTACTTTATGGTGGAATGTGTTCCACAATAGCATTGATAGCCCTACCACTTGGGCCTCATTCCAAGAGAAGGTCAAAGAATCATTCTTACCACCTTAGTTTCATCTTCACACGTGTTGCGCATGGTCAAATTTCTCATGGATTAAAGGTGAAAATGTGTATCAATTTACTGAGTGTTTTTGGCAATGCCTCTTACTCCTTTGCATGCTCGAAGACGTGCTTGAAGATTCACTTGAACGCAAATAACAAAGAAGGTCTTCAACGTGGTATACACAAAAAAATAAACTCTTTGAAGCCCTCTTCGCTCTATAAAGCAATTTTTTCGCCGATGCAGAGAAAGAGTTTCAATCTATTGCCCAGATGGTTTGATCTTCTCTCAAAAGGCTACTCAATTTTGACAACCACAAGCGAAAACTCAAAATCAACAATCATCGTGGGCCGTAATTTTTGTAAGCCTTTTGTTACTCCATGCACTGATACTTTTAACAACACTCGTGCACCCACTTTTCCAAATAAGAATGTATCTAATGTGGCTAATTCCAAGCCAAATGATGTAAATTCAAAGCCCCAGCTTAGCCACAATAGCATGCATGAACCATGTGCTAATTCGTAACACAAATATCCCATCTTTTGTTATAAATGCCATAAATTGAGCCATGAACAGTCTCAGTGCCCTACTAAGCTTCCAAAAGACAATCCTTCATCGACAAAACTCCACTATATTGAAGAGAATAGCGTTATTGATGATCTTGATTTCTCTCCAGATTGGAGTGAAGACACTCTTCAATTTGAGGTGAACAACACAGAATCTATTGATCCAGGTATGCCTACATTGCTACATGCTTTATTACGAATGAAAGGTCATATAAATGATTTTAAAGTATGTGTTTTACACGATGTGATGGTAGTTCACATGACTTCATCTAAAAACTCGTTAAGAAACTCCACCTTGAAACTTCTCCTTCTGCTTATAAAGTTAAATCTACTTTTCAAGGGATTAGGTACAATGGCACACGTGAAATAAAAGATCTCAAAATTTCTTTTGGTCCTTATAAAGAAAAAATGAAATTTTCTTATTGCACTTCTGCACTCCAAAGATATCATTTTTGGTATGCCATTTAGACACACCAACATAATCCACAAATTGATTATCATACACACACTGTCTTTCAATTTCAATAATCAATCTTTCTCTTTATCTACTCACTCTTATCTTGAAATGTTTCCACTCATCTCTCACACACAAGCACGTCGATCATTAAGGAAACATGAGACAGCGTACATGATTTATGTTAATGAAGTGGAAAAGAAAGAATCTTCTCTCTCAGACAACAACAACAAAAATTTTAACAATTGTTTTGCAGATGATTATCCTCCCCATCTACCCCCTTCTCGTGGGTGACTTAGACCATAAGGTGGAACTTCTTCCAAGCATTCAACTGCCTCACAAAGCACCATATAGACACGGCCCTTTGCACCAACAAGAAGTGCAAGTAGTTGAATTTCTTGACAAAGTTCTCATTTACCCTAGTAGTTCCCCATTTGGTGCACCTGTCTTGCTTGTGTAGAAAAAGAATAAAACCTTTAGGATGTGCATAGACTATAGAGCACTAAATAAAGTGACTATTAAGAACCGCTACCCAATACCTAGAATTCATGACCTATTAGATAAATTGAAAGGTGCAAGTGTATTTAGTAAAATTGACTTAAAGTTTGGGTATCATTAAATCTTTATGGATCCTATTGATATCTTCAAGACTACTTTCCATACACAATCAGGATATTATGAGTTCGTTGTCATGCCATTCGGTCTCACTAATGCTCCTGCCACATTTGCACGCATAAGGAACAAAATTTTTATAGATTATCAAAACTTTGTGATTGTTTTCTTTGATGATATTCTTGTTTACAGTGACTCTAAAGAAGAACACAAGGATCACTTAAGTATTGTCTTTGATTTGTTTATGGGAAAATCAATTATATGCTAACCCTGACAAATGTTCTTTCTTTCAAACTAAGATGGAATATCTAGGCCATATTGTATCGTCTGATGTTATTCAAGTAGACCCTAATAAAATTGAGACCATTCAAGACTAGCCTACTCCTAAAAATGCCCATGAAGTTAGATCTTTTCTAGGTCTAGCAAGTTTTTACAAGTTTGTAAAGAATTTCTCACTCATTTCTCTCCCACTGACTATCTTGCTTCGCAAGAAGACAGTTTTTTGATGGGGTGACAGCAGTCAGTGGAAGTCCTTTGACACTTTGAAGTACTTATTGACCCATGCATCTGTCCTACAACTTGCAGACTTTGATTGTCCTTTCTTTTTAGTTGTCACACATGCTAGTGGATTTGGCATAGGCGCAATCCTCATGCAAGATGACCATCCCATAGCTTATGAGAAGCGCAAGATCAAACCCAATGAAGCCAAGTATAGTACCTATGACAAGGAACTTTTGGCTGTTGTCCATGCCCTCAACATATGGAAGCATTATCTCATGGGATCTAAGGTACTAATAAAGATAGATCAACAGTCTATCAAGCACTTATTGACCCAATCTTTAATATTGGATCGCCACATCAAATGGGATTCATTTATCCAAAATTTTCACCCTTTGATCCAATATCAAACACGCCGCATTAATGTAGTTGCAGATGCTCTAAGTCATAGACCTCTTGATGATAACCAAAATTTTGTTTACAATTCTAATTCATTTGATAAGCTTAAACATGCTTATTTGAATAATGTGTCTGCTATTCAAGTGCAATCTTTCAATGTCATGATTGATTCATATATTGATGATCCTGATTTTTCACCTACATGGAATGCCATACATGCTAACTATTCTTTGCAACTAAATACTCATGCAAATGGATTTTTGTTCTTTCAAAAGAGACTTTACATCACTGCACCATTTAGAGAACTAGCCATAACTGAGATGCATGCTCCTACATATATGGGACATAGAGGAATTCAATCCACACATTAGCTACATGTAAAGAATATTTCTTTTGGCGGCTTGACACGCAAAACATGACATTGCAGAATTTATGTCTGAATGTATTGTTTGTCAAAGAATTAAATGCCATTATGGTAAATCTTTTGGTCTTTAATACCCCTACCTATTCCCAAAGGTCTATGGGAAGAGATTTTAATGGACTTTATTATTGGTCTTTCGACTACCTTCTCTCATAATGACATGATATGGACCATAGTTGATAGATTTAGCAAGCAAGCATACTTTGTACCTTGCAAGAAGACCATGTTTCCCCCTCAAGCTGCTAAGCTATTCATTAAGACTATCCTTCCTCACTATATGGCTTTCCCAAAGTTATTCTTTCTGACCGAGATGGCCACTTTTGCAATCATTTTTTGGGTCTCTTTATTCAAGAACTAAGGTTCTAAAATGGACTTTACATCTGCTTTCCATCCAAAAAGTAATGACCAAACTGAAGCTACCAATAGCACTATTATGGATCTTCTTAGATCCTACACTATTGACCGACCCTCTCTAATTGGGATCAACATTTGCCTCTACTTCAATTTGCTTAGAACAATACCCCCCATTCGGCTACTGGTCGAGCTTCCTTAGAAACTGTCTATGGCAAGAAACTTCCCATTCATGTCTCTACCATAACTAGTGATGTTCTAGCTCTGCTGACACTTTAGCTCATGACCATACTACTATTCTAGCTAAAGTTACTCAATCTATTAAGCGAGCACAATTGAAATACACCACTCAAGCCAACAAGAAATGACAACCAATGAAATTCAAAGAAAATGATCTAGTTTGGCTTCACATAGAGAAAAGACGCTTAAAGAATATTGCCAAGCATCCTAAGATCAAGTTGGCTCCTATATTTTATGGACCGTTCACAATTATCCAACAAATCAATGAAAATGCATTTCGTTTGGGCATTCCAATTTCCCACTCACTGGAAGATTCATAACTCATTCCACATTAGTTTATTGAGACCCTTTAAAGGCCCCACTCTTGTTAATCCTGTTATTGATGACCCTTCTCTCCTCGAGGATGACTCTGAAGTTCTAGTACTTCTTCAGACAACCACCCGACCGTACTCGCCACGGTGAAGTAAAAGAATCAGAGTCATCCTCACCACGGTCAATATAATACTTTCGCCATGACTCTGATTCTTATACTTGGTGAGTATAGGTGGTTATTGACCATGACCAAACAACCACCCGTACTCGCAGTGTCTGTCATCGTTACGTGGTGGAGTATAAGAATCATTCTATTGAGGAATCACAGTGGATTCCTGAAAAATTGATTACCCCGCAATACCGACACTTGATTCTGGCATACCACTCACATTCACTTTGATTCTTTTATGGACACCAATTTGCCGACTGAGGCAGTGTCATAGTTCTTCCACATGTTTTGGTGCCGATTCGCCGACTGAGGTAGCACATTCATTTTGTGCCGATTCCTCAACTGAGGTAGCATGTTAGTTTAGTGTGGATTCGTCGCTGAGGGAGCACGTTGATTTAGTGCCGATTCGTCGATTGAGGTAGCACGTCAGCATGAGGTTTGCCATTCTTTCTTTTCTTTAATTTCACACAATTGAGGACAGTTGCTTTTTTAACCCCGCGGTATGTTATGGGAATGAGAATTATGAAATTATTTGATATTTTACGTAATATTTATGGTACGCTCATTTGCCACACAGCCGTGATGATTGGTTACGCGCGAGAGCGTGGAGCAGCGGTCCCATTGTTGATGGGTGGATAAGCCAGATTTAATGTGTCTTGTTTTTTTTGGTGAGCAGATTAGATTTGCATCATCTACTGCATTGCGTGTGTCATCTACATTGTCTTCCCAATTTTACTTGCACGACCACCGAATTCCAGGTAGGATCTCTTCACACTCTTGATTTCTTTTCATCAATGAAATCAATGGTTTCAATCATCTTCATGAAAACAACGATTGCTTACACACATGGATTGAGTCTGTGTAAGCTTTTTTCCATTTATCTTTATTTTCATCTTATTTTCATTAAGCTTGTTTCCATTCATCTTGATTTAAGTCTAGAGACCAACATAGCTCCTCATAAATGCCCATGGGTATGACCCGTGAAATAGCAATCTGCTATTTCACAGGGTCAAATGCAAATCGTGGGTTGAAGCCCATATAATAAAATGGCTAGGGTTGCATTGCCCACATTTGGGCTACCCATCCGCATAACTAATCTAAAACACCTGCTCTTTCATGGGTAGAAACCTGCTCTTTCACACACAAAAACTTGCACTTTCATGAAATAATAACTACACTTTCACAGCTTAAGCCCTTCACGGGTTAAGACTTTCATAGCCTAAGCCCTTCACGTGCTAACACTTCACAAACTAACCTTTCACGTGCTAACCCTTCTCACGAGTTAACATCTCACGAATTAATTTTTCACACACCACTCCCTCACGCTTGGCCATTTCACAGCCTCCTACTTCACGGTAGTTGAAGACTGACTCCCGAAAAATACTAATTCACACACATCCCTTCTTGTTTATTACTCACCACATTAACACTCTTCCCATCATACACCCATGCAAACCGTTTAAAAAAAGGAAAAGAAAAAAAGAGAAAAAGAAAAAGAAAAAGGAGGACCACAAGCTCCTACCAGTCACAATGACTGATGTGTTTTCACATGTTATAGATGGTCTCCTCCGCAACATCCAAACCAGAGGTAGAGGGAAACACGGTTGTCACCCAGGCCAATACCACAAGATTGCCAGTAGAAAAAGGGAAGAGAGCACCACATGGCACCAAGTTAACCTATCTTGGGCCATATGCACAGACAGTTCAAGGTTTAGTCATTCAGAAGGACATTCAGACAGATCATGGAAAAATCATATTTGAGTACCACAGCCTTGAATTCTTGAAGATATTAGAGGATGCAGATGTCAAAACTAAGCTGGAGAAGGTTGGTATGGGAAAGATGGCAGAGATCCTCCCCCACACCATCAACACAACATTATGTGCGAATTTCCTAAATACATATGACAAACCCACCAGGAGAGGCACAATCACCAAGGCTGATGGGTCAATTGAACAGGTCCTCATTACCAAGGAAATGATTTGTGAATCACTGCAGCTACCACCACCAATACCAACACATATCCATACCATCGATCAGATGCCTATGAAGGATATGCTAAAGAGGATCTCTTACAATTCAAATGGAGCAGAATACAAGAACATCAGAGATGAAGTGGGGATGAAAAAGCTTGCAGGGTGATGTTAATGGTCATGCAAGTCAAGCCAGTTGACAGGTATAACAGGGCCCCACTTAACAAAATAGCCAAATTCCATGAAGAAAAGCAAGAAGACTGGGCTTGTTACATCCATCAAGGGATGGAGAATTACTTAAAGTGACACCAATCAAAGGTGTGTAATCCCTATCTTGTTACCAAAGTGCTCAGCCATGCAGCTCATCTACCTATTCCCAAAGGCACTCAATGTTGTTTATTAACCACCATCACCATAGCCTAAAGCTTTGCAAATAGACAAGAAGAATATAAATATAGAAAACTATGCACAAGACAAAGAGAGTGGATTCAATCTCCCCCCATGCATGGGTGTGAGCACGCTTCCTCATGCATGTATTTATTTACTAGCAAAAAGAAAGTGCTCAAAAATAGCTTGATACATTCCACTTTGGGTAAAAAAATTAAGCTTGGTCCCCAAGCTTGGTTATTTACATTCAAATTGTAGAAATATAATTAAATGAAACTATGTGCGGGCGACCATCGGCGCACATCAAAATTCGACGACCGTGCACCGGCCAAAATCCATCGCACCCATGCTACTCCGTGCAACGGTCCCAAATCCACTCTAACTCTGACTAAGACCTATGCATCTGTTCCATCCAGTCCCCATTCCATTCTTGACCTGTCTCTGAACATCGTCTTGGTCTTCATTCCTGAAAAATGAGTCTGGCACTCACGCCACCCCTTGGAGGATCATCCTCCCTTGGAACCGTTGCCCAAAAACCTTTCTTGGCTCACAGGACTGCCATCCCCTTTGGGCTTGTGGAACACCACCAACCAACCTCCTGGGAGCTCTTCCCTATCTTGTGTTCCTTGCCTTGAGCCTCATACCTTTGCACTTTCCTGTACCTTGGACTTGTACCCCTTCATATGGGATGGAATCAAGGTCTAGCCTTGCTGAGACTGATGCTCTGATACCAATGTTACATGCGCGGAAGCTCTGAGAGTTTTCTTTCAGCCCTACACCACTTAGAACATGCTGATGCAAAAACGCAAATAGAAGGGAGAGTAGAGAGAGAGAGAGAGATGGCTGGAAACTCAGTATTTCATATGGTACAAAAAGGTACATAAATCCTTTCAAACATGGGCTACCTTGAAAGGTAGTAAAATACCTAAACAAACTCCTAGTTCTATGACCTAGCCAACAAGGGACTGAATGACTAAAACAATGAGCAAACTTGCCCTTTTATAGGCTGGAGAATATCCCATGGACTGGCCGACTGCTAGTCGGCCAGCTCTTGGACAAATAATTCACATAATGATGCAGCCGACATGAATAATCCCTATGTCCCTCCACAAGATACTCCACAGAAAATGCTCCAAAATCTGGTTCTATTCTGATCTTCTCTTCTTTATCTTGTTGCCTCCTTACAGTTAGCCTCTGTGAGAAGCATGTACATGTGTGTGCACATGACACCTGTATCAATGAGTGTGATGCTTGTTGTGTGACCCTCCCTTGTAGAGACTTGTACACTGAGTTGTGCAGGCTCAATATCCAAGTCATCCTTGTCAAGCAAGGTGAGTGAAGCCATGTTGACGTGTAGCGTTCTCCCTTGGAGTCTTTGTTTTGCCTTGGCTTCCTCTTGAGCTTGTTTGATCTTGTCCTTGACTAGCTCTTTTTTATGTTGTCCTAGCTTCTCTCGCCTTGGCGTCCTCTTGAGCTTGTTTGATCTTGTCCTTGACTAGCTCTTTTTTATGTTTTAGGAGATGCTCTTGTGTGAAGGGTCCATAATATTTCTTGAGTTTACTCCCATTTATGTACCCTTTCATTTCTACCCCTTCTATAGTTTCAATGCTACAGACTGACCCTTGAGGGGTGATTTCGGGCACTCTAAAAGGCCCTAACCCTCTGTATTTTAGTTTCTTTTTCTTGGTTCTTCTCACACCATACCTGAGGATGAGGTCCCCCGTTTCCAATTCTTTCTATTTCAAATTATGGTCCAACTAGTGTTTCCTCCATATTTTTTCAACCATAAGCCCATGTGAGGCAATCAGCCGAGTTTCATCTAGTTTTTCCAAGTCAACTAATCTTTTAGCTAATGCATTTTTAGTGAGTCTTTCTTGTACGGTAATTCGTAAGCCTGGAAAACTAAAAAATCCATAGGCATTACCACATGATCAGAATGGTGTGTTGAACCACCTCAGGTGATACAACCTTTATCTCTCATGTATTTCCAAGAAAAATAGTCTTTGAATTCTTTTAAGAGAGCAATGATCTCTTCCTCTTCAACCCGCAATTAAATATTTGGCAATGAAGATAGGTTTGGAGTCCTCCCCTGTCTCTACAATATCAACCTCCTTAACTTCAGCTAGACTGTCGTAAGAAGTGGATTGGACATCTTCCTTCAATTGGACCACCTTCTGTTCTTCAATGATGTATCTTTTGAAATGGTCCGGCACTGAGAGTAGGTCTGGCTTCTTATCCTCCTCATCTTTCTTCCAATCTAGTGCCTTTTTTACCTCATTTTTGGCATCAGCCAGAGCCTTATTTCATTTTCTCTGTTTGGTCTGGGTGAGTTTAGGCGTTTTCGGCTCATGTGGCATAGCCCTTTCCCCTCGTTTTCCTTCTAGGGTTATCTTACTCAACTCCTCACCCCAGTTCTTGGAAAACTCCTTGTGCACCTTAGTGACCTCAAG
This sequence comes from Cibotium barometz, assembly GCF_041138505.1. Classification (NCBI taxonomy): domain Eukaryota; kingdom Viridiplantae; phylum Streptophyta; class Polypodiopsida; order Cyatheales; family Cibotiaceae; genus Cibotium; species Cibotium barometz. The sequence goes on from NC_141092.1 coordinate 42,051,723, forward strand.
ATATCATAGCCACTGGGCATCCGTGGGTTTACTTTGTAATGGGGCATTTCGTCGAGTAATATACCTCTTTTGTTTTCTCTATCTCTTGAGGCGTTGGGTGCTATTGCGGCCTTGAGAGCTAGACCCTTATGTGCTGGAGGCTTTGTCCTCTCTGTTTCCTCTTCTCTTGGTTGCAAATCTACTATGCGCACTCAGGTGGTATGAATAATTCCCGATTTGCGACGTATTGGGTTTCTCTAGGGGGCAACACATCTATAGTGGCAAGCACGTGCATCTAGTTTTCACTAAAATCCGGAGGTGGAAGCGACACATACATTGCGGCCTCTTCCTCTTCTCGTGAATTCTCCTAGACTTGTAAGGATGTGGTCTGCTTTGTGGTGAGTGAATCATTTCCAAAAAATTACCCTTCCATGGGATGTGCCTTCCACGTATGTAGATCAATTTTTAGAATTTGCAAATCCTTTCATACACTTGATCTAACGCCCAATCATACACGAATTTGGCTTCCTTCATGAAAGGTATGCCCAAGATAATGTCATATGAATCCGGCTGGTTCAGAAAGTCCATTACAATAATTGTATGATGGTAGCGGAACGAAAAGACCTTAAGCCTGATGTTTTTCAATAGCCCCATCGGTCTTGAGGAAGTCCCGTCTGCCATCTTGACGATTAGATCTCCTCTTTCCAATTCTGATTTTCCCCAGTTCTCCCAACACTTTTTGTGGTAATAATTCTCACACCCGTGCCCCCATCCAAGATAGCTAGTGCCTGGTACCCGTTGTGGAATACCGGCCCAATTGATTGACAAGTATTTTGACGAATCTGGGTGCTCCCTCTTCCTCATGCAGTAGGTTTTTCTTTGCTAGAGGTGACTTACTCTCCTCTGTGTATTGGACATTGGGTTTAATCTTCTTTCTACCCAGTCTTTGACATCTTCCCACAATGCTGGCGTGTTGCGTAGCAATGATCCTAGCGGCATTTTGATAGTTGTGGAGAGTATGGCTACGAGACTACCTATGTCTCTAGGTTCTCTAACAAGTGAGGGCTCCTTACATGTGTTTGTTGCATATTTAATCCTAGGGAATGAATGGTTTGACATATCTTGATTCGCTTCCTCAAACATTCTTGCTATGAGGTCACTGTGAGTCCCCTCCTCGAACTCTTCTGGGATCGGAGTAGGCACGTCCAATGTTCTTTTCCTTAACATCTCATTTCTTGGATGCATTGTATCCCTAGCCTAGTTGGCCCTTAACTTGGCTTTGTGATTGCGTTGAAACTCCTCAACCAAGGCTTTAGCTTCTTCTAGCTTCCTTATTTCTTCTTCAGCATTTGGATATTCTCCAATCCCCTTAGGAGTAGCTGGTCTCTCCCTTCCAATTTCTTGGGTCTGCCTATCTTGTTTTGGCACTTGGTCACCTTCTTCCCTTGATTGGGTGGATCCAGTGTCAATTGTATCTTCTTTGGATCCATCTTGGATTGTGACCATGGTATCTCCCTTGACCACTTTTTTTGCTCTTCTCCTTCTCCCAATCTCTCAAAGGTTGTAACACCTCCATGGTTTTTCCTTTTAACCCCTTGTTTCACTTGCGACAAGTCAGGACATTCAACGACGTGTATAGTCCTAATAGTGGGGTGGTTAGAAGTAGAAGCGAAACTACAGAGACGTGATATGGGAAGTCTTTGATCAGATGATCGACACCACACTTCACACATGAGAGTGTAGGCATGACGTTGTTTTGTGTTGTGACTGGCTAAGCTTGGCCAACATTAGCCACATTCTTAAGAGGACACTCCGCTACTCGATGAGGTCCATTACAATGAAAACATTGTATGGGTCCCCTCCTTCTCATAGTTGAGTTTATGTCTTTTCCTTTCCATTGTATAGTGGTTTGAAATATTGGTACTAGCGTGTTGTTTTGTAAGACGTAATACTCTAATGTGATCTCCGTGGGCTCCTCGTAGTAGTCATTATTGACTTCTACCTTGCAAATGATTTCTACTTCATCCAAGGGCTCCTTAATCAACACTTGGTTGATTTTAGCATGTGGTGGCTGTGGGGGTAGAACAGGTGGTGGTTTCTTGCACTTAGAACATCCCTCTTAATAGGTATTTGGATGCCCTGCAGCCACATTGGTTTGCACTGGTGGTGCTGGCAAGGCTAGCAACACTCTAGGTGCTAGCAGTTGTGCTAAGGGCTGAACTCTCGGACACCTACACATGGCAGTGTCATGGTTTCCCAATCTTTGAGACAATGAGCGTAATAAAGTAATTGACTACCCTTAAGTGAGGGCATTCAGTGCTCTGTGATTTTGCCTACAAATAGAGCACCAAATCAATTCTCTCCAGGGGTAGAGATGAGTGTTTCTTGATGTTTCTCTCACATCCTTGACCTTTAATTTCTCTAAGATGGCATTGCTGATTTCTTCCACTGTCATATTGCCAAATTGCTTGTTCTTGGTTCCTATGTCCTGATGACTGGAGACTCATGATGTTGCCACTACTGAAGCTGCCTTGGCATCTTCCGGTTGTGGAAACTCATGCATATTGTCCTTTAATGGCCAGCTTACAGCAGCAAGTATCCAGAGTAGTTGGTCAGGCTAACACTAGATAATCATGGATCTTATGATCTTGGACTCCTCTTCGAAAGCGAGGCAATAATTGATCAGTTAGCCTTTCCCTGAAATTGCATCTTGAAACATAATCACGCATAGGCTCATTTTCCTTTTGCTTGATATTGTGGAGCTGAGCCACATGACTCCATCTGTCCCCACTTCGAGCAAAACTCGGTAGTATGAACACATTTTTAAGTTGAGTGAAGTTGACTTTATCCTCAAGTTTTAGTGTTGTTCGATACCATTGGTGAGCCTTTCCTTCTAGGGTCAGGAAAAAAGCATGTATAATGATTACGTCACTCACTGGCCCACAGGTTTCACAAGTAGACTCAAGGATCTCTATATGTTGGATCGGTTTCCCATCTCTTGAGAATTTTTGCACAAGTTTTGAAATAATACGTGGCTTCATCTGGGATGGTCTAGATTCCAGGGCAGTGCTTGCCTCCCCAAGACCTCAAGTGCATGAGATTCCTTGTTTCTATGGTGGTCAGACTCCTCCAAGATGAAACACTCAATTGAGTGCTTGTCAAGTGGCCTAAACCAACACTCCTTTGGTGGGAATAACCTGGGTGATTTGATGCACTGTCATCAAGGGTAAGATCGTCTCCATAGACCTCAAGTGCATGAGAATATGTTTCGACATGTGAAATCACTACTCTAACCTTTTCATCTTTTTTTCTATCGAACTGTCTTTCATGGTTGTGAAATAGCAGATATTTGTGGAACCACAGAGAATGGTTCACGCCATGAAGTAGCAGGTATCAATTCATGCCATGAAATAGAATATTGTTCATGTTGTGAACTGATTTTCACGTTGCGGCGCAATTGATGTTTCACGTGTTAAATTTTCAACTCAGAATTACTTCAATTTGAGTCGGATAGACTCCAATGCTGTAATTAGGGTGCATCTCTTATCCACTGGTCTGACAACCCTTAATGCGTGAGCTAACAGTCTATGAAAGCTAGCTTGTGAACTGCTAGAACATGAAGCTCTAATGTGTGAAGAGTTAAATCGTGAATTATTCACCCGTGAAGTAGAGGGTTATAGTTCATGCCGTGAAACAATTTCGCTATGTTAAATGTGTCAGGATAAGATGACCTAATTTTAGTAAGGTAATCCTGAGATTCTCATTGCTGATTTGCAGAAAATGTTTCACTCCATGAAGTAGCAAGTAATGTTTCACATCCTAAAACGTTTTTTGCACTTTCACGTGTTAATATCTGCATCGACAGAATGATGTTAGAGGGTGATTTCCCTATCCAAATGATCTAAACTGGTTGTGTCAAGGATTAGGAATGCAATGCAAGTCATGAACACAACTAATGGCTCTTTATTTTTGTAGTTTTCGTGATTTTTTGAAAAACAGAACAAAACGTGACACCTCCTACTAGCTCACGCTATAAGAATTGGTGATGAAAAACAACCGAAGTGAATCTAAAACTGATTGTAGCTTTCCTCTAGGTTCTTCCAATTACTTACCCACATTTCTAACACACGATTTTATGTAATTTCCTCCCTACCACACTCAAACCTTATCTACACAGTTTCTTCACATTGCACCTCCAAATGCAAAGGCAATGGTGAATCTTGCATAGTGGGAGTTGAAGCTCTCAGAGGATGGAAGAAACAAAGGTGATGTAACATACCCATCTTCAAATACTAATATATGCCCATGAATTTATGGTCTTTTATGGTGTAAAAATCAATAATTTTAATAAACGAGCTGTTTCCACTTAAAATCTTAGAATTCTGAGTCCAAATTTAGAATCTGCATGCGATTTTACCCTCATATAAGATTTTATAACATCCATCGCGCAGACACCGGATCGAGCTTATACGTAAAATTTTAGTTATTTTTAGTTAAAATACGGTAAACTTAAACCTTAATAAATGCACGGTCGGGTGTCCGATTGATGGACAATCTGCACCCCCACCACGACCAGGGAGACACCCCAGACATTTTTTGTCGAGAATTTTTTTCGCACCACCGAGCGCTTTGACACGCATATTGAGGTCGACTCCTCAAATTAGGGATCCCTTCCCAAAACGATGTCGTACACGCCTAGGCGTTTGTACAATGCCCGCAAGGACCAAAGGCCGACCGCCCTAGTGTACGATCCCACAGGCCGCTACGTGGACGCCCATGTTGCCTCTGACCCGGAAGGTACATGCATACCATAGCTTTTCCCTACACACAGGTACGATTCCCTTCCCCAGACCCATGCAAGCCACAAGTCGGTGTACTTTCACCGTACACCATCCTTTGCACCCACGCTTTACTCATCCTTTCCCTACACCCGTACCTATATAAACCCCCCAGTACCTCGTGGTCAAGACACCCAACACCCTACTCTGTCCGTACCCGACACTCTACGCAGTGACTGTACTCGATAGTCCATACCCAACACTTTGTGCGGGACCATACCCGATAGCCCTTTGTACCTCTCTTCCAGCAAGCCATTTTTGCCCATCTCCAAGTAAGCCCTTTGTAGTTTTTTTTAACCTCCTCTCACGCTTGTGGATAGAGTGTCTTGAGTTGCTCCCCCCCACTTCCCGTGTGAATAGACCTAAGGGAGGACTCTCCCTTGTCTCCCTCTAGGTGTAGCCTTCTCCCCTACAAATCTAGTTTAAGGACACCTTTTCTCCCCCCATTAGCCTGTGACTTTAGTAAGGGCTTTTTGGCTCTTAGAGTGGTTCCCACTTAGGAGTTTTTTGCTCATAACTTGAGCAAACGAGCTTCGATTTGTGATCCAACTGAAGCGTTGGATTCACGACGACGCGGGCTACAAGAAGAAGGACAGAATGGCTTCTTCATGAAAGTGCCAAAATACTATCTCGAGACGCGCACAACAATGAGCCTGGAGCCCCACAAGGAATTAATGACCAGGTTAGCTTAGTCATCATTTAAAAAGAGGTTTTTGATTAATCTTTAATGTTAACTTTAGGAAATTAAGAAAGAAGATACCACTTTCCTTTATACCAAAATATCTGTGTGAAATTATTGTTTTCTCAAGAAAATGATGATATCTATCATATTCTATGGTTTAGTTTAAAAATTGTTATCTTGATTGAGTTTAAGAAGTACATGTACATCTTCTCCCTGCCTCGACACGCTAACTCCATTTCCATGCTTGTGCACGCAAGCAACGACGTTAAACGAGGCCCAGAGAGTTGACCCAACATATCCCTCTCATACCATTGGGAGAATGAGATTTCACCAATGGAGACGAGAATTGTGATGCTACCTAGTTTTGCGAACCCTGGCTAGTGCGATGAATAAGCCCTCCCTAGTGCGTAGACATCCCTCTGAGGGACAAGAGAATCAAGCGATCAAGCTTGAGAAGACGATAGGTCGGCGTGAGTCCTCACCAACTACCGATGAGGAGGTGTATGGTCCCATAGGGATTGCCCAGTCTATAGAGGCTAGAAGGCTGAATTCTAGATCATCGATAGAATAAAGTAAAGAGCCTGGATTTGGCTATGAATAATTTTGAACATTGTATCTATTTTTTTTAAATGAAATCCTTTGTTTGTAAGGATTGTTGTACCATTGATAAAGACTATTTAAACAAACAATGTGTAAGACCTTTAATTAGGAAACTTGTTTATTTATGTCAAATAATGTGATAGGATCAATCAAAAAAAAAATTGACGCGTGAGTTGGGTGGAAAGTGAGAGGATGGAATGCCCTGATGGCAACATTCTATGGACGGATTGCATACAAGCAAAAACTTTATACCGCATCAATGTGTGGGTTATAGACTATTATGAAAAGTCTTTTTTCCATGTCACGTGTCAATCTCTCTAGAGCCATCTCCTCTAAAACCATCTCATATGCTCCTCTAGCCACATGGTGATAGTGTATAAGAGTGATAATCAGTGTCCTAGCACCAACACGGAAGCCAAGGGCATCACATTCTTACACTCATCATCACCTCAACTCCATCACCCCATGCTCACGTCCGCCTTGGTGCCACTTATATTCTCGCCCAGCAAAGTACATGAAAATACTAAACACCAATATATGCGACCCACCTTAGTGTCTTCTCATCATGCAACTGTGACAAACAGAACCTTGCACATGGCATGAAAAAACCTAAGACGCCTAGACAACATGACCCTATCGTGTACACCAACCAAAGTGATGAGCATGTCTTACATGCCAGAATAGGTGTGTGATCTTTGCATATGATAAGGCTAATAGGGTATGGAACATGACAAAAATAAGGGCCTAGTAGAAGGAAGTAATCTTACAAAGCTGGTGGTCTAAGATTCCATATTAAGGAAAGGTGTTCCTATGGTGCACGCTAGTTGGAGGCCTACCATTGGGGGACCAATTGCGAAAGCGACAGATTGCTTCTTTTCATACTATATGCTTGGAAACATGCCCGCATCTTTTCATTTCATGTCCAGTGGCAAAGAAGGTGTGGGATTTACTTTCCCGCGTATAGATTCCGTTGTGAGCAGATAGGCCTATAAAGATTAAAGATTCGATTTTTGGCAAGATTGTGAATGGGTTGGATAACCTAGAACATTCAGTTTTCTTTCATTTCTTCAGGTGGACAGGTTTGTGGCATATTTGGTTAACTAGGTAATGCCTTCATATTTGATGTAAAAGTTGGTATTATATCTCACATAGGTCATATAAAAGGGTTACTATTTTGGCAAGTCTCTTCCTTGTGGTCAGCTCATTTGGTGAAGAATGACACGACAGCTATATATTGGATGAGGGTACTCCACGCTACACCTATGGTTCGGAGTTAGTGATGAGAAAAAGCTAGTACATCACCTGACGGCCATGTGGCCATTTGTAAAGTAATGTTTAGTAATATATCTTCTATTACAAAAAAAGAAGAAGAAATTACTCCACGTGAAAAATATGGATATAGTTATAAATCATTATATATATATATATATATATATATATATATATATATATATATATATATATATATATATAGAGAGAGAGAGAGAGAGAGAGAGAGAGAGAGAGAATGTAAGACGTACGTACATGAAACATAGAGTGAGATGATTTGTGTAGAAACATTCATTCTACGACACAACCAATGCCGCACACGCGTCCATGACTTCTATATCTATATTTTATATTATCTACTACTAAGCACCAACAAGGAGAGGAGAGGAACTTGGCAAGATAGGGGGAGAGTGCAACCACGTGTAAGCCAAGGAGTGAACGTTTTGTTTTTGGTGCCATAGCAATGCATGGGCTGATAACTCGTGTGATATCATCTAGGACCCCAACTTAGCCATACGTGCCTCACCTTCCTTATACCATGCCAATGGATGAGGATGGCTTCTATGGGCATGAGATTCTCAAGCTCCACAACAATGGTGTCACCCTCATGGGATCTTATGGTGGTAGGGCTTGGGTGTATCGGCCATTCATACTAATGATCAACTTCTCTACAGAGTCAGTGTGGAGACCTAAACCTATAGTCCACTTGCCACTTGTAATGCTTCCCCTACCCAAAACCCCTTCGCTTGCACTTAGCAAACCACAAAGAGCAGAAAGAGTAGCCTTCTGCATTTTGCCTTAGTACGAGAGGGGGAAATCACATAATCCAACAAGAATTTTGTCCCAATGAAAGTGCCTTCATGAAGCTTTGCAGTGCAAATGTCACATGTTCTACAAAACAAAAATGATTAAATGCCCAATAATAATTAAGATTTTGCTGCAATAATATTCAGATCTTACATCAAGGGAAGCGAGCAGGCAGAATTAGGGTCTGTCAGAGCTCCCTCGCGCGTCGCACCAACATCAACATAGCGGACTCCAACATGGAATCTCGGAAAATGGGAATAGCCTCTGTCGCAGTCACTTTTGCTGTTGGACAAGGTATCATCTCAAAGCTCTGAAAATACTGATGGCAAAGGACTCACTTTTACAAGATGTGAAATCGGAGAAAAAAGTGGAAGTGGAGACAACAAAAACTATTCTGAAGACACTCGAGGAAACCGCAAACACGGAAGAATTCTCTCTGTCTCTGTTCCCAAAAAACGTGGTGAGAGATTTGAAAATAGATTACCAAGGTCAAGCCCTCATAGGGCAGGTCTTTGGCCCTAGGCCACTCTTATAGAAACCCTAAAGGCTTGGATACCCAAGGAATGGAATTCCAAGGGGTTTAAGTGGTAACTACCCAATAAGCACCCAAAACGTTTTTTTGAATTATTTTAAACTTGTAAATTATAAGGTTCAAAAATTTAAATAGTATGTTTTAATTATAGTATATTTTTAGAAAAGAAAAGATGTAAAATTTAAAAACATACTATAATTACCTAACATACTAAATTAAAAACGTACTATAATTACCTAGTTCTTGGTGCTTATAAATTCAAGGGAAGAGGGGCAATCTTCGATGCTAGGCAGGTGGGAAAGAAGATGGAGGAGGCTCTCAGTCTCTTAGCCGTAGCGTAGGAGGGTGAGAGGCAAGGTTCAAAGGTGTATTAATTAATGCCCGTGTAAAGCAGGCATTAATTAAGTCACCACCAATACACGGCCATTAATTAATACACCATAAAAAAAGCCTAAATATTCACCCAACAATTTCTTTATTTTCCTCTTCAAGAATGAATCTATGGCTCTAGAGGCACTAGGGGCAAGACAATGGATCATAATAAATGCACCTATGGTGCTCATCAAGTGTTTTCCCACTTTTTCTCCCAAGGATTCTAAGCCTAGCATGCTCCCTGTTCTGCAAGTAGAAAACCTTTAAAAAGGGCCGCATTTTAATCACTTGTACTGAATTTGAATTAAGCTTTGGACAAATAGAAATGTGACATTCAACCATAAATGTGACATTGGGTGTCATATCCACTTTTAAGACCATATTAGGGAGTTTGGAAAAATCCCAATTTCTATTTTGCAAGATCCAAATTTGGGGACATGGTGAACCCTTTTAAGATTTTTTTAAAACACCCTCATGTAACATATCATTGGAAAGCTCTTGAAGCGTAAGTTCTAAATCCACATTCTCCGACAACTTTGGAATTGGTATGCTCAAAATATACCAAAAAGTAGATTGAAAAGAAAATTCCGAAAGTAGTGGGATTTTCTCAAATTCCCTAATATGGTCTTTTTTTACTAACTTCACTAGTTTTGGCTATTTTAGTGGGTTATCACCACTTTAATGTGATACAACGCGGCTATTTCAACGTCACTTTAGTGGGTTCCAACTTCAAGGGCCTGTCCTCACATGCCAAATGTCAGTACTTCAAAAGGTAAAAAATTTAAATTATTCCCTAATCTACCATGATTGTACGTCTTTCTAGTCATCTTTTTGCATCATCCTCTCCTCTATTCATCATCTAACAATGTCAAGATAACAGTCTAACCCGAGGTGCACTCCTAATGCCATTTCATCATGCATTCTTCATAATTTTAAAGATGATCTGGGTGTGTGGAATGATATAAACTTCAAATTAAACGATTGGGTGACTATGCAACCATCACGCAAAGGTCCTCATAGGATAAAAAGGAAAAGAAGAGACTTAGTACAATACCATTGGAAGGGACGTATCTTAGAATTCAAGAAGGCAAAAGCTGGATGGAAGGCAAAGGTGCAACATGTGTATACAACAAGAGAGATGCACATGCATCCTTCTACTCCAGCATCTGCCTTGCAAGCTCATTGTAAGATATTTTTTATAATTTTACTTATGTTCTTTATGATTCTATGGCTTATTCACATGTGTTGTATATGTGATAGATGTTTATCCATCAACAAAGCATTAACTGGCAACCTGTGGAGTCATACCGAGACTTTCAAAGCCATGCATGTTGATCTTGGGAAAGTATTATTTTTCGATCAACCATCTGCTTTTTTCATTAATAAATAGATATTTTTATACACAACTATATGGAAGACTAGAGAGTTTGGCTATACCAAGCCTAAATTCATTCGATTGAGACTTTCCAAATAAAGATACTCTATTAGCATTTAAATCCAAGATTATCTTGGATATTCAGAAGACTACGAAAAAAAGAAGGATTTCTATTAGGATAGGGCTATCATGGTTTATACCTCTTCATGCATTTGTGGAATATTTTCGAGAAGTAAACATGAAGAGGACAAAAGCAATGTAGCTATCTACACATATATCTGAGTCTGACTTGGATAGGGTTGATCTTATAAAATGTAACTCTTGCATTGAATCTGTGGTGATGGCATACAACATCTCTCGGCAAACCTTGTACATTAGCTTAGAGTACAAACGATGGAAAAAGACTAGAGGGACTTGGATGCCATTGGATTCAGAGGAAAATTTTGTGCAGTATGACGTAACAATCAACTTGAGTGATGATGACAATAGAGTCTTCCCTATAAATACAAAATGGACATTGAGGGATGTGAGTACGTCCTTGTAATTTCTATTAGATGCCATACCATCAGACTACAAATTTAAGGTAGATAGTATTATGGTGGAAAGAAGGTCCGAAAATACTTTTAGTTGCATGAAATGTTTGCCCCCTGTAATCCTGAAGTCTTCTTAATACAATATAATTTTGCACCCATCTATCTTGTCTTGTCGATTCATTTTGTAAAACAGTTATTCAATATTATTAAGACAAGATAACCAATGTAAAATGAGAAACAATATATTTATTACAATGGTAATACCTACACAAATTGGTTGGTTACAATGCATGAGAACAGAAAACTATCTACTTTGGAGGGTCAATGTCCATAGAAGCCTTGGCCTCTTTGTCTTCCTTGGTCGGCTTGGACTTCGATTTCTTTTGACTTGGCCTCTTTTTCCTTAGATTGTTTTTGTTTTCGAGAAGCCTTTCTCTTCTTCAAGTCTATCATTTTGTTCTTTCCGAATTTCAATGGAGACATCATAGGTCCTTTCTTTTTTTTGATGGCTTCTTTGCCATCATAAGTGGTATTGATGGTGGTAGTGGTGGTGAATCTGGATCTACGGGAAGATTCACACGACTTTCAAGCATTAATCTTTGCTCTCACCCACTAAATATATGTGCCTGTATAACATGAAGTTGTGAACTGCAAAAAATCATGACCAAAATCTTAGTATATATTAGGATATAAAAGTTTAAGGAAAATATTTAAATTTTTTACAACTCTTTTTTGATGTGTATCGAAAATTCTCATAGCTACTCTTTTTGATGTGTCTATCGAAAATACTCATAGCTACTTTTTTTTAATATGTCTAGTGAAAATTTTGATTGCATACATCTCCATGTGTTTGCGCGACCACTCTCCATCCACATGAGCTTCCATCACTTTGTAATGGAACCTATTGCAATAATAGTCCTTGTTTGGACTTTTAACTAAAGCTTTATTACAAACTTACAAGTTATCATTTATGTTATTATAACTTACAAGAAAAATGAAAAACTAATGTGGAGTTTTATTTTCGAGGAGTCTTTGAGGAGTGGAGGATGGAGTGTTCCTAATATGCTTATTATGCATTTAGATGCCCTGGAAAATAACAAACCACATAAACTATTCAATCTAATACACATTAAATCTTAAACACAATCTCTATTAAAATTAAAAACTTACAATTTGGTTTCTCAATGCATACCAAGCATGGAATTCAAGAAATATGTCTTTCTTTTAATTCCTACAAAATAGAGAAAAGAAAAACAATTGATAGAGATGTATAAACAGACATAAAACAAAGTAAAACATGTTTAAAATAAAATATTTACTTTTCATTTGATAAGGTACAATTACATATTGCACCTTTTCAATGTCGCATCTCCTCCAACCATTCTTCCAACCTTGCAAAATTGGTGCTTGATTCTCTTACATAAACAAAGACTATGGGATCTAGTTAAAAAATAGCAAAATAGGCCTCTAGGGGTAGGGTGGACAAAAGAAGCCCACAAAAAACGAATAAGAGGATAAATTAGGTAGTTATCTTGAAAAAAAAAATCAATAGATAAATTTTCAAAAAAGATCTTACATACTTGAGAGATATCAAGATCACAACATCATTTATTTCTCGATTTCTCTCTGACAACATATACATGTCAAAAGGTGCTATATCAATATACTCTGCACCATCAGCAAAATCTTTCACATGAATCACAAACCTCTTTTCTTCCTCAATAGCCATATGTTCTTTGCCCTTCTCACTCTTTATTTGATCTGCAGTCCTAGTATCCCTATCATGAGTAACATCCTCAATCTTAATACCTGTATCCTTAGGTTTTCTAGCTGGTGGGACATTCAAAATATTGAATGCCCTAGGGTAACTCAATGGTATAGGATGCAATAACTTCTCAAATCTATATCTTATTAGCTTGCTGCAGGTATACATGTCTTTGTCCAAAATATTGAATGCCCTAGGGTAACTCAATGGTATAAGATGCAATAACTTCTCAAATCTGTATCTTATTAGCTTGCAGGTGTGCATGTCGTTATCCATAATAAGAGTGACCCTATATGCATGGGTAGAACAAATGTAACTATCAATAAAAAAGTCTATAAATGAAATCTTCTGCAACCTCTTGAAGGAAGCATATCGCATTGCCAGCCCATCTCATCCCAAGCTTCCATTCATCACAAATCTGTCTCACAACTCTCATGAAGTTAAGTTTGGTTATGAGTAACTCAACATGTTTATGGGCTTTCCTTATCTCTTCAGGGCATTCACATGTTGATTGATTCTCTTTTTCAACTTTTGCTTTGCCAATGCGCTTTCACTTGTTGCTTTCTCTGTCAACCTTGGACTTGGTCCAACCCTGCTATTTTCTTTGTTCTAGCCATCTAAGCTAAGCCTGTCAATTAAACACATAATCAAATATGACCTCATATAAGAGCTTGCTTCATTTTGGATTCAGATATGGTAAAACATGATATGTACATACTACATGCAATTTATAGAGACGGGATGGTTGAAGAAAAAAGATGGGATACCCCTTGGTAGAAGATTAGTGGCACCCCTTGGTAGGGTATTAGGTCAGAGACCTAACCTTAAATTCAACCTTCGATGGCATCCTCGAATATTAGTGGAACTAGATGTGAGTAAAGACCTCCCAAAGAGGCCATGGAAATCAGCACTAGGACTGGGCAGACCATTAGCCAACCAATTCTTTATAAGAATATTCCTAACGCATGTTTCCACTATGAAACTCAAGGGCACCTAATTTGCAACTATCCCATTAAAAACCCAACCCCCCAGCCCAAGAAAAGAGATCTAAAGGTTATGTGCCTCACAAAAACAATGATGAGGGGTTCAAAATGGCTACTCTAGAAAGGAGGAAGTGGCTCCCAAGAGTCGAGCTAAAACCCTTGTTAAATCCTTAAACAAGTTTACAACACTTCTGGTGAACACTTCAAACCCTATTCAAGACATTGTGGATGACTCCGCCAGTCCTCACCAGGGAACTCGCGAACTACTGACACAGACACTAGGGTTGGGGGAAAGAGTGTGGATCCTCTTAGGGAAGTATACTCGGCAAGGATGAGTCAACCTCACTGGCTAGACATGCAAGACCTATGCTCTACATTGTCTACGGTGCTCTCCGACCACCTCCTAGCACCGCAATATCCCTACAGGCCTCTCACTGCCATTGGTAGTCGGAGGACCAGAGGTGTCGGAGGGCATTGGTGATGATGGCGGCCGGAGGTGTCGAAGGACACCGACGGTGACGGCGGTCGGAGGTGATAGTAGGAGGCTCTTGGTGGAGTGTGGAGGACCTAGCTTCCTATCCACATACACCTTGGTAAGATCCTCTAATGATGAGTCAAAGGAGTCTAGCAGTGAAGAGACAGTAAAAAACACTCAAGCTAAAGGGACGTTGGCAAATGAAGTGGACAAAATGGATGGAGTGGAGAATTCCCAAAAGAAAAACTCCCCTCTCCCAAATGTCCCTATTGCAAGAGCTGCTAGCTCTCAAGCTGAGGAGGACTCTCTGCCTAAAGGTTTTTAGAGACTTGACACTATTCTTGTTTTAAAAAAGCCACTTTTGTGGCTTTTTGAAGGTTTTTTTTTTTAAATCAAATCTTGTAAGTTATTGAATTTCAAACAAAATCCTCTTAGGAAATTCTTCTTGACACATATACGGAGTTGAAAAAATAGAGCCACAAAGAATGAATCAAAAATACTATTTTTCAATAGAATGAATCAAAAATACTATTTTTCAATAGTCATAAACTAGGTGGAAGCTACCAAATAACACTAAATGTTTGTATATCTTATTAAAACCCAATCAAATAATTTTTACACGACCCAAAAATCCCATGAAAAATGTATCAACATGTACACAATGTATGTATTCACTTAAAATGATGATAGAATCAAAGCTGACAACATTTTTTGGCCCTTTAATTAGAGCGTGATATGGTTACCTATTCCTACTTTTGATAACCTAAATGAAACCCTAAGCCACTTTTGTGGCTCAATTACAAGACTAGTGTTAAGAAAAAGGCAAGGAACAAGAAGTCCCCTTTGACCCTTACCACACAAGGTATGAAAGGGTTCTTCATGAAAGTACTAACCCTAAATACCAAAGGGTTAACTGATCCCTCTAGATCAGTCACCATTAAGCAATGGATGTATGAATCAAACTTGTCACCAGATTTTATGTCTCCAAGAAGTTAAAGTCACAGGACGTGCTGATAACAAGGCTTACTAATATATTCACGAAGCATATCTAGTTAACCAAGGCAGTGCTGGAAGTACTCTAGGAATCTTGGAGAGATGGAGACCAAGGACATCTCACACCTGTACTGCAAAACAGATGGTGGATGTTACTATGCAGGGTAAAGATCCCATGACTATTGTCTCATTGTATGTTGCAGGCCCTGCTACCTCCATACCCATGCTTTGGGAGTCAATGGGAAAAGAGATGCTACCTTGCAACCACCATTTGCAACAAGTACACCAGGGTGAAATGTACTGTACTCAAAAGTCTAGCTTTGTCTGAACACCCTGTGCCAATCAGCTTGGATAGAGAGGGCTCTAAAGTGAGGGCCTCTTGGTTCCAGACTGTCCCTCAGCTTTTTGAGCTCCCTTCAGTAAAGGATGAAATCAAGGCAATCTAGGACAAAAACTTTGGAATGAGGGGCTCCCCTGTGAGGAAGTTAGTCCTTAGAGGGTGAAGGAAACTCAGGCCTTTCTAGTCCAGACAAGGAAAAACGTAACTCAAATTTAGACTGGCAAGAAGGGAAGATAAGTACACACTTCACCAGACCCTAGAAAAGGAGGTGGATGTAGGGAAAACATAGCTTCAACTTCAAGTCCTCTCTATAAAATAGAGCCTAAGGAAAGAGGAATCAATTAGCTATGCACACCTCAAACTCTTTTTCAGAGACTGGTGGGCAAGCAATATTGACATACCCTCAAAGGAGATGTGCCAAGAGCTTAAAAAAAGACCACAAATGAGGAGATTCCAATGCTTTTGAATGAACATATGGTGTGTATGCAATTTCAAAAGATGAGAACCTGAAAGGAGACCATAAACACTTTTTCAATATTTTCTCCCCCCCACCCCTCCACACTCGCCAGAGGGCAGAATGTATGAACATGGTCTCTTAAGCAAGGCAGAGGACCATCCCCCCTTCCCTTCGTATACAGCTAGAGGCGGACCTATCTGAATCAAAACTGTCTGTTGCAATAGACAGCCTTAAAACAAGGAAGAGTCCAGGGCTGAATGGACTCCCAGTTGAATTCTTTCAAATATTCAGAGGTATTTTACTTTCCCCATTGCCACAGGCACGGAAAGAGTCTCTTGCATATGGTGCTCTGCCCAAGTCTCTTAATGAAGGTGTAATCAAACTTATACACAAGAGGGGAGACAAAGACACTCTAGCTAATTGGAGGCCCATTACAATGATGTGTACTGCTTATAAGGTGTTTGCCAAGGCCATAGCCTTCAGACTCTCCAACCACTTGAGCCAGTGGATCAGGGAGTAGAAGGGATTTGTAAAGGGCAGATTCATTTTAGATGCCATTATAGCCTTGTGGAAGGGCATCGAGTATGCTGGAAAGACCCATCATGACTTCTTATTCTTCAAAATTGACTTTGACAAGGCATACGACAGGTTAGAATGGGACTTTGTTCTTAGATCTCTATCAGACTTGGGACTGGGCCCCATATTTATTCATGTTGTGGCCACATTATTTGGCAATGCTAAGGCTAGGATCAATGTTAATGGGAAACTTTCAGAGGCCTTTACACCAAGAAGGTCCATCAGGCAGGGATGCCCACTTGCCCCTTTGCTCTATGCCATTGCAGCTGATGGCATGGGGTTTCTTGTACAACAAAAGATGAACTCATGTGAACTGAAAGGGATTGTGCTTCCTGATGGACAAAGCTAGATATGTCTGTGCAACAATTTGCTAATGACACAAATGGCTTACTCAAGAATGAAGAAGGCTCAGTTAGAGCATTATGGAACTGCCTCAATACATACCGTATAGCATCTGGCTCAATTTTTAACCATGAAAAGACTGGTATTAAAACCATGCTTGCCCCTCCTCCAGGTTGCATTTTGCACAGCAAGGGTGCACACTGCAAAGAAATACCTTCTTGTAGGATCTTCAGGCTCCTAGGCATCCCTATGGGATTTGGGGTGATCATACATCAAAAATGGGACTACATCAAGGAAAGACTAGAGAGTAAATTTAACAGGTGGAGAAATTGCTAGCTCTCCATGGCTGGCAGGGTGATGGTCGTGAACACCTTCATGATCCCTGCTACAATTTACTTTCTCTCTTGTTGCAGGCCCTCCCAAAAAGCTCTAGGTGAACTTAACTCCATGTGCAAGAATTGTTTATGGGCTGGTGACTCCCTTAGGAGTAAAATTCCCAAAGTTAAATGGGAGATATGCACCCTTCCCAAAAGAAAAGGGGGATTGGGTATTATGAATACAGTGGACTTGGCAGACAGAATGGCTTCCAAATGCGTGATCAAAAGTTGGTTGTCCCTTGAGGAGGACTAGGCTCAGGTCATCTTAGGGACTTAAAAAACTTCTCCCTGTAGGACGTGATCAAAAGTTGGTTGTCCCTTGAGGAGGACTAGGCTCAGGTCATCCTTAGGGACTTAAAAAACTTCTCCCTGTAGGACATGCCCAGATGGAGGAATCTCCCCATTACCACTCTGCTTTTCAGTAAATAGCCCATAAAAGCCATGGGCTCTCAGCTGGTGAAGAGCTTTTGGAGGGCTTGGAATACAGTCAAGGTGAACCTGAAGCCCAATCCAGATATCAGAAAAGCTGCTAGAGTATACAAAGCAGACTCAATATGGTGGCCCTTTCTCCCAATGGGGCAAGATTAAAGATAACTATACGCTGGCCCACTGTCTCTCAAAAAAAGGTTTGTCTACATGGGGGGGATCTATGGCATACTCAGCAAGCTAGATGGTTCACTCCCTCAGAGCTCCAAGAGATCTACCATAAACACAGGGAAGGTATTAACCTATTACTATCCAGGATTGAGTTATGGGACAACAATAAATTGTGGACTATGTAGGTAGATCATGGATTCACTCCAACTATGGTGACCTGGAAGAAGGGAAAGCCCCTGCTCCCTATCCCCCAATAAGACAGAGCACCCCCTGTACATGTAAAACTAAATGAAAGATGGGGGGTGCTGCTGGATAGAAGACAATGGTACTTTAAGTTTAGTACCATCTAGAATGCTGAGCTGGAACCCAAGAAGTCCTTCCTGATTTGGATGATCCAACACAAAGAAATGTGGACTCAACAAAAGGCTCGCTCCCTGGGATTTGGAGAAGAGTTGGAGAAGCTATGTGCCCAAGATGCTCTGGAAGTGAGGAATGCATAACCCATGTCTTCATGGCATGCCCAACCAACAAAGATGCATTGAACATTCTGCAGAAGTTGGTTACCCCTGTATGGAAGACTCAACTGAGTTGACAGCAAGAAGTACTTGGGGATAGCATTGGATGTTCCTCACCACTATGGAACAGATTGAGGGTTGAGTTCCTCTAGACTGTTTGGATATAGAGAAACGCCAAGATCTTTAGCAATAAGTGCATGCCCTCTTACCAGGTCTAATCCCTGGTTTGATGGTGCAGGCACTAACTGTTCACAAGCAACTCAAAGAGGAGGAGGAGTGGGAAGAAAAGGATGGCAAAAAAAGAGAGGCAATGAGTAGAGCCAGCTCTACTATGCAAAGGAAGATAAAATTGGTGACATAAAATTAGGCTTGATTTTTTAAAGTGTGATTTTTTTATGTAAAAGACCTGTAAAAATAATCTCTAGCTGTCAAAAATCAAATGCAAACGGTGAAAAACTTGCAAGTCTCATCCCTTCCTGTTAGATTTGACGAGCCAGGGTGGCCGTCAAAAGGAAACCCCGCATACAATCTACAAATAATGTGTTGGACAAAGTTATGCCCAAGTTTACAACTTCCAATGATCTATCTAGTAATGAGCTATACTTTCACAAATCCATCATGAGCATCTTGTCTCCAAAGACCATCCATTGTCCATGACTAGATATTTTGTGTCCAACATGGAATCTCCTTGTTTTGTAAAGGGAGCCTTGCTTGTAACACAAGCAAGCCATACACAAGGTAGAAGAGAATGAGGATGGAAATTTTATTTAATACAACTTCTACTTTTTATCCCTTGCTAAATACTAATCCACAAACCATAATTACCCTCCTCCAAGATCTCTCTCTCTCTCTCTCTCTCTCTCTCTCTCTCTCTCTCACACACACACACCCCCCCCCCCCCTATATTTTAATACGTCTTCGGTTGCAAACTCCATGCTTACACAACCTGCCCTCATTTTTCAAAACACACCAATCATCAAGTCCTTTTTATACGACACACTACCATGTACGATACGCTACCAAAAAAATAAAGCTTGAACAAAACAAATCTAGTTTTTTTTTCTAAGGTTCACTCAACTAATAAACAATTACTGTTAAATAATAATAACACCACTATCTTTACATGTGCAACACCAGAATATTGACACCATTGCATGGTTTAACATGACTCTCCCAAGGCACAGTTTGTTAGGAATAATGGATGCACTTAAATTCTCTCTAACTTGCCCTTCCCTGCCAAAATCAGCAGGGCTACAGATGTATGATGAGGCAACAAAAGCTCATGGGAATGCTAACAAACTTTCAGCAATAAATGTTGTTAAATGCTAATTAACAGGAGGGCGGAAAAAACTATGCCCAATTAACAGGAGGGCGCCCCTTAGATTGAAGTCTCAATCTCTCTCTCTCTCTCAAACACAGACACACACACACTCTCTTGTTGGAAGGTTGGCGATTTCGAGCGTGTGATCTATGGCTAGAAGATGCCTTGGATTATCCCATAAGTGGAAGCATGGGAAGTTGAAGAGACATATATAGGCTAGAGTGGCACCTTGTCATAGTCATCTCCTCCGGCCGGTGTTTTGGGAGGCAACTCACTGGGAGATGGGAGCCTAGTGGAGGGATGCTGCAATGCCCGTTGGGAGTGTTTGTGGAGCTCGATGGTGATGTGTCTCCTACGTGCATTAGACTTCCGCTGCGCATTCTGACATGGTATCAGAGCCCGGGCGTGCGTGGTCTTGGGCGGCTCAGGTGTGTGTGGTCTTGGGTGACCCCCTCGCGCCTCGGTGACTTGCGGAGCTCGAATCGAGGGAGGGGGTTGGAAGGTTGGCGATTTCGAGCATGTGATCTATGGCAAGAAGGTGCCTTGGATTATCCCATAAGTGGAAGCATGGGAAGTTATATAGGCTAGAGTGGCACCTTGTCATAGTCATCTCCTCCGGCCGGTGTTTTGGGAGGCAGCTCACCGGGAGATGGGAGCCCGGTGGAGGGATGCTGCAGTGCCCGTTGGGGGTGTTTGTGGAGCTCGATGGTGATGCGTCTCCTACGTGCGTTAGTCTTCCGCTGCACATTCTAACATCTCTCTCCCCCCCTTCTCACACACACACACACAACACCCCCCTTTGCAGATAAGAATGATTATGTAGATCAACATCCTTCAAATCATATGATAATCTAACCAATTCGGCAAGGAAGAAATGCTATCGCTGCAACCTTACATAAGCTTAGAACTTACCTTATTGTCATACATAGATTTGGATCTCCATTAAGGATTAAGCATGAGCCATGGCCCCTGATTCTCATTATCGGCATCATCATCAAATTCATCACTCGTCCTCGTAAGAAGCGCCTCGTCTAGGGCCTTGGTGAGCCTGAGAGTAACCTTGGGAAGGTTTACGGCCTTGGTGGGGGGTTGGATTATCTTCTTCTTCGGAGTACTCTTGGGAAGGCTGAGAGCTCTGGTGGGGATTAGGGTAACCTTCGGAAGGTTTACCGTGCTTGGCCTGGTAGCCGTGGAGATATGCTTCAGCTTTTTCCGCATAAGCACCATACGAGGTTTTCTCCAGATGGCCGTAGTGCGACGCCGCTCCGACGAGGTTGGCCGCTGCTCCGGCGAGCTCGCCCATATCCACGCCACCACCATCGCCATGTTGGCCGGGGCTCATCTTAGCCTTGGCGGCGCCCATGAGCAGTTGGGCGCTGCCAAAGACGTCTCCGTAAGAGGAGCTTTGGGCGTCGGAGGAAGGCTTCTCGCCGTGGGCGGGAGCGGTGGAGGAGCCATGGGATTTCGAGCCCAGGAAGGAGGTCGCGGTAGACGGGAGGTGATCCGTGGCGGATAGGAGGTCAGATCTGTGAGAGGAGAAGGCAGGCGTGGTTACACGGCATTTCTGTTCATCTCACCGTCCTGAAACCCATGATCCGTCAGGTCTTCACTTTGCTCGGTCACACCATAGTCAGAAAAAACTCTCTTTTTTTTCTAACCACTCAAAAAAGGATGACCTTCAAGTTTTTTAGTGGGAAATTGCATCGATTAACCCGTTTTTACTGGGAAATTGCATAGATTAACCTAATTATAAAGGTGTAGAATGACCCTCCAAATAAAGGTGTCAATAAAGCCATCAAAAGTGACTCCAATACTCCAAACTAATGACTTGTCATGCATATAAATGTAAAATGAAGTGATGGGGGTGAATTCCATGACTTTATACATCAACCCATAGATCTCATCCATGCATTTCCATGTGGTCATATTTAAAATGTATTCTACATAGGTGAGGGGCTTTTAAACTTCAAGGAAAAGCTTTAAAGAGGAAAAGGTGGTAGCTAGTTTAAACTAAAAGCTTTGATATATTGTATCTCTACCTTCCCCCAATATTAAATAGAATTGCGAAAAACTTTGTGTTCATGGGACTTATATCCCCATGCTTTGAATTGAGGAGTGTCCATTTCTTCAATCTCAATAAAGAGGGATTATAGTAGAAACCTTGTACAAAGCTTAAGCTCTTATGCCATTTAAAAAATGCCTAATTTTTTTAAAATTTAATAATTTAATTTTGGCCAATGGAGACAAAATGCCTAATTTTTTTAAAATTTAATAATTTAATTTTTGGCCAATGGAGACACAGCCGAGCGATAAGGTGTTGAATTCCCAAGCATGAGGTGTTGGGTTCAAAACTTGCTGGCTGTTGACAGCGGCATGAAAGCAGACATGCACACGAGCACAAAAGATTAAAAAAAAGGCCTAATTTGTATTGTAAAACAATAACTCACAATGACAATTTGGATAATGCCAAATGGACCATACAACCCTTCTTCAAGAAGCAATATGCCTTTCAACACCATCTATTCTATTATATTCTATTATGGAACAATTTCAAGGGGTTGTCACCATGTGGAAACCCCCTGAAAATGATGCAAAACCTTTTGGAGGTTTGGGCACGCCTTCTTCTGGAGGTTTAAGCAGGGCATGAACCTAGAATGCAAAAAAGGAAGCAAATTGAAGAGAGGGCAACAGTGTAACGTATGATGTGTCATTGAAAATTGAGCAAACGTCCATGCACATCTTGGGGAGTGAACTAGCCAATATACTAGTTAATCGATTTCTCGCTTTCTCTCTTTCCCCTTCCCTCCCTCTCCTCCTCCCTCTTTCCCAATATACCAGTTAATCGATTTCTCACGGTCTCTCTTTTCCCTTCCCTCCCTCTCCTCCTCCCTCCCTCCGTCCCTCCCTCTTGGTTATTGTGTTCGTATGCGTAAGTGCTTCCATGCCACCCGGGGGCGGGAAACCCGGGTTCTGCCCTGTAGGACGAGAGGCTTCACCAACTCGCATATATATATAATTATATACACAAACACACACACACACACACGCATATTATAAATATTAATAGGAGTGCCTATGCGAACTAAGTGAGCTCTGGCGTTGGTCTAGACTGCTATATCATTTAATACTTAATATATAGATTTAATTTTAAATATTCAATGCTAATTTAAATATTTAGTCTTAATAATTAATATTAATCTTGTGGTGTATGGGTCGTGTGTGTGTGTGTGTGTGCGGAAGTCCGTATGGGAATTTATTTACGAGGTCACAACCAAGATCTAGGTACAGAGCATCACCAAGATCCTGCTATTACACAAGAAAGGCCTGATTTGTCTCTTTGTTGTAGCACCAACAGCAAGGTTCTCAGGTGTCCAAGAAGATTGGCTCCACACACCGCATCATGAAGATGTCGCCTCTATTCCACCAGCTATGCCTCTCAACATCATCGCTCCAACAACCCATCCCTACTCTCATTAAAAGAATGAACGTTGCTGACCATGGCAAAATCTTCTCAAGCGACCACCACGGATCAAGAATGTTGCCAATCGTCAGATCTCCTCCATTCAATGCTACACTCATGCATCTCAAATCTAAAAACATCCTCAGAGAGATGTGGATACAATTACCTCAAATCAGCATTCGCTCTTGGTATACAGCTCCCAAACAGCCCCAATGCTACTACTACAGGATACCCTCCATTTATGTGGGGTTTGGATCAGATGCAAGCTCACTCTCTCATCATTTTTCTACGTGGTGTGATACGCTTTACTCTTGCGGATTGGCTGGATTTGATCAAATGCAATCAACTATGGTAGATGGTCTTCAATGGTGATGTTTTGGTCATATTTACTCATGCACGTGATGGTAGCCATCCCACAACTTCTACCCGCATTGTCATGGACAATGCAATTCCCGTCATTGAATAAAGGTTACAGATCTACACCAAAGCCCTTGGAGATGGATGGAGGTCACAAAAAGATAGTATTTTGTTCTTTTGTCACAATAGCCCTTATGTCAAAGCCCCTGGCTATGCCTCGAGCGAGCATCCATGTTGGGATTAGCTCCCTGATGCTCCATATGTCTTGTATTCGGGATGATGCCATCTTGTCACAAATGATGTCGTGTCCCTTGATATAAAGGATGTTCCCCCCACATGAGGCATTGGAGCTTGTCCTCCTTAGTCGTGGCATCATCCTTCTATCCCTAAGTCCCTAAGTCCTTTGTCATGCCACATTTTGTCTAAAAAAGTCGTCATCTTTTTTCCCCTAAGGGGGGAGGTGTGGTGTATGGGTTGTGTGTGTGTGTGTGGAAGGTCGTGTGGGAAGTGCCCCAATGTGTGTGTGTGTGTATGGGTCGTGTGTGTGTGTGTGTGGAAGGTCGTGTGGGAAGTGCCCCAATGTAACCACCTTGTCCTTATGTAACTAACTCAGTGATAATATAAGGAGGGGCCCACTCATAGAGGAGGGATACTCATTCTGGCCTAATCTCACTCGGGATGTCACAATATTCATAATAATTATATTAGATATTAATACTAAATATCAATATACACATATATATATATATATATATAATATTTTTAGACTTGAACTTTTATCTTTTTGTAACGCGTGATATGCTTTTACCCTGGCCTCAATTTATGGATACTCTATTTTGAGCATAAGAGAGTATCATGCAAAGTAAAAAGCACCTTTTTGTATTTTTTGAGGCGATGGTCTATTTTAGAATAAAGATTTACATAAATACTCATGTGTGGTTGGAGAGAGGCCACACACATGAGGGGGAGAGATTGTACCCAATGTTTGAGTCGTTATCTTGAGCTTAGTATTTTTATTTGTTATTCACTCAAATCTTGAATATGTTGAGTTTGTGATCTTTTGATGAGTTATTTGGTTTGAATCATCTATTTTCTTGGAAGTTCCTATTTTCTGTATTTTCGTAGAATTGGATCCATTCATAGTGGTATCAAAGCGATGGGTCTAGGAAGATGGAGGTAAGATTTAAAAGCTTAAAGGCTTAATTCAAAGGTTTGAAGAGTTGCAGTCTTTTAACCAAAGGGCAAAGACCAAGAGATAAAGGGGTAGCAAAACACTATGCACAGACCACCAAACCACTCTTCTTCTTGAAAAATGGTTTTTTCAAATTCATAGCCTCTCTTTGATCTAATTGTATATACAAAATGAGCTTCTGAAGGAGGTTTAAGCCCGATCATCAAATTCCTAAATCAATACAGTAGGAGGAAACCCATAATGGAGGGAGGAAAAGGTTCTATAAATCTAATTTTTTGACAAAGCATTGAATTACAGATTTTGTAGGATGAATTACTTTTTTTTATAAAAAGCTTATGTAATTGGAGAAAGCCCAATTGTTAAGTGGAGACATAAGGGAAAAATAAAAAAAGAAGACTATTTTTTTTTTCTTCTCCATGGGCGACGGCCAACAGAATCGTCTAAAAATTTCTTTTTCTTTACTATGCACACTGTGCGGGTTCCATGTGAGAGAAGACATTTTCTTTAAAGTCTTCAGAAGCTTACAAAAGCTAAATATTATAAGCTTACATTATAAGATTTTAACCATTATAAGCTTATACAAGCTTATATTTCTTAAGCTCAAAAGCTTTCAAAGGTCTCAAAGAAGAAAGGGGCTCAACACAAAAGGAAAATTTCAAATTTTCAGGTTTGCAAAAAATTACAAAAAGGCATACACCACTTTTTCAAAAAATTGGAAGCCTCTTGTTGTGCAACAAAACTTTTGGGCATCAAAAGGGATCAAAAATTTGGAAATTCTTGGAGGTGTTATCTTTGGCTCCGGTTTCTTCATCACATTGAGCTTCGGAAGGATTTTGAAGTGGCTTTAAAAATCTTGCCAAAGTCAATCAAAACTCAAGCTTCTTGGCCACGCTCGGATTTCACTAGGAATTGGAGTAAAAGGACGGTGTCAAGATCAACCATTTGATGACTTCAAACTTGAATTCAACACAGTTCGAGAGCTAAGTTTCTCGTCTTTATTGATTTATTTGTATTATCAAATTGCACTTTCTTTATTTATTTATTTGTAATGGCCAATCTACTTGCACAACCCACATGAAAGAGAAAATTTTTGCACTACAAGAGCAAATTGCAAGTGAGCGTGAACTCCACTGCAAGTTACAACATCAAGTGAAGCGTTCTAAGCACAAGCGTAACTCTTTCGACTCTGTCGAGGGCCTACAAGAGCAAATTGCAAGTGAGCGTGAACTCCACTGCAAGTTACAACATCAAGTCAAGCGTTCTAAGCACAAGCGTAACTCTTTCGACTCTGTCGAGGGAGGGAAGTGATCATGTTAGTTGCATTGTCAAAGCTACTATGTATGCTCACAGTTCTCGGAAAGATTCATGAATTAGCTAAAAGGCATTCACTTTCTAGAACTATGATAGCAAGAAAGATGCACGAGTCCTTATTGCATGACTTGACTAATTGGATGATTATTTTGAGGTGAAAAATTCTTGAAAAATGATAAGATTAAGTGTGCTTGTAATCATTAAAAGTGTTGCTTTATGGTAGAATGTGATCAAATAGGATAAACATCAACCTACGACATGGAAAGAGTTTCATAAACTCTTAAAGAAGAACATGCTACCTTCTCAATACAAGGCTAGAGTGTGTCGGTGATGGGACACTTTACGCCAGGTTGAGAAAAAGAATTTTCAAGCCTACATCGACAAATTCTGGGACGTTCTATAGGTTCAAGTAATTGAAAAGGCTAAGGAAAAGGATAAACAAAGGAAATTCATTGCTAGAAAAGCCTACTATTAGTGCTGACATCACTATGTTTCATCCTCATGGTCTTAGTTCTGTTATGGGTCTCTCTTTAAATTCTGAACATAAAAGATCTATTTCTAGAGATTCTAGGATGCAGGAAGAGTCTTTTACAAAGTCTTTTAAACAATCTTTTCCTTCAAGTACTTTAGATAAATCTAGGATGCACAAGAGTAAATTGTGGTCAAAGGAGATGCTCGAAAAGACAACAACAACAAACCCTCTAATCGTCAACTAAAGAATCAAATCATCAAGCTTTTCAAATATCACAGGGAAGGACACCTCGCGCTAGACTGTCGTGAGAAGAAGAAAAACCTTGCATTTGTGGCTTGTCTCAAGGTTATTGAAGAGGATGACGATGATTCTTTCAAGCAAGAGGGTAATTTTAATCCTGATTATTCGGATGAGGGTAAGCTTTCGATTCATGCTTTATTGAGAATTCAAGGGAAAATTAAAGGAAATTTATTGAGAATTCAAGGGAAAATTAAAGGAAATTTAATTTCTATATTGTATGATAATGGTAGCTTGCATGACTTCATTTCTGAAAAAGCTTTGAAAGCAATTAACCTAGATACATCGTAGTCTAGTTACAAAGTAAAATCTATGTTTAAGGGTACTAAGTACAACTGCACTAAAGAGGTTAAGGATTTAGAATTGGAAATTGATTCACTAAAGAGAACATTCCTAGTGGCTCCTTTGTAAGGTATTGATGTTATCTTATGAATACCATGGAGACATGAGCATAATCCCTATATTGACTATGAAACTCATACCATATGGTTAATGGAAGGTGACAAAGGAATTTGTCTCCAATGTCAGACTAAGGGTGGCTTAGTGCCACTTTTGACTCATACCCAAGCAAAAAGAGTTGTTAGGAAAACGGAAAAGACTTTTTATTCTTGTTGACCAGCTTAGTGCTCAGGATGACTCTAAATCAAATGTGTCTCTCATGACCCTTTCATCTCTCAGTTCTCTAACTGCTTTATGAACAACTTGACTCCGGGTTTACCCAAATCGCGTCCAAAAGACCATAGAATTGAGATAATCCCTAGTAGCTCACCGCCATGTAAAGCTCCTTATTGAGTCAATATGCTTGAGCAAAAAGAGATCGAGGAAAGTTGAAGAACTATTAGAGAGAAAGAATTCATTAGACCCAAAAGTGCTCCATTTAGTGCTCCAATTTTTCTTATTAAAAAGAACGATGGAACATATCGAATGTGTATCGATTATCATGCACTAAACAAGATTATTATCAAGAACCAATATCCGATACCTTGAGTGAATGATTTGCTAGATAAGCTCAAGGGAGCTCAATTATTTAGCAAGATTGATCTAAAGTCCGATTATCATCATCAGATTCGAATGGATGAAGGTAAATCTTTAAGACTGCCTTTACAACCCAAATCGGCCATTATGAGTTTTTAGTTATGCCATTCCGTTTGACAGTTAATCTCATTTTGGATTAACAAAGATGCTCCTCCAGTTGAGTAAATTAATAAGTGTTATGTAAACGGACTATAAAAGTTATACATTTTGAGATACTGGCCACCCAAGTCCTTAGTTAGTAAGTTTTGGGCACCCAATTGTGAATAAGGGCCAGTTGTATATAAGGCAATTTCTCATAATGAAAGAACACAATCCCCCTTTGTGAATAAGGGCCAGTTGTATATAAGGCAATTTTTCATAATGAAAGAACACCATCCCCCTTTATGCTATGAGAGCTCTTGCTTTGTCTTGTGTGAGAGAGAGAGTGTGTGTGTACTCTAGTGCATATTCCTCTTCTATGCATGTGTATCGAAGAGTGAGAGGAAGATTGCCTTGCATTGTGGTGTAAGCGACTCCGTGGGGGCAACAGCGTGGAGGTGGAGATTAGAGGGAGATTGGAGGAGTGGAGCTTCCAAAAGCGCTCTTGGAGAGGCTCAAGGGATGTGAGCTTGAAGCATTGGTAAGTACCCAACAATAGTTGTCGTCTATTGCTTCTTCCGATTGTGAATGGGTAGAGTTCTCTCGTGGGAGGTGTGGTAGACCATAACATTTTTGGCGCCGCCAGGGAAACACCATTATTTCTTCCATCCTCTTAGAGATGCAGATCCCATTAGGTAAGATTCACTATTGCCTTTGCATTTTGAAGGTGCATTGTGAAAAACTATGTAGATAAGGTTTGTGTGGAAGAGAAGAAATTAGACTAGTTGTGGAAAATCGTGTGTTTGGAAGTGTGGGTGAGTACTTGGTATTGCCTAGAGGAAAGCTACACTTGGTTTTACTTTCAATTTTATTTTATTTTTGTCACCAATTTTGCAAGCGTGAGCTAGCAGTTGGTTACATGCTTTGTTCTGTTTTTTCTAAAAAATCACGAAAATTACAAAACAAAGAGCCATTGGTTGTGTTGGTGACTTGAATTTCATTCCAATTGCTTGGTACAACCTTTCTGGATCTTTTGGATAGAGAAATCGCACTCTAAATATCATTCTGTTGACGTGGATATTAACACGTAAACAATGCAAGAAACAGTTCACGATGCGAACCGTAGTCTGCTACTTCATGACGTGAAACACTCTCCACTAATTAGTGCCAAAAATTTTAGGATTGCATTACGGAAGTTAGGGCGCCTTATCTTGACACGTCTGACACAAAGAAACGTCAAAAACTTTATCTCGTGAAAGTGCAGTAAAACATTTCATGAGACGAGAACTTCTAGATCACGACCTGAAACACATTCTAGTTTACGACGTGAAACACCACCTAGTTCATGATGTGAACTACACTCTGCTAGTTCACGAAGACCTGCTATTTCACGAGACGAGAAAAGTCTTGTTCACGGAGTAAGAGTTGTCAGACCAGCGGTAAGATAAGTTCATAAGTACACCATAGGAGTTTCCCTGACTCGAATTACTACAATTCTAAGTTGAAATTTCAAAGCGTGAAACACGAGTTGCTCACGACGTAAAACATAGTTCATGGCATGAACCGCAGTCTGCTACTTCATGACGTAAACTGTAGTCTATTGTTTCACAGAGATCTGTTGTTTCACAACAAGAAGAGTCAACCCGATAGAAAACCAATCGTAGGAGTTATAGTGATTTAGCCTATTAAAACACATTCTCATGCACTTGAGGTTAGGGAAACTCATTGGAGACGACCTTACCCCTGACGACAGTGCATCAAATCACCCAGTTCTTCCTACCAACAAAGAAGTGTTGGTTCATGTCACTCGGCGAGCACTCAATTAAGTGTTGCAGCTTGGAGAAATCTGACCACCATAGAAACAAGTAGCAAAGAAACCATGGAAGAAGGGCTAAGATTCTCTAGCTTTGGAGAGGAAGAAAAACCAGCTTCTCCTGCGAAGTTCAACGGAATCTTTGATATGGCTAGGGGATGTTTTGGTCAAGGTGGGCTGAGGTTGCCAACAATGAGCCAGGTGATGAGGATTTATGTGGACGCAGCCATAGACTCAAATTGAATAGAAGAACCAATGCAGGAAGATAACGAGGTCTAGGTAGGGGGGTAGCTCCTTGAAGGCCAATTGTGGATCCTAACATAGATCTAAATGGGTGGATCTATTGAATATGACTGCAGAAATGGGCAAAGGCATGGTTAGGGAACTAGGCACTACCCTTGAATCCAAATCATCTCAAATGAAGCCACACATAATTTTGAAGCTGGTGCAAAAATTCTCAAGTGTGATGGGGACCCAATCCAACACATAGAGATCTTTGAGTCAACTTGTGAAACATGTGGGCTAGTGAGTGTGTAACCATGCTTTTTTTCTGACCCTAGAAGGGAAATCCCACCAATGGTATCGAACATTAAAGCCCGAGGATAAAGTCAATTTCACTTGGCTTAAGAATGTGTTCATATACCAAGCTTTGCTCTCGAAGTGGTGATAGGTGGAATCCTGTGGCAACGCTCCACAACACCAAACAAAAAGACAATAAGTCCATGCAAGATTATGTTTCTCGACTCAAACACTTGAATTCAAGATGCAAAGTGAGGGAAAGGCTAACTGATGAGATGAGTTATTGCCCTGCTTTCCGGGAGTCCGAGATCATAAGATGCATGATTATCTGGTGTTAGCCCAACCAACCACTCTAGATACGTGCTGTAAGTTGGTGATTGAATATGAGGATAACATGCTTGAGTTGCCCGCAACTAGAAGACGCCAAGGTAGCTTTGGTAGTGGCAGCATCACGAGTATCTAGTCATCAGGATGCAAGATCCAAGAACAAGCAAGTTGGCAACATGACAGTCAAGGAACTTAGTAATGCCATCTTGGAGAAGTTAAAGGTCAGGGATGGGAGAGAAGCATCAGGGAATGCCCATCTCTATCCCTGGAGAGAGTTTATTTGGTGCTCTATTTGTAGACAAAATCACACGAGCACTGAATGCCCTCACCTAAGACCAAGGCAATTACTTTATTGTGCTCACTGTAGATACTATCACATCAGATTACATCAATACATATTGGAAATCATTATATTAAATATTTGGTGACTTTCAAAAATCATCCTCCTCGTGAAGATGCAAGATGGGTGCCTAAGAAATACTTTCATGCCTTCCCTGAGATCCTTTGTTCTTTTCAAGAAACCCGAAGTTGAACGCAACTGCAAACTCAAGAAAGAGAGAATGTTATGGAAATATATTTTAAGCTCTCTTAAAAATATTATTGTACCCTCTTAGATAAATCGGGGATACTTGGATTATCTTTTTGTCAAGAAAAATCGTGTTAATATCATGGGTGATGCCATTATAAAAATTAATATGTTTGGTATACATTAACATATGGTTGGGGCCACCAATGTTTGTTATAGTTTGGGTTGTATGGAAGGGTGATTCTTGGGGTACTTACGTATGAAAATGGTTTGTATACTTATGAAATATTTTTTACCAATGTATTATTGATTATTTCATAGGTTAAGAGGATTCAAAAGATTGAGGAGAATTTGCACATTATTATTATTTAGCACACATTTTTGTAAACAAGCTTTGTATATTCATGTGCTAGCTTGTGCACATTTTGATTTATTTTGGAAAGCCTTGGTTTATTAAGCTTAGACTTGAACTTTATATTTTTGTAAAACGTGATATGCTTTAACCCTAGCCTCAATTTATGGACACTCTATTTTGAGCATAAGAGAGTGTCGTGCAAGTAAAAAGCATCTTTTTATATCTTTGAGGCTATGGCCTATTTTGGAATAAAAATTTATGTAAATACTCATGTGTGGGGAGAGGCCACACACATGAGGGGGGATGATTGCACCCAATATTTGAATTCTTATCTTGAGCTTAGTATTTTTATTTGTTATTCACTCAAATCTTGAATATGTAGAATTTGTGGTCTTTTGATGAGTTATTTGGTTTGAATAGTCTATTTTCTTGGAAATTCATATTTTCTCTATTTTCCTATAATTGGATCCGTGACAGTGGTATCAAAGCTATGGGCCTAGGAAGATGGAGGCAAGATTTAAAATCTTCAAGGCTTAATTCAAAGGTTTAAAGAGTTGTACTCTTTTATTCAAAGGGCAAAGACCAAGAGATAAAGGGGTGGTAAACCACTTTGCAAAAACCACCAAACCACTATTCTTCTCGAAAAGTGTTTTTTCAAATTCATAGCCTCTCTTTGATCTAATCGTACAGATGAAATCAGCTTTTGAAGGAGGTTTAAGCTCGATCATCAAATTGCTAAACCACTACAGTAGGAGGAAATCCATAATGGAGGGAGGAAAAAGTTCTATAAATCAATTTTTTTGAAAAGCATTGAATTGTAGATATTCTAGGGTGAATTACTTTTTTTTAAAAAAATAAAGAGCTTATGTAATTGTAGAAAGCCTAAATGGGACGTGGATACATAAGGGAAAAATACGTAAAAGAAGACTCTTTTTTCTTCTTCTCCATGGGCGGCGGGGCGGCCAGCGAAATTGTTTGAAAATTCCTTTGTATTTATTGTGTGTTGTGCGGGTTCCATGTGAGAGAAGACGTTTTCTTTTAAAGTCTTCATAAGTTTATAAAATCTAAATACTATAAGCTTATAACCATTATAAGCTTATACAAGCTTATATTTCTTAAGCTCAAAAGCTTTCAAAGGTCTCAAAGAAGAAAGGGCATACACCTCTTTTTCAAAAAATTGGAAACCTCTTGCAAAACAATTTTGGGCATCAAAGGGGATTAAAAATTTGGAAATTCTTGGAGGTGTTATCTTTGGCTCTAATTTCTTCATCACATCAAGCACAGGATTTTTAAGGGGCTTTAAAAGTCTTGCCACAGTCGATCGTCGAAACTCAAGCTTCTTGACCACACTCGGATTTCATTCACGGTTCGAGTAAAAGGATGGTGTCAAGATCAACCATTTGATGGCTTTCAAACTTGAATTCAACATGGTTCGAGAGCTAAGTTTCTCGTCTTTATTTATTTTTCTGTATTATCAAATTGTACTTTCTTTCTTTATTTATTTGCAATGGCTAATCTACCTACACAACCCACTATGAAAGAGAAAATTTTTACACTTCAAGAGCAAATTACAAGTGAGTGTGAACTCTGACACAGTTAGAGTGTCAAGTGAAGCGTTCTAAGCACAAGCATGACTCTTCCGACTCTTACAAGAGGAGGAAAGTGATCATGTTAGGTGCACTATCAAAGCTACTTTGTATGCTCACAGTTCCCGAAAAGATTCATGGATTAGCTGAAAGGCATTCACTTTTCAGAACTATGATAGCAAAAAAGATGCACAAGTACTTATTGCATGGCTTAGCCAATTGGATGATTATTTTCAAGAGTGAAAAATTATCAAAAAAAGATAAGATTAAGTGTGTTTGTAATCACTTGATTGAAAGTGTTACTTTATGGTGGAATGTGATCAAACATGAGATGTCAAGCTCAACATGAGTTGACACTCACGAGCGAGGCGCCTGCATGATCGTTCGACATTTATATCACTGGCGGGTTTGGTAGCTAGCACTGACATATCTTCGCCAGAGATTCTACAGCAACTGGACTACACCGTCCACATCTACCCACTTCTCTTAGCGTGTTCACATTATGGACCATTTGTTTCACTCTATTATGTGTGTGTCACTTTATCTTCTTTGTAGACCTCTTTTGTTGTGTGAAGAAGAAGAAGAATTTCCAATCTCTCACCTTGTGTATTCTCTTCTAGGGTTTGTGTGAGTGTGTATGTGCTTGAGCTCAAGCTCTCTTCTCCCCTACATCTTTTCATGGTATCAGAGCCTGCTGAGCAGCAAGCAAGAGAAGCATAGAGAGCGATACGAGGGTAAGAGCTTCATCTACTCTTCCCCCTTTGTGTTGGCTACTACACCCTTGTGGTGGGGAGCTCTTTGGGAGGCACTGGTAAATGAACTTCGATTGAGGAGCTTTTTTTGCAGGAGAAAAGCCACAGGGCAACTATATTGCCTGTTGGACTAATCTTTTCGAGCCAAAAACGTATTTCGAGTGCGTCTAGACCTCTGTTTTTCAGTTCGCAAGTGTTCACCCCAGCACTGTGGGTGAGTTTCGATTCTTTGTAGAACTTTGTTTTGGAATTGCAGGAAGGGGTATTGGTTGTGCACATTATGTGTGCTATAAAGAGGTCTTAAAGTTGCCATTGGGTGTATGTATGCAAAGTAAGGTCACTGGTTGTGACAATTTGGATGTAGTATAGTACCGCCTGCAGAGAATACAACAGTTTGTGCAGGTCAAGCAAGAGTGATGTTGTTGGTAAATTTGTGTTACAGAAAAGATGTCAAATGATGGAATAAACCAGATTGTTGCAGAGAAGCTTGACAAGAACAACTTCCATGCTTGGAGGTTTAGATTGACAAATTTCTTGATGGGAAAAGGTTACTGGGAGTACATTGAAGGTGAACATGAAGAGGCACCAGAGATACCAGAGATTAATCTAACTACAGATATAAAAGAGTTCAAGGATTGGAATCAAGCAGTAAGGAAAGTTATGTTTTGGCTTTCTATCAGCATACAGGACCCTATGCTTGGGCATATACAGGATGCTAAGTCACCTAAGGAGGCATGGGACACCTTGGTGAAGTTGTATAAAACCAACACCAAGGCACGAAAAATTCAATTGAAGAATGAGCTTCATACTGTGGAAAAGAAGAATATGTCTGTGAATTATGCTCTGAAGATCAAGGGCATTATGGAATCCCTTGCATCAATTGGTGTTTTTGTTGATGATGATGATAAGGTGGAAGTGTGTCTACGACGCGGTCTCGGGCCACAAGACAAGGTGTTCAAGACGTCTATTCAGACTTGGGAGAACATTCCCAACTTCACAGACTTGGTGTCAATGTTGATCATTGAAGAGAAGAATGGGTGAAGATCAACAGTCTTTACAAAATAGAAACAATTCAGAGCATCAGGCCTTCTACACAAGTAGGTAGAGGATGAGGTAGAGGTCATGGACGTGGCCAATGTGGTGGCCGAATAGGTAATCAGAATTATGGTCAGCACAGCAACATTCCCAGGATTCACAACAACATACAAGTGGAAGAGGATAGTTTAGAGGTAAGGGGAGTCAACGAGGTCGTGGTAATTGGCAAAGGTAGCATAATGATACATGAGGTTATTTTTATTGTGGTAAGCCCTGGGCATATGCAGGCAGATTTCTATAAGAAACAGAGTGACATGCAAAATAGAAAAGTGCAGCAAAATAACTATGCATCCTCTAGCAGAAATAATGAGGATAATGAGAGGTTGTTTGTTATGCAACATGGGGTTAACGCTGTGTCTAGAAATGATGTAGCAGCATGTAAGGATGATGTATGGTATGTTGATTCAGGTGCTTCGAACCACATGACAAGTCATGGTGAGTGGTTCAAGGAAATGAAGAGTCTTGAAAGACCAGGATTTGTTGAAACAAGGGATGACACTGCTTATCTGATTGCCCATGTTGGGGATATGCCATTATCTATGTAGGATGGTAAGGTGAAGTACCTTGCAAATGTACTTCATGTTCTAAGCATTACAAAGAATCTAGTTTCTGTCGGATGATTGAGCAGGGTTTGCAAGTCATGTTCTAAGCATTACAAAGAATCTAGTTTCTGCCGGATGATTGAGCAGGGTTTGCAAGTTTGGTTTAACCCTGATGGTTGTTATGTAAAAGACTTTAAAGATAGTGCAGGTTGGTTGCAAAAGGAAACAGAGTGGGCAAAATGTTTACATTGAATGTAAATATGCCTGAAGTGAGTGTTGCAATGTTTGCAAGGAGTTGTTGCAGATACAGACATTTGGCATAAGAGAATTGGGCATGTCAATGTGCAAAGAATGAAGTCTATGCATACTAAAGAAATTGTGACAAGGCTATCTAAGTTTAAAGTTGAAGGTATGCATAAAGTTTGTGAAGCTGGTCAATTTGGAAAGCAAACAAAACATGTATTTCCACATGACAGAAATGTGAGCAGGAATGTGCTAGATGTTGTGTACTTAAATAATGTATGGGGTCCTACGAAGACTATGTCTATAGGTGGCTGCAAGTACTATGTAACATTCATTGATGATTATATAAGGAAAGTGTGGGTATACTTCATGAAGGAGAAGAGTGAAGTGTTCACTCAAATAATGTATGGGGTCCTGCGAAGACTATGTCTATGGGTGGCTGCAGGTACTATGTAACATTCATTGATGACCACATAAGGAAAGTGTGGGTATACTTCATGAAGGAGAAGAGTGAAGTGTTCACTCATTTTCAGAATTTCAGAGTTATGGCTGAAAAACATACAAGAAAGCATGTGAAGTGCCTAAGGTCATATGGAGGGGGAGAATACTTCTCCAATGAGTTCTTTGAATTCTTACAAAAGAATGGCATTCAGAGACAATTTACATGTAGATACACTCCATAGCAAAATGGAGTTACTGAGCGAAAAAACAGGCACATTGTAGAGATAGCACGAGCATTGATGGCTGAGAGAAATATGCCACATAGCTATTAGGCTGAGGCTATGTCTACAGCAGTTTATACTATGAACAAGACTCCTACTGCAGCCATACATGATGTATCACCAGAGGAGAAGTTTACTGGCAAGAAACATGATTTGTCTCACTTGAAAGTTTTTGGATGTATTGCATATGTGCATGTGCCAGATGAGTTACGTACTAAGCTAGATCCAAAAGCAGAAAAATGTGTGTTTATTGGGTATTCCCTTGAGCAAAAGGAATATAGATGTTATAATCCTACTACACGTGAATTGAGGGTAAGCAGGGCTATTGTATTTAATGAGATGAGTAGCTGGTATGCTACTAAAAAGGATGTTGTTGGGGTTGATGTAAGTGGAAATGTGGTTGCACAGAATGCAAGTCAGAGCAATCGCAATCATTGATGAGTGGACCAAGAGAGTCCTCATCCAGCGGTTCTGTTGATAGACCATGGAGTGGCAGGCTGCGTCATAATACCAGTCTTGAAAATGTAGTTGGTACATCACATAAAGGTAAAGAGAAAGTGATTGAGCCCCTTGGTATGCCTGATATTTCTGCAGGGCATTCTCTTTTGTTGATGGAGATTCTAGTGGCTCGGAGATGAGCCTTGATGAGGAGCTTGGGATTCCAGCAATGAGGACACTTGGTGTGAAGAAGACTATGGAAGCCATGAATACAAAGTTGCGAAGATCTGGAAGAGTCAAAAATCATGTGTAGAGGTTGACTTATGATGGTTATGTGGCACATCACTATGTGTATACGGCAAACGTTGTGCAGGTTATAGAACCCACATGCTTTGATGAGGCTATTGGAAATGTGTGTTGGGAGAAAGCTATGGATGAGGAGATGGATGCATTGTATGGAAATGAGACTTGGGATTTGGTGCCATTGCCTAAAGGCAAGAAATCTATTGGCTGTAAGTGGGTGTATAAGGTGAAACATGACAGTGATGGTAGCATAAGCGGGTGTACAAGGCTAGATTGGTAGCCAAAGGATATGCGTAGACACATGGGATTGATTATGAGGAGAGATTTTTTCCAGTTTTGCAAAGATGGCAACTGTGAGAGTTGTGATTGTGGTGGTTGTAGAGCTAAAGGCTGGTTTTTACATTAGATGGATGTCAAAAATGTGTTCTTTCATGGTGACTTGCAAGAAGAGGTGTATATGGATCAGCCACACCAGGTTTTGAGGATACAAGTCACCCAAAGTATGTCTGTAAGCTTCGTAAGGCCTTGTATGGGCTGAAGCAAGCTCCAGGAGCATGGCATGACAAGATTGCTAAGTATCTTGTCACTATTGGTTTTCATATGGCCGATGCAGATCACTCTTTGTATATGCGCAAGTGATAAGGGTGTTGTGATCATCACCATATATGTAAATGATCTTATTGTTGGGGGTGACAACTTGGAAGAGATTGAGCATGTTAAAAGTCTTC
Source organism: Cibotium barometz (assembly GCF_041138505.1). Classification (NCBI taxonomy): domain Eukaryota; kingdom Viridiplantae; phylum Streptophyta; class Polypodiopsida; order Cyatheales; family Cibotiaceae; genus Cibotium; species Cibotium barometz. Next base: position 42,089,602 of record NC_141092.1, read on the forward strand.
TCACAAAAGGAAGTTTGAGATGAAGGATTTGGGAGATTTGCACTATTTTTGGGAATTGAGGTCATTTGCACACCTGAGGGTATTTGGCTATCATAGAGACAATATGCATTGGACATGTTGTCCAAGTATGGGATGGCTGATGGTAAGCTGATCTCGGTGCCATTAGTCAAAATGGCAAGCTTAGTGCAGATGCAGGTTATGTGTTGGAGGATCCCACTACGTACGGTAAGATTGTGGGGAGTTTGATCTATGTCATGATCAGCAGGCCAGACTTAAGCGACACTGTTGGCTTAGAGAGCTAGTTTATGCAGGTTCGGTGCAAACCACATCTTGATAGTGTGCAATGCACACTTAGATAGAGTCGTTAAGCTGCCACCATTGAGGGCATCATAGAAGAACTTCATGTTGAGATTCTCATCGATGAAAATTAAGGGGTGTGTGTGTGTGTGTGTGTTTATTGGCTTAAGGTGAGTTCATCTCACCAAACTTGTCTTGAGAGGTTCCGAGGAAAGAAAGAGATCAAGCATTCAATCTATGATAAGAGTTGTTTGAGAAGCAAGGAGGTGAAGAAATATTCAGCTTGGATCCGGAAGGCCACACCGTTGAGTTCGAGATCAAAAGCTTTGTGTGGTGAGTGTATTCCCATACTCACACTCACAAACAACAAAGAGGAATGCTAGCAGGACATTGAGGCTGATCAGCTCATTTTGTATCCTTGAAGACAACTCCATCTTGTTTGATCCCTTATTCACTGGACCTTTTACATATTGCTAGAGTGTTGTTATATGGTTGGGGTTGTTATGCTTGTGTCTAGTGTGCAACTAAGATCAACAAGTTGAGACTTGAAGCCTTCTATGTTGTATCATCCTTATATTTGATCTTTGTAATATTGATATCATCCCAAGGTGTGTGAGTCAAGTGATCCATTTGGTCATGTATTTGTCACTTCTTGTCCTTTAGCCATGGGTAGCCAATGTTGATACTATAGGTTTTCCACTTGTGGTATAAGATTCGTTGCGTATGGAGTTTGAATGGTCTCTCATCATATAGCTTCCAGACTGGTTAAGTCAAGTTTCTCTCTACCCAAACATGCCAGACGTTGTAATGGATGCTGAAGTAGTTCCAGATGATGAAGACATGGATTTCCACTGAGAAGAACCCACTTGTGTCTCTAAATAACGTTGTAAACCTTTGCAATAAAACAAAGCTATTTTTTTTTCTACAAGAGTGTTTAGAGAAATTAGTGGTGGAGCTTATTGATCTACACCTATTAAATGGTTGTTTTGTTTCTCAATTTATAATCACAACTCAGGCATGTTTTATGTGAATCTCCAACTTAAGTGGTCAAAAAGTTGAAGTGGCTAGGGCTTTGTTGGATGTTGTCTTTGGTGCTCAAGGTTTCTTGAAAATTGGGTTAGTGGTGCTTTGTTTGCTTGTGTTGTGGGTGTTGGTGATATGAGCATGGTACTATGTTAAGCTATATAGAGGCATTGTGCTACTCTACCAAACGCATAACAACGTAAAACATTCTATTTCTAGAGATTCCAGGATACAAGATAAGTCTTTTACAAAGTCTTTTGAACCATCTTTTCCTTCAAGTACTTTTGATAAATCCAGGATGCACAAGGATAAAGATGTGGCCAAAGGAGATGCTCGAAAAGACAATAACAACAACAAACCCCTAATGGCAGCTGAAGGATCGAATTGTCAAGTGTTTCAAATGTCACAAGGACACCTTGCACTAAACTTTTCTGATAAGAAAAGTAGAAGAAGAACTTCACGTCTGTGGCTTGTCTCAATGTTATTGAAGAGGATGACGATGATTCTTTCAAGCAAGAGAGTAATTCTGATCTTGATTATTTGGACGAGGGTAAGCTTTCGATTCATGATTTATTGAGAATTCAAGGAAAAATTAAAGAAAATTCAATTTCTATATTGCATGATGATGGTAGCTCGCATGACTTCATTTCTGAAAAAGCATTGAAAGCACTTAACCTAGATGCATCGTAGTCTAGTTACAAGGTAAAATCTATGTTTCAAGGTACTAAGTACAACTGCAATAAAGAGGTTAAGGATTTAGAATTGGAATTCGATTCACTAAAGAGAACATTCCTAGTGGCTCCTTTGTTGATGTTATCTTAGGAATACCATGGAGACATGAGCATAATCCCTAGATTGACTATGAGACTCATACCATGTGGTTAATGGGGAAGGTGACAAAGGAATTTTTCTCCAATGTTAAACCAAGGGTGACTTAGGTCCACTTTTGACTCATACCCAAGCAAAAAGAGCTATTGGAAATCAATTCACTAAAGAGAACATTCCTAGTGGCTCCTTTGTTGATGTTATCTTAGGAATACCATGGAGACATGAGCATAATCCCCAGATTGACTATTAGACTCATACCATGTGGTTAATGGGGAAGGTGACAAAGGAATTTTTCTCCAATGTTAAACCAAGGGTGACTTAGGTCCACTTTTGACTCATACCCAAGCAAAAAGAGCTATTGGGAAGAAGGAGAAGATATTTTTTATTCTTGTTAACTAGCGTAGTTATCAGGATGACTCTAAATCAAATGTGTCTCATGACCCTTTCATCTCTAAGTTCTCTAACTACTTTATGAACAACATAACTCTTGGCTTACCCAAATCTTGTCCAGAAGACCATAGAATTGAAATAATCCCCCTGGTAGCTCACCGCCATCATGTAAAGCTCCTTATCGAGTCCATATGCTTGAGCAAAAAGAGAACTAGAGACAAGTTGAAGAACGATTAGAGAAAGAATTGATTAGACCCAGAAGTTCTCCATTCGGTGCTCCAATTCTTCTCGTTAAAAAAAGAATGGAACATCTTGAATATGTATCGATTATCGTGCACTAAACAAGATTATTGTCAAGAACTGATATCCGATACTTTGAGTGGATGATTTTCTAGATAAGCCCAAGGGCAGTCAAGTCTTTAGTTAGCAAGATTGACCTAAAGTCCAATTATTATCAGATTCTAATGGATGAAGGGATATCTTCAAGATTGCCTTTAGAACCCAAACCGGCCATTTAGAATTTTTAGTTATGCCATTCGGTTTGACTAATGCTCCGGCTACTTTCAACAGAATGATGAATAGAATATTATTGAAATATTAAAAAAAATTATTGTTTTTTAATGATATCTAAGTTTTCAGTAAGAATCATCAAGAGCACGAATAGCTTTTAGAAAAAAGTGTTTTCACTTCTTCAGGAGAATTAATTCTTTGTAAATTTTGAAAAGAACAAATTCTTTTAAGAGGAAATTGAATACTTAGGGCACAATGTTTATGTTGATGGTATTCGAGTAGACCCCAAAAAGATAAAAAACATTGCTAATTGCCTACACCGTGTGATATTCACAAACCCCGGATCTTTTCTTGGATTATGTAGCCACTATAGGAAGTTCGTTAGAAAATTTGCATATATTGCACATCCTTTAACCAAACGCCTTAAGAAGAAAGCTAGACATTTTGATTGGACTAGTAGACAAAACCATTCCTTCTCTAAGCTTAAGAAATCATTGACTCATGTACCAGTTCTTACCCTACTTGATTTTCAACGACCATTCTTTGTTGTAGTTACTGATGCAAGTGGGCTTGGCTTTGGTGTTGTTCTTATGCAAGATGGATATCTCATTGCTTATAAAAGTCGTAAGCTTAAACCAATAGAAATAAATTATAGTACATATGACAAGGAATTAGCTATTGTTGTTCATGCTCTAAGACTTTGGAAACATTATTTAATGGGATTTGAATTTTTAATCAAGACAGACTAACAGAGCGTTCGTCATTTGTTGACCCAACCCATTGATCTTTGATCGACATATCAAATGGGCTTCATTAATCCAAAGCTTTCATTCCATGATTCAATATCAAACCAAGCAAAGAAAATCTTGTGGGGCAGATACTTTAAGTAGATATCCTAGTGTTAACAACATTCCTATCATTCAAAGTGAACCATTGAGTCCTATGAGAGAATCCTTTGATATGGACCCAAATTTTGTTGAGGTTTGGACTAAACTTAGAGACAATAATTGGAACCCTATTGGTGATTATTCATGCCATGATGGTTATCTTTTCTTCCAAAAGAGATTGTGTATTACACAACCTTTCAGACAATTCATATTGGAGGTAATGCATCAATTGTCATACATGGGTCATCGAGGTGTTTCAGCTACTTTACAATTGGTCTCGAGATAATTCTTTTGGTCTTATCTTAAACAAGATGTAGCAAATTTTTTGGCTGAATGTTCTATTTGTCAAAAAATTAAAAGCTATAAAGGTAAGACCCAAGGACTTCTTACTCCTCTACCAATCCCTAATGATACTTGGGAACAAATACCTATGGATTTCATACAGGTTTACCTACTACATCGAGTCATAATGATAGGATTTGGACTATAGTTGACTGTTGAAGTAAGCAAGCATATTTCTTACTGTTTAAGTAATCAAGCATATTTCTTATCATTTAAGTAAACAAGCATATTTCTTACCTTATAAGAAAACATTGACTTCTCAGCAAGCTGCGATTATGTTTATTAAGAAATTCTTTATACATCACGGGTTGCCAAAAGTCATGGTTCTAACAGAGACTCTAGATTATTCTGCAGTAACTTTTGGATCACTCTTTTCTCCAACTTAGGCACTAAGATAGATTTTTCCACAGCTTTTCATCTGAAAATGATTGAAAAATTTGAGGTTACTAATAGTAATATCTTAGATCTACTCAGAGCGTATGTTTCTCAGCAACCTAATTGATGGGATAAGTACATTCATCTTCTCCAGTTTTCTTACAATAATACTCCTACTATTCGAGTACCTTTCAAAATTGTGTATAGAAAACCTTTGCTTATCCCGACAACTAGACTTTCCCACAAAATCAAAGTTGCTGATCAATTCACTATCAATTTTAGTAGCATTTTGAATGATGTAAAACATTCTATTGCTCATGCTGCTCAAGAATAATATGTTAAGAAAGCAAACCGTAAACGTAAAGTTATATCTTTTGAAATTTGTACTTTTTAGAATTGAGAAGCGTAGACTTAAGAGTGTTGAAAAATTCCCAACTGTTAAGTTCACCCCAAGATTTTATGGAACTTTTAAAGTGATTCACAAAATTAATGATGCTGCTTACAAACTTGAATTACCTTCTCATTGGAAAATTCATAACTCATTTCATGTGAGTTTGTTAAAACCTTTCAAAGGATCACTTTCCACTCATCCTGTGTATGAGGAACCACCTCTTATAAAGGATGAGGAAGAAGTTTTGCTTTCACATATTATCATTCATCATCATCAAATTACATCAACGCGTACTGGAAATCAATATATTAAATATTTATTGACTTTCAAAAATCATCCTCGTAAGATACAAGATGAATGCCTGAGAAATACTTCCGTGCCTTCCCTGATATCCTTCATTCTTAAGGGTAATTGCAAACTCAAGCAAGAGGGAATGTTATGAGAATATATTTTAAGGTCTCTTAAAAATATTATTCTACCCTTTTAGATAATTCAAGGATGCTTGGATTATCTTTTAGTAAAGACATTATGTTAATATCATGGGTGATGCCATTATAAATATTAATATGTTTGGTATACATTGGCGTATGGTTGGGGCCTCTAATGTTTGTTACAGTTTGATTTGTATAGAAGGGTGATTCATGGATTACTTACGCCTGGCAAAGATGTGTGTGGTTATGGCTTGTATACTTATGAAATATTTGTTTACCAATTTATTGTTGGCTATTTTATAAGTGAAGAGGATTCAGAAGATTGAGGAGAATTTATACATTATTGTTATTTAGCACACATTTTTGTAAACAAGCTTTAAGTGCTAGCTTGTGCACATTTTTATTTATTTTGGAAAGCCTTGGTTTATTAAGCTTAGACTTGAACTTTTATATTTTTGTAAAGCGCGATGCTTTAACCCTAGCCTCAATTTATAGACACTCTATTTTGAGCATAAGAGAGTGTCGTGCAAGTAAAAAGCACCTTTTGTATTTTTGAGACTATAGCCTATTTTGGAATAAAGATTTATGTAAATACTCATGTGTGGGGGGAGACCATAAACATGAGGGTGGATGATTGCACCCAATGTTTGAGTCATTATCTTAAGCTAAGTATTTTTATTTGTTATTCACTCAAATCTTGAATATGTTGAATTTGTAGTCTTTTGATGAGTTATTTGGGTTGAATAATCTATTTTCTTAGAATTTTCTATTTTCTCTATTTTCCTAGAATTGGATATGTGACAGCTATGGGTCTGGAAAGATGGAGACAAGATTTAAAAGCTTCAAGGCTTAATTCAAGGTTTTTGAAGAGTTGCAATCTTTTAGCCAAAGGACACATGCATATGCTCACAAGAATAATTTGACACACATATGTACGTACGTGCATAGTCAACACCCTTACGTGCATGTGTACACAAAAATTAGACACACATTGTAAGATTACTTCCTCCAGCTTTTGAGGTGTGCAGGTGTAAGAACCTCCCATTCTGATCTTATAATTATTCCCCTCTCTGAAATAAAAGAAAGATCTTGTTTTGGCCTGGAGAGAGAAAATGTCTAGAGGGAGGTAATTCAAAATTGAGATATTTTTAGATATAAAAATCCTCCTAGTGTCTAAAATGGTTTCCCTACAACAAAAATTCAAAAAGAACTTTCCAATGTGCAATTGAAATTAATTGAAAATAGGTATAAAGGACCTTAGCCTAAGGGTCTAGATTTTTAAAAAAGGACCTTAGCCTAAGGGTCTAGATTTTTAAAAAATTTTAGATTATGGTCCAATTAAGGTTCCTATGGACCAATAAGATTAATCCAAATGTAGGGAGGAGATAAATTGAAGAATATAAGAAAACCCCCCCAAAAATGAGTAAATGCTCACATAAGATGAAGAGTGAACTAAGGACCAAAGAAAACAATTAAAAAACTAAATTTTGACACCTCAGTGTGGGATCTCCCCTCATGAAGTAGGCACCTTTTTCTCATCATTATCCCCAATTTTTAATCAATAAAATGAGATATTTTCATCTGTCCTCTCTCCTATTTCAAAACTAGATCCAAAAAGTAAGCTGAACTGATCCAAAAATGGTCAAAATTTGACCAAACTGATCTGGAAAATTCTAGAATTAGTTTTCTTGGTTAGAGGCTCACTTTTTTCTATAAATAGAAGCTTCCCTCTTTGTAAAAGCTTAATGGTGTTTATGCACTGTTACTCTGCTCCTATCTTGAGTCATCTACATTTAATTTTTTAATAATTCAATTGTTTTGGCCTAATCCTCTCCAAAGTGAATTGGTGGCCACTCTTGCTTCAAACAAGAGTAGAACCTTCAATCCCTCAAGCCAAAGGAGAGCTTACAAGCTCCATGTAAGCTAATTTTCTTAATTGTTTAATGAAGAATCTATGATTTTCTTAATTTTTATGTTTTACAGATGTGGAATTAAATTCAAATGCTATGCCTTTGATAAAAAGGCCACCCCCTTCTCCTCTTTACATTCCAACCTTTCTCAATCCTAGAAAGATTAATTAAGGGATTAATTAAACTCTTCTTATTGTTTACTCTCTTAAATTTAGAAAATTATGTAGATTAGAGTTCTTTAAATCTAAATTGGGTTAATTTAAGTTAGATAAAGAATGATAAAAATGAGAAATGGTCAGCCATACAAAAGGAGGTTATGGCAAAATTTTCTAAAATTTTATGAAAAAGAAAGTTTGTTTTTATGTTATTCCAAAAGAGTAATTCCCACCATTTTTGCATCTAAAAGAAATATTCTAATTACTCCATGTACATATTCACTTATGAATATGCATGGATATCATTGATATTAATTATTAAAATTGATTTCTATGCATAGAAAGATGCATAAAGAGAATTTTTTTTATTACAAAAGTGCTATTCTCATTAAATTTGATTTTTATGCATAGAAAGATAAATAAAGGGATTTCTTTAATTACAAAAGTATTATTCTCATTAAAATTGATTTCTTTGCATAGAAAGATGCTTAAAAGAATTTTTTTAATTACAAAAGCGTTATTCTCATTAAAACTGATTTCTATGCATAGAAAGATGCATAAAAGAATTTTTTTAATTACAAAAGTGTTATTCTCATTAAAATTGATTTTTATGCATAGAAAGATGCATAAAGGGATTTTTTTATTGCAAAAGTATTATTCTCATTAAAATTGATTTCTTTGCATATAGAAAGATGCATAAAGGAAATTTTTTAATTACAAAAGTGTTATTCTCATTAAAATTGATTTCTATGCATAGAAAGATGCATAAAAGAATTTTTTATTATAAAAAAATTATTCTCATTAAAATTGATTTTTTATGCATAGAAAGATGCATAAAGGAATTTTTTTACTTGCAAAAGTGTTATTCTCATTAAATTTGATTTTTATGCATGGAAAGATACATAAAGGGATTTTTTAAATTGCAAAAGTGTTATTCTCATTAAAATTGATTTCTTTGCATAGAAAGATGCATAAAGAAAAAATTTTTATTACAAAAGTGTTATTCTCATTAAAATTGATTTCTATGCATAAAAAGATGCATAAAGGATTTTTTTAATTACAAAAATGTTATTCTCATTAAAATTAATTTCTATGCATAGAAATATGCATAAAGAAAAATTTGTTAATTACAAAAGTGTTATTCTCATTAAAATGGCTTTTTATGCATAGAAAGATGCATAAAGAAATTTTTTTATTGCAAAAGTCTTATTCTCATTAAATTTGTTTTTTATGCATAGAAAGATGCATAAAGGGACTTTTTTTAATTGCAAAAGTGTTATTCTCATTAAAATTGATTTCTTTGCATAGAAAGATACATAAAGAATTTTTTTTAATTACAAAAGTGTTATTCTCATTAAAATCGATTTCTATGCGTAGAAAGATGCATAAAGGAACTTTTTTTATTACAAAAGTGTTATTCTCATTAAATTTAATTTTTATGCATAGAAAGATACATAAAGGAATTTTTTTATTTCAAAAGTGTTATTCTCATTAAAATTGATTTTTATGCATACAAAGATGCATAAAGAAATTTTTTTATTATAAAAACGTTATTCTTATAAAAATTAATTTTTATGCATAAAAAAATCTTTTTTTATAAAAGTGTTATTCCCATTGAAGTTGATTTTTATGTATAAATAGATGTATAAAAGGATTTCTTTAATAAAAGTGTTATTCCTACTCAAGTTGATTTTTATGCATAAATAGATGCATAAAGAATTTTTATTCTCTTTAGATGTGAGTGGATAAGGGTAGATGTGAGTGGATAAGATCTTATGAGGATAAATGAGAAAAGATGTGATGAGATGAAAATGATGTGATTAGATGAGAATGGGAATACATATGAAATGGATGTGGATTAAATAATGTGGATTGATGTGGAACAATGTGGAAAGAGGAGAGTTCGTTATGGAAACTGTATTTATGACCTGTTTTTAAATGACTGTTTTATGTCAAGAATGCTGGGGAAGCATTTTGACTGTCTTGTGAATGAGGTCGTGGTGGAGAAGTTGCAACAGCTGACGGAGAGTCAATGGAGGACGTCTCGCGTAGCAAGGTCAGCCGAGGTCTTGACGAGCCTTGGTTCTATTTAAATGGTGAGCTTCCGGTACGGTGAAGCGGCCTATGAGTGAAGCGCTAGGTGACCTACGAAGGATCCTAGAGGGTACTGACCATACGGTGCTCGGGCTCTGGGTCGTCGAAGATACCCACACGTGCGTCGGGGAAGATATTTAGATCAAGGAGTAAGAGTTGTTTTCTGAATTCGGACATGGATCTGGTTGATTGACCTTGCTGGTCCTCAACGGATGAGTCCATGGCTCTTTTATATGGATATGTTGGTTGATCTTGTCGATCTTCAACAGAGATTCTATTTTGATTTTTATAAGTGAATATATTGCAGAGTACTATGAGCTAGGAAATATTGAAAAGGCCCATGAGTGGATAAGTGGTAAGCGTTCTGGTTGCCAATGATGTCATAGGTACACCGATGAAGAAAAATTAAAAATTAGGATTCAACCGGATATTTTGGAGGATTATGATTAGTGATACTATAGTTTCATTGAAAGATTGTTTTAAAGACAGCTGAATCTATGAAAAAGGTAATTTCATATTGGGTGTGTAAGTGACGTGACTAGTTTTAAGTTTACATGAATAACCGACTAGGGAGCCTGGGATCTCTTTTTCCTGGTACCCGAGAAAAAACCTAACCAAATTCTTAAATGGATCCCATCACTCTACAGTGGTTGGGCGGTTGGCTAATCCACGGGACTGGATGGGGTTAGGCTGGACTGATGGATCCCTAAAATGAGACTCAATTATGTTATGGTATGATAGATGAAGTAAATCCCGGATAAAAATTATTCTATGGAAAAGAATCAACGACTGTGCCTCTCAATGAGGAAAAAAGCGTTGGTCTCTATGATCGAAGTGTAGTCTTTTCCTTGATCTGACTATGGGACTTACGAGTTCGGTCAGATTAGTCCAGTTAGTTAAGGCTCTTGACTACGTTAGAGTAAAAATTATCCTGGAAGAATCGCCTGTGCTTTTTAGGCGAGAAGTTTTTCCGGGTTCGGTTTTGAAAAAACCAAGAGATTAGTCTCTTGTCTGGATATACGTGGGCGAGGTCCCGAGTGAGGGACCCTGCCCCGCGCAAGAAGTGCTACTTCCGCTGCTAGCACCTCAGAAGTCGTTGTGCTGAGGGGATAGGGATCTTTCACATGTGTGTGTACACACATAGCACGAGAGAGAGAGAGAGAGAGAGAGAGAGAGAGAGAGAGAGAGAGAGAGAGTTTATGTGTGTGAAATGGGATGTGAGAAGAGAGAGAGTCCATGTGCATATGTATGTGTGAGATAGAGAATGTCTCTTTGTGCATAAGGGAGAGAGAGAAAGTGCATGTGTATGGGTGTAAGAAGAGAGAGAGGGTGTTTTTGTCTGTGTGTGCATGATATTAATAAATAAGAATATAGATATATAATGTATGTATGTATGTATAAATAGATCTCTATATACATATATATATATATATATATATATATATGTTGACAACACGCACACACACACACGTCCACGCGCACTCACATGCACACACACACACACAAATATGCACAACTTACATGTACACACACATACACACGCGCGCTTGAACATGCACACACATACATGTGTATACATATACACAAATGCGCACATGCATGCACACAGGCAAACATGTGTATGCACGCACACAAATGCTCACACATACACACATACACACTTGCACATCACATATGTAGAGGCACACACGTGCATGTAGCATGCACACAGAGATGCGCACACACAAAGTTGCACACACATACACACTTGCACACAAACAAAGATGCATGCACACACATAAAAACATGCACAAACGCATGTGCACACACTTTATGCACATGTAGGGCTGGCGCACACACCTGCACATGCACGAAATTAACACAATCACATACACGTATGCACACCAGTGGCACACATACACGTGAAGGGGTGTGTGTGTGTGTGTGTGTGTGTGTGTGTGAGAGAGAGAGAGAGAGAGAGAGAGAGAGAGAGAGAGTTTCTGTGTGTACGAGAGGGAGTGTATGTGAGACGGGGTGCGAGAAGTGCAAGAGTGCATGTGCATGTGTGTGTGTACTGAGAGAGAGATATGTGTGGGTGTGCATGAGAGAGAGAGAGAGAGAGAGAGATGTGTGTGTGTGCGTGAGAGAGAGAGAGAGAGAGAGAGAGAGAGCATGTTCATATGTATGTGTATGTGTGTGAGAGAGAGAGAGAAGGGAGAGAGGGTGTTTACATGTGTGTGCATGAGAGGTTGTGTTTGTGAGAGAGAGAGACACACACACATGCACACACGTACACGTATATACGTGCATAGGCGCACACATACACACAAACACACGACACACACGAACACACAAATACACGCACACCCGCATGGACACACATACGCTTACGCACATGCACACACAAAACTTTATACCACAACAATGTGTGGATTATAGACTTACTATCTACTATGCAACGGTTTTTTCCCCATGTCATGTGACACTCTCTCTAGCCATCTCCTCCAAATGATGCTCCTCTAGCCACACGGCTGTAGTGTCCAAGGGTGTTGCAACAATGTGAACCAAGGGTATCACATTCTCGCACTCACGACGGCTTCATCACACACACACACACACACACACACGCGTAGAAACATTCATTCTACGATGCAACAACTCCGCGTGCGGGTCTATGACTTCTATATCTATATTCTATATTACCTACTAAGCATTGAGGAGAGGGGGGCACATGGTAAGACATTGGGAGAATGCAGCCTCATGTAAGCCAAGGAGTGAACGTTTTGTTTTTAGTGCCGCAAAGATATACTATGCCAATGGATGAGAGGACAGCTTATGTGGTCAGGAGATTCTCAAGCCCCACTATAATGATGTCACCCTCACGAGCTCTTATGGTAGGGCCTGGGTATTGAGCATTCATACTACTGATGATCAACTTCTCTACACAAACTTGAGACCAGAACCTATAGTCCATTTGCCACTTATAATGCTTCACCCTACGCAAAATCCCTTCACTCGCACTCACCAAAACCACAAAGGCCAACAGTAATGAAACTACACAAAGAGTAGCCTTCTGCATTTTGCCTAAGTACTAAAGGAAGAAATCACACAATCCAAAAAGAATATTGTCCTAATAAAATTGCCTTCATTAAACAATGCAAACAACACGTCCTACAAGACAAAAATAATTTAACTCCCATGACATAATTTGGCAAAAATTACATGTAAATGGTGAAAAACTTGCAAGCCTCATCCCTTTCTCGTCGAATTTGAATTGCAAGGTTGCTAGCAAAATGCAACATTGCATACAAACTACAAAACAAAGTTATAGCTTACAATTTCCAATGATGCTAGAAGTGTATGCTATCTATCTGATAACGAGCTATACTTTCACAAATCCATCATGGCCATCTTGTCTCCAAAAACTTTCCACTATCCATGACTAGATATTTAGTGTCCTTGATGCTCAAACATGGAATCTCCTTGTAAAGAGAGCCTTGCTTTTAACAAAAGCAAGCCATACTCACGGTAGAAGAGAATGAGGAATCAGAATGTAACATTTATTTCTAAGCTAAAGACTAAGCCACAAACCATACTCCTTGAAGCTCTCTCTCTCTCTCTCTCTCTCTCTCTCTCTCTCTCTCACACACACACACACACACACAATCTTTTAATACATCTTGAGATGTAAACTCCTTGCATACACAACTTGATCTTGTTTTTCAGAACGCAGCAATCTTCAAGTCCTCCTTGCAATCTATGCGATGCACTACCATGTGCAATAATACGCTCCCTATTACTCTCCTACCATTTCGTGAATCAAGCAAAATGTGTTACAAGTAGGTGAATTTTTTTGGAGCAAAAGGGAGAGAGAGAGAGAGAGAGAGAGAGGAAGAAAGAAGGGGGGGATATAAAGGGTTGGTTCAGGGTTGTTTCAACATCCCAACATAATACGTGGAAGACATGAAATTTACGTGCAAGTAAAATGATAAAACTAATATGGTAGCAACTCGATCTTTCTCGAGATCTAACACTCGCTTTATGTTAGAATTTAATGGCTGGTGGGGAAATGATAATAATACTAATTTGGTAGCAACTCCATCTTTCTCAAGATCTAAGAGGGGATCTAATTTGGTAACAAGGTTGGCAAAGTCTGATGCTTGATCCACCAAAAGAAAAAGCTTACACAAACAAAATCTACTTCTTGTTCTAAGGTTCACTCAGCTAATAAACTGTTAAGTAATATTAACACCACGATCTTTTAACACCGGAATACTGACACCACTGCAAAACCATGCCGTTCCCGGGGCACAATTTGTTAGTAATAATGGTGGCAATTAAACTCTCTCTTACTGTACCAAAATCAGCAGGGCTACAGTTAACGCCGAATTAACAGGAGGGCGAAAACACACACACACACACACCCTCACTCTCTCTCTCTCTCTCTCTCTCTCTCCCTCTCTCTCTCTCACACACACACACACACACACACACCCCTTTGCGGATAAGAATGATTGTAGATAAAAATCCTTCAAATCATATGATAATCTAGCAAGGAAGAAATGCTATCGCCGCAACCTTACATAACTTAGAACTTACCTTATTGTCATACATAGATTTAGACTTAGGCATTATGCATGGATGCTCTAGTCATGGCGTCGGCGGTACCCTTGATTCTCACCATCATCATCATCATCAAATTCATCAGATCTCTCGTCCTCATAAGAAGCTCCTCGTCTAGGGCCTTGGTGAGGATTAGGGTAATCTTCTTCCTGAGAGTAACCTTGGGAAGGTTTACGGCCTTGGTGGGGGTTTGGATTATCTTCCTCTTCGGTGTAATCTTGCGAAGGCTGAGAGCTCTGGTGGGGATTAGGGTAACCTTGAGAAGGTTTACCCTGCTTGGCCTGGTAGCCGTGGAGATATGCTTCAGCTTTTTCCGCATAAGCGCCATACGAGGTTTTCTCCAGATTGCCGTAGTGTGACGCCGCTCCGACGAGGTTGGCCGCTGCTCCGGCGAGCTCGCCCATATCCACGCCACCACCATCGCCATGTTGGCCGGGGCTCATCTTGGCCTTGGCGGCGCCCATGAGCAGTTGGGCGCTGCCGAAGACGTCTCCGTAAGAGGAGGTTTGGGCGTCGGACGAAGGCTTCTCGCCATGGGAGGGGCCGTGCGCAGGAGCGCTGGAGGAGTCATGGGATTTCGAGCCCAGGAAGGAGGTCGCGGTAGAGAGGAGGTCATCCATGGCGGATAGGAGGTCAGATCTGGGAGAGGAGAAAGCAGGCGTAGTTAGACAGAAACTGTATCAACTAACACTTCGATTTATAGTGTCGTGCGCAGCAACCACGGTGCGGCACTTCTGTTCATCCCACCGTCGTGTAAAGTGTCACCGCCCGTGACCACCACTTCTATTTATCCCACCGTCATGTCTTTGCATTATTGTTCCCTCATTTTATGCATCCTGTGCCCACCACCTTCACACAAATATCTTCTGTAGGCCCTCCTCAACCCTATCAACATTGAATGTACCTTTTGCTCGGTCTCACCACAGTCAGAAATAAACTTTCTTTTCTAACCACTGAAAAAAAAAAGATGACCTTCAAGCTGAAACCGGTTTTTACTTGCATAGATTAACCGGTACAATTTGGTGCCAATAAAGCCATCAAAAGTGACTAGAATACTACAAACTAATGTAAAATGAAGTGATGTGGGTGAATTCCATGACTTCATACATCAACCCATACATCTCATCCATGTGGTCATCTTCAAAATATGCTACATAGGAATATGCCTTTCTATTCTATTCTATTCTATTATGGACCATTTTCATGGGGCTTCCAAATGGCAACCATCTAAAAATGATGTAAAACCTTTTGGAGGTTTGGGCATGCCTTCTTCTTGAGGTTTAGGGAGGGCATGAACCTGTGATGCAAAAATAGAAGCAAATTGAAGAGAGGGTAGCAGTGCAACCTGTGATGTCTCATCAAAACTTGAGCAAACATCTTGGAGAGTAAACTAGCCAATATACCATCCACCACTTACTCTAATGAGGACTTATGTTTTTTTTATTTAAAAAAATCGATTTCTCTCTCTCTCTCTCTCTCTCTCTCTCTCTCTCTCTCTCTGGTTATTGTGTTTGTGTGCATGAGTTCTTCCATGCCACCCGATGGAGGTCGAGGGGAGGATCGAACCCGGGTTCTACCCTATAGGACGAGAGCCCTCACCAACTCGCATATATATATTTATATATACAAACACATATTATAAATATTAATATAAATCAATATAAAAGTTAAATAACAATAGTATATCATTTAAATGATAATTTAATTCTTAATATATAGATTTAATTTTAAATATTCAATGCTAATTTAAATATTTAGTCTTAATAATTAATATTAATATTCATACTAATTATATTAAATATTAATATTAATATATATTTGATAAACATACAGGTGTATGGACGGATGCATGCACTCGCAGGGAGACGCAGTGGAATTGCTTCTCAAGGAGTTATAGAGCTTGGAGACCTCGAGGATTACGAGCTCAGCCATTGGAAAGATCCTCCACGAACAGTTTTGCGGTTCACCAGGTAATCTCTTATTGGATGTATATCAAGGAGTCAAGGTAGATATATCAAAAGGTCATACATTTAACATATGAAGCAATGGTGTCCAAATCTACAACTTGGACGGGTGCCCGTAATGGTCCGAATGGAATATCTATGGCGATTAGGTAATGTACTTCATGGATATATTATGAGAGTAGTCATTGTAATAGCGTTAGGTCTCTTATGAGCCTAAAGTGCTCGACTGGCCACCACAGTTTAAGTGAGTGTGAACACTTATGGCCATGTATATAAGTGCATATCTCTCATAATACAAGGATACTCTCCCATTGTGCAATAGAGTCTTACTCTTTTTGCTAATCTCTCTCTCTAATACATGCTAGTGAGTGTGCGTGAGTGATATGAGGTGAGTGGAGGAATGAGTACACGTAGTGCAACGTGACGGTGTGACAATGCTCGCGGGGGAGGTACGATGAAATGACTTCTCAAGGAGTTGTAGAGCTTGGAGACCTCGAGGGTTACGAGCTCGGCCATTGGAAAGATCCTCACAATAGTTGCGGTTCACTAGGTAATCTCTTGTTGGATGTGTTTCAAGGAGAGTTAGGGTGAGCCATTAACATTTTTGGCACCGCTATACCTGGGAATCATCCCTTGGCTTTTTCCATCGTTTTTCTCTAATCTACATATTACCCATTGCCCATTGTCTTTATTAATGGTTTCCCATGAAAAATATGTGGATTTCATGGAAATTTATGTGTAATTTTGTGAGAAATACCTCTCTTTTTTGGTTTTGTAAAGAATGTTTTTTTGCTTAATTTTTAGTGTAATTTGTTGTTTGTGTTATTGATAATGTGGTTTTAAATGTTCCTAAGACTTGCACATAGAGTGTATTGGGTTTAGTTTGTATCCATTACATCAAATAATGCAATAGAATGCAATTTTTCATAATTTTTAGCTCTCTTCTTTAGAGTTAAACATAGAGCTAAAATCTTTAATTTGTGTTTGATTTATGTGTTTTTTGTTTGAACTGTATGCATTAAAGTGTTAGCAAGCATTAGGAGTAGCTTAATCATTGAAACAATTTCTCAAAAACCATCAAAAAACTCTTGAAATCAACTAATTTCTCTTAATTTACTCATTTTTGTCATTAAAGGTGATTAATCTTGTTCAAGAGTCAAAAAATTTAGAAAATATATTTTTTGGAGTCAAAATTGCTCATGTAAGAGGTCGAAATTAGTGTTTTTGGGTGTTTTGAGATCATCTTAATACATCAAAACATCTAATTGCATCAATTGGAAGAAATTGGCTCTCTTTTGCTTAATTTTGCATAAAGAGAAGAGACGTTAATTAAGAGCTTAATTAATCTCTAATCATACATTAATTTACACATTAGTTGATGTACATAACTTATCGATTCCAAGCTCTATCCAATGATGTGCTCAATGGTGTCATTTAATTAGTTATTAGTGATTAATTAGAGCCCTTGATTAGTCTAAAAGAGGAAAAGATTAATTTTTAATTAATTCTTAATCTTTTTTTACATAACTCATTAAGGCTAATGAGCATTGAATGAGAAGATACCAATGAGTTGTCAAATTGTCCATTTCGGGGATCATTTATGAAGGGTATTAGGGGATGTCATAAAAGGGTTAACTTTTTTTATTCCCACTTGTCTTTTTGAAAAAATGCCAATATCTCCCTAATTTAAAATTAAAAAAAAATCTCCCCTAAACAAGGAAATTCGAATTTCCCTCTAGACTCCGAAAAAAAAAACTGGCTCATGCCTTAAGCGTCTCACGCCTTAAGGCCTTACACATGGGAAAAAAAACGGCTTATGCCTTAAGGTCTCATGCGTGGGAAAAAAAACGGCTCACGTCTTAAGCGTCTCACACCTTAAGGATCTCACGCCTTAAGGCCTCACTCGTGGAAAAAAAAATAGCTCACGCCTTAAGGGGTCTCGGCCTCACGAGCAAAAAAAATAATCAAATTTAATTCTTTACACAAAGTCCGTTTCATGACATGAACTGTATGTACCCTGCTGTTTCACGACGTGAAAGGGGGTCCGTCCGCCCAAAAAGAAAACCTCTAGAAAACAGCCCTGTTTGAAGCTCGTATCTCCTAAACCGTGAATTCGTTGAAGGCGCTCTAGTGCTCATAGGAAAGCTGCCATCGAGTTCTTCGAAATTGGGCTTGAGCGTCCGAGGTCAAAATCCATCATTTTGGCCTTTGACCAGCAGCCTTAAAATTTGATCCAAAAATCAAGGTAAAAAACGATCCTTGAAGTAGTAAAAATCGTCCAAAACAACACGAAAACGACTGTGAACCATATTCAGGCTACTTTTTGAGGGTCTAAACGACAAAATTATGAAAGACTCAGAGAGACCAAGTTGTAGTACTCCAAAAATACTACAATTCTCTCATAAAGAGTTTTTCCAAATTCCTTTTGGAACACCTTTAAAATTGGGTTGTGAAATAGGAAAAAAATTCGTGGGAATTTTTTTGTATCTTGAGACAGTGATGGAAAATAGGTTTTAGGACCTCTTCTTCCATTAGGGATACTAATAGCGTGCACTTTTTCTGGAAATATATCTCCAAGGTTCGTACGTGTAGCGTCAGCTAATTTGGACAAACAGACACTCGTTTGACACAACGAAGGGTACGCTAGGCCTCGAGGCCGTACGGGCTATAACAACAGGCTGTCATAAATTATAAAAAGCCAAAAAAAAACACATGTGCTTGCTCATTATTAAGGAGCAATTGGCAGCATTAAACATGGTAATGATAGAGGGACTATGTGGGCCGACATCCTCACTGAACCCAATGGCTGACATCTTTGAGCCATTGAGATCCATGCCACAAATGCACCTCCCAATATAATTCAACATGCTAACAACAAGCGTGTCATTGGGATTTACACCCCATGTCACTTCAATCTCACCGTGATTTGGTCCCTTGCGTAGCACTATCATAAGTCCTAAGCCTTTAGACATGCTAGGTACCAAACCTCTGCAACCCCTAGATTCCCACACCTTGGATATACTAACTAATCTAGAAAGGGGGTTGCCCAAGGACTAAGTGAGTCTTTATCCACAAGAGCACTCACTCACGGCCTCAATAACATACAAAAACACGGCCATACAGATCTCAAAAATCATGGGCAAATATGATGGAACAACTGATCTTGTTCAATTCATTCAAATGTTCAAATAGAGATGTGAAGCCTTTGGAAATCCAAACTGCCCCACAAGGGTAAATGTGTTAAACCTATGCTTAGTGGGAAAGCCTAGTCGATGGTTCATCACATTGATGCCGGCAATCAAGACAAACTTCAGGACCTTGAAAAAAACCTTTATCCGCCAGCTATTTTGAGACAAGGCGATTGGTGGTGCAGCGAGAGAAATCTATTCAATTGAACAGAAACATAACGAAACCATTTGGGATTTTATCCTTCGGATAAAACTCTTGGACTCACGATGTGAGCCATGGGAGAAACTAAACGATTCTCAATTGAAGACATGTTTCATAATGGGCTTAAAGAATAACAGCTTGCACAACTTGATCATTGTATCCAATCCGAAAACATTTTATCAATGTTATAAAGAAGCAATACGGTTAAATGACAACATGATGAAAGATGATCATGATACGAGATGTTCTTGATCTAAACCAAGTGAAGCAATGGTTAACGAAAAATTGATCTCGGAGTTGTCATTACCTGAATTCTATGGAGCCTTGCTTAAAAGCCTACAAAATGGACATTTCTAAGAGAGGATGAGATCCTTCAAAACGAGACATCCTTAATGCCTCTTCAAGTGATGAGCAAAATGCCTTGTGTTCAGTGTAATCACTACGACTATCCCAATCCCCAGTGTGCATACAAGGCACCTGTTTTTCTGTACTGCATATATTGCAAAACCTTGGGTCATGACACAACCCTGTGTCCCAATTCATCAATAATTAACTCAAAACCTCCATCTCCCGTGCACCAAACAGAAATAGTCCAAAGGGTAGAAACCGCTCAAGAAGCAGTTAAGCGAACACTTCAGTGTTTCTATTGTTGTGGACTTCACAAAGTGGCAGACTGCACAGTTTGGAATACTTCCATGCCCATAGTCACTGACACTTTGCAACCCATGTGTGAACGATGTGGCATTAATCACATGTTCCAAGATTGCCCAAGGCAAACTTCTTCAATGCAACTTGTCTCACAAAATACAACTCTTAACATCTTAAATGTATAAAACGGGCAATTGTCCACAGTACCTTTGAATGTGCTTACACGCTTAACAAGCCAAAGCACGAGAAATAATAAAAAAGAATGCAAAAGACAATACTTCAAAATGGGTAGAAGAACATGCTTTAAAGCAAAACCCAAAAGAGAAAGAAAAACCTTCTAAACCCAAGAAAAACAAGAGGCAACAAACTATCGAAACCAAAGCTAAAATAAAGGACAGGGAAAAAGAGCTTGTGGAAGACATAACCCCAAGAGAGCCAGAAGCTACACATGACGCAGAAACATCCATCTCAAAGGCTACCACACAAACCACAACACCCATATATGTGACACAAAATACAAAAGCCTGAAAGAAAATTCGTTCTCTGGGTAAACATAATGAAAACCTGACAATCCAAAGAAAGTCAGAAGATGAAACAAATTCTAGTACATCGCTAAGCAAGGATGAAACAAGTTCTGATTCGGCACTAGGTGTATCTCATCGACCATCAAGAAACTAGAACCCGCCCAACCACCCCAAATTGAAAATCATGATCACATGACATATGCAGAACGTAAAAGCAAGCTCAAGTGAGCATGCTTAGGATGGTTGTCATACAGGATCACCGGTTGTGATTGAACCTCATAATTCCAATCGTAAAGAAATAACCAAAATACAAGAACCAGAGGAGCATTGCTTCCCCTTTCAAGAGGAAGACGTACTCTCTATAGAAGAGTCATTAGAGGTACATTATACGAATTATATGATTGAAAAAGCACGTGAGAAATTCGATAATTCTCTGACAAAATTAAAGCAGTCTCTCAAATCCTCATTTGGAGGAGTACTCTTCTCTCATAGTGAAGCCATCATAGCATAGCACTTGCACCTTTAAAGGCTAAACATGAGTTATACCAAGACATAAAGAGCTCCATAGAACAGGACTATGAGGATTCACAAGTTTCCAAACAGACCTTAGTTAGAATTGTCAGAGGACAGAGTGTACCATTGTACACATTGGGTACTCTTAAAAAAGCTAAAAGCCAAAAAGAGGATGAAAGTGAATGGGAATATGAAACCAAAATAGGATCTGAACCTAAAACAAAAACTGAAACATCCATGGTTCCTCTTGAAGATTCTATCATTGTATGGTTAGATTTCCCTGCGAGCAACGATGTTTAAGCACAAATTCGCATTAGTCCTCAAGCTAGTCATAACATCCTGACAATAGACACTTGGATGTTATTGGGGCAACCTAAACTCATTCCTAAGACAATGGTCTTACAATAGGAGCCAATGGAAAAAACATTGAAGTTCCACGTTACTTTAGCTATGCTACTCAAACAATCGGTGGAGGTGGAATTTAGATTCCATGTTACCCCAGATCCCCCTTGAGTACGATGCCATCCTTGGTGGAACTTGGATATGTGACTCATTGTATTAACTTGATGAATCCATGCAAACAGTCTCCTTGAACACTCCTGCATGCATTGTGCAATTTATCTTACGGGAGGAAGAGACCTTGGAGGAGCTGGAACTTCCAACATATCTTACTGAGAATATCCCAAGAATTATGGTTGGATTGGAACTTTCCAATAAAATCACTACAATTCAAGCACAACTTTATCCAACATGAGAGTAGAATCTCATGACCCTCGAGTTATGGGATTTGTTAGGTCAACCAACACTCACGGCTCATCCTAAAAGAATTCCATTTACACAAGACTTGAACATGCCATGTCTGGGGTACTTTGAATATACAATGTATATTGAAACTAACTCCCTTACTTGCAAGTTTTTTTGTGGTTGAGTATGTGTTGGAAACAGATTTGATCTTGGGGCATAAATGGACTATTGCTTCCCAAGCACCACTGTGCTTTGCTAGTGATAGGGTCGTCACATGACGGTCAACGACACAGAGTTGACAATACCATACTGCATGAAAGAGGATCCAACCCTGATGGATTTCTATGATGTTGAACGCAAAAAGTTACAAGCCTCTTCCATAGAAGCCCCTCTACACAATGACCTACCATCTGGCATTGATGACCAACTCGGACAAAGCATCTAGCCCTTCCACTCCATCCTCACCAACAAAGTCTAACGCCAAAACCACGCAATCAACCGCTATTTCTAAAGAAGATCCCCAACCAAAACCATCTATCTCAAAGAAGGAACTCAAGGGAAAAGCATGGAAGCAAACGTTTCTTCATCAACCAACCTTGCCAAAAGAGGGGACTGCATGCTCAAAAGCCCCCACATCAGTAAACCATCACTCTGCAAGAGACTCAAACCTCATCCTCAACGACGCCCATGAGTCTCAAACCTGCAGCCTTAGCGCACTAACCAATGTGAAGAAGGAGGGTCCAAACCTTCCACTTTCACTAAAAAGAAAAATCCACCAAGATAACACAAATCAAGGTATCTTAATGGTATTAAAATATGGGTAGAGAAGCAACTACTTGTAGCTCAAGGCTACTACGAAAGTGTCAATTTGGGTGCCTCAATAGTCAAAGCCATTTTCTCAACGCAGCACTCAGAGGTCAAAGAAAAATAAAAGTACCCCACAACACCGTCCACAAAAGTCTATGCGAGTTCCTCAATGAACTCCAACATCTCAAAGTGTGGGTACCCAAAAGATTACTGCAAGCACAAGGGTACTACCAAGGAAATACCAAAGCTTGGATTCCCAAGCGCATTAAAAAGTTCCCTAAGCTTGCACAAAGAAAGAAACATCAGCACCAACAGCATTTTCCACCAAATTATAATGTTCATCAAAGATGGGTACATGTGCACGTGTCTTCAACAACAAGGATACTATGATGGTAATTCCATTATATGGTTGCCAAAATCGAACCAAGTGAAGACATCCCCGCTATCGACTTTAACCCCAACAGCTTCACCTAAAGTTTGATAAGAATGGAAACCCAAGCAACACCAAGCAAGCCATTCAATAAATAAACAAGAGCTTACGTGTTCACTCATTCAAACCCAATGGCAACCAACTATAAGCTATACCTACCACCTGGATAGCACTTGCGCGCCAAAAGTTCAAGATTCAATTTTCACGTCTACAAACGGAGACTCATGAGCAAATCAAAGACAAACTCACAATGCTCTTTTCACCCCTCTAAATGTAAAGCCTAAAGTAGAAGCTCCACAACAAACATACGCACCTATACTCTCAAAATGGAGAGTAGACATAAGAACCTATTGCTCACAAGGTGGTAACCAAAAAAAAAGAGGAGAAAAAAAACAAAAACACAAGTGAGTCTACATATGGCCTTCAATATCACAAGAAACCCCCAAAGATCTTCAATAGCCATTACATTTTTGTTAAGCTTATAGGTTACTATTCTTTTGGCTAAGTTACTATAACAATTGCTCCATGAGTACGTATCCATACTCATGCACTGGAGAACATTTGCACCAAAGCCTTACCATCAATAATTTCCAGGTATAGGGGGCCATGGTGGGCGAAAGCCTGGTCAATGGTACAACCCATCGCCTGAAACTTTCCTTCAAATTGCAAACCTCTCCAAATATAAGTCTTCACAATGCACGGGTCTCAAATCCTTAGTGAAGAAATCTTAGCCTCGCAAGTCCACGTAATGCTTGTATGCCTCACTAACAAGCGGCCACATCAAAAGGCAGTAGCGCCATAAGAGTCTATGTCACTCAATTCTTATACTTCATGTATATCTGCTTTATTAGAGCACTTACATATACATAAAAGAAAAAAAAGTACTTGGGAAGAAGCATGCAGGAACAGGTCCTGCTCAACAACATTTGACAAGAATCCTACCTCAAAAAGGGACTTCATTGAAGACATATTCAAATAATGAATGTCGCTTCAATGAATCAAATGAGGAACTAAGAAACACAATCTCGTTTTGATGATTATGTCTACGTTCCTTCGGATCGTTCCTTCTCTTCTCTCCCATTATTAACATATCTTAGCTTCCCCACTAACACAAATCACATGTAACCTTACTTATGATTGCCAAAAACAAAGTGAGCCAAAGAAAAAGAAAAAATAAAAAAAAACATGCTCACTAAAATATAAAAATACAATCATTCGCAAGAAAAACCCCACCCCCCAGGAATTCCCAATAAACTACTAGCCTTTCATTTACTAACTCGCCCTTCTTATTACTTCCGCGAAGGAACAAAGAGCATTGAATGTCACTCTATATCACAAGCCATCAACAAAGCTTATTCATTCTCCCCACACAATGGTCTTCCACACGATCACGAGGACGCGATCGACATCAGGAAGGGAGAATGTTAACCATTTCTAGGGTTAACAAGAGCTACTACCATTATCTTATATTAAGGATTCAAGGTAGATACACCAAAAGGTTATACATTTAAGATATGAAGCAATGGTGTCCAAATCTACAACTTGGACGGGTGCTCGTAATGGTCCGACAAAATATCTATGGCGATTCCCGCTTCAAGAGCATGTGGTAGTAAGTTAGAATGAAGTTCTAAGTGATGTACTTCATGGATATATTATGAGAGTAGTCATTGTAATAGTATTAGGCCTCTTATGGGCCTAAAGTGCTCGGCCAATCACAGTTTAAGTGAGTGTGAACACACTTTTGGCCATGTATATAAGTGAATATCTCTCATAATACAAGGATACTCCCCCCATTGTGCAATAGAGTCTCTCTTGCTAATCCTCTTGCTAATCTCTCTCTAATGCATGCTAGTGAGTGTGTGTGAGTGATGTGAGGTGAGTTGAGGGACGAGTACATGTAGTGCAACATGACGGTGTGACAACGCTCCGCGGAGATGCGATGGAATTTCTTCTCAAGGAGTTGTAGAGCTTGGAGACCTCGAGGGTTATGAGCTCGACCATTGGAAAGATCGTTATCGAGGAGTCAAGGTAGATTCACTAAAAGGTCATCCATTTAAGATATGAAGCAGTGGTGTCCAAATCTACAACTTGGATGGGTACCTGTAATGGTCCGACGGAATATCTATGGCGATTCCCACTTCGAGAGCATGTGGTAGTAAGTTAGGGTGAAGTCCTTAGTGATGTAATTCATGGATATATTATGAGAGTAGTCATTGTTATAGCATTAGGCCTCTTATGAGCCTAAAGTGCCCGGCCGGTCACAGTTTGAGTGAGTGTGAACACTTATGGCCATGTATATAAGTGAATCTCTCTTATAATACAAGGATACTCTCCCGTTGTGCAATAGAGTCTTGCTCCTGCTAACCTCTCTCTAATTCATGCTAGTGAGTGTGTGTGAGTGATGTGAGGTGAGTGGAGGGACAACGCTCGTGGGAGACGCGGTGGAATTGCTTCTCAAGAAGTTCCAGAGCTTGGAGACCTCGAGGGTTAAGAGCTCAGCCATTGGAAAGATCCTCATGTTGCGATTCACTAGGTAATCTCTTGTTGGATGTGTTTCAAGAAGGATTAGGGTGAGTTATTAATTAATACACACACGCACACAATTGCATGCACACACACGTGCAAATAGGCATAAAGATGCACATGCACACACACAAACACACATGCGTAGACGCATATGCACACACTTCGTGCACATGCAAAGCTGACACACAATGCGCGCCCAAAAAATTGATACACAATCACGCACGTATGCCCACACAGTGGCACACATATAGAGTTGACACACAACAATGCACTCACATGAAATTAATACGTAAACACACATGCACATATGCATACATGTGTAAGAGGTGTGTGCCTGTGTGTGTGTGTGTGTGTGTAAGAGAGAGAGAGAGAGAGAGAGAGAGAGAGAGAGAGAGAGAGTTTCTATTTGTGTGTGTGTGTGTGTGTGTGAGAGAGAGAGAGAGAGAGAGAGCTTCTATCTGTGTGTGAGAGAGTGTATGTGAGACGGGGTGAGAGAAGACCAAGAGCATATGTGCATGTGTACGTGTGTGTGCGTGAGAGAGGTGTGTGTGCAAGAGAGAGAGAGAGAGAGAGAGAGAGAGAGAGAGAGAGCATGTTCATATGCATGTGTGTGTGTGTGAGAGAGAGAGAGAGAAGAGAGAGAGGGTGTTTGCATGTGTGTGTGAGAGAGATTGAGTATGTGTTTGTGTGTGTGTCTGAGAGAGAGAGAGAGAGAGAGACACGCACGCACATGTATACATGTGCATAGTTGCATACGTACACACTTGCACACACACACACACAACACATAAACAAACACACATACACTTGCACACATGCACACACACAATCCCACACTTGCATGTGCACACGCATAAAAGCAAAAACTTTGCACCGCAGTAATGTGTGGGTTATAGACTTACTATCTATTATGCAACGGTTCTTTCCCAATGCCATATGTCACCCTCTCTAGCCATCTCCTCCAAAACCATCTCATATGCTCCTCCTCTAGCCACATGGTTGTAGTGTACAAGGGGGACAATTTTTCTTGTAGCAACAGTGTGAGCCAAGGGTATCACATTCTCGCACTCACGACCACCTCGACTGAGTCATATGATTAACATAGAGAGAGAGACATACGTGTAGGAAATTTCATTCTACGATGCAGCAACACCGCGCATGGTCTAGGACTTCTATGTCTATATTCTATATTGTCTACTAAGCACCGAGGAGAGGGAGGCACATGGTAAGACCGGGGGAGAGTGTAGCCACGTGTAAGCCAAAGAGTGAACGTTTGGATTTTTGTGCAGCAGTTACACGCGGGTTAAAGCCTCGTATGGTATCATCTAGGACCCCAAGCTACCCATACGGGCTCGACCTGCCTTATACCGTGCCAATGGATGAGGAGAACTTCTGTGGTCATGAGATTCTAAAGCTCCACTACAATGGTGTCACCCTCACGGGCTCTTATGGTAGGGCCTGGGTATTGGCCATTCATACTGATGATCAACTTCCCTACACAATCAAGAGACCAGAACCTACAGTCATTTGCCACTTGTAATGCTTCACCCTGCCCAACTTGCACTTATCAAAACCACAAAGGCCAGCAGTAATGAAGCTACACAAAGAGCAGCCTTCTGCGTTCTGCCTAAGTACCAGAGGGGGAAATCACGCAATCCAAAAAGAATTTTATCCTAATAAACCTTCATTAAGCTCTGCAGTGCAAACGACACGTGTCCTACAAAACAAAAACCATTAAACGCCCATGACATAATTTGGTAACGAGAATTACGACTTTGCCTTTAATTGAGGTGAGATCACAACCAGTTGATGAGAGGGTGTGACCCTTTCTCTCGCTAGCCTAAGCGAACCATCTTGTATAATGAATGGGATTCCCGAGCCAAGTGGTATACAGATGCATTTCACAATGGGCTCTTAAAAACTTTGTTTACCCCAAATCAAATTTAAAAGTCTCCTTGCCCTTCTTGTCCTAAATCCTTGATGCAATGGAATCTCCGTTATGCTAATAGTGTCAAAAATTCCCTTCTCCAAGAGCACCCAAGAAAGTAAAGCTGATTCAACAGGCATTTGGGTCATCATTAAGAGGGGAATCCATTAACATAGCATTGGTGACATATAATTAGGCTTCATTTTTGAAGGACATCATGCACATTCTTGGGTATTTTGGATGTAAAAAACCTGCAAAATTAATTCTGAGCCGTCCAAAATTACATGTAAACGGTGAAAAACTTGCAAACCTCATCTCTTTCCCGTCAAATTTGACTAGCAAGGTTGCATGTTAAGAGGCAACCCTACATACAATCTACAACAAAGTTAAGCCAAAGTTTACTATTTCCAATAAGGCTAGAAGTGTATCCTAGCTATCTAGTAATGAGCTATACTTTCACAAATCCAGCATGGCCATCTTGTCTCCAAAGACCATCCACTATCCATGACTAGATATTTTGTGCCCTCGATGCTCAAACATTGAATCTCCTTGTAATAAAGGGAGCCTTGCTTTTAACACAAGCAAACCATACTCAAGGTAGAAGAGAATGAGGATGGAACATTTCTTTCAAAGTTCAAGACTAAGCCACAAACCATAATTACCCTCCTCAGAAATCTCTCTCTCTCTCTCTCTCTCTCTCACACACACACACACACACACACATCTTTTAATACATCTTGAGTTGCAAGTTGCAAACTCTGTGAATACACAACTTGACCTCGTTTTTCACAACACATCAATCATCAAGCCCTTTTTGCAATCTATGCGATGCACTACCAT
This sequence comes from Cibotium barometz, assembly GCF_041138505.1. Classification (NCBI taxonomy): domain Eukaryota; kingdom Viridiplantae; phylum Streptophyta; class Polypodiopsida; order Cyatheales; family Cibotiaceae; genus Cibotium; species Cibotium barometz. The sequence goes on from NC_141092.1 coordinate 42,118,150, forward strand.
GTGTAATAATATTGAATAATACACTCCTTATTACTCCTCTTACCACTTCGTGAATCAAGCAAAATGTGTTGCAAGTAGGTGAATTCTTCTGGAGCAAAAGGCAGAGAGAGAGAGAGAGAGAGAGAGAGAGGTATTAATGTCGGTAGAATGCAACACAAAGGCATATATGACCAACAACAGGTCTCAAGATCTAACACCTTTAACTCCTCACTTTTTGTTAGAATTTTATGGCTAGTGGGGAAGATACAAGGTTGACAAAGTCAGTTGCTTGATCCACCAAAAGAAAAAGCTTAAACAAACAAAATCTAGTTCTTTTTCTAAGGTTCACTCAACTAATAAACTGTCAAAAAATATTTACAGCACCAGAATACTAACACCACTGCATGGTTTAACATGCCTTTCCCGGGGCACAAATTGTTAGGAATAATGGTGGCACTTAAACACTCTCACTTGCCCTTCCCTGTTTCTTACTGCGCCAAAATCAGCAGGGCTACAGTTGCATGATGAGGCAACGAAAGCTCGCTCTCTCTCTCTCTCTCACACACACACCCAAAAAAAAAAACACACACACAGATAAGAATGATTGTGTAGATCACCATGCTTCAAATCATATGATATAATCTAACCAATTAAGGCAAGGAAGATATGCTATCGCCACGACCTTACATAACTTAAAAGTTACCTTATCGTCATACACAGATATGGATCTCCATTAGGGATTTAAGCATGGATTATCTAGCCATGGCGTCGGCGGTACCCTTGATTCTCATTATTATCATCATCATCATCAAATTCATCAGATCTCTCGTCCTCATAAGAAGCTCCTCGTCTAGGGCCTTGGTGAGGATTAGGGTAATCTTCTTCCTGAGAGTAACCTTGGGAAGGTTTACGGCCTTGGTGGGGGGTAGGATTATCTTCTTCTTCGGAGTAATCTTGCGAAGGCTGAGAGCTCTGGTGGGGATTAGGGTAACCTTGGGAAGGTTTGCCGTGCTTGGCCTGGTAGCCGTGGAGATATGCTTCAGCTTTTTCCGCATAAGCGCCATACGAGGTTTTCTCCAGATGGGCGTAGTGCGACGCCGCTCCGACGAGGTTAGCCGCTGCTCCGGCGAGCTCGCCCATATCCACGTCACCACCATCGCCATGTTGGCCGGGGCTCAACTTGGCCTTGGCGGCGCTCATGAGCAGTTGGGCGCTGCCGAGGACGTCTCCGCCGTAAGAGGAGCTTTGGGTGTCGGAGGAAGGCTTCTCGCCATGGGCGGGGCCGTGCGCAGGAGCGGTGGAGGAGTTGTGGGATTTCGAGCCCAGGAAGGAGGTCGCGGTAGACAGCAGCTCATCCATGGCGGATCAGAGGTCAGATCTGTGAGAGGAGGAGGCAAGCGTGGTTGTACACACGCTGAATCAACTAACGCATCTAGTGGCGTGCGCAGCCACCGTTGTGCGGCATTTCTGTTCATCCCACCGTGTAAAGTGTTTCAGCGCGTGACCATATTCTCGCACCGACAACAGCCTTTCTATTATTTTATGCATCTTGTGCCCACCACCTTCGTACAAATTAACTTTTTTTCCTAAGGACTGTAAAAAAAGGATGACCGTCTCGTTTTTATTGAATAATTGTATAGATTAACCAGTTTCATAACTAAACTTTTGAATTTTTGAATCTTTATATTCAAGGGGCTAGGCAAAATTGCAACCTCTTTTTTCTTGATTTGAGCCTTGAAAATTACAATACAGACGGTTTTTTCATGACAACTACACTATAGGACGATTTTTTCCTAACAATTACAGTATAGGGCAGTTTTTCTCGATTTGAGCCGTGAAAATTACTCTGTAGGATGGTTTTTTTCCAAACAATGGATCGTCACACATATCTCATGATCTTTCACATGAGGACTAACATGGGCACGAGCCGGCACAAGCCATCCAATAATTGAGAATTATAGATCCCTTTATCCTAACTCACATCCAACTCTTGAGAAATAATGGATCCCTCTATCTTAACTTATCCACGAGATTTCACCTTACTCCACAACCTCCATTATCCTCAAAGAAAACTAGTTGTATGGTCCATTTGGAATGTATCCCCATCATGGCCTTCCTACTTGTCTAAATGTGAGTTATTGTTGTATAGCACAAATTCTGCATTTTTATATGGCAAAATACCTTAAGATTTCGACAAGGTTTCTATGCTAATTGCTCTTTATTAAAATTGAAGAAATAAACACTCCTCCATTTAAAGCATGGGGACATAAGTCCCATGAAGACAAAGTTTATCCCAATTCTATTTAGAATTAAGAAAAGTCTTGTCAAGACAATATAATAACTTTCAATTTTAAACTAGCAACCACCTTTGAAGAGATGTTTTTGGTATTTAAGTTTGAAAAACTCATCATCCATGAAGAGTACAATTTGATGATGATATTATATGGAAACACATAGATGATATGTATGGTATGATGCAAGAAGTCATGGAATTCATCCCCATCACGTCATTTCACATTTATATGCTTGACAATTCATTAGTTTGGACTACCTTTAGTGGAGTCACTTTTGCATGATTTATGGACACCTTTATTTATTTGGTCATTTTAAATTACCAAATTGTACGACATATATCACATGATATGATGAGATGATAGTGAACATCCCTGATATGTCATCTTGTGTAGAGGTATGGTAGAACATCCAATAAAGCATTAAAAAGTGACATAAACATCAAGATTGCTTGTATATGCACTAGACTTTATACATGGTCTTTAGAGCGTTTGTAGCATGGCCATACAGGTTCAAACGTCATTTTTCTCTCAACTTAGCATGCATTCTTCTCTTTAGATGTTCCATCATTCAAGTTGGTATCAAAGCCATCATAGTCTACAAACATAGTAGAAAGACATCCTTTACAAATGGGTATTTGCAACTTAGTTTTGACTACTTCCAATGGGTGTAGAATTCACTAAATGCATGCTTTTTTAAAGCATTCAATAAGATTATGAATGATGATACCATGCATAACTAATACATGGAAAAATATTTATTAAATGAATTAAATCATGCTTACAGTCCCAAACTCTAGAGGAAAGATGACTAGCCACATTGTTGAAAATACTTCCACTAACCATGTTAGTGTTAGAAAAACTTTGTATCTAGGTTTTTTTTAACAATTGAAATTGAAAAATCTAGTTCAAATATCCCCTTGTCCTTATTTTATAAGGATAGTTTTTAAAAAAACTTTTAATCTTGGCATATATAGTAGCTTTTCGGTAGTTATTACATAATAAGTCTAGTAATCTTTGAGGATTTTACTTGGCTCATTTTTTTTAAAGTCGTGGCCCACATTGTTGGACTTCTCTATATTTCAATTGTAGTATTAGATGATGAAGGACGTGATATCATGCATGTGAAAATATTTATTCAAAATCATCACATCAAGCCTTCAAGACCCACACACACTAGAGAAAAGATGACTACCCACACTTTGTTGATGAATGTACTTCCACCAACCATGTTGATATAAAGATTGCACTCATTAAAGTGTATCCCTAAATATCTAGATATTATTTACGTTGAAAGGAATACGAGAAAGGTTGAAGCATCAAAGAAAATGGAAGTAGTACATCTCCCACGGGGAGAACGACAAGCCTTCATCAAGGATAATGGAGGTTGTGGAGTAAGGTGAGATCTTTGGATAAGTCAAGATAAGGGGATCCACTATTTCCAAGAGTTGGATGATAAAGGGATTGATAATTCTCAATTGTTGGATGGGGTGTGCCGGCTCTTGCCCATGTTAGAGTCCTCATGTGAAGATCATGTGACGGTCCAATGTCAAGAAAAAAATGTCGTGTAGTGTAATTTTCGCAGCAGCTCAAATCGAGAAAAGCCGTCCTATAGTGTGATTGTCAAGAAAAAACCATCCTATAGTGTAATTTTCACGGCTCAAATCGAGAAAAACCATCCTATAGTGTAATTTTCACGACTCAAATCGAGAAAAAAGAGGTTGCAATTTTTCCTACCCTTGAATTTAAAGACTCAAAAATTTGAAAATTGAGTTATAAAACCAGTTAATCTATGCAATTATTTAATAAAAACCAGTTTTAGCTTGAAGGGTCATCCTTTTTTTGAGTGGTTAGGAAAAAACGTTAATTTCTGAGGGCGTACCGAATATATTTGCGTGAGGGTGGTGGGCACACGATGCATAAAAATGAGGGAACAATAGTACAAAGGCTGTGAAGCCATGACGGTGCGATAAGGTGGTCACGCGCTGTAATACTTTACAGGACGAACAGAAATGCCCCACCATGGTTGCCACGCACTACACTACATAAATCAAAGCGTTAGTTGATTCAGCGTGTGTACAACCACGCTTGCCTCCTCTCACACGGATCTGACCTCCCATCCACCATGGATACCCTCCTTGCTGAGTTCTGATGAGGTGGAATGGCATATTCGAGACGTGGCACACTCATTTTGGCTTCTCGAAGTGGCGGGAGATCATCCCCGTGTGATGCGCTGAATCTTGCTTGTGGCCGGTGGAGTGTCGGGGGGAGACGCCGGTCCTCCCTTGCTGTGCCAGGGACAGAGAGTTCTCCAATCTTTCTATGCCAACTCACATGCAACACCCCTGCCCTATGCCTTTTTGTTGTGGGGATGCCATTCAGACTGAACCCAGCCTTAGTACCTATCTAGTAAATATCTATAGTTTCACAAATCCATAATGGTCATCTTGTCTCTCTGAAGACTCTCTCTCTCTCTCTCTCTCCCTCCCTCCCTCTCTCTCTCTCTCTCTCTCTCTCTCACACACACACACACACACACCCCCCTGTACATCCACATGTCTTTTATTACACCTTGAGTTGTAAACTCCATGTGTACATAACCTTGATCTCTTCTTTGATAACACATCAATAATCATGTCCTTTTTACAAACTATGCAGTGCACTACTATGTGAAATACTAGAGTCCTTATCACTCCTCTTACCACTTCATGAAGCAAAATTTGTTGCAAGTAATTGAGTTTTTCTAGAGCAAAAGGAAAAGAGAGGGAGAGAGGACATGGGGGGTGCAATAATAGCAAGTTTTAGGGAGTTTGTTACCTTCCTTCTTCATAGTCAAAGGTCTTCTTGTGCACACAGGATGATGATGGGGAATCCTTGCTTGCTTCCATCCTAATATCCTCAAGAATGAGAGATGAGAATGAGAGATGAAACCATTGAGATGAGAGTGAGATTTGGTTGGTTATTAGCACTTAGTGAGATTTGGTTGGTTATTAGCACTTAGTGAAACACATTGCTCATAACACGAAGGCTTGAGAGCGGTCCGAAAATTGCTTCTTTCTCATCATTGTTAATACTGACACCAAATAGTTGACCTATTAAGAACCTTACATCACATGCTTCATCTATTAAGAAACTTACATCATTTACCTTTGTGGCAACACTAGTAATGTCACCCTTCTCCACTCTATAGAGTTTCTTCCTACACCTAGTGTGCATTGTCCTACAACCAGAATAGGGTTGCATTTTTGTTGAATCCATTTGCCCTTTTGATGCATTTTGCTGCTATGCATGGCCTACACCTATGTGCTATTTTGTGAATAGCTCCCTGTGTGATTACAAGAAATCTCAGAGAAGCTTCATTTTGTAGTGACCATTCGTTAATTAAAGCTTAAGTAGTTGTGAGATCCCATGTTTTCAAGGTGCACTTATCTTTGTGAATAGCTCCCTGTGACTACAAGAAATCACTAATGAGGTGAATCACAAAGTTTGAATCATAGAGTTTCAATGAGTTGGTGAGTTCACTACTCACTGTTAGAAGGTGGTTTTTTCAATAGCGCACTTTTGTAATCTATGCTTTGTATGCTCTATGAAGCTTATGTGTGAAGCTTCTTTGCAGTGTGGTGAGCCTGAGCTCACAAACAATCTCAATATTGAGCTAATATTAGTAAATGAATGTGGCCTTTGCTTTAGCAAGTGAAGCATTAACAAAGGGAACATGAGTGCAATGGTTCAAGGAATTCCATACTCTTTTCCTTGTTTTTTGTGGGGAGAAACCTATGCATCAACTTTTTCCTTGTTTCAATGGAAGTGGTTCATTTAGTGGTTCTATCTTATCCTTATTGATACATTAGTGTTATACAAATATTCTTTGTGTTATAAATCTCTATTGTGTTATAAAAAGCTTCTTTGTGACAATAATTCATGAGTGGAGTTTGCATGAATGGGAAAGTCCACTAGTACTTGTGAGTCAAGCATTGTTAGGCCTAAACACATCAATCAAGAAGGTTAAGCTACCCCATTACTACTTGAATGCCAAGCATTAAGCAAGAAGGTTAAGCTACCCCATTACTACTTGAATGCCAAACATCAAGCAAGAAGGTTAAGCTACCCCATTACTACTTGAATACCAAGAGCTCATCTGGACTTGGGGAATCCTTAAGTAAAAATATGCACTTATATGGAGAGGGTAGCTTCCAAGTTTTGCTTAATTTAAATCATCATCAAGTAACAATCAAAGACATTGTACAAGTCCTCATCTATAAAGGACTTTCCTTCTTAATTTACTTTGTGAAACATCAAAATTGTGAGTGTGTGTGTTATGGCCACCATGAGCTCCTCCTTTGACAAATCTAAAAACTTTGAAGGACCCAAGTATAACACTTTGTGCATCAAGATGCAGATGGCTCTAGAGGATCAAGAGTGGTGAGAAGAGGCATGCTAGAGATCCCAAACTCATCTCTAATTGAAATAATTGTGACACCAAAGTCTTATCTCTTATATCATTTCTAGCCTTACTGTGATAACTAGATCCACCATCAAATGATCTCGATCAAGAGCTCCAATGAAGCATGATAAAGGCTCAAATCTATATCGGGCCAAACCAATGTTGCATGTCACTTAGGAGTGGTGATGATAATTTTTTTTGTCATTCTGGTTGGATCCTAAAATCTATATTGGGCCAAACCAATGTTGTTGCATGTCACTCAGGAGTGGTGATGGGGAATTATTTTTGCCATTTTGGTTGGGTCCCAAAATCTATATTGGGCCAAACCAATCCTCTTGCATGTCACTCAGGAGTGGTGAGGAATTGCCATTCTGGTTGGATCCCATGACAAAGGCTCAAATCTATATTGGGCCAAACCAATGTTGTTGCATGTCACTCAAAAGTGGTGAGAGGAATTATTTTTGCCATTTTGGTTGGATCCCAAAATCTTATATCTTTGGCATCGCCTCTTCTATAACTATCCTTGGGTGTCCACTGCATATCTCTACTAGAGGGTGCTCCTTCTTCCACCTGGTAAATGAATGTAGTCATATAGGTGACAAGGCATACAAGTAAATTTTGCAATTGTGGGTTCTCCAGCTTAGATTATACTTCCATATTCTCCTATAGAGTACCCTCCCCTGCCATTGGCATTAATAAGTTCCCATTCTAGCATGGGTGCTTTGATTGGATAAGGGGCATGCAGAAGCTTGTCGAGGAGTGATATTGTAAGCCTCCTCCTTTGACAAATCTAAAAACTTTGAAGGAACCAAGTATCACACTTTGTGCATCAAGATGCAGATGGCTCTAGTGGATCGAGTGGTAATAAGAGGCATACTGGAGATCCAAAACTCATCTCTAACTGGAACAAACGTGACACCAAAGCCTTATCTCTCATCATTTCTAGCATTATCGTGATAACTAGATCCTCCATCAAATGAGCTCGATCAAGAGCTCTAATGAAGCATGAAAAAGGCTCAAATCTATATTGGGCCAAACCAATGTTGCATGTCACTTAGGAGTGGAGATGATAAATTTTTTTTTTGGTCATTCTGGTTGGATCCCAAAATCTATACTGGTTGGATCCCAAAATCTATACTGGGCCAAACCAATGTTGTTGCATGTCACTCAGGAGTGGTGATGAGGAATTATTTGTCATTCTGGTTGGATCCCAAAATCTATACTGGGCCAAACCAATGTTGTTGCATGTCACTCAGGAGTGGTGATGAGGAATTATTTTTGCCATTTTGGTTGGATCCCAAAATCTATATTGGGCCAAACTAATCCTGTTGCATGTTACTCAGGAGTGCTGAGGAATTGCCATTCTGGTTGGATCCCATGACAAAGGCTCAACTCTATATTGGGCCAAACCAATGTTGTTGCATGTCACTCACGAGTGATGAGGAATTATTTTTGCCATTCTGGTTGGATCCCAAAATCTTATATCTTTGGCATGGCCTCTTTTGTAACTATCCTTGGGTGTCCACTTCATATCTCTACTAGAGGGTGCTCCTTCTTCCACCTGGTAAAACTGAATGCAGTCATATAGGTGACAAGGCATATAAGTAAATCTTGGAATTGTGGGTTCTCCAGCTTGGAGGATACTTCCACATTCTCCTATAGAGTACCCTCCCCTGCCATTGGCATTAAATATTGCCATTCTGGCATGGGTGCTTTGATTGGATAAGGGGCATACAGAAGCTTGTGGAGGAGTGATATTGTAAGCCTCCTCCTTTGACAAATCTAAAAACTTTGAAGGAACCAAGTATCACACTTTGTGCATCAAGATGTAGATGGCTCTAGTGGATAAACACTGGTGAGTGATAAGAGGCATGCTAGAGATCCAAAACTCATCTCTAATTGGAACAAATGTGACACCAAAGCCTTATCTCTCATCATTTCTAGCCTTAATATAGTGATAACTAGATCCTCCATCAAATGAGCTCAGTCAAGAGCTCATAACAAAGGCTCAAATATATATTGGGTCAAAGCCATGTTGCATGTCACTTAGGAGTGGTGATGAGAAATTATTTTTTGTCATTCTGGTTGGATCCGAAACTCTATACTGGACCAAACCAATGTTGCTGCATGTCACTCAAGAGTGGTGATGAGAAATTGTTTTTTGTCATTCTGGTTGGATCCCAAACTCTATACTGGACCAAACCAATGTTGCTGCATGTCACTCAGGAGTGGTGATGAGGAATTATTTTTGCCATTTTGGTTGGATCCCAAAATCTATATTAGGCCAAACCAATCCTGTTGCATGTTACTCAAGAGTGGTGAGGAATTGCCATTTTGGTTGGATCCCATGACAAAGGCTCAAATCTATATTGGGCCAAACCAATGTTGTTGCATGTCACTCAGGAGTGGTGAGGAATTATTTTTGCCATTATCGTTGGATCCCAAAATCTTATATCTTTGGCTTGGCCTCTTCTGTAAACTATCCTTGGGTGTCCATTGCATATCTCTACTAGAGGGTGCTCCTTCTTCCACCTGGTAAAACTGAATGCAGTCATATAGGCAACAAGGCATACAAGTAAATCTTAGAATTGTGGGCTCTCTAGCTTGGAGGATACTTCCACATTCTCCTATAGAGTACCCTCCCCTACCATTGGCATTTATCTTCCCATTCTAGCATGGGTGCTTTGATTGGATAAGGGGCATACAGAAGCCTATGAGTGATATTGTAAGCCTCCTCCTTTCACAAATCTAAAAACTTTGAAGGAACAAAGTATCACACTTTGTGCATCAAGATGCAGATGGATCTAGTGGATCAAGAGTGGTGAGAAGAGGCACGCTAGAGATCCAAAACTCATCTCTAATTGGAATAAATGTGACATCAAAGCCTTATCTCTCATCATTTCTAGCCTTAATATGATAACTAGATCCACCATTGAATGAGCTCAGTCAAGAGCTCGAATGAAGCATGACAAAGGCTCAAATCTATATTGGGCCAAACCAATGTTGTGGTGATGAGGAATTATTTTTGCCATTTTGGTTGGATCCCAAAATCTATATTGGGCCAAACCAATCCTTTTGCATGTCACTTAGGAGTGGTGAGGAATTGCCATTTTAGTTGGATCCCATGACAAAGGCTCAAATCTATATTGGGCCAAACCAATGTTGTTGCATGTCACTCAAAAGTGGTGAGGAATTATTTTTGCCATTCTGGGTGGATCCCAAAATCTTATATCTTTGGCATGGTCTCTTCTGTAACTATCCTTGGGTGTCCACTGCATCTCTACTAGAGGGTGCTCCTTCTTCCACCTGGTAAATGAATGCAGTCATATAGGTGACAAGGCATATAAGTTTTGGAGGATACTTCCACATTCTCCTATATAGAGCAACCTCCCCTGCCACCATTGGCATTAATTCTTCCCATTCTGGCATGGGTGCTTTGATTGGATAAGGGGCATATAGAAGCCTGTCAAGGAGTGATGTTGTAAGCCTCGAGAAAGAGCCTTGTTGTTGGGTTGAATGGAGTCACTTACATGAGCACCTTGAAGAATAGCTTTGGCGTGAGCATTGGGTTACCAACTTTGATCAAGTTTTTAAATTCTATACTTGGCAACTGCACCAAAACATGTTCATTAGGATATTCAAAGGCAACTATATAGGTTGTGGAGTTTTCCTCCGTGTAGCTCACTAGTATAGACTTCAGGGTCTAGTGGTGCCTCAAGTGCTAGTGTGTCAGTGGAAAATTCATGTTGCAAAGAAGAAGATTCTATGTTAGGTTTGTCCCTCGTCGGTGTTAGTAGGCTCAGGATCTTTTCCATGAGATGGGAGGAGTTTAGAAGATAAAGGCCCATGTAGTGGGTATGTATATGGATATGCACCTTCCCCTTCCTTGTCATCATTAGGCTTTCAAGGTGGAGGGGGTTTAGTGGTATTTAGAAATGTATTAAGTTCTAATTGTTCTTCATGAGATACAACAATAGGATATTCAATATGTTCTAGTGAAACTTCATATACCACAGATATCAAAATTTGTTCTAGGTGTTTATAGATTTATAAAGTTTTAAGATAATAAGGGTGGTATGGCCTCTACCCACTCCTGGGTCTAGAACTAAGAAAAAGAGTTAAAAAGGGTTTCAAAATTAGTAGGTGTGCAGGAAAGGTTAGGGGGCATAAAGAGTTCTAGAAGCTCTTCCTTGTCATCCAAAATTATAGAGTTCATTAATACTCTATACCATGATCTAAAATTAAGAGCTATAGGGTGTATAGCATATGTATAAATGGTTGCATAGTTGGTAAGATATATATCATCATTATTAAGAGCTATAGGGTATATAGCTCTTAATAATGGTTGTATAAATGGTTGTATAGCATATGTATAAATGGTTGCATAGTTGGTAAGATATATATCATCATTATTAAGAGCTATAGGGTATCTAGGGGTATATAGCATTTGTATACATGGTCGTATAGTTGGTAAGATATATATAACTACATTGGATTGTTCCATATAATGGAAGGAATGGACCATCCAAGTGCAAACAAAAGATGATCAAATGAAGGTACCCTTTGGGTCCCTAATTTTGGAACAAGATCTCACTTCAACAATGGCTCGGGGGAGTTCATGCTCACAGGATGATTTGATGAGCTATGAGATCGAAAAAATTAACCTTCTAAAGGCACAAGGTTAGTATGAAGGAAATAGAGAGGTTTAGTTTTGCTAAAGTAAAAGAGAGATAGACCTCTATTGCAAAACCCAAAATAGCGATGCCACCAACGGCTTTAGAGAGAACATAAGAAAGCTAAACTAAGTCAAGACTATTGCGTGCCAAGGGCAATGCTAATAGCACAAAGGTAATACTAAGATGCAAATAGAAAATTGGATACCAAAAGGGTAAAGAAGGTTAAGGTGCCACTAAAATACCATTGGTCAAGAAATACCATTGGTCAAGAAATAATAGAATGCACAAGTCAATGCCAATAAAGGGATAGTTAGGCTACTTAAGGTAAACAAGCAATGTTGTGGAAACAAAAACTACAATTACAACCTTGTCCATCGATGAGAAAGTCGAGAAGAACCAAAATTGGCTAAACCAAAACTACCAAAGGGAAGTAACATCAGTGTGACAAGGATAAGTGCAAACTTGAGGAGAAAACTACCATAGTCTTCATCATAGGTCTAATGACCTATTTTATCTAATGATTGGAAGAGAAAATGTGCAAGTCACAAAGGGAATTGAAACATCTCCAGCAACAATATCCTTTCGCAACAACTAGGCTACCACATACTAGAAGGGGAGGAACTTAAAGATTAGAGCAATTCCTAAAAAGAAGGAAAACTAATTAAGTCAAGTTGTGCTATCCATAAGTTGATGTCCAACAATAATATCCTTCCACAACTAGATAAGGAAATTCTACCACAGACTAGAGGGGGACGAACTCAAAGCTTAGAGAAATTCTTGAAAAGAAGGAAGACTAATGAAGTCAAGTTGTGCCATCCCATACGTGGTCTCACACTTGCAAGCATGATATATACCTTTCCAACCATAGGGTTATTTGCCAACAAGAATTTGTACATTTATACATCCTTCAACCTTAGATATGCTACCATGGAAACTTTGGGCCTTGGTATTGGTTGGTATTAGGATTCCCATGTTTCATATGACATAAGGTTGTGAGTGGCTCCTATGTCAAGTAGAGCTATGCTTGTTGCTGTTTCAATATCTAGGTTATCATCTTCCATGGATAATAGTGTAGCCATGTTTATTAATAAGGTTTTCCCATTATCTGTTTTGCTTTATTGATCTTGGCTACATCCTCCTCTTGGGCAAGTCTTTTTACCCTATCTTGTTCTTACTTTTCTTCCCTCTTTTTATATGGTTAGGCCAGCATATCAATTTCTCCCATTGATGTATCCATGGATTTCGGTACCATCCACACCAGGGTCTCAATTTTGACAGATCCTTATGGAGTAATCTCAATGACCCAGAAAGGTCCCATTTTCTCCCATTGATGTATCCATGGTTTTCAGTACCATCCACCACCAGGGTCTCAATATTACTTTTTTTGTTGATTACTCCCAGTTCTATATAACAATACTAGGTTACCTTCCTTAAGCTACTTGTCCTTGACGTTTTAGTCAAAGCATTTTTTTTATGTCGGAGATTTTCTACTATCAACCCATGATAAGTCTGGTTTCTTTCAACTTTTCTAGGTCATTCAGCCTTTTAGACATTTGATTCTCAATGAGTCTCACTGACAACAATTCTCAAAATGGGAACTATGTACTCCATGGGAATCACTATGTTAAACCCCATAAGTCAACTAAAATTTTTGATAAGCCTATAGAACAGCTCTAAGCTTGTGCTCCCAATCCATTCTACTTGCCTAAATAGTATTTATTAGAATGCCACATAATATCTTGTTCATGCTTTCTACCTGGTTAGCTTGTGGCACCATCATAAAGCCTTTCATGAGGTGATTGATGAAGTGTGGCCCTTGGTCACTCACAATATCCAAAGGGAATCCAAATTTAGAATGACTTGCTTGTATTAAAGTTTGGCAATGGTACGAGTGTTAGCCTTTCTAGTAGCTCTAGCTTTTACCCACTTTGTGAAGTAATATGTGGCTACTATGATGTAGCAAGATTGGGTCCTTTTTGCAGCATGACTAATGAATTCTACAAAATAAATTTCCCATTTTTCAAAGGGATAGAAGAAAGATCTTGTTTTACCTTGTTTTGGCCTAGAGAGAGAAAATGTCTAGAGAGATATAATCCTAAATTGAGATATCTTTGGATATATAAAAATCCTCCTAGTGTCTAAAATGGATTTCCCTAAAACAAAAGAAGTTCAAAATGAACTTTCCAATGTGCATTAAGAATTAATTGAAAATGGTATGGGGACCTTAGCCTAAGGGTCTACATTTTCAAAAAAAATTTAAATTATGGTGCAATTAAGGTTCCAATGGGCCATAAGATAAATCCAAAAGAATAAAAGAAAATACCAAAAAATGAGTAAATGCTCACCTAAGATGAAGAGTTAACTGAGTACAAGGTTTATTAGTTAAAAATTATGAGATATTACTAAAAAAATGAGATATTTTAGAATAATGATGCATTTTTGACACCTTGTAAGGAAAGGGGGACTCTTGAGGTAGGCGCCTCTTTCACATGTGTGGAAGGATTTTTAATTCAAAAAAATTTGTGATATTTTTATCTCTCCTCTCTCTTGGATTAAACCAAATAAAAAAGGGAGCCAAACTAGTCTAAATCTTGTCCAAATTGAGTCAAACTGAACGTGAAAAATTGAGTCAAACTGAACGTGAAAAATTTTAGAACCTGCATAATTCAAATTATGAGTATTTATCAAAAGTGGAATTTTGAGCATTATTAATTTTATTGGGAAATATGGGTAGAATTGATTTTTGTAAATCTCATGAATCTTTTACTCAAAAACAAGAATATTGAATATATTTCACTTGAAAAATTTGAGAAAGAATATGAAAATATCCATCGAGAAAAAGTACCTTTAACTAGGCCAAGCAATTGGTAGAAACTTAGAAAGTCCCATCGGTATTGAAAGTAGAAAACGATACTAAATGTGAATGTGATGTCATAAGATGTGAGTGGATGTGAGGAGATGTGAGTGGATGTGGATAGGATGTGATGTGAGTAAATGGATGTGGATGTGAATGTTATGTGATGTGGATGGGATGTGATGTGATGTAAATGGATGTGGATGTGAATATGATAAGATGTGATGATATATGAAAGGATGTGATGTGATGTAAATGGATGAGAATGAGATGTGATGTGATAGATATGCATGTGAATGAATGAATGGATGTGGATAGATGTGAATGTAAATGAACGAATGGATGTGGATGAATGTGATGAGCTGTGAATGGATGTGATGTGATATGGATAGATGTGGAAGTGATGTAATGTGGATGGAATGAATGAGATGTGATGAGTGTTGAGATATCGAGCTCGTCTAGTGAGGCGGTGGACACTGATGACCCGCCTGGGGGATAGGCCCCACACTTACACCACTGGCATGGTTGGTGAGATCTTGGGTGATATGCGGCCAGTGGGATGACAGGCTGTGTGACAGCCATTCTAGAGACTGGCATAGTTATAGCGCTAGCTCATTTAATCGGGTTCACACTATAGAGAACCCGTGTATGTATTTGGTTGAGTACCTTTCATATTGTGTGTACTCTTATTCTTGTATATGGTGTGTTGAGTGTTGAGTGAAGAAGAAGATTTTCAGCCTCTCACCTTGTGTGTTCTCTATTAGGGTTTTGTGAGTGTGTGTGTGTGCTTGCAGAGCTCAAGCTCTCTTCCCCCTGCATCTTTTCATGGTATCAGAGCCTAGTTCGTGGTGCTAAGGGCTGAGCTGCAAGCAAGAGAACCATAGGAAGCGGTACGAGGGTAAGAGCTTCAACTACTCTTCCCTATTTGTGTTGGTGACTACACCCTTGTCTCGGGAGCTCTACGGGAGGCACCGGTAAACGATCTCTGATTGAGGAGCTTTCTTCGCGGGAGTAAAGCTATAGGACAACTATATTGTTCTATCAGACTTCATTTTTTGGGCCAAAAATGCGTTTCGGGCGCGCCTGGACCTTCATTTTTTAGAAAGCAGGCGATTTCGAGCACTGCGGGTAAGTCATCGATTCTCTGCAGAACTCTGTTTTAAGAACTGCAGGAAGACAGATTGACTGTGCAAATACTGTGGGTGCTGCAAAGAGGTCTACAGCTACCATTGGGTGTATGTATGCACATTGAAGTCATTGGTTGTGACATTTGAGAGCACTACAGTACCACTGTGCAGAAAATACAGCAGTTTGTGTAGAAAAACTAGAGTGCTGTTTCTGGTAAAATTGTGTGTTTGGCAAGATGTCTAATGATGGCATAACACAGATTGTGGCTGAGAAACTGGATAAGAATAACTTCCATGCTTGGAGATTCAGGTTGACGAATTTCTTGATGGGAAAAGGCTATTGGGACTACATAGAAGGTGAGCATGAAGAGGCACCGGAGATACCGGATATAAATCCGACTGCTGCTGCAGATGTAAAAGAGTTTAAAGACTGGAACCAAGGAGCCAGGAAGGTTATGTATTGGCTCTCCATTAGTATACAGGACACCATGATTGGGCACATTCAGGATGCCAAGTCCCCCAAGGAGGCGTGGGACACCTTGGTAAAGCTCTATGAAACAAACACCAAGGCACGTAAGATACAGTTGAAGAATGAACTTCATACTATGGAGAAAAAGAGCATGTCTATGAATGACTATACGCTAAAGATAAAGGGTATTGTGGAATCCCTTGCATCTATTGGTGTGTCAGTAGATGATGATGACAAGATGGAAGTCTGTCTACGTGGTCTCGGGCCACAATACAAGGCGTTCAAGACGTCCATTCAGACTTGGGAAAACATTCCCAACTTTACAGATTTGGTGTCTATGCTGATTATCGAAGAGAAGAGCTTGGGTGAAGACCAACAGTCTTCACAAAGCAAAAACAGTTTAGAGCAACAGGCCTTCTACACGAGTTCAGGAAGAGGACGAGGTAGAGGAGGCCGTGGACGCGATCAAGGAGGTGGCCGAATAGGTAATCAGAATTATGGCCAGCAGCAGCAGCAACAACAACAGTCCCAGAATCAACAACAACAACAACATGCAGGTGGAAGAGGCAAATTCAGAGGCAGGGGGAGTCAAAGAGGTCGTGGAAACTGGCAAAGGCAATATAATGATGCACGTGAATGCTATTATTATAGTAAGCCTGGACATGTGCAGGTAGAATGTTATAAGAAGCAGGCTGACATGCAAAATGGGAAAGTGCAGCAAAACAACTATGCATCCTCAAGCAGAAATAATGAGGATAATGAAAGGTTATTTGTTATGCAGCATGTCGTGAATGCCATGTCTGAAAATGTTGATGCAGCACAAAAAGATAATGTATGGTATGTGGATTCAGGCGCTTCGAACCACATGACGAGTCATGGGGAGTGGTTCAAGGAGATGAAAAACCCGAAAAGACCAGGTTTTGTGGAAACAGGGGATGACACTGCTCATCCAATTGCCCATGTTGGAGATGTGCCATTGTCTATGTAGGATGGCAGAGTGAAGTACCTTGCAGATGTACTTCATGTACCGAACATAACAAAGAATCTGGTTTCAGTTGGCCAGATGATTGAGTAGGGTTTGCAGGTTCGTTTAACCCTGATGGTTGTTATGTTGAAGACTTTAAAGACAAGTGCAGGTTGGTTGCAAAAGGCAACAAAGTGGACAGAATGTTTACATTGAATGTAGACATGCCTGAAATGAGTGCTGCGATGTTTGCAAATGGTTCAGGAATTGTTGCAGACACAGACATTTGGCATAAAAGGATTGGACATGTAAATTTGTAGAGATTGAAGTCTATGCAGACAAAAGGAATTGTGACAGGGCTGCCAAAATTTAAAGTGGAAGGTATGCAGAAAATATGTGAAGCATGTCAATTTGGGAAGCAAACAAAGCATGTGTTTCCACGTAACAGATATGTGAGCAGAAATGCACTAGATGTTGTGCATTCAGATGTATGGGGTCCTACGAAGACCATATCTATGGGAGGCTGTAGGTATTATGTGACTTTCATTGATGACCACACAAGAAAAGTGTGGGTATATTTCATGAAGGAGAAGAGTGAGGTGTTCACTCACTTTCAGAATTTCAGAGTTTTGGTTGAAAAACAAACAGGGAAATATGTAAAGTGCCTAAGGTCAGATGGAGGGGGAGAGTACTTCTCCAATGAGTTCTCTGAATTTTTGAAGAAGAATGGTATTCGGATACAGTTTACATGCAGATACACTCCGCAGCAAAATGGAGTTGCTGAGCGGAAAAACAGGCACATTGCTGAGATTGCACGAGCATTGATGGAAGAGAAGAATATGCTGCATAGCTATTGGGCTGAGGCTGTTTCTACAGCAGTATACATCATGAACAGGACTCCAACTGCAGCCATACATGATGTAACTCCAGAGGAGAGGTTTACTGGCAGAAAACCAGATTTGTCTCATCTGAAAGTCTTTGGATGCATTGCATATGTGCATGTGCCGAATGAGCTGAGAACTAAGCTGGATCCAAAAGCTGAAAAATGTGTGTTTATTGGATACTCCCTTGAGCAAAAGGGATACAAGTGTTATAACCCTGCTACACGTGAGTTGAGGGTAAGCAGGGATGAGATGAGCAGTTGGTATGCTACTGAAAAAGAAGCTGTTGGGGCTGATGTGAGTGGAAGTGTGGTTGCACAGAATGCAGGTCAGCAATCACAGTCTTTGAGTGGACCAGGAGAGTCCTCATCTAGTGGGTCTATTGATAGACCATGGAGTGGCAGGCTGCATCATAATACCAGTCCTGCAAATGTGATTAGTACATCACGTAAAGGAAAAGAGAAAGTGGTTGAGCCCCTTGGTATGCCTGACATTTCTGCAGGGCATTCTCATGTTGATGGAGAGTCTAGTGGCTCAGATATGAGCCTTGATGAGGAGCTTGGGATCCCAGCTTCTATGAGAACACCTGGTGTAAAGAAGGCTATGGAAGCCATGAATGAAAAGCTGCGAAGATCAGGGAGAGTGAAGAACCCTGTGCAGAGATTTACATATGATGGTTATATGGCACATCAGTATGCATATATGGCAAAGGTTGTGCATGTTGTAGAGCCCACATGCATTGATGAGGCTATTGGAAATGTGTGTTGGGAGAAAGCTATGGATGAGGAGATGGATGCACTATATGGAAATGAAACTTGAAATTTAGTGCAATTGCCTGAAGGCAAGAAAGCCATTGGATGCAAGTGGGTGTACAAAGTTAAACATAACAGTGATGGGAGCATAAACAGGTACAAGGCTAGATTGGTAGCCAAAGGATATGCGCAGACATATGGGATTGATTATGAGGAAACTTTCAGCCCAGTTGCCAAGATGGCAACGGTGAGAGTTGTGATAGCAGTGGCTATGTCAAAGCAATGGTCTTTACATCAGATGGATGTAAAGAATGCATTCTTGCATGGGGATTTGCAAGAAGAGGTGTATATGTTGTAGCAGCCACCTGGTTATGAGGATGTGGGTCACCCCGAGCATGTTTGCAGGTTGAAGAAAGCCTTGTATGGCTTAAAGCAAGCACCAAGAGCATGGTTTGATAAGATTTCTGAATATCTTGTCACTATTGGCTTTCATGTAGCCAATGCAGATTTCTCGATGTATGTGAGACATGGTGATAGAGGAGTTGTGCTTGTTGTCATCTATGTAGATGACTTGATCATTACAGGGGACCATGATGCAGAGATATTTGATGTAAAGATCTTGCTTAGACAGAAGTTCGAGATGAAGGATCTGGGGGAGCTCAGATATTTCTTGGGCATTGAGGTGATTAGGTCACCACATGGTATTTCTTGGGCATTGAGGTGATTAGGTCACCACATGGTATTGGATTACTGGAGAGACAGTATGGCTTGGACATGTTGTCCAAGTATGGTATGACAGGCTGTAAGCCTATTTCCGTGCCATTAGATCAGAATGGCAAGTTGAGTGCAGATTCAGGAGAGATCTTGGAGGATCCTACTATGTATAGGCGCATAGTAGGAAGCTTGATATACATGATGATCACCAGGCCAGATTTGAGCTATGCTGTTGGGTTGGTGAGTCAGTTTATGCAGGTTCCACGGAAACCGCATTTGGATGCAGTGAGACGTATACTGAGGTATGTGAGGTCTACTTTGCATTGTGGACTATTCTATGAGACTGGGACAGAGATGTGTGTACATGGGTACACAGATGCTGATTGGGCTGGTAGTATCTCAGATAGAAGATCTACCAATGGATTCATGTTTTCTTTGGGGAGTGCTGCTGTGACTTGGAGCAGCAAGAAGCAGCCTACGGTTGCTCTATCCAGTACACAGAGGCCGAGTACAGAGGAGCTGCTATGGCAGCATGTGAGGTAGCTTGGTTGAGAAAGCTACTTGCAGATTTGGGTCTATCAGTGGATAGACAAGTTATCATTTTCTGTGACAACATTAGCAGTATACAGTTGGCCAGGAACCCAGTCTTTCATGCTCGTACGAAGCACATAGAGGTCCACTACCACTTTGTCAGAGAGAAGGTCTTGGCATGAGATCTTGACTTTGTTTATGTCAGCATAGAGGATCAGGTAGCTGACATCTTCACCAAAGCACTGGGTACAGAGAAGCTCCGCAAATTCAGGGCTTCGCTTGGTGTACATGAGATGGAGTTGAGCTCGAGGGGGAGTGTTGAGATATCGAGCTCGTCTAGTGAGGCGGTGGACACTAATGACCCGCCTGGGGGATAGGCCCCACACTTACACCACTGGCATGGTTGGTGAGATCTTGGGTGATATGCGGCCAGTGGGATGACAGGCTGTGTAACAGCCATTCTAGAGACTGGCATAGTTATAGCGCCAGCTCATTTAGTCGGGTTCACACTATAGAGAACCCGTGTATATATTTGGTTGAGTACCTTTCATATTGTGTGTACTCTTATTCTTGTATATGGTGTGTTGAGTGTTGAGTGAAGAAGAAGAAGATTTTCAGCCTCTCACCTTGTGTGTTCTCTATTAGGGTTTTGTGAGTGTGTGTGTGTGCTTGCAAGAGCTCAAGCTCTCTTCCCCCCTGCATCTTTTCAATGAGGATGGGTGTGAACGAGATGTGATAAGATGAGGATGGATGTGACGAGATGTGAAAAAATGAATGTGGGATACGAATGAGTGTGATGGATGTGATGAGATGTGAGTGGATGTGGTGAGATATGAATGTGATGTAATGAGATGTGAATGGATGTTATGTGATGTGAATCTGGTTACATATGAATGGATGAGATATGATGTGGATGGATGAGATATGATGTGGATAGATGAGATGTGATGTGGACTTGGGTAAATGTGAATGGATGTGAAGTGATGGAAAATAGATGTGAACGTAATGTGATGATATGTGGATGTGATGTGGATCAGAACGAATGTAGATGGATGTGACGTGATATGAATAGATGAGATGTGATGTGGATATGTTGTGATGTGATGTGATGAGGATAGATGAGATGAGATGTAATATGATGTGATTGGATGAGAATGGATAAAGGATGATGGGAATACATATGATTGGATATGGAATAAGCAATGTGAATTGCTGTAGAAGAATGTGGAATAACGAGAAATGATGTGGAACAATGTGGAAAGATGAGAGTTCGTTAGAAATCGTATTTATGAAACCTGTATTTAAATGACTGTTTTATGTCAAGAATGCTGGGGAAGCATTTGAGATCGTGGAGACCTAAGTGATAAAGTTGCAACAGCTGAGACGGAGAGTCAATGGAGGACGTCTCGCATAGCAAGGTCGGCCGAGGTCTTGACCAGCCTCGGTTCGATTTAAATGGTGAGCGTCTGGTACGGTGGATGAGGGACCAAGGAAGCGACATATGAGTGAAGCGTTAGGTGACCTGCGAAGGAGCCTAGAGGGTGTTGACCATACGGTGCTCGGGCTCTGAGGGGTCGCGGAAGATACCCACACGTGTATCAAGGAAGAAAATGGAACAAGGTGTTAGAGTTATTTTCTGAACTCGGGTATGGATCTGGTTGATTGGCCTCGCTAGTCCTTAACGGATGAGTCCATGGCTCTTTTATATGGATCTGTTGGTTGATCCTGCTGATCTTCAATGGAGAGTCCATCTGGATTTTCTTAAGTGAATATATTTTTTGATACTATGAGCTAGGAACTATTGAAAAGGCCCCTGAGTGGACAGGTGGTGAGCGTTCTGGTTGCCAATGATGCCATAGGTACACCGATGAAGGAATGATTGAAAATTAGAATTCAAGCTAGCTATTTTGGAGGATTATGATTAGTGATACTATGGTTTCATTAAAATATTATTTTAAAGACAGCCGAATTTGTGAAACAGGCAATTTCATATTGGGTGTGTAAGTGGTGTGACTATCTTAAAGTTTGCTTGAAGCGCTGGCTAGGGGGCCTGGGAACTCTTTTTCCTAGTACTCGAGGCAAAACATAACCAAATTCCTAAATGGATCCTATCACTATAGTGGTTGGGCGGTTGGCTAACCCATGGGATTGGATGGGGTTAGTCGGACTGATGGATCCCTAAAATGAGATTCAATTCTATTAAGTTACGATAGTTGAAGTAAATCTCGGATAGTCCTTGTTCGATGGAAAAGAATCAATGGTTGTGCCTCTTAACAAGGAAAAAAGCGTTGGTCTCTATGATCCAAGTGCAAGTCTCTTCCCTTGATCGGACCATGTGACTTACAGGTTCGGTCGGATCAGTTTGGTTAGTTAAGGCTCTTGACTACATTAGTATAGATTTTTCTGGAGGAATCGCCTGTGCTTTCTAGGCGAGGAAAGTTTTTCGGGTTATGTTTCGGAAGATTCGAGGGATTAGTCTCTTGTCCGGATATCCATGGGGCGAGGCCCCGAGTGAGAGGCTTTGCCCTCCTGTGCGTAAGAAGTGCTACTTTCGCTGCTAGCACCCCCAAATTCATTGCGCGGAGGGGGCAGGGATCTTTCAGCTGGTATCAAAGTGAATTGGCTAAAGTGGATCAACCGAGAAGCAAGAAATGTCAAAAAATTATGAAGTACCACTAAAAGATTGTAATCGTGTGATGAAATTCATACAAATTGATATTGAGAATAAAGATTCATAAATTGGAAATTGGGTCTTCAGATGGAAGTACCAGAATTGTATGGAATCCCTGACTTGCTTGAGGCCTAGATATGATGGTATTTACCTTATAACTCCAAGGACCGTGACTACCCGTATATACTGTGGATATAACTGCAGCTCTTTACTGACAGTATATATGAGTAAATCTAAGACCTTGAAATTATAAGCAAAAATGCTATCCAGATGATGAATTCGAATGCTGGTTGATATGATTTTAGAATTCTGGTTGAGAATTGATGAGAATGGTGGTTGATATGATTTTAGAATTTTGGTTGAGAATTGATGAGTTGATTTGGATTCTGATTGAAAGATGATGATTCCTGAATTCTGGTTGAAA
The DNA here is from genome assembly GCF_041138505.1 of Cibotium barometz. Taxonomy (NCBI): domain Eukaryota; kingdom Viridiplantae; phylum Streptophyta; class Polypodiopsida; order Cyatheales; family Cibotiaceae; genus Cibotium; species Cibotium barometz. Next base: position 42,140,927 of record NC_141092.1, read on the forward strand.
GAAGATAAGTTGAACAAAGCCACAATGAGGATGAATGGGACGAATCCCAGTGATGATGTTAGTAGCTGGAATGACGATTATGACTTCAGCAAATCACTATGAGATTAGTGGATTGTGCTGACAAATTGTTGCTGTTAACCTTTGACCCAGTGGATCTAATTAAGGAATGACAAATTGAGAACCTGCATAACTAAAATTCCCGTGGAGGAATGTTCAGATGGAATTTTCGGTCTAATGGACTATTATTGTGTTAAGAATGTGAATGAATCATTCTCTGGTAATGAGTTATGTATGTTCTTCTTGTAGAAGGGATCTTTATCCCAGGATTCTATAGGGGGGCTGACCAATCTAAAGAACCCCAAAATTAGTTGGATCTAAAGTCGGATTTAAATTATAAATAAAGTGGTCTTTTCACTTGAGCGTCTTGGTTAATATGGAAAAAAAAAGGAGGACTTAACAAGAATTTTCATATTGATAGGATCATGGATCAAGGTCATCATGGTAGGAATGTTAACCCCCAACTCGATGAGGAAGAGCTCGACTCGGATGTTCGTAAAACTCTTCATAGATCACAGCCTGGACCTTTCAAGGGTGAAGGAAAAAACTTGGGTGAGGCAATGAAAAAGTGGACCGAAGCAATGGAAGAATACTTTGATGTTACCGGGTACAATGAGAAGAGTAAATTGGCTCTTGCAAGGCTGAAGATAGTGGAAATAGCCAGAGTGGCATGGAGAAACCACTGCGAGACAAACCGTCTGGATCGGAACACCCAGACATGGAATGATCTCAAGATTTACCTAAGGAAGAGATTCTATCCTCTTGGCTTTTTAGAAACCAAGATGAATGAATTCTTAGAGTTAACCCAGGGGAGCAGAACTATTGAAGTGTATCTCCAAGCGTTCGCTCTCCTCCTCAAGTGCTTGCCACCGCTGGATGAACAGCTGATCGGCAAGTTCATTCAGGGATTAAATGAATCCTTGAATATCCTAGTGAAGAATGCCAAGCTAGTTTCCATGGCCGAAGCAGTGCGGGATGGCGAAGGATTTCGCAAAGGCCTTTGATGTCAAGGTCCCGCTGAGGCCAGCACCATTATCTTTGAAACGATTTCTAGCTCTAGAAGGTGATTCTAACTTTCCACCGCCTAAGAGACAACAAGGTCAAACTCAGGATATGGGAAGTTCCAAAATGGAAGAAAGGTCTTTTCCCCGGAATGCAATCCCCTGGAATTCAACCTCAGAAGTTCCACCCTTGAACAAAGAAGTGAAATGCTATAATTGTCAAGGTTTTGGACATTGCAGTATGGATTGCTCAATTCCTTTTGGATCAAGGTTTTTGGGGTAGGGAAGTCAGGGACCAAGATTCCAGACTCTATCTCCTTCCTTCCAAAGTAATCAGGTTTCTTTCCGTCAAAATCAAGGAAATCGCAGAGAGGAAGACTCTATCTCCTTCCTTCCAAAGTAATCAGGTTTCTTTCCATCAAAATCAGGGAAATCGCAGAGAGGAAGACCCTCTAACCAACCCTCAGTTTCAATCCAAAGTAATGCAAGACCTCCGCCTCAGAATAGGGGAAGTCAAAGAGAGATGTTCCGAAATCGGCCATCCACTTCCAAGGCAGTAACGCTAGAAGTGATTGAAGAAGAAGAAGATGATGAAAGAGATTATACTCCACCTGCGAGATGAGAACATCTCATGTTTTTTAAGTGGGGTAGGATGTAAGATTCCTCCCTCTAGCTTTTGAGGTGTAAAGGTATAAGAACCTCCCCTTCTGTTCTTGTAATTATTCCCCTCTATCTTGTTTTATCCTGTTTTAGCCTAGAGAGAGAAAATATCTAGAGAGAGATAATCCTAAATTGAGATATCTTTGGATATAAAAATCCTCCTAGTGTCTAAAATGGATTCCCCTAAAATAGAAGTTCAAAATGAACTTTCCAATGTGCATTAGAAATTAATTGAAAATGGTATAAGGGACCTTAGCCTAAGGGTCTACATTTTCAGAAGTTTTTAGATTATGATCTAATTAAGGTTCCAATGGGCCAATTGGATTAATCCAAGTATTGGGATGAGATAAATCCAAAATAATAAAAGAAAATACCCAAAAATGAGTAAATTCTCACATAAGATGAAGAGTTGACTAAGTACAAGGTTTATTAGTTAAAAATTATGAGATATTACTAAAAAAATATAATATTTTAGAATAATGACACATTTTTGACACCTTGGTAAGGAAAGGGGGACTCTTGAGGTAGGCGCCTCTTTCACATTTGTGGAAGGGTTTTCAAAAAAATTGTGATATTTTTATCTCTCCTCTCTCCTGGATCAAACCAAATCAAAAAGAAAGCTAAACTGGTCCAAATCTTGTCCAAATTGAGTCAAACTGTACTTGAAAAATTTTAGAACCCAGTTGGACTTGGTTAGTGGCCTCCCTCACCTATAAATAGACCCTCAGTCATTTGTAATTGACATATTAGAGCTATACTATGCCAGTATTATATTAAAATAATCATATTTTCTATTATCCCTTACATTTTTCTCTCTCTTGGGAGCTTGGAGCTCTCTCTCTCTCTCTCTACAACAACTCTTGGAGTTGCTCTTCTCCTCTTGGTGTACCAATTGATTGGTCGGGGGCTTCACTGCAATTAGAGAATCAAGCCAAACTTGGAGGTAAAATCAAATTTTATGGGTTTTTTCTAATTTTCTCAATAACTTTCTTCTTATCAACCCCTCCCAAGCTTGAGAAGCTTTCTAAAGGATTGTTTTAATTCAAATCAAGCTTTCCCTAAGTTTCTTAATGTTTAATTAGCATTAAACATTAAGTTAATCTTTATGCTTATTTGTAATGCTTTCTTTAAGTAAATCTCTCTCTCTCTCTCTAAAAGAATAGCCATCTTTATGGCTAAATCCCTTGAAAAAGGATGCTTCTCAATGATTAACTTAATTAGCATTAAGTTAATCTTTATGCTTATTGGTAATACTTTCTTTAAGTAAATCTCTCTCTCTCTAAAAGAATAGCCATCTTTATGGTAAATCCCTTGAAAAAGGATGCTTCTCAATGATAGTCTCTTAGTTCAAAGCTAAACTCTAGGCTTGATAAGCTACAGATTAAGAAAATGGTATTTTTATGATTTTGTGTTTACAAAATAATGGTTAATTCTTTTAGATTATTTATAAGTAGTTAAAAACTACTTTGATTGATTCTAAATGAGAAATAGATTATCCTATCAATTTGGGAAAAGAGAAATAATGGAATTAGCTTAATCTAGTGGGATAATCATAATTAAGTTTATGATTATGGTTAAAATTATGATTTCAATTCATAGTTTGATTTTAAGCATAAAAGAGAAACTACTATCATATTTTCATTACAAGCTTTTATTCTTTAGAAAAAAATTTGAGAATTATCAGTAATAGCAGCAAAGCTATGGCAAAATTTTTACAAAATAATACATATCTTATTTTTATGCATAATGCTAAAAGAGGGCTTCCTACCATATTCTAGGATTGGACATCCTATGCAAAAAGAATGATTTTCATCATATTCATGAGAAATATTTTTTTTGTAATTATGCTTAATTAATTGATTATGAGAAAAGAGTAGATTTTAGTAAATTTATTTTTATACAAAAAGAGGAATTTCCATGATAATTGAGATCCAAGTAATTAAATGGTAAAGAGGAATTTTTGGTAAATTTATTTTATGCAAAAAGATGAATTTTTGATAAATTTATTTTTATGCAAAAAGAGAAATTTTTGGTAACTTTATTTTTATGCAAAAAGAGGAATTCCCATGATATTTGCGATCCAAGTAATTAAATGGTAAAAGAGGAATTTTTGGCATAATTCAAATTATGAGTATTTATCAAAAGTGAAATTTTGAGCATTATTAATTTTATTGGGAAATATGGGTAGAATTGATTTTTGTAAATCCCATGAATCTTTTACTCAAAAAGAAGAATATTGAATATATTTCACTTGAGAAATTTGAGAAAGAATATGAAAATATCCATCGAGAAAAAGTACCTTTAACTAGGCCAAGCAATTGGCAAAAACTTAGAAAAGTCCCATTGGTATCGAAAGTAGAAAACGGTACTAAATGTGAATGTGATGTCATAAGATATGAGTGGATGTGAGGAGATGTGGATAGGATGTCATAAGATGTGAGTGGATGTGAGGAGATGTGGATAGGATGTGATGTGAGTAAATGGATGTGGATGTGAATGTGATAAGATGTGAATAACATGTGATGATATGTGAGGATGTGATGTGATGTAAATGGATGAGAATGAGATGTGATGTGATCGATATGCATGTGAATGAATGAATGGATGTGGATAGATGTGAATGTAAATGAACGAATGGATGTGGATGAATGTGAATGTAAATGAACGAATGGATGTGGATGAATGTGATGAACTGTGAATGGATGTGATGTGATATGGATAGATGTGGATGTGATGTAATGTGGATGGAATGAATGAGATGTGATAAGGATGGATGTGAATGAGATGTGATAAGATGAGGATGGATGTGATGAGATGTGAATGAATGTGGGATGTAAAATGAGTGTGATGGATGTGATGATATGTGAGTGGATGTGGTGAGATGTGAATGTGATATAATGAGATGTGAATGGATGTGATATGAATCTGGTTAGATATGAATGGATGAGATATGATGTGGATAGATGAGATGTGATGTGATGTGGACTTGGGTAAATGTGAATAGATGTGAAGTGATGTAAATAGATGTGAACGTAATGTGATGATATGTGGATGTGATGTGGATCTGAATAACGAATGTAGATGGATGTGATGTGATATGAATGGATGAGATGTGATGAGGATATGTTGTGATGTGATGTGATGTGATGAGGATAGATGTGGATAGATGAGATGAGATGTAATATGATGTGATTGGATGAGAATGGATGAAGGATGATGGGAATACATATGACTGGATGTGGAATAAGCAATGTGAATTGATGTTGAAGAATGTGGAATAACGAGAAATGATGTGGAACAATGTGGAAAGATGAGAGTTCGTTAGAAACTGTATTTTATGAAACCTATTTTTAAATGACTGTTTTATGTCAAGAATGCTGGGGAAGCATTTTGACCATCTTCTGAATGAGATCGTGGAGACCTAAGTGATAAAGTTGCAACAGCTGACGTAGAGTCAATGGAGGACGTCTTGCGTAGCAAGGTCGGCCGAGGTCCAGCCTCAGTTCGATTTAAATGATGAGCTTCCGGTACGGTGGATGAGGGACCAAGGAAGCGGCCTATGAGTAAAGCACTAGCAGTAGGTGACCTGCGAAGGAGCCTAGAGGGTGCTGACCATACAGTGCTCGGGCTCTGGGTCACCGAAGATACCCACACGTGCGTCGAGGAAGATAATGGAATAAGGCGTTAGAGTTGTTTTTTGAACTCGGGTATGGATCTGCCTGATTGGCCTTGCTGGTCCTCAACGGATGAGTCCATGGCTCTTTTATATGGATCTGTTGGTTGATCTTGCTAATCTTCAACGGAGAGTCTATATGGATTTTCTTAAGTGGATATATTTCCGCGTACTATGAGCTAGGAACTATTGAAAAGACCCCTGAGTGGACAGGTGGTGAGCGTTCTGGCTTCCAATGATGCCATAGGTACACTGATGAAGGAATGATTGGAAATTAGAATTCAAGCTAGATATTTTGGAGGATTATGATCAGTGATACTATGGTTTCATTAAAAGATTGTTTTAAAGACAGCTGAATCTCTGAAATAGGCAATTTCATATTGGGTGTGTTAATTAAGGTGTTGTGAGATTTCATCACTTCAATTAGGTACCATGTCGATCTTAAGTAAGCACGCATCTAAGAGATTGATAAGTTAATATGGTGCAAGTGTAGAAAGCTTGATAAGTCATTGCATCTTATCTTTATTCACAATGGTAAATATTGTGGAAAACCATAAGTAAGGTGTTGTGAGATTTCATCACTCCACTTAGGTACCATGTCGATCTTAAATAAGCACGCATCTAAGAAATTGATAAGTTTATATGGTTCAGGTGAAGAAAGCTTAATAAGTCATTCTATCTTATCTTTATTCAATGTTCAATCTTATGGAAAACCATAAGAAAGGTATTGTGAGATTTCATCACTCCTTTTAGGTACCATGTCAATCTTAAATAAGCATTCATCTGAGAGATCGTCATCAACTCCTATGGTAGGTTTGCCATTAGGAATTCATGAGGACAAATGATTAGTTAGTACATGTGTTCCCTTTCTTACAGTGAGTATAAAGTCAAACTCCAAGAGCTGGAGCAACCATCTTGTAATCCTTTTCATAGTGCAAGGCTTATCAACAAGATATAACAAGGCCTGATGATCCACAAACAATATAAATTTAATGGCCAAAAGATAGTGTCTATACTTTTTCATGGCATAACCCTTCTCTCTTTGTGTGGTGGTGTAATTCATTTTTGACTCATTGAGCTGCCTATTGGCGAAACAAACAAGGTAGTCCAATTTATGCTCCCTTGTTACACTACCACACACCTAATTTGATATAACTGACACCTTTGACATACTTTTCTCAAGCACGCTAGGTGGTCTTTCCACTTGGAGTAAGCATATACAAAGTGAGCACACAAGTTGTCCATGAAAACTTCCAACCTCTTCTATAGATAGTCTTTAAAAGCTCTGCACATTAGTTACTAAAATGTAGCAGGGGCATTGGTTAGTCTAAATGGTATAACCAGATAGGAAAACATGCCTCCTATCATCATTAATGCAATTTTGTGTTGATCCTCAAGTGTGACAGACACTTGGCTATACCCAAATAAGCCATCTAAGAAGCTATAAGCTTCTTTCCTAGCTACTCTTTCTAACAGATGTTTGATATACAACGATGAGTTGTTAACCCTTAGTATCTGCAAAATAGTTATACTTGATTCATTATTCATTATTCAATCGGCATACCAAAAGTATGTGTCTCTTTATATCTTAATTGGAAACACCTAATGGTGCAAAGCGCATCACTTTGAAGCATGTACATAGAAGAGAGAGAAGCAGCAATATATGTAGATACAGATGGTTTGCAGACTACTCATTTGAATACTTTTGTCTATGTTGTTATTCAATTATGTTCTTTGTCTTTAATGTGTTATCATGAATAATAGTACACGTTGGCTATCCACCAACACTTTGGCAATCCTGATGTGTTCGATTTTCCTTTGATTCTCTTGGTGTTTTTTGTTTGACAGCATGCTCTTTTCCGTGTAAAAATCCACTAGTTGAGGGATTGCCTCTCCCAACTAAGTGTGCAATTGTCTGTGGTCTTTTAGAGATCGGGAATGTTGAAATCATTTATCACAATGTGGCTTCGCTAAGTGTCTCCCTTTTATGTTTAGATTATGGTTGTCGATGCCTATGCACTATCTTACATTGAATATTATCTTGTTGAATTCAGTGCTATTTTAGTTAGCCAACCATTGGGGAATTGTTGATTGCATTGAGTTTAAAACCATTCATTTTTCCATGGGTCGACTTATTATCGCCATCATTACTTACAAAGCATTCCCCATTCCATGTGGTTTGATAATTTTTGTCTGTATTTCCCATTACTAAGTTGCATGCCTGTGTTCTTTGGTTCAGATACCAAGCAAGAACTAGATGATCTAGAAACTCTCTATAATGAGCATGGGTATGATTCAGCATACCGATTGTGAGGAATGCTACACTACTTGACAGAAACATTTTTGCCTCATCAGGATAGCTGATGAAAATCCTGCAGAGGACACAAGTTAGCAGAATGCGGATCACAGGGATGAATGGGAGGAGAATTTTACTAATGAAGAATCTGGCAGTGATTATAATGGAAGTTCGAATGGGCTCATTCGAGCATAGAACTTGTTAGTTTCTGGTCTCCTTCTTGTGTCTTTTTTGGTGCCAAAGCTAGATCCTCGGTTCCTTTTGGCCTTAGTAGTGCAACATTGCCACCCACTTGACTAGCTCACCGGATTTCCTTAAAGTATCCAAAGTTCTATGGAAAGAAAAAGGAGGATCTAGATACCCACATCGCCAACTTTGAGAATATTTGGCGCGCCAATGATATGCCACCCACTATTTCCATAGTTACTAAGTGGGATGCCTTCAGTGGCACTTTTGATGGTCAGGCAAACCAATTGGCATTCTCAATACGGCCCCAATGATTTCTTACTTTTGAGATCCTACAGGATGCTTTTCTTCACTATTTTTGGAAAGACAAAACCTATTCCCAAGTGTTGGATAAGCTCTGTCGTTTAGAAACAAAAGAGCTTGCTAGTGGAGGATTATGCAACACGCTTCCGCACTCTTCAGAGTCGGGTGGAACAGAAGAGCTTGCCAATGCAGGATTATGCAGCATGCTTCCACACTCTTCATAGTCGGGTGGAACAAAAGAGCTTGGGAGTCGGGTGGATCTTGCGGATTGGCCAAATGAAGCCTTGATGGGGGAATGATGTGTTCGTGGATGGCGCAAGAAGATGAAACCAGCTGTTGCTTTGGTGGATTGCTTCTAATGTGATGACATTTGGTCTTAAGAATGCTCTAGCAACATTTCAATGATGGTTTAGAAGATTTTCTATGATTACTTGGTCACTTTCATGAGAGTATTCTTAGATGATTTTAGTGTCTTCAACAAGATGGTGGAGCATCTTCTGTTTTTAGCACTCTATAAGGAGAGGTGCCGTACTGCCCACTTAAGTCTCAATATATGGCTAAATGTGCCCAGACAATGGAATCCTTTTAGGGCACATAGTGTCAGCAAAGCCGGAATTACGATGGATTCCAAGAACATGAAAGTAATCGAAGCTTTAATGCGGCCTCGCAACATCAAGGAATTAGGGAGATTTCTGGGTCAGATCAAGTGGCATAATAGATTCTTGTGGTATTTGACAAATGCGTCTTATCTGATGTATCTTCTTACAAAGAAGGATGTTGTTATGGATCACCCTAACCCTCCTTGAAACATATCCAAAAAGAGATTACCTGGTGAACTGCAACTATCGTGTGAGGATCTTTCCAATGGCCGAGCTCGTAACCCTTGAGGTCTCCAAGCTCTACAACTCCTTGAGAAGCAATTCCACCACATCTCTCGCACGAGCGTTGTCATACCGCCGCATTGCACTATGGGTCCTTGTCCCTCCTTTCACCTCACTTTCACTCACTCACACTCACTAGCATGCATTAGGGAGAGAGATCAGCAAGAGGATTAGCAAGAGCAAGACTCAATTACACAATAGGAGAGTATATTGTATTATGAGAGAAATTCACTTATATACATGGCCATAAGTGTTCACACTCACTTAAAGTAGTGTGGTCGATTAGGGCTCATAAGAGGCCTAATGCTATTACAATGACTACTCTCATAATATATCCATGAAGTACATCACTTAGGACTTCATCCTAACTTGCTACCACACGCTCTTGAATGAGAATTACCATAAATACTCCATCACACCATTACGGGCACCCGTCCAAGTTGTAGCTTTGGACACTATTGCTTCATATCCTGAATTTATGACCCTTTGGTGTATCTATTGTGACTCCTTGATGTAAGATAATGGCGGTAGCTCTTGTTAATCCTAGAATTGGATTAACATCCCCCCTTCCTGATGGTGGCGATTGCATCCTTGTGATCGCGTTGAAGAACTTTGTGTGGGAAGAATAAACAAGCTTTGTCGATGGCGTTGATGTTGGTGATGCTCAATGGCCTTTATTCCTCTGAAAGAAATAAGAAAAGCTAGTTAATGAATGAAGAGATTAGTGGTGTATTGGGAATCTCTAACGGGGTGGGAGGTGGGTTTTTTTGCAAATGATTGCATTTTTATATTTGTTTGAGCCCTTTTTGTTTGGCCTCAATTTGTTTTTGCCAATCATCGGCAAGGTTACATGTGATTTTTGTTAGTGGGGACACTAAGAGATGTTAATAATGTGAGAAAAGAGAGGGAAGGATCCGGAGGAATGCAGACTTAATCATCAGAACGAGATGGTGATTCTCAGTTCCTCATTTGATTCATTGAAGTGCCATTCATCATTTGAAGAATTTGGCCTTTGATGATGTCCCTTTGTGTGGTAGGATTCTTGTCAAATGTTGTTGAGTGTATGACCTATTCCTGACTTTTTCTGCCTATGTGCTTTTTATGTTTTATGTATATTTGAGTTGCCTTATGAAGTAGATTTACATGAAGTACAAGAATTGAGTCATATAGACTTTTATTGAACTACTCTGTGTTGAAGTAGCCACTTGTTGGTGAGGATTGAAAGCATTACATCGACTTACGAGGCTAATATAGATATCTTCAGTAAGGATTGAAGAACATTGATTTGTGAAGATGGTGGTGTCATTTGGAGAGGTTTGTAATTTGAAGAAAAAATTCCAGGTGATGGGTTGTACCATTGACCAGGCTTTTGCCCACCATGGTCTGCCCATCCAAAGATGTACCTGGAAGTTGTCGATGGTGAGGCTTTGGTGCAAATGTTCTCCAGTGCATGAGTATGGGTATTTACTCATGGAGCAACTGCTACATTAATTTAGCCACCAAAGAATAAAAAGCAATAAGCTAGCATATATATAATGGCTATTGAAGATTATTGGAAAAAGTTAATGTGTGAGATGGCTTAATCCATGAGTGATGAGGCTTAAACTGTGAAAGTGCAGGTTCTTAAGCTGTGAGATGGAACTCCATGAATTGTAATTCTGTGAGATGGAATTCCGTGAATTTGTAGGTTTTGACCTCGTGAAGTTGCAGGTTTTGACCTCAATAGTTTTTTTTTGGGTCATCTAGGTCATGACTTGCAAGCAAGCAACCGCTTCTTATGCACTTATTTCCCACATCCAGAGGGGTGACAAGAGCATTGTTATTTTGTCCTTGATGGGCTCATAAGTCTTCGTTGTTGCAGATGTGGGTATTGATTTTGGAATTTGTTGCTCAAATGTTGTCGAGGCAGCAGGGAAGACTGCTGATTATTTGGTTGAACACACAAGCTCTTGTGTTGGTGCTGAATGCACGAGAGTTGTTGAGTGATTTGCTTGTCGTTGCTTGGGCCTCCATTTGTTGAACTTTAGGTGAAGTTATTGGTGTTGAATTCGGTGGTGAGGTTTTCTCACATTGTTCAATTTTGGCAACCATATGATGGAATTACCATCATACTATCCTTGTTGTTGAAGTACATGCATAGGCACCCATATTTGATGAACACTGTAAATTGGTGGCCGATGTGCTTAGTGTTGAGGCTTTCTTCTTTGTGCAAGCTTAGGGTACTTTGTGATGCTCTTGGCGACCCACGATTTGGTATTTCTTTGGTAGTACCCCTGTGCGTGCAGCATCAGTGTTTTTGGTACCCACATGTGATGACTTGGTGGAGTTTTGTGAGGAGCTTGCATAGGCTTTTGTCGACTGTGTTTTGGAGTACCTTTCTTTTTCCTTGGCATCTGAGGGCTGCATTGGGGAAGAGGTTTTGATTGTCGAGGCACCCAAATTTGATTGGCACCTTCATAGTAGCCTTGAGCTACAACAAGTAGCTACTTCTCTACCCACATTTTTATACTATTAAGATATCGTGATTGTGGTAGTCTTGGTGGAGTTTTCTTTTGGGTTGATGTGGAAGGTTTGGGGTCCTCCTTGACTTTGGTTGGCGCTAAGGCTGCAAGTTTGAGACTCATGGGCATTGTTTATGATGATGAGGTTAGAGTCTCTTGTTGTGGAGTGGCTATTGACGACGAGGCCTTTGAGCATATGGTTGTCTCCTTTGGTGAGATTTGTCGATGAAGATGCATAGGTTCCGGGGTATTTCCTTTGAGTTTCTTATTAGAGATAGATGGATTGGCTGTGGTAACTTCTTCTCAAATAGCTCTACTGATTTTGTGAGGTTTTGGCATCGAATTTCATAGGTGAGGACGGGGTTAAAGGAGTAGATGCTTTATCGGAGTCGATCGTTGATGCAGATGGTAAATCATTGTGTAGAGGGACTTTTGTGGAAGAGGCGTGTATACTTTTGCGTTCAGCATCATAGATATCCATTAAAGTTGGATCCTCTTCCTTTTGCAGTACGGTATTGTCAACTTTTTGTTGTTGACCATCATGAGATGACTCTATTGTTAGCAAAGCACAGTGGTGCTTGGGTAGCAATAGTCCATTTATGCCCCAAGATCAAATTTTCTTCCAATGCATACTCAACCACAAAAAACTTGCAAGCAAGGGGGTTAGTTTCAATATACATTGTATGTTCAAAGTACCCCAAACATGGCATGCTCAAGTCTTGTGTAAAGGTAATCCTTTGAGGATGTGCCATGAGTGGTGGTTGACCTAACAAATCCCATAGCTCGAGGGTCATGATATTGTGTTCTCGTGTTGGATAAAGCTGTGCTTGAGCTGTGGTGATTTTCTTTGAAATTTCCAATCCCACCAAAATCCTAGGGATCTTTTTAGTAAGATATTTTGGAAGTTCTAGCTCTTGCAAGGTCTCTTCCTCCCATAATAGCAATTTTTCATTGCTTACAGGAGTGTTCAAGGTGACTGTTTTCATGGATTCATCTATTGACTATTTTCATGGATTCATGGATTCATCTATTGAATACAATGATTCACCTATCCAAGTTCCGCCAAGGAAGATATCATACTCAAGGGAATCTAGGGTGACATGGAATGTAAATTTCATATCGCCCCCATCGATTGTTTGAGTAGTGTATCTAAAGTAACGTGGAACTTCAATGTTTTGTCCCTTGGCTCCTTGTGTAAGACTATTTCTTGTAGGGATGAGTTGAGGTTGTCCCAGTGACACCCAAGTGTCTATTGTCACGATGTTATGACCAGCTCGAGGGCTAATCAATGTGCGTTTGCGCTTAACATCATTGCCTGTAGGGAATTCCAACTATACCATGATAGAATCTTCCAAAGGAACCATGGGTGTTTTCGATTATTATTTCGGCTTCAGATCTCGTTTTTGTTTCATACTCCTTCAGTTTCATCCTCTATTTGCGTCTCAGCTTTTTCAAGAGTACCCAATGCGTACACTAGCACACTTGGACCTCAGACAATCCTTAATGAGGGTTGTTTGGAAACTTGCGAATCCTCACAGTCCTATTTTATGGAGTTCGTTATATCCTTATATAACTCAGGTTGAGCCCTTAAAGGTGCTGATGTGATGCTAGCTTTATCTGAGAGAGAAGAGAATGCCTTCGAATGAGGTTTTGAGAGACTGTTTTAATCTTGTAAGGGAATTATCGAATTCCTCACATGATTTCTCAAGCGTATAGTTCATACAATCTGTTTCAAACGACTCTTCTGTAGTAGAGAGTATGTATTCCTCTTGAAAGGGGAAGCGATACTCATCTAGGCTTTGCATTTTGGTTGCTGTTTTATGATTGGCATTATGAGGCTCAAATCACAACCGGTGACTCTATAAGACATTCAACCAAGCTAAGCATGCTCTCCTGAGCTTGCTTTTTGCGCTCTGCATATGTCATGTGATCATTATTATCTATTTGGGGTGGTTGGGTGGTTGGGTGGGTGGTTAGGTGGGTTCTAGTTTCTTGATTGGTCTATGTGGTGCACTGAGCGAAGAGTAAGAACTTGTTTCGTTCTCACTTAGTGATGTACTAGAACTTGTTTCATTCTCTGACTTTCTTTGGTTTGTCAGTTTTTCATTATGTTTACCCATGCAATGAGATCAAATTTTCTTTTGGGTTTTTGTATTCCGTGTCACACATATGGGTGTCAAAGTTTATGTGGTGGTCTTTGAGGTGGATGCTTCTGCATCTTATATAGCTTTTGGCTCTTTTGTATTTCGTATCGCACATATGGGTGTCAAGGTTTATATGGTGGTCTTTGAGGTGGATGCTTCTGCATCTTGTATAGCTTTTGGCTCTTTTGTGTTTATGTCCTCTACAGGCTCCTTTTCTTTGTCTTTTAATTCAACCTTGGTTTTGATAGTTTCTTGTCCTTTGTTTTTCTTGGTTTTAGAAGGTTAATTTGCTCCTTCTTTTGGGTTCTGTTTTAAATCATGTTCTTCTACCCATGTTGAGGTATTATCTTTTGCATTCCTTTTGATTGTTTCTTGTGCCTTAGCTTATAAACGTGTAAGCACATTCAAGGGCACCATGGCCAGTGCCCATTTTGTACACCTAAGATGTTAAGAGTTGTATGTCAAGTTGCGTTGAAGCTAATCACTGTATTTTGGTGCAATTGAGGGTTTAAATTAACCATTAGATAGATCCCTATAACTTCAGATTGCAATTCGGAGTTGATTTGATAATCCAACCATTCCGTATAAATTGGTTACCCTTGATTTAATGTAATTTCTAGTGATTTTATGCTGATAAATTTATTATAATCATCTCTTAAACACCAAACTGAGTTATAAATGGATAGACACTACCCTTGAATCTTGAAATTGGATCAAGAGATAAGAACCCCTTCACATCATCATGAGTACAGCACAAGAAATAGCCAAATTTAATAGGGAGCAGTTTTACACATGGCAGAAAAAAACCATGTATTTGCTCATGAGGAAAAATCTGTGGGGGCTAGTTGAGGGAAGACATGAATGCCCAGAGGCGAGAGGGAAAAATGAGTGGAAGAGTAGGAATGAAAAAGCATTGGGACTTATTGCACTCAGTTTAAATGATGAAATCATTCCTCACATCATAGGGATACAATGGCGGGACGAGGAAGAGGCAGAGTAGGAGGAAGGACCTTCACTTGCCACAACTGTGGAAAGCCAGGACACATGGCAAGAGACTGCTACAGCAAACCCAGTGGAGAAGGAACGACATCGGCAAACTTCATGGAGGCTCCAAAGGAAGTGGTCGGATCATCTTTTCTGAGAGAGAGAGAGAGAGAGAGAGAGAGAGAGAGAGAGAGAGAGAGAGAGAGAGACCCCACAACCCAATGTAACCTGTCCCAACAAAGTAAAACCACCTCTGAGCCACCGATGATGTAGGCCACGTGGTAGATAGATGTATGTGTGAGCACTTCAGTCAAGGTCACGGGCAACTATAGTAAGCCTTGAACACATAGATAGAGAGAGTGTCAAGGACCGTGAGTTTAGGGACTTGAGGCACTGGTCGTAAACTATCAAGTAAGAGAGAAACTTGGTATAGGGTCTAGGTGTGCTAAGTTAACTTGAGGGGAGGTGTGCTAGACACTGGTCGCTCGCGTTAAGAGGGAAACTTGGTATAGGGTCTAGGTGTTCTAGGAGTATTCACTTGAGGGGAGGTGTTAAAATATACAAGTGAATAGGGTGTGTGCGGGAACAAGCCCTTGGTTACAGGCTGTAAAAGAGAATGTGTAAATGTGAAAGAACCTGTGAAAAGATGAGAAGAATCTACTGGGAGAGAATAAAGGGTAGCGTGAGAAGATTTAGGAAGTGTGGAGATATTCTGGGAGATATTCTGGGAAAAGTGAAGAGGTGGAGAGAATCAAGCAAAAGAGGTGGAGTCAATCAAGGAGAAATCAGTGGGATTAGATGCTTGGATGTAAACTCTATAAATTGAGGCATTGGCCTAATGAGAATTTATTGGTTTTTGATTATCCATGCCTCCATTAACCTATTTGCTAATTACTCACTAATCATATCTTAATTATTACTAATTACATCTTAATTATTTGCTAATCATGTCTTAATTATTTACTAATCACTCACTAATCACGTCTTAATTATTTGCTAATCACTTTGTTAATGATGTTGATTCTAGTATTTGATCCACCATAGCTCATCACATTGCTCTAATTTCAACAATGTGTTGCTTCCCCGACAACCTCATATGATCTTTGACATCTGATGAGAGCAATAGTTGTCCACTTCTGCATTTTTGAATGGGCGCATACGCACTATCTAGATCAATGTGCAAATGGTACTTTCTCTTAATACTTTCATGATTAGACTCTTCTCAATAGAATGAGTGTGTACATGGTTGTTCTCCATTAGAGTGTTCTTAGAATGAGTAAGTATTCTATATGATGCAAAGTGAAAGAATATGACTGGCTATGGTGAGAGAAGGCTTGTATTTGTCTTTTAAAATTAGAGATGAAGATTCTAATTCCCTCCAAACTGTCTTCCCTACAATAATATCCTCCTAAACTAACTTTACTCTTGTAGTTTCGAATGTAAGGTTCCAACAAACTTTAAGAAACGGCTGCATGGGAGAAAATTTACCTCTTTGGCTCAGAGAGACTACACTTTTATGACTTTTACATTCTCTTTGTTTTAATATTTCAAGATTTTTTCTAGAGAGAGAAAATAAGAATCGACCATTTTCTTACAAGGCCCTACGAATGACCTCCAAAATGTCCTAATGGATAGCACTATTAATAGCATCAATAGTTCTAGGTTCCATCAGTAACTTATCATCGCTAGATAGCACTAACAATAATGTTAATAATATCTAATGAGGTCTCCAATTTAAATTTATGATTGTTGAAGGTGAAAAAAACCAACCAGCCATGGCAACCCATCCCCAGCCCCATCCTCATAAAATAAGAAATGCAACTTTCCCAACATTGCCACACCTTAAGTTTCTTCTTTGGCTTCTTCACTTGCTTGGCTGGAGAAAAACGCAAGGATTTGTTTCCTTGCACATCACCTTGCTCATCATCACTAGCCTCCATTTGAAGCGTTGCTACGTATTACTTTCATCATCTTAATCTTATCTCTTGTGGTAGTTTCAAGTCCCACCGTCTACTCATACTCTTCCAAAAAGAAATCATCCCCACCATAACTCTGAGTTTCTTCCTTTGTTTTGATTCTCTATATAAAAAGAGATGATGGTGACGACAATGCAGAAAAACAAAAGAAGAAATCATAGCAAAGAGGTTGCAATTGTTGAGATGTCAAGCTCAACAGAAGTTGACACTCATGAGGCGCCTGCAATATCATTCGACATTTACATCACTGGTGGGTTTGGTAGTTGGCACCCGATATATCTTCGCCAAAGATTCTATAGCTGGACTACCCCGACTAGTCCACACCTACCCACTCCACTAGCGTGTACCCATTATGGACTGCTTGTATATACTCACTCTAGTATGTGTGTGTTAGTCACTTTATCTCCTTGTTTTCTTTTGTTGAAGAAGAAGAAGAACAATTTTTAGCCTCTCACCTTGTGTGTTCTCTTCTAGGGTTTGTGAGTATGTGTGCTTGCTTGCAAGAGCTCAAGCTCCCTTCTCCCCTGCTTCTTTTCATGGTATCAGAGCCTGGTTCATGCTAAGGAGTTTAGCGGAAAGCAAGAGAAGCATAAGAAGCGGTACGAGGGTAAGAGCTTCATCTACTCTTCCCCCTTTGTGTTGGCTACTACACCCTTGTCGGGAGCTCTTTGGGAGGCACTGACAAACGAACTCCGATCAAGGAGCTTTCTTCGTGGGAGGGGAGCTTAAGAGCTTTTATATTGGCCTTCAGATTGGTTTTCGGGCCGAAAACGCATTTCGGGCGTGTTTGGATCTCCGTTTTTCAGTTCGCAAGCGTTCTCACAGGCACTACAGGTAAGTTTCGATTCTCTGCAAAATTTTATTTTTAATACTATAAGAAGGGAGATTGGTTGTGCAGACATTGTGTATACTGCAAAGAGGTCTTATAGGTGCTATTGGGTGTATGTATGCAAGCTAAGGTCACTGTTTGTGACAATTTGGGTGTAGCATAGTACCGCTGCAAAGAATACAACAGTTTGTGCAGGTCAAACAAGAGTGTTGTTTTTGGTGAGTTTGTGTTGCGGACAAGATGTCAAATGATGAAATTAACCAGATTGTTGCAGAGAATCTTGACAAGAATAACTTCCATGCTTGGAGGTTTAGATTGACAAATTTTTTTACGGGAAAAGGCTATTACGACTACATTAAAGGTGAACATAAGAAGGCACCAGAGATACCAGAGATTAATCCAACTGTGGAAGATGTAAAAGAATACAAGGATTGGAATCAAGTAAGGAAAGTCATGTATTAGCTTTCTATTAGCATACATGACACCATGATTGGGCATATACAGGATGCCAAGTCACCCAAGGAGGCATGGGACACCTTGGTGAAGCTGTATGAAACTAACACCAAGGCACGAAAGATTCAGTTGAAGAATGAGCTTTATACCGTGGAGAAAAAAAACATGTCTATAAATGATTATGCCTTGAAGATCAAGGACATTGTGGAATCCCTTGCATCTATTGGTATTTCTGTTTGATGATGATGATAAGGTGGAAGTATATCTATGTAGTCTCGAGCCACAATACAAGGCATTCAAGACGTTTATTCAGACTCGGAAAAACATTCCCAACTTTACAGATTTGGTGTCAATGCTGATCATTGAAGAAAAGAATTTGGGTGAAGATCAGCAGTCTTCACAAAACAAAAACAATTCAGAGCAGTAGGCCTTCTACACAAGTCAGGTGAAGAACGAGGTAGAGGTCATGGACGTGGACGTGGCCAAGGTGGTGGCCGAACAGGTAATCAGAATTATGGTCAGGAGCAGCAACAGTGCCATGAATCACAACAACACACAAGGGTGGAAGAGGCCAGTTTAGAGGCAAGGGAGTCAAAGAGGTCGTGGTAATTGTTGGCAAAGGTAACATAATAATACACGAGACTATTTTTACTGTGGGTAAGCTTGGACATGTACAGACAGATTGCTATAAGAAGCAGAATGACATGCGAAATAAAAAAGTACAGCAAAATAACTATGCTTCCTCTAGCAGAAATAATGAGAGGTTATTTGTTATGCAACATGTAGTTAATGATGCTGTGTATGAAAATTTAATGATGCTGTGTATAAGAAGCAGAATGACATGCGAAATAAAAAAGTACAGCAAAATAACTATGCTTCCTCTAGCAGAAATAATGAGAGGTTATTTGTGATGAGAAAAATATGTGTTTATTGGGTATTCCCTTGATCAAAAGGGATATAGATGTTATAATCCTGTTACACATGAATTGAGGGTAAGTAGGGATATTGTATTTGATGAGATGAGTAGCTGGTATGTTGAAAAAGATGTTGTTGGGGTGGAAATGTGATTGCAAAGAATGCAAGTCAGCACAATCACAGTCATTGAGTGAACCAGAAGAGTCCTCATCTAGTGGTTCTGTTTGATAGACCATGGAGTGGCAGGCTACGTTATAATACCAGTCGTGGAAATGTAGTTGGTACATCAAATAAAGGCAAAGAGAAAGTGATTGAGCCCCTTTGTATGCTTGATATTTTTGTAGGGCATTCTCTTGTTGATGGAGAGTCTAGTGACTCGGAGATGAGCCTTGGTGGATGAGGAGCTTGGGATTCCAGCAAAATGAGGACACTTGGTGGTGTAAAGAAGGCTTTGGAAGCCATGAATGCAAAGTTACAAAGATCTGGAAGAATCAAAAACCATATGCGGAGATTAACTTACGATGGTTATGTGGCACATCACTATATGCTCACATGACAAAAGTTGTGTAGGTCGTAGAGCCCACATGTTTTGATGAGACTATTGGAAATGTGTATTGGGAGAAAGCTATGGATGAGGAGATGGATGCATTATATGGAAATGAGACTTGGGATTTGGTGCCATTGCTTGAAGGCAAGAAAGTTATTGGATGTAAGTGGGTGTATAAGGTGAAACATATAACAGTCATGATAGCATAAGCAGGTACAAGGCTAGATTGGTAGCCAAAGGATATGCACAGACACATGGGATTGATTATGAGGAGACGTTTATCCCATTTGCAAAAATGGCAACTGTGAGAGCTGTGACTAAAGGTTGGTTTTTACATAAGATGGATATAAAAAATATGTTCTTGCATGGTGACTTGCAAGGTAAACCACGTTTTGACAATGTGCGACGCACACTTTGGTATTTTAGGGCCACTGTTGATTATGCATTGTTTTATGTAGCAAGTGTAACATTGGAGCTATATGGGTAAACAGATGCAGATTGGGCAAATAGCATCTCAAACAAGAGATCTACTAGTGGATTTATGTTTTCATTGGGGAGTGCTACTGTGACATAAAGCAACAAGAAGCAGCCCACAGTTGCCTTGTTGAGTACAAAGGAGCTGCGGTGGCAGCGTGTGAGGTCGTTTGGTTACACAAGCTACTTTTTTATTTAGGGTTGCATATGGAGAGAAAGGTTGTCATATATTGTGATAATCTTAGCAGTATACAATTGGCCAGGAACCCAATTTTCCATGCACGGACGAAACACATTGAGGTACACTACCACTTCATCAGGGAGAGAGTTTTGGCAGCAGCATGCGACATCAACTTGGCCTACGTCAGCACACAATATCAGGCCACTCACATCTTCACAAAGGCCTTGGGAGGAGCTGAGAAGCTCCACAGTTTTCGAGATATTCTTGGAGTTCACGAGCTAGAGTTGAGGGGGAGTGTTGAGATATCAAGATCAACATGAGCTGACACTCATGAGGCACCTGCATGACTGTTCGACATTTACATCACCTTATCTCCTTGGTAGACCTCTTTTGTTGAAGAAGAAGAAGAAACATTTTCAGCCTCTCACCTTGTGTGTTCTCTTCTAGGGTTTGTGTGTGTGTGTGTGTGTGTGTGTGTGCTTGCAAGAGCTCAAGCTCCCTTCTCCACTGCATCTTTTCAGCAATGTCGTTTCAATTCTAGAGATTGGCATAGTTATAGCGCCAGCTCATTTAGTTGGGTTCACACCATAGAGAACCCTAGTAAGTATTTGGTTGAGTACCTTTTCATATGAGGTGTACTCTTATCTTTGTATATGGTGTGTTGAGTGTTGTGTGAAGAAGAAGAGAATTTTCAGCCTCTCACCTTGTGTGTTCTCTTTTAGGGTTTTGTTAGTGTGTGTGTGCTTTGCAAGAGCTCAAGCTCTCTTCTCCGTTGCATCTTTTCATGGTATCAGATCTTGGTTCATGCTAAGGGCTGAGCTGCAAGCAAGAGAAGCACAGGAAGCGGTACGAGGGTAAGAGCTTCATCTACTCTTCCCTATTTGTGTTGGCTACGACTACACCCTTGTCGGGAGCTCTATGGGAGGCACCGGCAAACGATCTCTGATTGAGGAGCTTTCTTCGCGGGAGTAAAGCTATAGGGCAACTATACCATCTTATTGGACAAAATTTTTCACGGCAAAAACACGTTTCGAGCGCGTTACGACCTCCGTTTTTCAGAAAGCAAGTGATTTCGAGCACTATGGGTAAGTCATCGATTCTCTGCAGAACTCTGTTTTAAGAACTGCAGGAAGACGGATTGGTTGTGTAGACATTGTGTGTGCTGCAAGGAAGTCAACAGTTGCCATTGGGTGTATGTATGCACATTGAGGTCACGTGTTGTGACATTTGAGTAGTGTACTACAATACCGCTACAAAAAATACAGGACTTTGTGCAGGACAAACCAGAGTGCTGTTTCTAGTAAATTTGTGTATCTGGCAAGATGTCAAATGATGGCATAAACCAGATTGTTAATGAGAATCTTGATAAGAACAACTTCCATGCTTGGAGGTTCAAGCTGACAAATTTCCTGATGGGAAAGGGTTACGGGGACTATATAGAAGGTGAGCATGAAGAGGCACCGGAGATACCGGAGATCAATCCGACTGCTGTGCAGATGTGAAAGAGTTTAAGGATTGGAACCAAGGAGCCAGAAAAGTTATGTATTAGCTCTCTATCAGTATATAGGACACCATGATTGGGCACATACAGGATGCCAAGTCTCCCAAGGAGGCGTGGGACACCTTGGTAAAACTCTATGAAATGAATACCAAGGCACGAAAGATAAAGTTGAAGAATGAACTTCATACTGTGGAAAAAAAGAGTATGTCTGTGAATGACTATGCATTGATGAAGATCAAGGGTATTGTGGAATCCCTTGCTTCTATTGGTGTTTCAGTAGATGATGATGATAAGGTGGAAGTCTGTCTACGTAGTCTCAGGCCACAATACAAGGTGTTCAATCATCAAGACGTCTATTCAGACTCGGAAAAACATTCCCAATTTCACAGATTTGGTGTCTATGTTGATTGAAGAGAAGAGCTTGGGTAAAGACCAACAGCCTTCACAAAAAAAAAAAAGTTCAGAGCAACAGGCCTTCTATACAAGTTCAGGAAGAGGACGAGGTAGAGGAGGCCGTGGACGCGACCAAGGAGGTGACCGAACAGGTAATCAGAATTATGGCCCAGCAGCAGCAACAACAACAGTTCTGGAATACGTGGATGCTTTTATTGTGGTAATCTTGGACATGTGCAGGCAGATTGTTATAAGAAGCAGGCTGACATGCAAAATGGAAAATTGCAGCAAAAAATAACTATGCATCCTCCAGCAGAAACAATGAGGATAATGAAAGGTTGTTTATTATGCAGCATGTCGTTAATGCCATGTCTGAAAATGTTGAAGCAGCACACGTTCAAATACAAATGGGGTCCTACGAAGACCATGTCTATGGGAGGCTGCAGGTATTATATGACATTTATTGTTGATGACCACACAAGGAAAGTGTGAGTATACTTCATGAAGGAGAAGAGTGAGGTGTTCACTCATTTTCAGAATTTCAGAGTTATGGTTGAAAAGCAAACAGGGAAATATGTAAAGTGCCTAAGGTCAGATGGAGGGGGAGAGTACTGCTCCAATGAGTTCTATGAATTTTTTAAGAAGAATGGTATTCGGAGACAGTTTACATGCAGATACACTCCGCAACAAAATGGAGTTGATGAGCGAAAAAACAGGCACATTGCTGAGATTGCGCGAGCATTATGGGAGAGAAGAATATGCCGCATAGCTATTGGGCCGAGGCTGTTTCTACAGCAGTTTACATTATGAACAGAACTCCAACTGCAGCCATACATGATGTAACTCTAGAGGAGAGGTTTACTGGCAGAAAACCTGATTTGTCTCATCTGAAAGTCTTTGGATGCATTGCATATGTGCATGTGCCAGATGAGCTGATAACTAAGCTGGATCCAAAAGCTGAAAAAACTACATGATCCTGTGTGCTGACATAAACAAGGTCAACGTCTCCTTCCAAGAACTTCTCTCTGACAAAATGGTAGTGGACCTCTATATGCTTCGTGCGAGCGCATGAAAAACTGGGTTCCTAGCCAACTGTATACTTCTAATGTTGTCATAGAAAATGATAACTTGTCTATCCACTGATAGACCCAAATCTGCAAGTAGCTTTCTCAACCAAGCTACCTCACATGCTGCCATAGCAGCATCTCTATACTCGGCCTCTGTGCTGGATAGAGCAACCGTAGGCTGCTTCTTGCTGCTCCAAGTCACAGGAGCACTCCCCAAAGAAAACATGAAGCCACTAGTAGATCTTCTATCTGAGATACTATCAGCCCAATCAGCATCTGTGTATCCATGTACACATATCTCTGTCCCAGTTTCATAAAATAGTCCACAATGCAAAGTAGACCTCACATACCTCAGTATGCGTCTCAATGCATCTAAATGCGGCTTCCGAGGAACCTGCATAAACTGACTCACCAACCCAACAGCATAGCTCAAATCTGGCCTGGTGATTGTCATGTAGATCAAGCTTCAAACTATGCGCCTATACATAGTAGGATCCTCCAAAATCTCTCCTGAATCTGCACTCACCTTGCCATTCTGATCCAATGGCACTGAGATAGGCTTACAGCCTGTCATACCATACTTGGACAACATGTCCAAGCCATACTGTCTCTGTAGTAATCCAATACCGTGTGGTGACCTAATCACCTCAATGCCCAAGAAATATCTGAGCTCTCCCAGATCCTTCATCTCAAAATTTTGTCTAAGCAAGATCTTTACATCAAAGATCTCTGCATCATGGTCCCCCGTAATGATCAGGTCATCTACATAGATGACAACAAGCACAACCCCTCTATCACTGTGTCTCACATACAGCGAGAAATCTACATTGGCTACATGAAAGCCAATAGTGACAAGATATTCAGAAATCTTGTCAGACCATGCTCTTGGTGCTTGTTTTAAGCCATACAAGGCTTTCTTCAACCTGCAAACATGCTCGGGGTGACTCACATCCTCATAACCAGGTGGCTGCAACATATACACCTCTTCCTGCAAATCCTCATGCAAGAATGCATTCTTTACATCCATCTGATGTAAAGACCATTGCTTTGACGCAGCTACTGCTATCACAACTCACTGTTGCCATCTTGGCAACTGGGCTGAAAGTTTTCTCATAATCAATGCCATATGTCTGCGCATATCCTTTGGCTACCAATCTAGCCTTGTACGTGCTTATGCTTCCATCACTATTATAGGTATAGCTGGTATCCCAAGATCCTCATCAAGGCTCATCTCTGAGCCACTAGACTCTCCATCAACATGAGGATGCCCTGCAGAAATGTCAAGCATACTAAGGGGCTCAACTTTGCCTTTATGTGATGTACTAATCACATTTGCAGGACTGGTATTATGACGTAGCCTGCCACTCCATGGTCTATCAACAGAACCACTAGATGAGGACTCTCCTGGTCCACTCAAAGACTGTGATTGTTGACTTGCATTATTCTGTGCAACCACACTTTCACTCACATCAGCCCCAAGAGCTTCTTTTTCAGCAGTATACCAGCTGCTCGTCTCATCAAAAACAACATCCCTGCTTACCCTCAACTCATGTGTAGCAGGGTTATAACACCTGTATCCCTTTTGCTCAGTGGGATTACAGGCTGTATGACAACCATTCTAGAGACTGGCATAGTTATAGCGCCAGCTCATTTAGTTGGGTTCACACTATAGAGAACCCTAGTAAGTATTTGGTTGAGTACCTTTTCATATGAGGTGTGCTCTTATCTTTGTATATGGTCTTTTGAGTGTTGTGTGAAGAAGAAGAAGATTTTCAGCCTCTCAACTTGTGTGTTCTCTTTTAGGGTTTTGTGAGTGTGTGTGTGCTTGCAAGAGCTCAAGCTCTCTTCTCCCTTGCATCTTTTTAGGATCGAGCCACCAAAGTCGAAGGAGTCAAAGCTACCAAAGCTTATCTTCGTGCCAAAGGAGTCACAGTTGCAGAAGGATCAAGAGCCACCAAGTCTGCTTCTCGTAGAGGAGACAGGGAGGTTGTCCTTAGGCCCACTCTCTTGAATGCAGCGTCTTTGGCAAGTAAGGGAAAGGAAGGCAAAGGATCCTTCATCAACCAGCAAAGTGTAGTTCAACCTGGGAGAGAAAAGTGTCAAGTTTGATGCTTTTTATGGAAAGCGGGACACTCAAAAAGCCTTATCCTTTATCAAGAAATTCAATGCCACTTTTGGAGGAGGGGACTTCTCCAAAAAGTCCAAACTTCATATGGTTCGCATGCATTTGAAGGATGCCGCCGTGAATTGGTGACTAAAGGTGGTACAAGAAGGGACCAAGCCAAAGACATGGACCGATTTCAAGACTATGTTCAACAAGAAGTTTCTACTCGCAAACTTTGAAGCGGATGTGCAAAAAGAATGAAATAAGGTAAAGCAAAAAGTCGATGAGAATTTGGCAACTTACACCTTAACAACTTTTCATCCGTTTCATTAAAGTTTACTTCTTATAGTCCTATTCCGCCGATAATGGAAATGTGTGCGTTTGTGAATGGATTGCAACCTGAGCTTATGCGAGCAGTGTACATGTCTAGTCCAAAATCCTTGGAGAAAGCACAAGACAAAGCTCTACAAGCCGGGGCCTTCCACATGCCTTGGATGGTGGGAAA
The DNA here is from genome assembly GCF_041138505.1 of Cibotium barometz. Classification (NCBI taxonomy): domain Eukaryota; kingdom Viridiplantae; phylum Streptophyta; class Polypodiopsida; order Cyatheales; family Cibotiaceae; genus Cibotium; species Cibotium barometz. Next base: position 42,166,558 of record NC_141092.1, read on the forward strand.
GACAAAGAATGACAAGCAAGATCCATCTCAAAAGAAGAGGTTTAAAGCTGGATTCCAATCAAAGAACAAGCCACAAGAGAAGAAGGATAGGAGTGGGGAAAAACCTCCACTCTTCCAAAAGAAGTTATCCCACAAGCAACTTGAAGAATATGTCAAGGAAGGAAAGTGTTTCCAATGTGGGGAGAAGGGACACATGGCTGTAAAATGTCCCGATAAGCAAAAGCAAGAAACCAAGCCACCTCAAACCAATGCATTACCAAAGGAACTTCAGCATCAGGATGATACACCGCTAGAGCGAAGGCAACTTTTCAAGGCTTGGGACAAAGTGGCTAATCAACCCGTGCTTATTCATTTTGATAGTGGTGCTACCTACCATTATATCCATCTCCGAGTGGTTGAAGCTATAAACCTCTCCCAATTAGGTTTGGATCTCCTATCTCTACAAGTGCCGCTTTCGAGGGAATGTTAAAAGAAGTGACCCCTATCTTGGAAAGCTTCGTTTACAGATTGGCGATTATGTGGATCATGAGAACTGTGTTGTTGGTAAAATTGGACATTGTGAGGTAATTTTGGGTATGCCTTGGTATAAGAAGATTGATCCAGCCATTGATTGCGTTGGAAACAAGACTAGATTCCCCTTTATAGGCAAGAATGTAACTTTTGACGTATAAGTCTATTCCACTCATCAGTCATGTACATGTTCCTAAAGCAATAAAGCAATCTATTTTTTCGTACTTGGTTTATGTCAGAGATCCAAAGGAATTTGAGAATGGTAAATCACTTCCAACTCTTAATCATCATGAAAGGAAAGATTTCCTAAAGAAATATGAAGATTGTTTTGCTAATAGTCTACTAGGAGAGTTACCTCCGGAGAGACCAGAAGATCATCAAATTGACATTATGCTGGGAAGTTCACCTTCTATCCAACCTCCTTATCGTGTGAGTCAAGCACACTAGGAGGAGATTATGAAGCAAGTGAATGAGCTATTGGAGAAGGGTTTGATTAGACCTAGTTCATCACCCTTTTGTTCTCTCGTCTTATTGGTTCAAAAAAAGGATGGTTCTTGGCGTATGTGTATTGATTACAAGGCTCTTAACAAGATCACTATAAAAAAAGGTTTCCTATTCTTAGGATTGATGACATCCTATGCAAATTGGATGGAGCCACTATCTTTAGCAAGATTAATTTAAAGAGTGGTTGCCATTACGTCAGGATTGTTCCAGAGGACATTCAAAGAATGGACCTCGAAGATCGTATAGAGTTCGTGATAAAGGTCAATCGCAGGGGCTTTAACATGTGAACTATGCATTGATGTCTCGTATCATTCAGAACAAACAACCTACGTCAGTTAACGAAGCTCTTTCCCCGGAGACTTGGAGGAAAGCCATGCAAGTGGAACTTGAAGCCATAGAGAAGAATAGAACTTGGGAGTTGGTTCCGAGGCCGTCAAAACGGTCAGTCATTGGTGTCAAGTGGGTCTACAAGACCAAGTGTCATTGGTGTCAAGTGGGTCTACAAGACCAAGTATACGTCCGATGGGTTCATGGACAAGCACAAGGCTAAACTTGTGGCTAAGGGCTGTGCTCAGCGGCCTGGCATCGACTATGAGGACGCTTTTGTACCGACAGCTGGGATGACCACAATTCGAACAGTTCTCGCCCTTAACAGTGGCCGGTGTATCAGATGGATGTGAAATCTATGTTCCTAAATGGTGACTTGCAGGAGGAGATGTATGTTGAACAACCTCCAAGCTTTGAGGTTACGGGATCAAAAGGTATGGTTTACAAGTTACGGAAGGCCTTGTATGGTCTTAAACAGGCTCCCAAGGCTTAGAACCAGAAGATTGATTCTTTCTTTCTTAGAAAGGGTTTCCAAAGATCAGTTGCAGATCCAAACTTGTATCTCTTTCAGGAACCTGGTATGGTCACCTCGATTATCCTCTGTGGATGATCTTATTCTCACTAGCGATCATGTGGAGCACATAGCTATGACGAAGGCTGCCTTGTCAAAGGAGTTTGAGATGACGGATTTAGGCTTATTACATTTCTTTTTGGGATTGGAGATTTGGCAGACCCAGAGGGGGTTCCTTGTTTCTCAGCAACGGTCCACACTTCTATCATATTTATGTGAGAAAAAATATTGAAAAACACTTGCGATCAAGAAAACATTTCTAAAATTTTCAAAAATCTCTCTTCTTCTTACGTAATAGAAGATATATTACCAAAAACATTTCTAAAATTTTCAAAAATCTCTCTTCTTCTTTCGTAATAGAAGATATATTACCAAAAATCTCGTAATAGAAAATCTCTCTCTCTCTCTCTCTCTCTCTCTCTCTCTCACACACACACACACACACACACACACACAAACATACAAACCCGAAAGAATTCTCAAGGACAAGGCAAGCCTTGTTGAATCTATTATGCCAATATCATTGGTTTGGCCCTTACTAACTTCTACATGATAATAACACTCTCACTGGCTCTAAAGCAAGCCAACCATGTTAAATTTCTCAAAACAGAGTGGCATATGTAAACCTCCACCATTGTCAATTACTAAATTCTCTAAAGACGCTTGTGTACCACGCATGGTGAAGGTTACATTCACACTTTTGTCTCAAATAATTGCTTATATTGAAGCAAATATGGACATCTTTGCTTCTGATGTGCCTCATGTGTGATAAATAAGATAAGGGCTCCTCTCATTAGCCTACAGTGGTCTTTTCTTTTCTTTTCTTTTTTTGGGGAGAGAGAGAGAGAGGTCTTTTGACACCATAGATAAGCCAACAGACCCAAATGATCCATATGACTGCAACCATGTGCAGGAAATAGAACTTGAATCACGGTTCTCCTGATTAGGAGCCCAATGAACATCGACACACCGGCATGAGACACACACACACACACACTGAAGGGAAGGGAAGGGGCGGGGGGCATGTATGTCTCTAATGCCATAGCCAAGCTAGCAGACCCAGATGATCCATATGACAGCACCAAGGTGCAGGAAATTGGAGTTTGAACCAGGGATCTCTGGATTAGGAGCCTGATGTGTAAACACACACACAGATTTTGTCATATCCAAGCCAATAGACCACAAATGATGATATGAGGGCACCGAAGTGAGGGGCATGGGAGTTGGACCCAACATTTAGGACTCATGCATAAACTGTTATGCCAGCCACACATACATACACCCCTATAGAGGCTACCCAAGCCTCCGTAATCTAAGTTCCCCCACCCACCTGCATGATGAGGGAAAGTCATAACACCACCACCTGACTCACCTTGTGAGAACATAACCATGTAGCCAAATCACAGGTACTACCTTTTCAAGGTAGGCCAACAAACATAAATTTTGTAACCCCAAATTACATTTCACAACATCAATAAACATTCCTGAACAAGAAAAGCATGCCGGGTAGACTTTCATAGAATAGAACTTTGGATAGCATTGGAGTCAAATCACGTGTTATGCATCCTTCCCGTAATTAGATATCTGGATTCTTGTTTACAGATATGGCCACACAAGCTACCAACTGCATGCCAAAGAGTAGTAGATGTCTTACTTTAAACCATGGATACGTGACATAAGCGCGTGTGTAGAGACATCAAATAAAGGACATGCTTCCTGCTCCCTTTAGGTCGAGTATAGCAGCTGCTTTGAATGCAGTACCTTCAAACCAAGGGCATCCTTCCTCCTCCCTTTAGGTAGAGTATAGCAGCTCCCTTGATTGCAGTACCTTCAGCTAAGCACTTCCGTAATCCCGAACAATTTGTAAGAAGGGAGTGAATTCCTTCAAAAAATGATGACTTTATATGTCAAAAAGTGTTAACCCATATACAATATGAGGCAAAATATTGCTTTTAAAAAATCACATCTCCATCTTATTTTGAAAGAGGAGAGGTTTAAACACCGGGGGGTAAACATGACCATTGACTACGCTGACGTCTCATGCGCTTCCGCCGGGTCGATTCACCCCAAGAACAAACCCTCAGGAGTCCACTGTGTTTTCCAATCTTAATGGATTTGCTACCTTTTGTTTTGCCAGAGTTTTTCATTGACCCTTCTTCTGGCATTGACAAGGGTCCATCTTCTTTGGAGGAGAGAGAACACCTTGCCATTGCCTCCGTAGCTGATTTGACCAGCCCTTCAATGATCTGCAGATCCTCTGTAATCTCCTGCCTCGACAGAGAAGCAATGCTCGGAAGCATCTCTCTCTGAAAATCCTTACCCACTTTCCCTCTCCGTAAAGACCTCCGTCTGAGATTGGGAAGAGGCGGGCACTTCTCTGCTGGATCACCTCTCTCAATAATCTGTGCGCTTAGTTTTTCGGTATCAGGGCTGATTGGCTTGAGCATTAAGACTGCTAATTCAAATGAATCGAACATTTTCTCCTGCCCACCTCCGTCCTCTAGGGCATGTTCTGAGCTTCCAAGTGTACCTTCCCTCATTGCCATACCAGCTGGACCACCAACCTCCATGCCTATGATTTCACAGTTGTCTTCTTGAGGAATAATATCAGCTAGCCACTTAAGGGATCTTTCTTGATCATCAGCTGCATGGTCTTCCATAACCACTGATGGCAGATCGAATCCCAAACTTAGCAGAACCTGTGCCGCTTTAGCAGCCTCGGTCACATGCTTCCCAGTGTCGTTGTTGGCCGCCTCACTGTCATTGAAATCTGTACAATCTGCTATCAAGAAGTCCTTAGTTCTGTCATGTTGAAAAAGACCTAAAGAACTGAGCATTTTCGGAAACATCGCTGACTCCAGCTGCTGGCTCCCCACCATCATAGATGACTCTCCAAAAAGCTTTCCAGCATCACTCCTCTTTGACTGCACATTTGATGAGAAGGCTGCAACCTCATTTTGGCCTGAAACTCTCAATTCACGGCTTTGGCAGGCTTCCCCACTACTTGTGTTTGAGTCATCTCTTGCTTTTGTTAATGCCAGGGTGGCTGCCTCTCTGCTTTCACAGCTTGTTAATCCAGAACCATCTGAGCTTTTGCCTCCCACAAAAGGACCTCCTCCAGGGTCACTTCCACCATAGAAGCACTCAGCACGTGAATCGTTCCCAAGCATATCTTCCTTTAGAAAGATAGCACTGCTATTCTGCAGTTGAGGCAATGCTTTTGCAGTGGCAACCTGAGAGGAAACAAGTTCATTCCCTGTATTATCCACAAAACCAATACCCTTCTGGTTCAAGCTGGTCTGTACAGTTGGCAGCTCATCTACATATGGAGCCTTGATTCCGGTTGCAACATGCCATTCTGGGCTTATGACAGTTTCCTGTTCTTGCTTGAAGATTTTGTGGATTGCATTGATTCTACTCTCTGAAGCATCTAAATTTTTCTCAACAGGGCCCTGGCCTGTCTGCGCATTCAGATCAAACCCATTTTTCATTGATTTTAGCCCATCAGGCTTGTCATGTCTCTGAGCTACTTGCCCAAAAAAGGAGGACCCCTTAACTTGTTCCGGTGTCCCCAAAGTCTCGTTCACTTTCATACTAAGACCTAATGTCAGCTCAAGTTCTGATGTAGTAGGAGAAAATATAGATATCTTCGAAGGGACCTCTGGCCTTGACACAAGAGGAGGTAAAAGACCTTTTAAGTCACTGGCATTGTCCTCAGCCTTCAGCATCCTTCCTTGCAGGTCATGGGCACTTGTCGTAGAAATGGCAGGTCGTAATTCATGGTTGGGGGCAGCCGCCCATGCACCCAAAGGATTGACAGGAGAGGTATATGATGGTTTTTGGTAAAGGCTCCCTGGCTTGGATGCTTGTTGCATGAATGAGGAGAAACATGTCTGCTGATACCATGGGAGCACTGTTGCTGCATTGGTTGTTCCTCTTGAGCTAAGCCCAGGAAGAAACATGGTTGGGGCAGCATGTGTTTCAAACACGGGAGTTTGTATACCTATTGCAGGTGAAGACGGATGGCCTGATGCAGAGATTGGTAGCAGGCCGGCACCTTTGTCATCCCTTACATGTGAGAGTAAAGGGATGCTTTCATTCACGATTCCACCAGCTTGTGCCATTTTGTGGAGCCCTTGAGCTATGCCTGCAGTTGCACTTGGAAAGTGTCCTGATGAAGGCATGCTTGGAGATCCCCTTAAAAATGGTGGTCCTTGTTGAAGACTTGCCCCACTATTGGACCATGGATTTGAAAGGTCATGCATATCTGTAGAGTTGATTCTCTCTCCAGAAACCAAACCAACCTTCCTCTCATCATGCTTTTGCAGAAAAAATGGTAAAGGTTGATGTTGCACGCCTGAAGTATGAGCAATAGGAATAACAGGTAATTTCTTTGTCAAAGCTGCCAGAGATCCCTGCAGAAAACAAAGAAACCTCACTTCATGTGAAGAATCTCTGTCTTCAAAACAATCTTGGCTAAAGTTGGACACGAAAGAAAGACAATTCCTCATGCATGCAGAGGTTCACTCATGTAGTGCATGTGTAACACAAGAGGGCACAAAATGGTTTTTTCAAGTTTGGGCAAACAATGTACACACAATGGGTGGGAGTAAATAAGCATACAAATTGGGAGAGAAAAGCAGATAAATTTGGGAGTTTGTTGTTATAAAAGAGTATAGAAAGTCCACACTAGATGCAAATACAAGGGTGTTTCTTAAGAAATTATGCACCCAGGCAGCATCCCTCAAGGGTGCCCCCCTTGCCTGTCACGTGCATGAGACCTTAATAGATGGACAGAAAGGCAAGCAGGCCCCTAGATAGAATGGGGAGGCCACATGCAAGTACACACACACAAAAACACAAAATAGACAGATGGAAAGAGAATAGAAATAAATACTTTTGCTATATTTTCTCTCAAGACAACAATTACCTCAAGGAGCCAATGAGGTAGTTTTGAAGTTCCTTCTGTGGACCTCTGAGCAGCTTCCAAATCAAAAAATTGTATTTCCTTCCTTTTTTCTTCTAGATTTCTCTGCACCCCTAATACTCGTTTTTCTGCGTAAGTAAATTCATGATTCAGGCCAGGAAGCCCTTCAAAAAGACTAGCAGCAGATAGGGCTTGCGCAGGGCGTAAAAGAGCTTCCTGAAATGGATAATCCACCACCCTGGATGGTCTCAATAGAGGAAAGGGAACTTCCTTGCGCCCTGAGCGCTCAAGTGTGAAGCAATCTTGTTCCCAGTTTTCCTCAAAGCTATTGCTGCCAAATGTTTCTCTATACATACTGCCAACTTTCTCCATGTCATAACCTGTGCAGATACTCAAATCTGTGTTTTTCCCCGAAACCTTGCTGGGATGTAAACCCGGCCTACTCACACAGGACACATCTGATTTACAAGTTGTTTCAAGAAAAGTTTCCCTGACAAGAGACTGCTTTTCCTCCACTTCAATATCCATATACTCTTCAGCGGGACGCTCCAAGTCAAATGTGGGTCGGCCCTCCTTCAGAGATGTTGCATTGACTAGTTTCTCTGCATGGTTCATAGCTTCATGAGGTTTGTTGACGTCAATCTGATCCGGAAAGAAGGATACTTGTTGATTGAAACTGATCTTGCCTCCACCATTAGCATCCCAAAGGCTCTTTTCTCCTCTTGGTTTGAAGGAATCCGGATTGTAAAGCAGTGAGCTATTTGAGGATGGTGAATCGGAGCATGGATGACTAGGAGGATCCTTTCTTTTTGACTCTGCCATCAACAATCGCTGCACTTGATATAGCCGGTGCAGCTCATACAGCTGTACGAAAACAACCATGTAAGCTTGGAAGCATTTTTTTCTACCTTCGCATTCTGTGTTCATGGTTTCAAATGAAAAGGCAGAATGAGTAAGCCCTAAAATCTACTGTTTTATTATGAAAACAAAGGAGTTTATGGCCTACACTCTTCCTTCTCGAAAAAAACATGCAAGGTTAGAAGCATTAGCAGCCAATAAACTTGCCTGTTCTTTGAACATAGACTCATGTTGCAGCATTGTCTGCTTCAATTTCTCCACATCATGTGCAGGATGATGCTCAGGTCTTTCTACCTTGCAGGAACTGTACTGCAACTCCGTTGTGAACATAGGGTTGGCATCAGAAAAAGAAGGCAAAGCAAAAGCTTCATCTGCCCTCGTCCTGGTATATGCTTTCGTCCGCTTGCTAGAGAGTAAAGCCAGTGAGTTTTTCTCACACTTCATGTTTGCTCCCATCATATCTACCTGCCAAGATACTACATGGATAAGAACAAAAGATTCGAACACCTGCAAGAAGTTATGCTCGCCCACTATAGGTATAATGCCTGGCCTTTTTGTCAAACCAACCAGTAATTATAGAAGACCTCCTTTCATATATACCTTCATATATACCTTCTAATCTATACCTTCTTGTAACGGTTGGCCTAATTAGAACCATGGATATACCTTAAGCCAATCACATCACCTAGGTTTCAGAACGCAAATCTGTAAAATCCAAAGAAGTGTATAACTTAGCTTAAGGGAGGTATGAGCTTACTATGCTGATTATTATCTGCAGCTGCAAGCATTATTATTACTCTTTGGTCCCCTGAGATCCATGTACACTCTCAGACGGACAAATTGTCTCCAGATTTAGTGTAAACAATCAACCCTTCGAGGAAAAAGGCCTCAACAAGTAAAAGCTTCCTGTACACCCTCTCTGGGTGCATACCTGCAGATCTCAAGTGATCCACCTCTGAAGCTTGGTTTGTGAAGAAGAAATTCGCTTGTGTACTGCCTTGCCCCTCTGCTCCTGAGAAATGCTTTTTAGGGTGGAGAAATCCCCAAATCTAATGGGGAAGCGTGCAAATAAAAGAATGAGGACAGGGCTATATGAAGAATAACAGAAAAGGTCAAATTGGCCTCTTTTTTTTACTACAAGTTAGGTGAGAGTGGGGCACAGATTGAGCGAGGGTCGGCACTTCAGAAAAGGGCAGAGAAATGAAAGGCTACACAAATTGCCCATGAAGCTTCTGATGCCGCTCACAATCGCCCATCAGGCTTTTGAGGTCGCCCATCAGCTTCTGATACCGCCCACTGAAGCTCAACAATCGTTCACCAAGATTGTAAAACCGCCCATGAAGTCCCCATCAATGCTGCCCGTAAAAGGGTACAAACCTGATCACAAAGCTTGTGAAAGCGCCCAACAGAGCTCACAAATGGCCCAAAAAGCTCCTGAAACAGACCATGAAGTGGAGTTCCAGAAATTGCCCACAAAACCCATCTAGCAGAGAGCTCTCCTGAAGCCTTGCAGGTGCGGATCGGAGCAGCAAAGGGGGCCCAAAAAAAGCTGCAATAATGGCAGGCTGAGGGGGGGGCGGAGAACAACCGCCGCCCAGAAAGTATGCAAAAGGCATAAGTCGCGCTAGGAAAGCTCCATAACTCGCGCAAAGAGGGTTCAGAGAGAGTGCTTAAACATAGCACGGGGAGTACAGTCAGGAGGAGGAGAAGCCCCTTTTCTCATCATTGCTTTAGCAGATCGTTCATGTCGAATCCCCAAGGCTTATACAAACAGTTATTAAAAGAAAAAAAAAAGAGAGAGAGCCCTATATATAAAAAATGGCCAGCTCAGAAAAAGCCCGTCATAATTTCGCTTTGCGTCGATTGTGGATATATGATGATATATCTAGTGGAGAGAACGGCCGACAAAAGTCGAAATCCTGCCAAATATAGCGGCGGAGCTGCAGTCAATTGGAGAAGGCCAGCATGTAACCAAGGCCGACAAGGGTAGACAGTAGATTTGCAGAGCTGTCTTCATTTGTGGGCGCCACCAAATGTAGAGGGATTCCCAATTTAGCTCATTGACCACTAAATTTACCCACAGTCAGTAATTTGGCGTTCGAAGGGCCCTGGCCAAATTGGCGGTGATTCTAGCTGCTCCTGCCAATTGTGGGGAGAGATTTTGTGCCAGGTGTCGACCGATCTATGCCTGCATGTGATGCGTGTGTGTGTAACTGCAGAGAGACCAGACGAAGAGGATATCCGAGAGAGAGCGATTAAATGGGGCTGCCAGCCTCCAGGAGAAGATCATGGTTCATGATGTGTGCATGACCTAGATTCTAGCTACATTCACTCTCTCTCTCTCTATTACACACACCCAAGGCTCATGCCTCACCCCTCTCTCTCTCTCTCTTCACACACACCTCACCCCCCCCTCTCTCTCTCTCTCTCTCTCTCTCTCTCTCTTCACACACACCTCCCCCCAAGGCTCTCTCTCTTTGGGACCCCCTTTGCTACTTCACAACCCTCTCTCTCTCTCTCTCTCTCTAGTCTCGAGATGCCCCACCCCCACATTTGGGATCCCCTTCGCTTCTTCTTCACAACCCTCTCTCTCTCTCTCTCTCTCTCTCTCTCTCTCTCTCTCTCTCTCTCTCTCTCTCTCTAGTCTCCAGGTCATACCACTCATGTCAACCAATGTTCAACCTAGAAAGTTATTCCCAACAGCTAATCTGGATTTTAGCACTAAAAAAATAGACATAATCCAAGATTATCACTACAGCTAAAGTTTGAAGAAGAGGGCAATTGTTCAAGGGGGACCAATGTTGAATTTTCAAGGGGGGATTCCTTAATCTCGGCTAGGAAACAATGAACCAAACGCCCCGTTTTTCTAGCTCTAACATTGTCAAACCATCTCATCACTTACCTACTACAGTTTTTGACACCATCAACCCTCCCTTGTTGCTAGTTAACTACATGATCAACCCTCCCTTTTTTTGATATCGTCAACCTCCCTTGTTGCTAGCTAAGCTAGCTACAAAAGACTTATTGGTCCCTCAAATTTCGTGGCTTGAATTAGGCTGCCACTGAGGCTTCACCCGATTGGTGCTTACATTTGGCAGCTTTAGTGGGCGTGCACCTTCAAAATTAAGACTAAAGGCCCTTTCACACACCAGTTGTCATACTTAAGAGTTAAGAAATGCCCCCTACCCCCTTTCTCAAATCCTCCTTTCCACCCTTTCACACATTGCTTTCATATAAGCCCACCCTTGGATTGGTCTTGATGCCTCGTTATAAAGTCATTTTAATGGTATAGCTTTTGTTTTCATACAATATCAAGCAAGTATAGTAATTGTTCAACCACCTATAGGAGGGAAAACTTTTTACTAGCTAGTAGCAGTGCATTCCATCAAGAATCATCGTGTGTTTCTCTTTTATCATAAATGTTATAAGGATCCCCCCTTCCACTCCTTGTTGATAGAGTGTAACAAGCAAGATCATCTCAATGATATGTCATGAGAAATCCCTCATATGCTAGCTTGCAACTTGCCTTAGCACCAACGGTGCCCCTTAATTTCTTTATATTATAGGATTGTCAGTGTACATTTGCCACACATAATCTACCCATCCAAGGTAGAATTGAGGTAATTTTGTCCATCAAAACTTGTTTGAATGGCATGACACCTTTACACACACGCAGAAGTTTAGGGACTACGTTCCAAGAAATCAATGTAGTGATATGAGTAGACTGCGATGTTTTTTTTGCAACTTCGAGGTCCAACTCTTTATAGCCTCAACCCACTTGTCTTAGAAAAAAGAAACCCATGGCCACTTCGATTACCCTCTTCTATGTGATAAAAATTTTGCCACTAACAAATATGTGTACACAAAATGGATGGTATGTTTTTCTCGATATCATGCACGAAACTTCCAACCACAAGATCCTTGATAATGACACCAATGGAACAATCAAGCACAATATATCTAGGCTACATGACTTGATCAAAGTCATGGAGCTTTGGTCTATGGCCCACTGGCATTTTCTTCTTTGTCATATATTCTTCCCTCAATTTCCTCAAACAAACAAAAAACCGATTTTCCCTACCCCCCAAGAATGACTGCTCCTTTCACTCTCACCTAAGACATGGAGAAGCTATAATGCCTATGTTGGGGTCCATATTGTTAACAAACCATACTTGAATAAAGATTTGTCTTTCCATATCCTACTAGCTTTGTGCTCTCTCTCTCTCTCTCTCTCTCTCTCTCTCTCTCTCTCTCTCTCTCACACACACACACACACACACACACACACATACACACACACACACACACATGCACGCTTGTACCCATGCATCCATGCACACACACATTCTCCTTTATTTAATGTTCTTTTTTCAAAAAATGACATCTTAGAATGTTTGTGGAGATATCTTCTTCGAATGTCTATGTATATCCTATGCAACTGTTTATGTGTGCCTTTAGTTATTCTTACTATATCTTAGCTTTCCCCCTAATATCACTAACTGTCACCTTGCTACACACCTTACATTTGTAACTGCATATCTTCCTCACATTTTCTCAAAATATTTTATATCCCTTTCTCACATATGGATTTAGAACCACCTTCTTAAACTTTGGTAATGTTCATGCATTGGTTATATGCCCTACCTATTTATTACATATGAGTGTAATCCTACAAATTATTATTTCCATATGATGTTTTTTGTGAACATTATTTAGTTATAGAACCTTGAATTTAGACAATAATGTCCAAGTTTGTTTAATTGACTCATATAATTAATTGTCGACCCATTAAATATGAAGGTATGAGCAATTCTAGATAGGCTTAACACTAGGTAACTTCTTTAATTTTATTTATCACATTTATCTGATTGCATAGTTGGGCCCTTAGCCAAAGCTCCTTCGTCATTATCAAGTCAAAACTCGCAGCACAAGGATTGAGAACATGTTTTATATCCAAAGTGTATTCTTGGGCATTTCAAACAACTTAATTGTCATTTTCAATGTGTCAAAATAAATTAAAGTAGAGAAGAGTAAAATATGGGTATGCATTAAAAGAAACTTAGGGTACCTTATACAAGTACCTCTTATACAAGGATTAAGGATTCATGAAGACACAATCATATTGTTTACATACTATCTACTATAAAAGTACTATAGAACCTCAAAAATAGTAATGTCATAGAAGTAAAACCAAGTTGACAGTTACAATGCAAAGAAAATCCAAAAAAATAATTATCTACTTTGTCACCAATACTTTCAAATGAACAAAAGAAGCACAAAAGCCTTGTGTGATGACTTCTTCTTGCCACTTGATAAAATGGTGTCATCCATTCTTGATGAAGAAATGTTAGCCATGAAAAACATTTCTTACTTACGTTCATTTTGATTTTAAAATAGGGCAACATGGGCAATGTTTATTTTATATTCAATTATCTATCTTGTTATATTCATACTTTTACATTGAATCATTGGTTTTTTAGTACAAAAGATAAAGCCACAAAAAAACTCCATAAAATTCCAATGTGCTTTTCAATGAGAATTATCAAAACGTTAATCACAACATGATTGATTGACACAAAAAATTGCGAAAAAAACATATAAACTCTTACTTTCTCAAAAAAAAATCAACATTATACGAGAACTTTAAAATGGTGTTGTGCCGTTGACCCACATAGATAGCACACCACAAGCCCCACAATACATTAAGTATGTATGTTCTTAAGCTTTAAAATCCAATTAGATGTGAATCCACAAATTGAAGATAAGGCTACCTAATGCATTTCACATATTAGTATAACCGAGTAAAAAAAGTACAATTATCATAGCATTAGCAAACTCCCTGATAAATATAGTAAATTTGGTGATAAATTAGCATTATAAAGAACCAGAGAGAAGCCACATAATGTTGCACAAAAAGAATCCACGTAGCTAATACTACTAAAAGGAAACAAACAGAAAGCCGTGTATTGTTACACAACTAATACTACTAAGGAAACCGAGAGAAGACATGTGCTATTGCATGGCTTCTCTCCACTTACATTGTATTGGCTTATCTATTACATAGTGGGTGATGCATCCCCATAGAAATGTGCATGTTTGAGTGATGCGGAGGAAAGTGGGGGATACAAAATTAATGTATTGGTAAGGATTACTAGGGGTTGTGATGTGATGTGGAGTAAAGCATATGAAATTGTGATGGTGATTCCATTTATAGTTGTGAGCTCATCAGGTAATCATATTACCAACAAATATTTCCATTTATAGTTGTGAGCTTATTAGGTAATCATATTACCAACAAATATTTTCAAGGGAGTTTATTTGACGTACATAATAAACCCCCTTGAAATTGTAGAGATGGTGACTCCATTGATGGTTGTGAGCTCATAGGTAGTCATGTGTAATCATATTACCACTAATATTATCATGGGGTTTTACTACGATGGTGACGCCATTGATGGTTGTGAGCTCATAGGTAGTTATATAGTCATAACACTACTAATATTATCAAGGGGTTTTATTATGTACTATCAAGGGGGATTATTATGTACTGACATACTATAAGGGGGATTGTTATGTACTAACATACTATCAAGGGGGTTTATTATGTGCCGACGTACTATCAAGGGGGTTGTTATATGACTAGAGCGGATTAATCCAAAGCAAATCATCTGCACCGTTAAAGATGGTTAAGCCACCACTTGCAATGTTAGAGAAGTATGCAAGAAGTCATTCAGCAGTGTCGATAAGTATGCAGCCAGATTGATAAGTATGTAGTCGGGACCATCTCGACCACCCTGATAAGTAGTTGGTTACGATCCTATTCAGTTGTCGGAAAAGGCTATTCTCACCAATTGTTCCAGGTTCACCTCGTGAGGCTAATTCCCATTCTTAAGCATTATTATAAGATCATCTTCATTTGCTTTTTTACTACTTTCCTACCGAACTGCAGGACGGAAACATTTCCCATTCTTAAGCATGGATTATTATATGATAATATTTGTTTGCTTTTTTACTGCTGACAGCATTACGTGCGGGGGTAGGGTTCGAACCCGTAGTCTTCAGGTCATGAGCCTGACAAGTTGGCCATTTACTCCACCCCGCGATCGATCTCTATATGTATTGACATAATAAGGGGGTTTATTATGTGTATTGCTATATTATCAAGGGGTTTATTATGTGTATTGCTATATTATCAAGGGGTTTATTATGTACAGCTAATATTATAATGGGGTTTTATAATGTAATGACATACTGCTAATATTATCAATAATGGGGTTTTATAATGTAATGACATACTGCTAATATTATCAAGATAACTCATATTGTGCATGAAGAGGGACACTCCTTTGGCACACTTTTGGGCCATTGCGTAGCTTCATACACTATATGGCTCTTTGTTTTGCCACTTCTAGTTAGCCTTTTGGATCTAGTTTTTCCCTCTTCCTTTTCTTTTAAATCCCCATTCATTGGTTTTTAAATTTACTAATGGCTTATCTTAAGCATTAGTCAAATTATGTAGCCATTTGTTGTTTGAGAACTTTATAAAAGAAGGCTATACTAGCTCCCTTACTTCTTATTAACCACAATGGTTAACATCACATTTATATGCACAAGGTATGCTTTATATCTGCATTTGTATCTATGCAATGCATTTTATGTAAAATATTTTGGGTTAGCAAAGCTTACAAAGCTAATGTGTAAAGTCGCCAATCAAACTCTTGTATATACATATGTTGAATAGTTTTTCTAGCTTTTAGGCATCTTGGACATTCCATGGGTGACCAGCTAAATGTGCGCATATGGCTTTGTATATAAGACATTTTGAGTTATAAGAAAGGAGAATAATCCCAATATCACAATAGCTTGCATGATTTCTTCCCTTCTGCATCTGAGTGGATTATTGTGTTAGAAATCGATGCTCCACCCTCGTCTTGCCAGTGTGCACGGATGATAGGTTGCTCTATTCAAACAGAAATGCATTGTACCCACACACTCCCGTAGATCAAGATTTAGGTTTAGACTCAGCGATTAATATGTCACGGGGCTTAAGATTGTACATGTATTCAGCTTCTCAAGGGAGGTCTTCCAACCACCACTATATGTAGTAGCTAGCTCGAATGGTAGCTTCCATTGCAAGTCCCTCTCATCACAGCAAGAAGCTATGGAGGTGGAGAAGAAAGCCCTCAAACTCACACTCATACTCTCACTCGCACACAAGAGATAGAGGAAAGAAGAAGCAAGAGCTCTCTATTCTCACACAAGGGAAGTGTCCATTCTCATTAGATGAGTTATCCTTTATACAAACTTATTAAGTGATTGGGCACCCGCGCGGAGTTGTGGACATGGAAGTTTGACTTGAAAGTTTGTCCACGTGTTAATGATGAAGCACGCCACGAACCTTAGTAGATGCAACTAGATTGGTTGGCTGTAAATGTTAGCTTCCAAGGTAATGATAAATATGTGGAGTGGCTTTTGCTGAGGACGAGGTTTCAGATGTCAAGTGCAATGCAGGTGCACAGGTAGAAACAAACAAAGAGTGCCTAATGCATGCACTTAAAAAATGCAAGCACCTATATGCGTCATGAAAAGAAAACGAAATGTTGTGCAAGTAAAGCATATTAATGGGTTCTTCAAGTGATAGGTTATACCTTGGGCTAGTGTTACCAACCGCCAAGGTCCCCCTATCCGAAGATGTACTTGAAGGGTTGTTTTGCTGGCAAGATTTCAAAGGAATCTCATCTCTCTCTCTCTCTCTCTCTCTTAATAAATGAAAATAATAATAATAATAATAATAATAATAAAATGGTAGTAAAAGTGAGTGCATATATACAATGTGCCAATGCATGACTCGATGCTGGACTATGCCTTTGATTGAAAAATCTTAGGCGACCCTTAACAAGCAGGACTATGCTAATGGTTGGGAAGACCACTAGCGAGAATATATTTTTAGGTTTTTTTGTTGGTTTTTTTAATAAAATAAGAAAAGGACTATGCCCTCTGCCCAACAAGATAGAAGGCGACTCTGACTAATATTTACAATTTGTGCATGAGTACTCTGTATTCAGTTTTAGAGAGAATGATTGGTAGATACTTGCCAATGTAGTTGTCACAGCTCTAAGGAATATTGTGTTCTTCTAAATGCCTTGTAGGGGGGGGGAGGGGGGGCAGAATTCTGTATCCACCATAGTCTCAAAATCACACAACATATGTCTAGGCAAAAATCTGAGACGATGGAAGTAGAAAGCTGCTTGATCTGAGTTAGGCCCTTTATTAAGATCATAAAGTAAGTGTCTTGAGCTCCCCATCTTGTACCATTGTGAGGCACATTTGTGAGCGTGATCAATAAATGTATGAACCTGATGGTAGCCACAAATGCAGGATCTGGAATCTTCCTCCATGCATAATAGAAGACCTTCACATGTTGGCACATTTCCTGGATCATTTTGAAGGTAGAGGGTTTGAACTTTGGATAATTAAAGATACAGTGAGGATTCATGTCCCTATTATCTGTGAGTTCCTTCCTTGTCCATCGTCTAGGATATGGCATATAACATGGATCAACCCTTAATCTGCATGGGGAGTGGAAGTAAGTATAGGTATATTGTTCTACCTATAAGCATTTTTGCCGCCATTTAGGTTGTTCACCCTCCCATCCCTGATTCTTTTCACCTTCCCATCCCTAATTCTTTTCACCTTCCCATCCCTAATTCTTTTCACTGTACTTTGGCGGTAAAGCATATCCACCTCTTCCTTATATTGGATGATCTTTCTTTTACTATCAAATGCATGCTCTATAAGAAATCCCACTATTTGCACATCCAATAGGTCAGCTAGATGAGGGTTCTTGAACTGTGTTTAATTGGCTATGGGCACCCATAAATCTGTAGCCTTCCATCTATGCTTTTCTATGTGTTCTTTCATATTACCCATAGGTGTTTAATTGGCTATGGGCACCCATAAATCTGTAGCCTTCCATCTATGCTTTTCTATGTGTTCTTTCATATTACCCATAGGTGGATAAGCTAAGTATGGCCCTTTTTCAATCATTTTGGTTGTATGAGTATGTACTCCAAGAGAAGGATCATAAGGACAAGTAGGGTTAAAAGTGGTTACCTTCATTAATGCTTGAAAAAATAGTTGGGACTGTAACCATGGATTCCCTTCTTTGATCACTTCCAAGCAGTCACTCAAAGACATCCTCTCCTGCAAATATTTACTTAATACTGTCAGTTGCCATGGGAATGTCCTTAAACACTAGAATCTCCGGCTCTTTCACAATGTACAAGTGGCTTAGAAATTGTGCCTTATGTGCCAAGAGGAGAGAAACATCACGATTATGACTTTCTAGAGACTGACAGATGGTGGGAGGAAGAAGCATTTATGGAAGAGGAACAAACAGCTGATCCCAACATTTCTACAAGGGTGCTAGTTGAACAATGCATGTATAGATAAGTGATTTGAATCTATAAAGCAAGGAGGCTTCTTGGAAGATTCTAGAGGCCATGATATTTATTTTGCAACGTGTGGATTTCTTGTGTGTCTACTTGTGGATAATTGACCAAATCAACATAGACTCCTGTATAAGCATCATCTGAAAGCATATTCTTTAAATAGTTGTGTATGTTGTAGAGCAGTTTGACAAATCCCAAGGGATGGTAAAAAGAGTTATTCCTACCTAGCAAGTTCTAGTAGACAGTCCTCACTTCTTGCACATCATACACTTCTAACCACCACACACTATCTTCAATCCATGTTGAGCAACTTTGAAAATTGTATAATTTAGGGGGAGCCGACAATTCTAATGATGGATCACTCTCATTCCATACCTGTGTGAGCATAATGTTCCTGGCCCAGGCTTTGAAATTGAGGACAAATGGATGCATAGGCAAATGGATGCATAGGACAAATGGATGCATAGGCAAGAGCAAATAATTTCTAAAATCTTGCACCCTGTAAATAACCAAAGAACAAACCAAAGACTAGACTGGGCACAGCATAATGTGACAGATATGACATTAAGATCTACATATTTTCTCATGTCAAGTCCTAAAAATTTAACTACAAGGTAATTATTGACACATTCAAGTAGCTTAGTAGCATTTTAACTGTTGTGTAAATGTTCTTGGGTGCCACTGGTGTTGACTGAAGAAAGTAATTGTCTGTCAAGCCAATATCCTAGATACTGCAAGGCCTTTCTTCTCTGATTCTTCCCAAAGTGTATTCCAAGTTTCATACCTGCTTAACAACCACTTCCTTCCTACTTTCCCAGTGCTCCCTTTCTTGATGAAATATATCTTGAGTGCCTAGCATCTGTTGCTCCATGTTCATGAAAAGAATATGTATTTCAATTCCCACCTTTTTACTTTGTCTCACAATCTTGAATTAGGGTCACAATGACTGCTGTAGATTTTGCATCAATAGCAAGTGCTTCTCGGGTTGCTTCTAAGCTGGCCTTCAAACTCCAAAACAACTGGTCCAATTCATATACTACACATTGAGCATTATGTGACCATTTTTTCCTTTCATCTGCTAATTATTGAGCCGGTGGTACCTCAACTTCTTCTTGAGATGTATCTGCTTCTTTTTGGTTCTTCACTCCTCTCCCTTGACGAAGACCAGGTTATCACCTCTACGGGAAAAAAATTTCTCTCAAAAATCATCCACGGGCGATGCTGCGTGTTTCCGGGAAAAAGCGGGTTGTTTGCACCGATTTGCGCTGATTGGCCCACAAAAGCTTTATAAGCTTTTGCTAATAAAAGCTACATTGGTTATTTAGATAAAATCTTTGTAAGCTTTTATTAATAAAGCTTGCATTGATTTAAAAGCTTTGTTAAACAAAAAAAGAAGAAGCTTTGATAAGCTTTATATAACAAGCTTTAGAATATATATATATATATATACATATATATATATATATATACCTTATCCCATCTACCTTTCTCTCTTTTTAGCACATTCTTGTGACCAAAAAACTCAAGAGAGAAACTTCATAATTTCTCTTAGAGAAGAGAGAAACCCCATAGCTTCTTTTAAAGCAAGTTTTTGCTAAAAGGCTTTAAAAATCTTATTCTCATCTCTTCAAAAGAAAACTTTACAAGAGAACTCATCACTCCCCCCCACAAAAGGCAACAATTCAGAAAGAAAATTTAGAAATCTCAAATCTTTTAGAGGACGGAATTGAACCCATCATTTCATGTGACTGATTTATAAGTTAAAACTCTCCGTCTTAATTTAGTTGCAATGGCTGCTTTACCCATTCTTCCCATGAATTCTTCCCATGGTACAAGAACAAATCTTAGCACTTCAAGAACAAATTGCCAGTGAGAACGAGAACTCCGACGTAAATTAGAGCGTTACGTCAAACGTGCCAAATGCAAATGTGATTCTTTCAGTTCTTTTGACTCAGATGCAAATGTGATTCTTCCAATTCTTCTGACTCAAATGAGGAGGAAAATGATCATGTGAGACACACTATTAAAGCTACCTTACATGCTCAAAACTCTAGGAAAGACTCACGAATCAGCCGAAAAGCATTCACTTTCCAAAATTATGATGGCAAGAAGGATGCTCAAGTTCTTATTGCATGGATTAGCCAACTAGATGATTATTTCTCTGGCAAAAAGTCAGAAAAGAGATTATTCACAAAAAGCTAATAAACATGATTCCAAGAAGTGTTACAGGTGTAACGAGATTGGACACATCGCATCAAATTGTCCATGGAAGTCAAAGGTTATTTCATTAGAACTCAATATGATCAATGAAGATGAAGAAGAAGAATGCCACGATGACTACTCGGACTCTTGAGGGAGTCTTGAGGTAACATATTTATTGCATTTGATTATTTAACAATTTCTCAAGGAGAGTTTTTATGCATCAAAAGTAGAACTTCTTGAAGGAACTGGCCCTTCCATCTTGAATTATACTTTATGAATTTTTCACTATGTATTAATCTCTTGTGGTATGGGACACAAGATTAATCCTGCGTGAAGGATTCCGATGCATACTTATCTCTACATTTGTGTGGGATAATTTCTAGTGGTATGGGATACTAGAATTTATTACACATAGAAGTCCTTGATATAATGTCTTTTGTTAGGGAACATACTTGAATTTATATAGTATATGACAATTGATATCCTTTGATCACATAAGCAAATAAGCATATGAGGTCAGTTCCTTATCCAAGCAGGAGGGATGCTACATAATGTCCACCCTTTAGCTATACAAGGACGCCCGGATGCTAGTGTGCCATCCTAGTGAATTGGTATTGTGGGTGACTCCATAATTGATTACCTAGTGGTATTGGCATAGCTTGAGACCATGTTTGACGAGTGTATGTTGTTAAAGTGTAACAAGTAGTGCCATGCTTGACAACTATACTATGGTCAAGTGAAACAAGTGGACTATGCTTGACAACTGCACACGGTCGTAAGTGAAACAAGTGGTTTATGCAACTGATGTGCCATGCTCATTGGTACAAGTGGTAACTCACACCATGCTAGATGATGTGTACATAATGATACTCTCATCATAGTGAAACAAGTGGTGGATATATGGTATGTTTGTGCCTATCAATGTATCATATTAGGATTAATTGTACACTAGGCAATTAATTGGGATATGTTTATAGAAATAGGTGATGTGAGCAATGTGTGTGTCACACATAAGGGATCTTGTCTATATCATATTATTATTTGTGATTTGAATCTTTGATAATAGTGCAAGGATCACCAATTTAGGTGTCGCACAATATTTTGTTGTTGTTGTAGCATTTTCTTTACACAACCAAGGACAATTGCTTCCTCAAATGGGAGGATTGTTATAGGTATATATTTTATCATATTTTTGATGAATTAATAATTGAAGAAAAATATGCTTGATTTAATGTGTGCAAGAATTGGCTTAAAGGAATGTGCAAATGTGCACAATATTATTATATATGAAAATGTGCACAAAGTTATTTTATGTAACAAGGCCCACCCAGCAATTATATTTGGGCAAAGTTTTTTATATGTACAAACCTTAGGGATTTTGATATGATTAAAAATATATAAATCAATACCCCAAAAGTGGGAAAAAGCAATCCCAATTTGTACGTTCATCTATTCTTAGCTCCTTGGGCTATTTTTATGAATAAAATTCTCAAAATACTAAAGTCGTGGAAGTGGAGCTACACACTTGAGGGGGGGGGGGGAGATTGCACCCAATCTGGTTTACTGTGTGTGGTATTCTCTATCCTTTACTTTTGATGGGTGGTGATTGTATTCTATTTCTCTTGCCTTGTGTTATGCTATGTTATTTGATTTCAATTTAAGTCTTGTATACTGTGTGTGGTATTCTCTATCCTTTACTTTCGATGGTGATTGTATTCTATTTCTCTTGCCTTGTGTTATGCTATGTTATTTGATTTCGATGGTGATTGTATTCTATTTCTCTTGCCTTGTGTTATGCTATGTTATTTGATTTCAATTTAATTTAAGTCTTTGTTTTAATTTTTGATGTATTTTATGAGTTTTTAATTATTTCTTCAAGAAGTACAAAAGGGTCCCGTGACACCTACTCGGCTTTCTTTTTGTGTTGGACTTTCCATCCTGGGAGTTGGTATAATCTGCAGACCCCTTTCAGCAAGTGCCTTTGCTGCTCCAAAGATAAAAATCTTATGTAGTAAGAATGGATTGGCTATAGTATTCTTGTGTTCTCTACAGTAAGCTTGTAGATTCTTGTGAATTTGAAAACCCCAGTCATCTTCTTTTTTGGCTACTAACATGTATAGTGGTCTTGGTTTAATTCTATTATGTCTATTTGTATACTTAACTTGCAAAAGCATGCATAGAGCCTGGCTTGCTTTTATAAGCACTGGATATTTGTGAAATGACGTTAAAAGGTACTCTTGCATTTGACCTTTGCTAATTCCTTAAGTGCCTGCTTAAATCCAAGCTTTCCATTGTGAGTTTTATGTATCAAGGTGAAGTTATCAATGGAGGGCTTCTAAGATAAGTCCTCTATCAATGGCAACCTCCGCTTTGTGACCTCCCAAGTCCACTATCCCCATATTTAAATTTGCATCATAGATGCTGAGGCATTTCAAAATCTAAATAGGATCATAATCTTCTAACCAAGAGCTTGCTATATGATCAAGTCCAGTGGCTCATAGCTTCTCTTGTACTCCAGGCTCTTGTAGAATTGAGTAGCATACAGGTGAATGGTACACAAATACCCATTTTTGCTGGTTAGGACCGTATTTCATCAGTCGCACCTGGACTCTCTCTCCATTTTCGACCACATCACCTAGCCAAGTTTTTGAAGATTTGTGTTTTACAGCCCATCCTTCAGTATCCAAGGTAGACGGATTAGGAAATTTTGGCCTCCTCTTCTTCATAGTTGCTTTTGAGCTTGCTGTAGAGCTTTCGTGAGTCTTGGTAGACATGATTTCTACACTCACCAATTTATGTTAGCAATTTGCTTCTTTCAATCATAGAGAAAGTACTGATAATGAGATCCAACCCATAAAGTGTCTTCTACCCCAAAACCCATCAGACAAGGATTTGCTAAGGAGAGTGAAGAAGTAAATAGATTTTCTCTATGCAAGCTTCTGGAAATCACAGTATGCGGCCATGCATAGTGTGCCATCAGGCTACGAGGATTCCAGGCTCAGTCGAGTGAAGAATTCAAGTCTTCGAGGGTAAAAAGTATGCAAGGATGATTAGGTAGGGTGAAGGGAAGCAATTGACTGCTTTATGGCCAGTTATTGAGTAATTTTTGATAATAAACTCAACGCACATGCAAAAATAGCATTTAATGATAAAAAAAATTAAGTAAAATAGCTAAAATTACTAAAAAAATAGCCCAAAAATCACCAAAATCAATCGAAAAGTGGGAAGTGAAAGAAGGCCATAAATTAATCTTGAAAAATATTAATTACCATCATTAATCCAAAAAACAAGCCATTAAATACTAAATTGAGCTTACAACCGTATAAAGCAGGTCTCGCCTCTCCAAGGGTCAAAATTTGATGAGACTTGGCAGGATCATTGGTCATGTTGAATTGTCCTGTGGTACAAAATCTTGTATCCATCCGACTCCATTAGCAGCTTTAATTTACCAGGTGTAAACATGGCCAGGTCCACCAGTGTGTCCGGGTAGGACTTTAGCAGTTTCAAGAATGCCTAAATTTTAGCCAATGGCATGTGAGATTTTGTGTATTTGTAGGTTGTTGTATGGGCAGATGTCATACAAATTTTTACAGGCATCGAATGTATGATGTGCTATCAACAACCACGTAGTTGTGAACATAGTTTTTGCTTTCGGGGTAGATTTCTTTGTTATCCTCCAAAGCAGACCTGGTTTCACTGAATTACTATTTATAGTAGCTTCAACTGATCGTAATAGTTGAAGATTTGACACATTGTAAACTGTAAGATGTCCGACACATTATGGTCAAACCACATACTAATTGACTTTATCTGCATCCTCAAATTAGCAGGCGTGGAAATCTGATGAGACAGTAACATGTAATTTGCCAATCTATGCCTGGAGCCTATGACACGAGGACTAGTCTGTTGGTATGGTATATAAAGATAAAGAAGTATAGATGCCTATAGCAAACTGACATGTAGAAGGCGCATTTTTTACCATGTGTGGACAAACTGTTGGCCATGATGAGACTGATTTTCATTTTTTACAATTGTCAGATCTTGGACACGGCCCGAAATGTAACCAAACTTGGTAGTCCTCTGAAATCTACCTAGTTATATGGCTCTGCATAATATTCTAGCATTTGGATAAATATAAGGTCTCTTACTAGCCAGGTGTAAACAACTTTTGTCTGAAAATAATATATGGCTCTGCATAATATTCTAGCATTTGGATAAATATAAGGTCTCTTACTAGCCAAGTGTAAACAACTTTTGTCTGAAAATATAGACAATATTGTCAAAAACTGATAAGGCTTAGTATATGGCAAGTCCATAGTATAATTTTAACATATCCAAGCTATTGCTGGCATAGCCAGCCCAGATGATGCCAGACCCTTCATTTGGCCAGGCATGGACAAGCTAGTAGGCTTGCGTGCCTGAAATCTGTTCCCACTGCCCATTTCATGAATTTTTGCTAGTTAGTTCACCATACATGCTCAGATTGCCTCCATATTTGGTATGCATGTAAACTTGTGTACATGAGAATGTAGCATGTAAACTTGTGTACATGAGAATGTATCATTTTAGTGTGTAAGGGGTAGAAAATACCAGGTGTGGACATCTGTGTGTTTTTTCCATGGTAAATGGGAAAATAGTGTCAGATACCCTTTGTTCAGCTGCCTGAAAACATATCAGATTAATCCGGAATGACCTGAGGCTTGGTATGCCTAAGGTAGTGGGTATGAGGAGCTAATGTGCATGACCTTGATGAATCTTGACCATGGAAAGCCCTTTTTTAAACCAAGCGTGGACAGAAAATTATGCATCATGACTGGGCTTGGCGTGTTGCATGTACATAGTGCAAAAATTGCTTAACTAATTTGGTTGGTCAGCTATGAAACCACTCCAAAGGACCTTAAATTTGATATTCTTGTAGGTTCTAGCATGTATGAGGCCTATGCAAAAACTCGTGAACATTTGTGTATCACAAGGCCATTTCCAAGCTGGGTGGGTGTAAATGACTTTCCGGCTCCTAGAGGCTTTATGTGAAAATTGGGTGCTAGGCTACTTTGTTATACCTGAACAGTATCCAAAAAATGCCAAATTTGTTCTAGATTTGATATGAATGTAGGTTAGACATAAAAAAATATGTGTATAGGCTCTATGAGGATTTCGGTATCCAAAAGACTACTTATTCATCAGGCGTGGACAGATCATTGGCCTTGATGCTTGCTTTTGTGCATAATCATGAATACTACCACATAAACCTACCATTGGCTTATATCTCTATTTGTAAGCCTCATGTTTGAGGAAGATTCAATATCAAGCAAGATCAGTATGTAGTTCATACGTGTGGGAAACCTTATTTGATTCTAGCTTCAATTAACTGCTAAAAATAGCAGTCGTAAAACAACTTTAGGTTTGTCATTACTCAATGTTCCAATTGTTGGAATTAGGGTTAGGGCTGCAACAATGCACACACACAAGATAGAGAAGCTTGAGAGCACACAAACTCACTAGATTAGAATGAAAAAATGTGTGCCAGATACAAAAGATAAGTACACACCCCAAAATGAGTAGATAAGAGGGTGTACAAACGTCCAAGGAAAAAACCTCCTAGCAAGGAAAAAAGTACCCCGGTGGTCCTAAGTGTGTTCACACACATCACTACCAGATAATGCTATAAATCCCCCCTAAAGTGATAATGTGAACATGTACAGGGTATGGCCGATCAATCTTGAAAAGGCAGTAAGCCCAAAGCTTTACGAAAAGCTTCGAACTTTCACGAGGAAGAGCCTTCATGAATAATTCTACCATGTTATCATATGTAGGCATATAGACCAAGCTGATCTCTGTGTTGCAGAGTCTCTTTACCTGACAAAGTGGTAATGCACCTCAATGTGCTTAGTGTGAGCATGAAACACTGGGTTCCTCGTAACTGCTAATGCGCTCTAGCTGTTAGTGAAAATCGTAATGCTAGACGACTGTCCAACACACAAATCAATCCCATAAGATGTTTGAGCCACACACACTCAACTGTACCTATAAAAACTACCCTGTACTCAGCTTCACAGTTGGACGTGGCCACTGTAGGCTGCTTCTTGTTGCTAAGCCATGATATATATAAATCACCAAGGTGAAACCAAAACCCACTAGTGGACACTTGTGTGTCATAATATCCAGCCCAATCTGCATCACTAAAAGCATGCAGCTGTGACTCACCCCCCTTTGGATAAAACAATCCAAAATACTGAGTGCCCCTGTAAATAGCAAAAAACCCGCTTGACAGCCAGCCAATGCTTTGTACTTGGGCTATGCATAAATCTGCGCAACTACGAGACCGCATACTGTATATCTGGCCTCGTGTTGCATACATAAAGAAGGGATCCAACAGCCTACTCTGATACAAACTAGCATCAAAAGAGTCTCCTGCATCTTGAAGACTAAGTCGAGTACCTGTCTCAATAGGTGTAGCCACATGTTTACAGTCTTCAAGATTAAACCTCTTTAATAGCATCTGTATATATTTATACTTTAGCATAACAATGCCATCATTGTGCTGCATAAACTGAATCCCCAAATAATAATGCAAGGGCCCCAAATCTGACATCTCAAACGATGATTGCAAATCAGCCTTAAAGTTTGAAATCTGATCTATATCGAGTCCCATGAGTAGCATTTCATCAACATATAGAATGATGACCAAAAATGTGTCCTTACTCCTCTTTTCACATAGAGGGCACTCTGTGATGGACTGTTGCAAAAATCATTTGCAACCAAGTATGCATGAATCTTCTCATACCATGCTCTAGGAGCTTGCTTAAGGCCATAAAGAGCATTTTTCAACTTGCATACTTTAGACTCTTCTCCTTTCGTATCAAAACCAAGAGGCTGCGATATATACACCTCCTCATGTAAATCACCATTCAAGAATGCAGTCTTAATGTCCAACTGATGTACATTCCACCCATGATGTGCTGCCAAAGCAATGAGACACCTAATGGTAGTCATACGAGATGTGGGTGCAAAGGTCTCATATCCCTTTTGCTGGGCATATCCCTTTGCAACAAGTCTAGCCTTGTAGTGATCAATGCTACCATTTGCTTTGCATTTTAACTTATAAACCCACTTAGTACCAATGGACTTCTTGCCCCATGAGGTAGATCTGTCAAATACCAGGTGTCATTCTTGAGTATAGAGTTATACTCATCCTGCCTAGCATGCATCCACCAATGATCATCATCTTGTGCTTCCTCAAAGGAAACAGGTTCCTCCTCATTACATAAAGTAGAAATAAGAACATGATTCACATGAGAATAATATGCATGATGAGAACCTGCGCGAGTTCTACTAGGTAAAGGAGCTTCCACCTTGCTATCCCTCAATGTCTGCACAAGCCATTTTGGCATACGCCTAGATTCTTCCATGGCTGCTCTCTCCTTATTCACTACATCCTCAATAATTGCCTCATCAAAAGGCTGATTTTGCACCTGCAAAGGCTGAATTTCAGCACTTGGTTGAGCATTCAATTGCTCTACATATGGCTGCCCTCCATTAAACAAAGGTAGGAGCGAATCAAACATGTCCTGTGAGCATACATTCTGTTGTTTTTTGCATGAAAGCATGGGTTAAACCGAGTTTGTGCGTTTTTGCCGCACAGGTCGTAGTTGGGGTCTTGCCAGACACCTGCAAAGGCTGAATTTCAGCACTTGGTTGAGCATTCAATTGCTCTACATATGGCTGCCCTCCATTAAACAAAGGTAGGAGCGAATCAAACATGTCCTGTGAGCATACATTCTGTTGTTTTTTGCATGAAAGCATGGGTTAAACCGAGTTTGTGCGTTTTTGCCGCACAGGTCGTAGTTGGGGTCTTGCCAGACACCGTATGCGAGCCACGACGGATGGCTACAAGCATACAACCAGGGAAGGAAGCTCAAACAGAATGCCAAAGGGTGTGTCACTCACCGCTTAACTGCCGCCTTGAAGGATTCCCGCGTCGCAGCCATGAAGGAGGAGCCGCCGTCGCGCCGCTCTACCGCCTCGCCGCCGCCGCCGTGCCGCTACACAGTGCGCTTGATCGCTCTCTCACTCTCTCTCTCTCTCACACACACGCAGGAGAAGGAAACCAAGGAGATAAGGTAAGAGCGCTCGATCGCTCTCTCACTCTAACTCTCACTCTCTCTCTCTCACACACACGCAGGAGAAGGAAACCAAGGAGATAAGGTAAGAGCACTCTTGTATTCACAACACATGAGAATGAGGATTTTAGAGTTACATTTGACTCTTATAGGTGACTTGGCCGTTCACACTTGGATGCCCATACATGGCCGGTCAGCCGATCCTAACCCTTATCCTACTGATATTCAAGGTGCGCCTCTCATCGGCGACCCAATCCCTTTATCCTTAACATATGGTGCCGATAAGCCCGGCCCATGACTTAGAATATTTAAATAAATGACGTAAAACATAGTACGTCTCAATGTCCGTCTCATGGGTTAACATGCCCCCCTTCCTGATGTAGATTCCGTCCTCGGAAGCTATGGTATGGTAAGCTCGAGAGGGTTGTTGTGGTAGACCGTCTGCAAAACAGGGAAGTAGAGTGAAGGTATGCTGGAATTCAAAAGATATAAACTGTATAAATTCAAAAGATATAAACTGTATAAATTCAAGCATGTTAGACCACAATGGATATTGCTATGAGGACTTAGTTTAAGGGTCACATGAATGAGCTAGTGTAGCAAATTAACAGGAGTTTAAAATTATTGAAAGTAAATCAAGAGTAAGCAAGGTGTCAAAGGTTAATCAAGGTTTATAACTGGCCTAAGTCAAGGAAAATAACCAAGCTTAATAAATAAACAGATGACCACACTGTGTCTACTCTAAGAACAAGTTAATACCACGAGTCTAGGGACACAAGAAACATTAGAGTTACAGGAGCCTTTTGCCTTTATTTTTTTTTTAATGCACGTGACAATTTTTACACACAATGGCGACCTTCCTAAGGCAAAACTAACATCGATCCTGGTACCATGTTTAACACAAGGCATTATCCAGGAATCTATTAGCTCACTTTAGGCAAGGCTACCCCCTACCAACCAAGGCATCGGTCTGGAGTAGAATACTCCTCGCCTACCAAGTATCAATAAGGCGATAGGCCAACATTAAAGCACATCATAGACTTGTATTGCCATTTATTGTAGGCTTTTTTTTTAAAATCTATTTCTTTTGATCTTCGCTCCTGAACTATAATTTGTCTTGTATCCTTTCGACAAAGGGGTAATAGCTATGTCCTAGAGGTCAACATACACATGGCCAGGTGTTAAACATTAAGATGGTTTGACCCTAGACCTAAGACAATCGTATTCCAAGAGGAACTAAAGACGTCATGCTGCCTAGGAATATTTCCAATAAAGTTAAGCTCATTAATGATTTACACTAGCATGCAAGCAACTTCAATAAAGTTAAGCTCATTAATGATTTACACTAGCATGCAAGCAACTTCAAAAACTAAGTAGTACATTGACAATTTCCATGTGGTCATGCATTATAGTTTATGCAATTGATTGAACAGTAAAAACGAAAGAGAGTGGGTATGGAAGAATTACTCCTATAATTGGAGATCTCCTTGATTTGACGAGACAGCTTGCAATTTGATGTAGATATATTTGATGTAGATATATTTTGATGAACGTTGCGGCAGTCTCAGGACTTGAAAGCGAACCCACCTCAAACTTTTCAACCTGTACAATCAACTAACAAGCACTATACCTCGAGAGGCACATCAGTGTGAAAATTTCAAGACTTGTTTAAGGAATCTAAACTAGAAAAAACTTGAAAACGCTAATCTACCTACCAGTCACCACACTACTACTGAGGATACGGTAAGAGGATGTTGTAGAGTCCTGGCTCTAGCCCTAAGGCTAAGCCTCTATCCGCATCATCCAAACAAATAAAGTCAACCTCAGTAGTGCCATGAGTTTCATCCGTCCATTCATCATTGTTAGATATTTCCTTTTCATTTTCCCATCCACATAAACTCATAAAAAATGTAACCATGCGAGGATAGTCATCTTGTGGAAAAGGAAAGCATTGGGCTATCGGGGATATGTCCTCTACGGAGTAGGGGTCAGTCATGGTCAATAGGCAAATTAGCCATTCTAATTCCTCAATATTTTCCTCTCTGGCTAGTACCTATATGATCCCATTCAGTTTCAATTACAGGATAGCACATGTGGAATATCTGAGAAAGGTACAGATGATACCTCTCACCAAAGGTAGGAGTGGATGAAGTGTATGATGATCGGGCATCTGCCATATCTACAAACACAGATATAGCATCAGTAGGTTTATGACAGGACAATCTAGTTCTTGATTGTATACGGATATTTCTCTTGTTTTTGTGCTCTTGCTCT
This sequence comes from Cibotium barometz, assembly GCF_041138505.1. Classification (NCBI taxonomy): domain Eukaryota; kingdom Viridiplantae; phylum Streptophyta; class Polypodiopsida; order Cyatheales; family Cibotiaceae; genus Cibotium; species Cibotium barometz. The sequence goes on from NC_141092.1 coordinate 42,197,302, forward strand.
TTTTACTATTTTTTGTTTTCTTTTCTTTGTTTTTTTAAAAAAAAAATTGTATGAAGCTATATATATACATCCCCTTGAATTTGGCAATTACATGGTCAGGGGAGAAGGTTGAGGAGGAAGCATTAGAATGTCGAGCGTGAGTACATGCTCCCCCTTTCCTTGGGTAGATCATATTATTTGCAATGATGTTGCAGCCTCTTGGAACCAATTTGTCCAGCGGGTCATAGGTTGAGATGTGGGCAGATAGCTTTTTATGACCCTTGTGGCCACATCCAATTGCAGAGATGGTAGTGTACGCTCCCATTGACGAATGGAGGAAATGGTTTCTGACGATACTATTACAAGGGGTTCCCTTGTCATCATAAGCAACCGGAGTGTGCAGAATTCCTGAGATAAGGGTTTTCTTCTTGTTGATTCCTTGAACTTGGATAGAACTCTTGGATAAAGGTGGTTTTCCCAATTGACACCACACGCCATATGATAGCAAATTGTGTTGAGCTCCTGTATCCAATAATGCATTATACAGCATCTCCCCGTAAGGACTCTGTAACTCAATTGGGTATCTTAGAGGTGGGTCAGATTCCAGTGCATCCTCCTCTGCTTCCTCGAAAAATACTTGCGTAATTCCCAAGTTGGCTTCTCGTTGTCGCCTAGCACGCTGTTGACGTTCTTTGGCTTCGACTCTCGCTTGTATCTTTAACTGCCTTCTTTTGATGGATTGCATGTAACTCCTCTTGGCTCAGAGGGTCATAGTATCTTTTGAATTTACTCCCATTAAGGAATCCAATGGTTTCAACTCCGTCGAGAGTCTCCACTCTAATGGTACCTTGCGGGGTAATTTCACATACTCTATATGGTCCCTTACCAGCATATTTGAGCTTCTTCTTTTCGTTTCGCACTCCATACATCAGGACTTTATCCCCAACCTTGATGTCCTTGTCCTTTAGATGGCGATCAAACCATTTTTTCCTTCTATCCTTCTCCACAAGGGCATTGTATACAGCCAATTGTCTTTCTTCGTTTAGCCGCTCAAGGATATACAGACGCTCTGCTAAAGGATTACCATCCCATCTCTCTTGAGTAGCAACACGAAGACTAGGAATGACAAATTCCCACGGCATGACCGCTTCTTGGCCATATACCATTTTGAATGGTGTGCAATTAATAGCCACTTTGTACGCAGTACGATAGGCCCATAAAGCTGTCGTAAGCTTTAGATCCCAATCCGTGCCATGAGCTTCAACTGTCTTTGTCAAAACAGAGATTAATGTCTTGTTTGTACTCTCGGCTTGGCCATTCGCTTGCGGATAATAAGGAGTAGATTTATGATGGGATATCATGAAATTTGTTGTGAGCTCCTTAATCACCTCATTTATAAAATGGGTCCCATTGTCGCTCACAAGTTCAAAAGGACAACCGAACCGTGTGATTATATTTTCAAAGAGGAACTTGGCTGTTGTCCTCGCATTTGCCTTACGTGTCGCTTTCGCTTCAGCCCATTTGGTCATGTAGTCAGTGGCCACAATAATATAGCGAGATTGTGTGTTTCGGGCCGCTGGACTAATTGGACCTACAAAGTCTAAACCCCACTTTTCAAATGGTTGGTTTACTTTGATCGGATGTAGGGGCATCTGATCTTTCCTCTGGGGTTTCTTGTATCGTTGGCATTCATCGCAACCCTGCACAAAGAGTGATGCATCTTGGAACATAGTGGGCCACCAATACCTTGATTGTAAGATCTTTCACGCAGTTAAGTCTCCTGAGAAGTGACCACCGGCTACGCCCATATGTGCCTCTTGTAAAATGTATAGATACTCATCCTCTCGGACACAACGCCTAAGAACGTCATCCTTTCCTCTTTTATAAAGAGTCCCGGCTATCAGGCAATAGGGTTCGCATTCTTTGATTAGCTTTCGAGCTAGATCTTTACGAAGCTCCTTGGGTGGAAAGCCATTAACCAAAAAGTTAACAATCTTCTCACTCCATTCAGGCATTGTCTCCACCATGAACAGGGAAGTGTCAGGTAAGTCATCATCAACCCCCGTAGGAGCCTCACCATTAGGTATGCGAGACAAATGATCAGCCATAACATGTTTTTTGCCAGGTCTCACAACAACAGTGAAATCAAACTCAAGAAGAATCAATAGCCATCGTGTGATTCTTCTTGTGGAGCATGGTTTGTTTACCAGATACAACAATGCTTGATGATCTACATAGAAAACAACATTGTTTACCAGATACAACAATGCTTGATGATCTACATAGAAAACAAACTTGGTGGCAAGGAGGTAATAACGAAATTTCCTTACTGCATATATCATTGCCAACCCTTCTTGCTCCGTAGTGGTGTAGTTCATCTCAGCATCGTTCAACTGGCGACTGGCAAAGCTAATGGGGTAGTCTAGCTTGTGTTCTCCAGGTTGAGTTAAAACACACCCAATAGCAAAGTTTGATGCATCAATATGCACATGGAAGAGTAAATCCCAGTTAGGCATTCTCAAGATTGGAGCACTCGCCAAGGCCTTCTTTAATAGCTCATAGGCACGGTCACATTCTTCGGTCCAAATAAACTCGATGAGAAGCTTATACAATGGTCGAGCTATCTCGGCAAAGAAGAGATAATAACCAACGTGGCTCATAAAGCGTTAGACTCCCGTGTAGTTGGTGGGTGGTGGCAATTCTAGAATGACCTTGATTTTACTCTCGTCCGTGGAAATCCCATTTTTGGACACTATATGCCCTAAGATAACTCCGTGTTTAACCCAGAATTGGCATTTGAAAGGATTCAAGGAGATGCGATATAACCTACACCTTTCAAATATTTTTTGTAAACACATCAAGTGCTCATCCCAAGAGGAATGAACACAAAGATCATCTAAGAAAGCTTCACAGAAGTCCCTTAGATATTCCTTAAAGGCCGTGTTTATCAATCGTTGGAATGTTGCAGGTGCATTGGTCAAGCCAAAAGCCATGACGTGAAAGGCAAACACTCCAAACTCTGTGATTGATAAATGCTGTTTTAGCTTGGTCCTTGACTGCAATTGTGATCTGATTGTAACCCGAGTACCCATCTAAAAAGCTATATGCCTCCTTGCCTGCCACTCTTTCAAGCATATGTTCAGAATATGGCAAGGGGTAATGATCCCTTCTGGTGGCTGCATTAACCTTTTTGAGATCAACGCACACTCTGAGTTTCCCATTCTTCTTTGGCACGATGACTATCGGAGAAACCCATTCTGAGTGCTCAATTGGGTATATGAATCCACATTTTACCAGCTTTTCAATTTCCTCTTGTACAATCTTTGCGTACTTAGGATTCATTGGGTAGGGACGTTGCTGGACTGGTTTAGCAGTGCTAATCATTGGAATCGTGTGTTGCACCACCGAGAGTGGGACACCCTTCATATCATGATATGTCTAGGCAAATATATCCTTGAATTCCTTAAGAAGCTTCGTAAGTGCAGCTTCTTCCGCCTTGGTGAGGTCTTGAGCAATAAAAACTGGTTTAGACTCCTCACCCGGATCTGCTAAGCCTATCTCCTTGACTACCCCGCAGGGCCATCGTAGACACCGCTACTCCCATTGGTAGGCGTTCGTTGGGGTTTTGTGTAGACTACTTTACGTTCCCCTGTGGTGAATGATTTGAAATGCTCAGGTGCGGGGTGTAAGTCTACTGGTTCTTGTTGTGCCCGATTTTTTTCTTTTAATTCCGCCTCCTTTTGTTGTTGAGCCAACTCTTGGTTTTGCCACCTTCTTGCAGTATGACTTAGTTTCGGCTTCTCTTCGATTTCTAATTGGGCGACGTCATGAGGTTGCGGAATACACCACATGACACTTTGGAGGTATTGTCCCCAATTATCCGCTATCTTCCGCGATGAGCATCAATGGCTCCTACATAACTAAGCCATTCTGCAGTGGATCTTTCCTTGTTTATTGCAGTTCGTACATTAGCTTGATAGCGTTGGCGCTTATGTCTCGTTTTCTTCTTACCAAGTTTTTGATTTCTGTTTCTATCAGATTCGAACTCACTTGGTCGATCTTCGCTTTTAGATAAGCTGCATGAGGTCACTGTCCTAGGCCTTGAGCACCTTGCTTCCACATTTGGGTGAATATTTGATTCATTTTCCCCATCAGAGGCTCAGGGTCAGTTTCTTCGCTACTTTCAATGTCGGTGGAGTTTGCCACTTTCTTGCCATCTCAGGGGTCAAGTGCATAACACCTATCATGTTTATTGGCACTAACGGTGGCATATCTTGCCCCTCAGGTGTTACCCAACTTGTGCCTCTATTTCCCCATGTGTCTATGGTTGCCGCTAGGTGTACCCAATCCACGTTATCCGACTCAGTCATACCCGGTAGGACATCCATATAAGGAGAATCTTTCCCATCATCAGTCTCTTTTTTGCATGTATAGCAATACCTTAATGGGGCGGAGTGAACAGTGGTATCCGATCGATTATCAATGATAACCTTGCTTCCTAAAGGATGATAACCTTGCTTCCTAAAGGATGTGCACGACCATTCTCAAGATCAACTCGAATGACAGAGTCCTGGAATTGTAGGTAGACATGGTTTTTCGACCAGTCATGCACCATTTGTGCTTCCCTCATGAAAGGACGTCCTAAGATCATTTGATATGACATAGGATGCTTGGAGAAATCCATTACAATGAAGGTATGTTTTACCTTGTATCCCAGGACCTTGATCTTAAGGTCCCTTAACATTCCAATAGGTTTAGCTATGGTTCCGTTTGCCATCTTAACCACTATGTTAACCACTATGTTTGTGACTTCGAGGTGAGGCCTTCCCATAGATTCCCAACAGTTTTTAGTCACAATGCTCACTCTAGCACCACCATCAAGGATTCCCTTTAGAGTTAATCCCTTGGTAGTAATGGGGAGAGTTGCATTAGATTCGTCCCCTTCAAAGTACTGTCCCAACTTGTTAACAGGTATTTCAACGCGACCGAGTTTTCATCTAGGCTGGGTTGTAGATCCCAATGTTCCCCTTTATCTTGAAGCGTGTCAGGTCTATCCATATTTGCAAATTGTGGTAACCCCGCCTTTAGTTCTCCATTGAGAAATGCCCGAAGAGCTAAAAATAGCTCAGGATCTCTGTATAATTTGGATATGATCGTGGTTCTGATCTCAGAGGACATGAAATCCATTAGCTTAGACACATTCAACGGTACTTTTTGAGACATCGCCCCTTGACTAGGGACTAGTGAAGATGGAATCACTTCCTCTTCAATGGGGTCAGGCATTCCCTCACTAAACATTCTTTCCAGCAAGAAGGGTGTTTGCCCACTTCCGGATGTTCTATCCTCACTTTCTTCTCGAATGATACTCGGTATCTCTAACGGTTTATGGTTCTTGTGAGGCTGAACTTGCGTAGGAAACACTGTGTCTGGAATTTTGATTTTTCTCGGGTTTGGCTCCAGTTCTCTTTGTGTTTCTTCCACCAAACCCCTTAAGTGTTGCACTTGTTCAATCTCCTCAACTGGGTTTGGATAAGTTCCAATCTTTTTCTTGAGGGTTTTTGGCCCATGTGGCTTGTCTTGGTGGGGAGTCTCAGTCAGTTTGGGTGGTCGAGAGGGCATTAACTGACTTGGTTGTGGGGCCGAGGAAGTTTCCTTCTGTTTTCCCTTATTTATGTACTCGCTTGATTCTCTTTCATTGAGCTCCCGAGTGGGTTCCTCCCTTAAGGTAGTGGCTTTGGTCCCCATGGTTTCTATTGAATCAGAATCATCTTCAGGATCATTCATATACACGGGGTCGTCTCCTGTCCCTATGTTAGTCTTTGAACTGGGCTTGGAGCTCGTGGCATTAAGCGATCTCTTTCGTCGTGTTTTCTTTTTCTTTGCCTGAGCGATTGATGCAGTATCCCTCTCTTCAAGAATGTAGTTTTGATTTTGAAGCATTGACCGTGTAACTACATTCGCGGGTACAACAGGTGTGGTTCCTCGTGCTTGGTTGGTGACCTCAACCAAATTCAATGGCGTAATCTTGGGTGCATTAGGATTATGTGGACATTGAGCAATCAAATGATCTATGCCACAACGATTACATGTAAGTACCGGCATTCCCGACGTGCTCCCTTGATTTGGTTGCATTTGAGTAGCGATCTTCTGTAGCCTATTAGGGCACTCTGCTACACAATGCGGTCCACCACACTCATAGCATTGAAGAGGTGGTCTCCTCGCCAAGGTGTTAAGGTTTTGCCCTCTTGTGGTGGCGAGAGCAGCCGCTTGATATACAGGCTTAACTTGCCTGAAATGATCCTCCATGTAGTACTGGGGAATTATTTCAAACGTATCAATCCCGTATGGAGCAGTGGGGTCCATCTCCTCTTCATAATCCCCACACGCACTATGTGACTCACAACCCATCTGGTTTATTGGGGTAATACTTGGATGTGGAGGTTGTGGTCCTAGCACTAGCGGTGGTAATGGCACAGACTGGATTGCATTCGGATTCCTTGAAACTATGTGCTGTGACGATTGCTCGACAGGTTGTGCAGGCATTAGCGCGGGTACTTAAGGTGTGTTTGACCAGGCTAGTGGTGCCTGATTTGCCAACATTCGCTTAAGTACTAGGCAATCTTTAGATTGATGGCCATACCTACCACATGCATTGCAATTCCCATTGAATTTGACTCTGAATGTGGGACATTCACTCGTGCTATGTGGTCCTAAGCACACCGAACACCATTGTTGCTCTCTCCTTGGGTACATATGGCTATTCTGAGGAGCTCGATTACCCCTGAAGTATTCTTGGAGAGCCTTAGTAAGGTCGGTCTCACAGACATTTCAGATATCTTGGGCTCCTTGGCAATAGGTTTTACTGTCATTGGCTCATGCCCAGATACTTGTGAACTAACGGATTTTGTTTCTGAAGACACCTTTTTACCTGCAATCATCAAGTTGTCTTCTAACTGGATTGCATTGGCAGTGACTGCTTCCCACGTTGTAAGACCTCTAATGACTAGGCCATTGTAAATGTCCTCGTGGCGCAATCCTCGGATGAATCTATCGAGGAGTTGGTTGTTATTGAAGCGTTCATCAAGAGTACAACGAGAATTTAGATGCTTCAATCGACTTATAAAGTCTCTCACTGACTCCCCTTCCTCGTGTTCAGCTTTTTGAAGTTGAGATGCTACTCCCCAAAGCACACCCTCACGTATGTATTCTTTCAAGAACAATCTCTTGAGAGTGGGGTAGTGAGTGCGCTCTTCAACCCTTAAGGTTCGATACCAATCTCCGGCCTTCCCACTCAAGGTTAAGCCTAAGGCTTTACACTTATGCAACTCATTGTGCTCTTCCAAGGAATCACACACGTGTTCAAAGACTTCAATGTGCTTCCTAACATCCTCGTTACCACTGAAGTTTTGAGTAAGCTTAGCCACTTGTACTGCCTTGTTGCTTCTAGGCATGCCCCGCATGTTTTCCGCAATGGATCGTCCGATCGTCTGAGCAAATGCTGCGAGATCACCTAAGTGAGCAGGCATAGTTGGTGGAGGCACTTCTGGGATAGCCTGGCTGATAGGAGTTGGCGTTGGTCTGAGTATGTTGGCAAATGACGTAGGATATGATATGTGACTAGGCCTAGCTCCCCTTGGATAATGGTTATGATAAGGTGGTCGAGGAGCATATGCCATTGGCATACTAAGAGGAATAGGAGCTACATGAGCATGAGTAGCGATAGGTACATATGGTTGATAGGCACTGGCACGCACTGTTGTAGGTACTGTTTCACTAGGTAGCGGTGTCGTACTAACTACAGCGCGGTAAATAGGTGCACTTTTAGCTATGCTCATCATTGGGGTAGGCATTGCGGATTCCCTAATGGAAAGTTGAGCCAAGGTTGGAAAGCTGAAGTTACTACTCGTGGGCTCAACCTGCATTGAGACTCCAGGCGAAACAACATACGAAGGGTCCGAGGGAGTCTCCAATTGTGATAGGGTTGGTTGTTTGGCCTTGCCCGTATCCAAAAACCTCATAGGGCCAGTGGAAACTAGGTTCACTCCCCAATTTTGCCTCTCAATTTGGATAATTCTATGAATAACCTCACATATCATTTACTGTTGCTCTTCTAGATTAGTGGTGCTAGATGTAGACCGTAGGACTTCTAACCAACCTACATGGTAGGTGTAACCCGTGTATAGGTCCGTTAGAGTCTCTGTGTGTAGATCATATTCCCAATTTTCATTGAGAAATATCCCATCTAGACTTGGTGTGCCAAACGGTTCTCTTGAAGTGGACGCAATGTCACTTCTTATGGATTGGCTTCTAGGGACCTCTACTTTAGGAAGAGCATCGGAAGTTGGTAGCTCAGTAGGGCCCTCATTAAACGAAGTGGGTAGAATATCCACATGGACACTCTTTGGGAGGGTAGGGTCTACATAAGATGTGAATGGCGAATCCACTACCCCTCCTTCTTCATTTACTTCGCTTGTCGCATGCTCAGAGCGTGTAGCTCTACTAAAGGTCTCTATTAGACGACTAAACATGCTAGATCCGGGTTGTGGGGCCCAACCTGGCATGTTTTGGCTTGTCTCCTCAGGGTTCTTGGTAGGGTGCCCTTCCATGGCTTCTGAGTCAGAGGATGAGTCACTATCCACTATTCGTGGATCTTGGGTTGCACTCCCTTGGGTTCCAGCCGAAGGCCAAGATGCCAACGTGGAGGGATGGTGTGAGCCTGCGTAGACTGAAATGCTTTCTAGGGGTTCAGGCTCTAGCACCCGACCAGAACGTAGATGCATGTGGCGTGGGTACCCTACGTGCGTTGGTAACTACCCTTGAAACTCACACAAGTGGTTTCTTAGGTGTTTCGCACCCCGTTTTTACTTGTTTTTAGATTGTTTTTAAATTGTTTTTAACTCGTTTTTGACCCCCTTACTTACGATCGAACTTAGACTAGGGCGTGTGATAGCTCGAAATGAGCGTATCGTTCAAAGGGTCCTAGTGTGCTTTACAGCACCGTGTTCGCCTATCTAGAGCTCCTGTAGTCCTCAAAACAGTCCGTTTCCTTTGGGGGGAAGGGGCAAAAGCCTATTGCTTGTGTGGAGGAAAGGGTGAGGGCTTTATCCCACATGCTCACTTTACTACATATAGGGCACAACTTCCCATAAGCTCTCACTTGAAAGAAAGCTATGGAGGCTCACTCTCCTATATATATATATCAAAAGACCGAGGCCGGGGCCGTGGTCGTGGATCAATTGGGGTTCTTTCTTTTCAAATTTTTTTTCTCCAATTAGAAAATCTTTCCTCTCCACATGTTTGGTTCTTTCTTTAAAAATAAAATTTAATTTTTTATTTTTGATTTTTTATATATTTTTAATTTTTATTTTCTGTATTTTTTTTTTGTTTGGGATAAGTTTTCTGGAGTTTCTATCTAGGGTTCAGCCTTAGCTGCGGCGCAGTTCGCACTGGGGATTCAGAAATCCCCCCTCACACGCAGAAAACTAGATAACAGATCACACGCCCACACGCAAAGCGGAAAAATAACAGAAATGCAGAAGACAAATTACAAAAACAGATTGCAAAAAACGGAAACAACTCAACAACAAACACACAGTCGCTTTCCTACAGTGTAGATTAAACTTCATGCAGCAGCCGAGCTGCAAACTGGGAGCTTGGTGCAGGGCGGTGCAGGGCAACTCCCCGGCAGCGGCGCCAAAAATGTGCGTTTTTGCCACACAGGTCGTAGCTGGGGTCTTGCCAGACACCGTATGCGAGCCACGGATGGCTACAAAGCATACAACCAGGGAAGGAAGCTCAAACAGAATGCCAAAGGGTGTGTCACTCACCGCTTAACTGCCGCCTTGAAGGATTCCCACGTCGCAGCCGTGAAGGAGGAGCCGCCGTCGCACCGCTCTACCACCTCGCCGCCGCCGCCGTGCCGCTACACAGTGCGCTCGATCGCTCTCTCACTCTCTCTCTCTCTCTCACACACACACGCAGGAGAAGGAAACCAAGGAGATAAGGCAAGAGCACTCTTGTATTCACAACACATGAGAATGAGGATTTTAGGGTTACATTTGACTCTTATAGGTGACTTGGCCGTTCACACTTGGGCGCCCATACATGGCCGGCCGATCCTAACCCTTATCCTACTGATATTCAAGGTGCGCCTCTCATCGGCGATCACCCAATCCCTTTATCCTTAACATATGGTGCCGACAAGCCCGGCCCATGACTCAGAATATTTAAATAAATGACGTAAAACATAGTACGTCTCAATGTCCGTCTCATGGGTTAACAGAGTTTTCGACAAAAACAACATCTCTACTTACCAAAATCTGCTTTGAGGCTGGATGGTAGAGTCTATATCCCCTGCTTTCTGAACTATATCACACAAATATGCATTTAACTACCTAATCATCAAGCTTACTACGTTGTTGCTTAGGCACAAGAGAATAAGCAAGACAATAAAAAACACGCAAATGAGCCAAAGAAGGCTTCCTCCCATGTCAAGCTTCATAAGGAGTTTTAGACTATAAGGCCTTGGTAGGGCATTTGTTCAACACATAGTTTGCGCACATAGTTGCGCACATAGTTGCCTCTAACCAAAAACCATGAGGTAAATCTTGGGATTTCACCATACATCATGCCTTCTCCACCATGAGAGACCTGTTTTTCCTCTCAACCACACCATTTTGCTGAGGTTTGTATCGCACTGTACATTGATGCCTTAAGCCTTTTTCAGCCATATATGCATGAAATTCTTTGGACATATACTCTTGCCCTCGATCTGAATGAAGGGTGCCAACTTTACATGAATACAAAATGCCTAAAGCACATAAAAACCTCTGACTTATACTTTAATGGATACACCCAGCTATATCTAGATAAAAGTGACGAAGTAGAGATATCCCCCAATAGATGGTGTCCTCATAGGACCACATACATCACTATGTATAAGCTGTAATTTCTTAATAGCTCTCACAGATCCATCCTTTGGAAATGATGCCCGATGCATTTTACCAAGAATACACCCCTCACATACATGTCTAGTAGGGGTCTCAAGAGTTGGCAACTCAGACACTATATCATGCCTTTGAAGGCATAACAAACTGCCATAATTTAGATGGCCAAATCGTGCATGCCATAATTCTACATCACTCATAGCACGAGTCGTAGAGAGACTTAGACAATGATAGAACAACCATCATTTCTATCCTGAACTATACATCTGTCATCCACAAATTTCACTGTTAAGCCTGACAAGGCTAAGGCTGAAACTGATAGAACAAGTTCTTCTTAATACCTAGCACATATAAAACTTTCAAAAGAGTAAATGCGCCCCCATTTGCAGCAGTGAGCACAACTCTACCAACTCCTTTGACAGGATATGAGGAACCATTTGCACATGTGATGGTTCCTAGACTTGGGATAGATTCCAGAGATGAGAACAAACCTTTTTGTGAAGTAATGTGCTTACTAGCACCATTGTCAAAGTACTAAGCATCTGATTTTGCCCACTGACATGCATACATCATGAACAGAAGGGTCATAACTATAATGTACAGTCCATGCCCAATCATCTTGAGAAAAACTTACAGATTCCTTCTTCTCTATACTTGGTGCAGATGCATCATCCACAATCATGCCCTATTCTTTCTTTTTCTCCTTCTCTAGCCTTTTCTTGCACTCATGTGTGTAGGGCCCTGGTTTCCTACAATAGTGATACTTGCCCTTATTTTTAGGCTTATCACCTTGTCTCTCTGCATCCTTACCTGAGGATTTTGATTTTGGCTTATAGCCACCATGCAAAGAAGCTTTACCTTTGTCTTTTTGATTGGCAACAAAAGCTTGGTCACCAACTTGCATATTAGATCTATTTTGCCTAGACTGTTCTTCTTGCAAGAGTACTAAAACCAGCTCATCAAATGTAAGGGCATTTGGATTTCCCTTCATCATGAGTCTAAGGGCAGAGGTAAAACTCTGATAAGAATCCAGCAATGCATTGAGAACTGTGGGTACCAATGTACTATCAGGATATATCTCATCCACACCAACAAGCTGCTCCTTAAAATCTTTGATCTTGGTCAAGAAGCTGTCCATTGAGTCTCCCTCATTCATGTGCTCAAACTTCATTTGTTTGCATAGATATGCAACACGTGCTTCGTTTTGCACCTGATGTAATGCAGCAAGTGCATCCCATGCCTGTTTTGAAGTCTTACATGACCAAATATGAGGAATAATGCATTGCTTCACAGAAAGTGCAAGCAATGCATGTGCCTATGTATCTCTTCCATCCAATCTCGTTTGAGCAATAGTGGGAGGTACTAGAGGTGCATGTGGAGGAGCCACATCTATCAGATTCTACTTTAGATGTACCTGCAGCACCTGGTTGCACTAGTAGTTGTGAAACAAGATGAGTTTCACTACCACACTGATCACATTCCAAAGGCTTTCAGCAATACATGCCTCATCATATAGGACCACAATGGGTAGTTAGTCCCATCAAGTTTGTCCTCAACAAACAGACAACATGTTGAATCATCACTACTGCCAACCATGACTTTCTACCAAAGGCAAAATCTTTTAACACACTGCAAGTACTAAATGCAACCTTGGATGGCTGCCAACTGACTGAATCACCTGTAAAGTGTATGAAAATTAACACAGAGTAGAGAATAGAGTGTTACAAAAGTATGATGGTCAATGTTGTTGAAGACATTGTAGATGCTGCTGCACACCAAATGTTTGTCGCTACATAGCCCAAACACCAAAAATTGAGCAGAACCAATCCAAAATGATGCCTCTCCAAAACATCTACAGAAACCTTGCGGTGCCCAAAACGCGCCCGAATCACATCGCGGACCTCGAAAATTTAGTATACTTTGTATACAGCACACTATAGTATACACCTTCTTCTCCTAAGAGGGTATCTCAATCTCGGAGACATAAAAATAGGGTCGTGAAGGGAGGTAGACTACTAGATCAAGTGTCAATGAAGCTAGCTCTGATACCAATTGTTGGAATTATGGTTAGTGTTACAACAATGCACACACACAAGATAGAGAAGCTCGAGAGCACACAAAATCACTAGATTAGAATGAACAAATATGTGCCAGATACAAAAGATAAGTACACACCCGAAAAATGAGTAGATAAGAGGGTGTACATATGCACGGGGGAAAAAACCTCCTAGTGAGGAAAAAAGTGCTCTGGCGGTCCTAAGTGTGTTCACACATATCACTATCATATAATGCTACACGCAGAGGGGGTACTTTGAGGCGTTGAAATCTGTACTTATCTTTGTCTGTTTTGATCTCCTAAAAGTTTTAGACAGTTATAAATCGACGTATGAAGCCTTGCTGACATCTGAGGTGCAGAATGGCCTCTTTTGATCAGGCGTGGACATCTGTTTAGGACTTGTGATAGATTTTGTTAGAATCCACTTAGCAATATTCACCCCCAGCAGATGCCAATGAAAATTTGACAAACATAGGGTTGTCCAAATTGGACAACACATTGTATACCTGCTGTAGGAGGTGTTTAGTTGTTTTTAACACATACAAGTCATCAAGAGGCTTCCTACAGCCCAATTTTGAAAAAACTACGCTTTTACTGGCTTAAAAACTGATATTTCTATTTTTAGCATCTTACACTTGTGTAAATGAATCAATCCTTGATTACTGGCTTCTATGTAATTGGTAGATTCCTTGTGTAAGATATTACCCAATTCCATCAGTATTTAAAGGTAGCAAACTGCTAGGTGAAAACATCTTTTTATCTATAATTGATGACTGCCTAAAAATAGCATCTAAGCATATCTAATGTGATTAAAAATTGATATGTGGCATCTCCATGCATTGGGGAACAGAACTTTGAAATCTCATGTGAAACTAATGTTGGAATTAGGGTTGCAGGAATGCACACACAACTTCAAGAAGATGAGGAAGCTTGAGCACAACACAGTAGTGTATTATGAGTGCCAAAAATGAAAGATTACTAGCCCTAGAAGATAATGGGCGTATATACAATGCACGGGGGAAAAAACCTCCTAGTGAGGGAAAAAGTGCCCCGGCGGTCCTAAGTGTGTTCACACACATCACTACTATAATATGGTAACAAATCCCCCCTGGAGTGATGCGGTGAACAAGAGCTAGCACTCATGTATAGGGAAGTGTCTAGCTATGTGGACGAATCCACAAAAGGGAGTAAGCCCAAAGCTTTGCGAAAAGCTTCGAACTTCTCACGAGGCAGAGCCTTTGTGAAAAGGTCTGCAAGGTTATCCTGTGTTGGCACATAAGCCAAACTGATCTCTCCTGCTGAGAGTCTCTCCCTGACATAATGGTAGTGCACCTCAATGTGCTTCGTACGAGCATGGAACACTGGGTTCCGCGCAACTGCCAATGCGCTCTGACTGTCAGTGAAGATGGTGGTGGCAGATGGCTGCCCAACACCCAAATCAGCCATAAGGCGTCTGAGCCACACACACTCAACCGTAGCTGTGAAAGCTGCCCTGTACTCAGCTTCACAACTAGAAGTGGCCACAGTAGGCTGCTTCTTGCTCAACCATGATATGCATGAGCTTCCAAGCATGAAGCAAAAACCACTCGTGGACACGCGTGTGTCATAACAACCAGCCCAGTCAGAATCTGAAAAAGCATGTAAATCTGGCGGCAATGATCCCCCCTTGGGATAAAACAACCCAAGATGCCGAGTACCACTCAAATAGCGAAAGATACGCTTCACTGCCTGCCAATGCTTAATGCCTGGGCTATGCATAAATCTGCTCACCTGTGAGACTGCAAACTGAATGTCTGGCCTCGTAATGCATACATAAATGAGGCAACCAACAGCTGTCTGATAGAGTGTGACATCAAAGTGATCTCCAGCATCATGAAGACTCAACTTCAAACCTGTCTCCATTGGAGTAGCAATAGGCTTGCAGTCTTCAAGGCCAAATCTCCGCAACAATGTTTCAATATACTTTGTCTGACACAAAGCAATACCTCCATCACACTGCTTAAATTGTATCCCCAAATAATGATGCAAATGCCCCAAATCTGACATCTCAAAAGAGGCATTCAAATTAGCCTTAAAATCAGCAATATGACTCTCATTTGGTCCTGTGAGCAGCATGTCATCGACATAGAGAGCAATGATTAGATGTACACCATCCACACGTTTAGCATACAAAGTGCTTTCTGTTGGACTATTCTGAAACCCATGTGCAGTCAAATATGCATGTATTTTTTCATACCAAGCTCGTGGAGCTTGCTTTAAACCATATAAAGCCTTTTTTAACCTGCACACTTTGTTTTCCTGCCCTCTTTGAACAAAACCACGAGGCTGCGATACATACACCTCCTCATGCAAATCTCCATTTAAGAACGCAGTCTTTATGTCCAGCTGATGTACATTCCAACCATTATGAGCTGCTAATGCACAGATGCTACGAACAGTGGTCATACGACATGTGGGAGCAAAAGTCTCATCAAAATCAATGCCCTTCTCTTGAGCATAACCTTTTGCAACAAGCCTAGCCTTATGGCGATCCACTGTGCCATCAGGCTTACGCTTCAATTTGTATACCCACTTAGTGCCAATGGCCTTCTTGCCAGGGGGCAAGTCACATAAAGACCATGTACCATTCTTCATAATAGCATCGTATTCTGCTTGCATAGCAGCCATCCAATTTTCTGAACTTTGTGCCTCATCAAATGAAACAGGCTCACTTTCATCGCACATACTAGAAACAGCCAATGCATAACAATCTGACGCATAAGAGGCACCATGAGAGCCAGAACGAGTGCGACTAGACAAAGGGGCATCCAACTTGCTGTCACGCAAAGTCTGCACCAGCCATCTAGGCATATTCTTAGAGCCCTCAATCTCTTGTCTCTCATCCTCAAGTGCATCATGCACATCTGCATCAGATATAGGCTGATCTGTGCCATCATTTAAAACCTGCATAGGCTGAAAAACTGCCTCATGAGGTATTGCACTTGACTGTGCACCACTGAAAAGAGGCAACAATGTATCATAGACATCACGTGAGCTGATATCTGTCTCCTTAGTACATGAAACCAAGGGCTGAACTGCATCTTCCACAAATACAACATCACGGCTAACCAAAATGCGCTTTGTCTGTGGATGATACAAACGATAGCCTTTGCTCTCAGCACTATATCCAACAAAAATACATTTGACAGCTTTGTCATCCAATTTTTTGCGATGTTGCACAGGCACTAATGCATATGCCAGGCAACCAAAAACACGTAAATGGCCAACAGATGGCTTGCGGCCATGCCAAGCCTCATATGGAGTGACAACCTGTAATGCTTTGGTGGGACACCTGTTTAGTACATAAGTGGCACACATGACAGCCTCAAGCCAAAAACCATGTGGTAGACTTTGACTCTTAACCATACATCTTGCCATTTCCATGAGAGACCTGTTTTTTCTCTCAGCCACACCATTTTGCTGTGGTGTATACGGCACTGTACATTGGTGTTTTATCCCACGCTCAGCCAGAAATGCATTAAATTCTGAAGACATATACTCCCCCCCTCGATCTGAACGGAGGGTGCCCATCTTACTTTCTGACACATTTTCAGCCATAACCAAAAACTGTTTGAAGCACAAAAACACTTCGGACTTTGCCTTCAAAGGATATACCCATGCATGCCTGGTAAAATCATCAATGAAAGTCACGAAGTAAAGGTAGTTTCCAAATGATGGAGTTTGCATGGGACCACAAACATCACTGTGAACAAGCTGCAATCTGCGTTCAGCTCTCACTGATCCATCTTTGGGAAAGGAAGCACGCTGCATTTTACCCAATATGCAGCCCTCACAAACATGCTTGACAGGTGCCTCAAGCTTAGGCAAAGAAGACACCATTTCAGATTTCTGCAGGCGCAGCAAACTTGCAAAATTCAGATGACCAAAACGTGCATGCCACAGTTTTGCATTTGAAATAGCCTGCGTATCCATAATAGCACATGCTGAATCCTCTACACATTCGCCATCCATATTGAGCTTATACAGCCCTCGACATAGTGAACCAGATGCTACAATGATGTCACCACAAGAGAGATCATGAACAGTACATCTGTCATCCACAAATTTTACAACCAAACCTGTTTTGGCAAATGCGGAGACTGACAGCAGATTCTTTTTGATCCCTGGCACATACAATGCATCAAAAAGTGTAAAGGTGTTGCCATTTGCAACATTCAGCACAATCTGTCCAACTCCTTTAACGGGATAAGAGGAGTTATTGGCACAAGTGACAGTATTCCCTGTGGGAGCAGACTCAAGGAAAGTGAATAAACTGCGCTGCGAGGTGATATGCTTAGTGGCACCACTGTCAAAGTACCATACATCTGAATCTACTGCAGACATACATGTGTCATGCAAAGATGGGTCGTAACTGCACTGCGCATTGAATGCCCATTCTGTATCTAGCACAACATTAGCAGATTCATTGTTAGAAGGAGAGGCTTCTGCAACAGCCATACCAGCCTCTTTCTTCTTAGCCTCTTTCGCAGCCAGCTTAGGACACGCTTTGATGACATGATCATTTCCCTTACAGTACTTGCAAAATGTCTTCTGTTTGTCACCCTTCTTCTCATCTTTGTCTTCCTTCTTTGGTTGCGCAGCATTTGCAGATTTCTGCTTACTAGAAGAGAAGCCAGCTTTACCTTTCCCGCTTCTCTGATTAGCAACGAAAGCTTGATCTGCGACACGCATAATATTCCTGTTTTGCCTTGACTGGTCTTCTTGCAGCAAAACAGAAACTAACTCCTCAAATGATAAGGCATTGGGATTGCCTTTCATCATCAAGCGAAGAGTGGAAGCAAAACCCTGATAAGAATCTGGTAGACCATTCAAAACAGTCTGCACAAGTGAACTGTCTGACAGGATTTCATCTGCAGAAATGAGCTGCTCTTTGAAATCCTTGATCTTTGTCAAAAAGCTATCCATAGAATCACCTTCGTTCATATGCTCACTCTCCAACTGTTTTCGGAGATAAGCAACACGAGCCTCATTTCTTGCCTGATACAATGTGGCAAGTACATCCCAAGCATCCTTAGAAGTCCTGCAGGAGCGAATATGTGGGATAATGGTACGTTTGACAGACAGCGCAATCAAGGCATGAGCCTGCGCATCTCTACCATCCCAACGAATCTGCTCTGCTGAAAGTGGTGGTTCTCGAACAGCTGCTACAGCACTTGTGCCTGCACCATCATCAACAGTACCTGTTTCTGATGTGTTTGCAGCATTCCCAGCCACAATAGGACGTGCATCAATACCCTGCACAATGTTCCATAACCCCTTTGCTACCAATACATGTCGCATCATATATGCCCACAATGGATAGTTGGTGCCATCCAACTTATCCTCAGCAGCCAACATGCGGAATACATCATTGTTGTCAGCCATGGCCAATGACTGTACTACTAGATGTAAATGCTGTCTGTAAGAGGTAAACCTGTATAAAATCGACCTGTGCTATGCAGCACAGCCCAAAACAGACGAATGGGCACCTGTCCTGCAGATTTTAATCTTGACAGAAAATCTGCACAGTAGGACGATTTTGCCTGCGCAGTACTTGGAATGCAAAAACGGAGGGCGAAATGACCTCTGATCAATATTCTGAAATGACCGAGCCCTACGAGCTCGCCCACGGCATATACTAACCTGCAGACGCTCGTGAAACCTCGTCGCAATCGGAGGAGATGAAGCGGCAGGTGCCGGTGATGCTGCCCGGGAGGAAGAAGCCTGCTCTGATACCAATTGTTGGAATTAGGGTTGCAGGAATGCACACACAACTTCAAGAAGATGAGGAAGCTTGAGCACAACACAGTAGTGTATTATGAGTGCCAAAAATGAAAGATTACTAGCCCTAGAAGATAATGGGCGTATATACAATGCACGGGGGAAAAAACCTCCTAGTGAGGGAAAAAGTGCCCCGGCGGTCCTAAGTGTGTTCACACACATCACTACTATAATATGGTAACAACTAACGTGTTAGGTAATAGAACCATATATTCACTAATTTTAGACTCGATTTGCAAAATTTGGTTAAGTCAGTGTATGGACTATTAGGACAACACATACCCTAGTGTGGAATGATATTTAGCACAAGGCTAGTTCAAGTTGATATAAACTCACATATTCACTTGCTTTTGATTATGATACTGTTAAGGCCTTCTTTCTGGCAGGTGTGAACAACTTTTTACAAGGTAATCCATCTGGAGAAACATGGCTTCTTAGCCTATTTAAACAGCTTGGAAAAATGGCAGCACTTGCTCAGATTGATTCAAGATTTGGCATGTGCCTAGCTGTAGCGTTATATGGTAGTGATGTCTGTAAACACACTTAGGACTACCGGGGCACCTTTTCCCTCACTAGGAAGCTTTTTCTCCCGTGCGTATGTACACCCTCTTATCTACTCATTTTGGGGTGTGTACTTATCTTTTGTATCTGCTCTGTGGACAGACATTTTTTGATTCTAATCTAGTGAGTTTGTGTGCTCTCAAGCTTCTCTATCTCATGTGTATACATTGTTGCAACCCTAACCCTAATTCTAACAACTGGTATCAGAGCTAGCTTCCTTGTGGCACTTGATCTAGTAGTCTGCCTCCCTCCTCATGACCCTATTTTTCTATCTCTGATTGAGATACCCTATTTTTTTGTCTCCGATTGAGATACCCTCTTAGGAGAAGAAGTTGTATATTGTAGTGTGTTGTATACAAAGTATACAACGTTTTCGAGGTCTGCGACGCGATTTGGGCACTGTAAGGTTTCTGCAGGCGTTCTGGAGAGACATCATTTTGGATTGGTTTTGCTCAATTTTGGGTATTTGGGCTGTGTAGTAGCGATTTGGTATGCAACAGCATCTACAGTGTCTTCAACAACATCGACCATCATACTTCGCTGCTAGTAACACTCAATTCTCTACTCTATGTTAATTTTCATACACTTTACAGGTGATTCAGTCAGTTGGAAACCATCCAAGGTTGATTGAGTACTTGCAGTGTGTTGAAAGATTTTGCATTTGGGTAGAAAGTCATGGCTGGCAATAGTGATGTATTCAATATGTTGTCTACTGTTGAGGACAAACTTGTTGATGGGACTAACTATCCATTGTGGTCCTATATGATGAGGCATGTATTGGTTGTTAAAGGCTTTTGGAATGTGGTCAGTGGGTGGTAGTGAAACTCGTCCTGTTTCACAACTACCAATGCAACTAGGTGCTGGAGGTACATCTGAATTAGAATCTGATATAGATGTGGCTCCTCCATATGCACCACTAGTGCCTCCCACTACTGCTCAAGAAAGATGGGATGGAAGAGATGCACAGGAACATGCATTGCTTACACTTTCTGTGAAGTGAAGCATTATTCCTCATATTCGGTCATGTAAGACTTCAAAACAGGCATGGGATGCACTTGTTGCATTATTCCAGGTGCCCAATCAAGCACGTGTTGCATATCTGTGCAAACAATTGAAGTCTGAGCACATGAATGAGGGAGACTCAATGGATAGCTTCTTGACCAAGATCAAAGATTTTAAGGAGCAGCTTACTAGTGTGGATGAGTTATATCCTGATAGTACATTAGTGCCCACAGTTCTCAATGCATTTCTGGATTCTTATCGAAGTTTTGCCTCTACCCTTAAACTCATGATGAAGGGAAATCCAAATGCCCTTACATTTGATGAGCTGGTTTCAATACTCTTGCAAGAAGAGCAGTCTAGGCAAAATAGATCTAATATGCAAGTTGGTGACCAAGCTTTTGTTGCTATCAGAAAGGTAAAGGTAAAGCTTCTTCGCATGGTGGCTATAAGCCAAAACCAAAATCCTCAGGTAAGGATGCAGAGAAAGAAGGTGCCTAAAAAGAAGGGCAAGTGTCACTATTTGCAGGAAACCAGGGCACTACATACATGAGTGCAAGAAAAGGCTAGAGAAGGAGAAAAAGAAAGAATCGGGCATGGCTGTGGTTGATGCATCTGCACCAAGTGCAGAGAAGAAGGAATGTGCAAGTTTTGCTCAAGATGATTGGGCATGGAGGACTGTACATTGCAGTTATGACCCTTCTGTTCATGATGTATGCATGTAAGTGGTAGAATCGGATGCTTGGTACTTTGACAGTGGTGCTAGTAAGCACATTACTTCACAAAAAGGTTTTTTCTCATCTCTGGAATCTGTCCCAAGTGCAGAAACTGTCACATGTACAAACGGTTCCTCATATCTTGTCAAAGGTTTTGGTAAAGTTGTGCTCACTTGTAAATGGGGGCGCATTTACTCTTTCAAAAGTTTTATATGTGCCAAGCATTAAGAAGAACTTGCTATCAGTTTCAGCCTTAGCCTTGTCAGGCTTGACAGTGAAATTTGTGGATGACAAATGTACAGTTCAGGAGAGAAATGATGGTTATTCTATCATTGCCTCAGGTACTTGGTTTCATGGCCTATACAAGATGGATGTATTTGAGAAGTTGCAGCATGATGCTTGCCCAATCTCTATGACTCGTGCTATGAGTGATGTAGAATTATGGCATGCATGATTTGGCCATCTGAATTATGGCAGTTTGTTATGCCTTCAAAGGCATGATATGGTGTCTGAGTTGCCAACTCTTGAGACCCCTACTAGACATGTACATGAGGGGTGTATTCTTGGTAAAATGCATCGGGCATCAATTCTAAAGGATGGATCTGTGAGACCTATAAAGAAATTATAGCTTATACATAGGGATGTATGTGGTCCTATGAGGACACCATCTATTGGGGGATATCTCTACTTCATCACTTTTATTGATGATTACTCATAGCTGGGTGTATCCATTAAAGTAGAAGTCAGAGGCTTTTATGTGTTTTAGGCACTTTGTATCCATGGCTAAAAATGCATGTGAATGTAGAGTTGGCACCCTTTGTTTAGATCGAGGGGGGGAGTATATGTCCAAGGAATTTCATGCATATATGGTTGAAAAAGGCATAAGGCATCAATGTACAGTGCCATACATAGCTCAGCAAAATGGTGTGGTTGAGAGGAAGAACATGTCTCTCATGGAGATGGCACGATGTATGGGGAAAGCCCAAGATTTACCTCATGGTTTTTGGTTAGAGGCAACTATATTCGCAAACTATATGTTGAACAAATGCCCTACCAAGGCCTTGCAGTCTAAAACTCCTTATGAAGCTTGGCATGGCAGGAAGCCTTCTTTGGCTGATTTGCGTGTTTTTGGTTGTCTTGATTATGCTATTGTACCTAAACAACAATGCAATAAGCTTGATGATAAGGCAGTTAAATGCATATTTGTGGGATACAGTTCAGAAAGTGAGGGATATAGACTCTACCATTCATCCTCAAAGCGGATTTTGATAAGCAGAGACGTTTTTGTTGAAAATTTAGTTCAGCCCATGCTTTCATGCAAAAAACAGCAGAATGTATGCTCAGAGGATATTTTTGATTTGCTCCTTCCTTTGTTTAATAGAGGACATCCATATGTAGAGCAATTGAATGCTCAACCAAGTGCTGAAATTCAGCCTTTGTAGGTGAAAATTCAGCCTGTAAATCAGCCTTTTGATGAGGCAATTATTGAGGATGTAGTGGATGAGGAGAGAGCAGCCATAGAAGAATCTAGGCATATGCCAAAATGGCTTGTAAGACATTGAGGGATAGCAAGTTGGCAGCTGCTTTACCTAGAAAAACACGTGCAGGTGCTCATCATGCAAATTATTCTCATGTGGATCATGTTCTCATTTCTACTTTATGTAATGAGGAGAAACCTGTTTCCTTTGAGGAAGCACAAGATGATGATCATTGGATGATGCTATGCAGGATGAGTATAACTCTATACTCAAGAATGACACCTGGTATTTGACAGATCTACCTCACGACAAGAAGGCCATTGGTACTAAATGGGTTTACGAGTTAAAACGCAAAGCAGATGGTAGCATTGATCGCTACTACTTACAAGGCTAGACTTGTTGTGCAAAGGGGTATGCCCAGCAAAAGGGCATTAATAATGATGAGACCTTTGCACCCACATCTCGTATGACTACCATTAGGTGTCTCATTGCTTTGGCAGCACATCATGGGTGGAATGTACATCAGTTGGACATTAAGACTACATTCTTGAATGGTGAGTTACATGAGGAGGTGTATGTATCGCAGCCTCCTGGTTTTGATGTAAAAGGAGAAGAGTCTAAAGTATGTAGGTTGAAAAAAGGCTCTTTATGGCCTTAAGCAGGCATGGTATGAGAAGATTAATGCATACTTGGTTGCAAATGATTTCTGCAATAGTCCAACAGAGAGCACCCTCTATGTGAAGAGGAGTAAGGACACATTTTTGGTCATCGTTCTATACGTTGATGACATGTTGCGGACTCGATATAGATCAGATTTCAACCTTTAAGGCTGATTTGTAGTCATCATTTGAGATGTCAGATTTAGGGCCTTGCATTATTATTTGGGGATTCAATTTATGTAGCGCAATGATGGCATTGTTATGCTGCAGTCTAAATATATACAGAAGCTATTGAAGAGGTTTACTCTTGAAGATTGTAAACTTGTGGCTACACCTATGGAGACAAGTACTCGACTTAGTCTTTAGGTGCAGAAGACTCTTTTGATGCTAGTTTGTATCAGCACGCTGTTGGATCCCTTCTTCATGTATGTAACATGAGGCCAGATATACAGTATGTGGTTTCACAGTTGAGAAGATTTATGCATAGCCCAAGTACGAAGCATTGGGAGGCTGTCAAGTAGGTTTTCCGCTATTTTAGGGCACTCAGTTATTTTGGATTGTTTGGTGAGTCACAACTGCATACTTTTAGTGATTCAGATTGGGCTGGATGTTATGACACACGAGTGTCCACTAGTGGGTTTTGCTTTCGCCTTGGTGTATATCATGGCTTTGCAAGAAGTAGCCTACAATGGCCACTTCTAGCTGTGAAGCTGAGTACAGGAGGGAAGCTTTTATAGCTACAGTTAAGTGTGTATGGCTTTAGACATCTTATGGTGGTTGATTTGGGTGTTGGACAATTGTCTATAGCACTACGATTTTCACTGATAGCCAGAGCGCATTAGCAATTGCGAGAAACCCAGTGTTTCATGCTCACACTAAGAACATTGAGGTGCATTACCACTTTGTCAGGGAAAGACTCTCTACAGCAGAGATCAGCTTGGTCTATGTGCTTACACATGACAACATGGCAGATTTATTCACGAAGGCTCTTTCTCGTGAAAAGTTCTAAGCTTCTTATAAAGCTTTGGGCTTATTTCCTTTTCAGATTGATCGGCCATACCCTGTACATGTTCACATTATCACTCAAGGGGAGATTTGTAGCATTATATGGTAGTGATGTGTGTGAACACACTTAGGACTGCTAGGGCACTTTTTCCCTCACTAGGAGGTTTTTTCCCCTGTGCATATGTACACCCTCTTATCTACTCATTTTGGGGTGTGTACTTATTTTTTATATCTGGTACACATTTGTTGATTCTAATCTAGTGAGTTTGTGTGCTCTCAAGCTTCTTTATCTTGTGTGTGCATTGTTACAACCCTAACCCTAACCCTAATTCTAACACTAGCCTGGTGGTTTCTTTCCATTAAGACCATCTACAGGTAACAACCTATATGCAAGAATACCTAAGAGCAACTGTCTATCCACACCTGGTGAAAAGAGAGGGAATATGGCCTTAGTTGGTTGCATGGCTTCACATGTGAACACTACTAGAATTTGGTATGCACGTAGTTCCACAACATATGAACATATGTTTGTGAGTAGGTTAGAGACTCATGATGGGAAGGTGTAATTTTTACCAGGTGTGGACTTCTCTTCCACATTTAGCTCATCACGTGTCGGGCTCCCAGTTTGATTTCCTTGAAAACATGCTAAGTTTATCTGGATTAGAATAGGGTTTGGTATGTGCTTAGAACAGATGTTTAGCAGAGCAGACATACTAGTTTGTGCATCAAGTAGGGCAGTGGAAGGATGAATTTTCATCAGGTGTGGACATCTATTGGGGCTTGGCAGCTACTGATGTTTAGAAGCTGTTGTGGCCTCCGTTGCCTTGAGTTACTTGAGTTAGAATGGTTCAAAACTTCATCTGCCTGTGAAGATTGTGGATTATGCAAAAGCTTGTTGAAAACTGAATAATTAATGACCACCAAATGTTGTCTAGAAGCTGTTGTGGGCTCCGTTGCCTTGCTTACTTGAGTTAGAATGGTTCAAAACTTCATCTGCCTGTGAATTATGATTAGATTGTGGATTATGCAAAAGCTTGTTGAAAACTGAATAATTAATGACCACCAAATGTCCAGGTGTGAACAACTTTTTGCTTTTTCTGACCTGTTTTACTCTAAGTCCCACATGTGACTTATTAGTGTGTGTAGCCATATGATGTAGGAACCAAATAGTTGTGAAAATTTATATGCCTAAGATTTGTACCAGATGGAATTAGATTTGGAGCATCAGAGGACCTATTTTTGGCATTGATAGACTAGACTTTTATCCTAAGGTGGCTAAAATTGGCCTATAGTAGCCAGACAAGTGACCTATCATTACCCACGATAAAAAAACTTCTTAAACCATGGTTATTACACATCATTTCAAGGTTGTATGTAAGATTTTGATTAGTTCTAAGCTTATCTTGCCCCTGATATGGCCAACTATGAACCACTTTTTATCTTTACGATTGGATCAAAAATAGCCTTTTTCTACCCGAAACTTGGCATACTTTGTTTGTTGTGCTTATTCTATACTAAAGAATCCCTTTATCAAACCTTAACTATAGCTGAGCACCTAAAAATAGTATATTTCCAAGACAGAACAATTTCAGTGTATTTTGCTAAGTGTTGGCCCTGCCCCTAACCAAGGGTAGTCCCTAGCTAGAGTTGTCTAATTGTCATGAGACTTGGTATACCGGAGCTCCTTGATGTGATAAACTATCACACCAGTTCTTGTTTCAGTTTGAGATGATTTGGTTGCCTTTTTGTCAGGGTGTAAACAAAGTTTCACCCTCAATGCCAATTTTCCAAATCTTTGTTGGGCGGTCTTTTGGAGTGCTTCAAAAATATAGCAAACATATTTGAAATAAGCCAAGATTTGGTATGCATCAAGCTTAAACATTGTTCTTGCCACATGTAACTCCTTGACTGCATATGACATTTCTAGACCCCCTTTTTGAACTAGGCGTGGACATCTATATGGGCCCAGGCGCCCGGTTTCTCCAAAAAAAGCCCCAACTTGCCAAGATTATAACTTGAGTTATACAGCTCCGAGCAGGGTGTTCTTATAGTCTAAATTTATCTACTGATTCCAAGCTTTTATTGATTTAATCCATTTGTAAAATTGGGAACTTTTGTAGAAATTTATTTTGTTCAAGGAAATTTATATGAATTTGTGCTCAGAGGGCCGAGCATGCAACATTTGTCAAGAGGGTATTTTGAGGGCTTGGAAAATATAGCAAACATACCTAAAATGAGCCAAGTTTTAGTATGCATCAATGTTATACATTTTTCTTTCCACATGTAACTTCTTGACTACATTTAACATTGCTAGGCACCTTTTTGAACCAGGTGTGGACATTTGTTTGGTCCCTGACTTATCTAAGCTTTCCATTGATTTAATCGTTTTGTAAAACTGGGAACTTTTGTAGAAGTTATTATTTTTCACGGAAATTTATCCATGAATTTGTGCTCAGAGGGGCCAATATGCAGCATTTGTCTCATGAGGGTATTTTGAGGGCTTGGAAAATATAGTTCCCAGTGTCTGTTGACCATGGGGTTTGGTATGATTGAAAAACATACTATTGTTAACACATTTGCTTAGCCTCATCTAATACTTACCTCATCTAGCTGCTTAAGCAACCGTGTGTGGACATCAGTTTGGTCCTAATTGCAGTTTGTGAGAAAAGCCCTAACTTGCCAGGATTATAACTTTTGGCTCACAGCTCTGATTGGGGTGTTTTTATAGTCAAAAGTTATCTATAGTAAACAAGCTTTCATTTTTGCAATTAATTTACAAAATTGGGTTATCTATCAAAAGTAATAATTATTCAAGAAAATGCAAGTTTTGTATGTATATCTAGTTAACCGCAAGTATATTTTTGAAGATTTGTCTTATTTTAAGCATTGGTGGACCCACATTTGTGGTGCCTGGGCCTCTGGCATTACACCTGTTAGACTCATAGGAGTGTTGGCTTTACCAGAAGCTAGTCTAGAGCTTAAGGGTAAGGCTTTTATCAGCTCTTCAATGACCTATAAATCTGCCGAGTTCAATGTATAAAACTTTACAGAGAGCAAAAACAGACGTTTTGACTCCAAATTTTTCTTTAAATCCAAAGAGAAAATATATAATAAACCCAAATCTACTCCATACATTATCATCGGGAATATCAGACCGGCTCTCTTATTCTTTTCCTTTATACGGTCTCGATGATCTAAAATTCGGCCTTCCAGCCTCTACATGCTATAAAATAAAAAATCTAACAACAAAAACATAAAATGACCCACTCAAATCCTTGAGTGCACCAACCTTATCCTTTTTTTCTCTTCTCCCCCCCTCACTATATCTTCACATAGTGAGCTCACATAATGGAAAAATATTTGGAAAAGAATCATAAACTACCACACGGGCTAGAATAACAACCATAAATCCCTAGCAGTAGGTAGCACGCCAATATTAATCCCAAATGCTAAATGCTAAAGAAATCAAACAGAAATGCATTGTATCCATACACTCCCATAGATCAAGCTTTAGGTTTAGACTCATCGATCAATATGTCGTGGGGCTTCAGGTTGTACCCATATTCAGCTTCCCAAGGGAGGCCTTCCAACCACCACCATGTGTGTAGCTAGCTTGAATGGTAGCTTCTATTGCTTGTCACCACCAAACAATGTTGATGGCTTGGCCAAGGACAAGTCCTCTCACAGCAAGAAGCTATGGAGGTGGATAAGAAAGCCCTCAAACTCACTCGCTCACTCACACACAAGAGATATAGGAAAGAAGAAGAAGCAAGGGCTCTCTATTCTCACACAAGGGAGGTATCCATACTCATTAGATGAGTTATCCTTTATATACAAACTTATTAACTGGCCGGGCATCCAGGCATGTGAGTAAATCTATCATCTAGTGTGTGCTACCTACTAGTATACATGTGAACTCAATGCCGGCATTACACTTAGCTCGGTCATCCCTTGTTTACATTGTGTGTAGCTCATTAGAGTGGAAAAATCATAAGTTATGCATTAGGTGCAAAAAACCACTCGGGCGGACAAAATTACAAAGTGATCCAAATTAATAAAACCTTTGATGCCAATCACTTGTATAATGACTCCAAATGCTTCGAAGAAAATCTGGTGGGGCCCATTGAAGCTATTCTCGTTGAGTTAATCGTGCCATAAATGGGGCTAACAAGGCAATAGATGCTGGCGATATGTGACTTGATGGTTAGGAGATGACTTATATAGATTGTATTGAAATATGCAAGTGAATGGGAGTGTGCAGGAACAAGCCCAGCAAGAGACTATAAAAGGGAGTCTGTAGATAAGTGGGTAGCAGTGAAAAGGTGAGAGGAATCTGTTGATGAGAGAATCAAGGGTATCATGAGTGAATATAGATAGGGGTGTGGAAAGATTATAGGAAAAGGTGCCCTAGATGTAGGGGCGGTGGCACAAATCAAGGAGAAATCAGTGGGATTAGATGCTTGGCATCTTGTGGATGTACAACCTATAAATTGAGGCATTGGCCTAATGAGAAGTTACTGGTTTTTGAGTACCACCAAGCCTACATTATCGTATTAGATTAATTATTCACTTATCTCATCTTAATCTCATCCTAATCACATGCTAATTATGTTGATTCTTGCATTTGATCCACCACAGCTCATCACATTGCTGCAAATTTAACATGGTATCAAAGCCAAGCTTAGGATTCAGCTAGTAGTCAAGCCTAATCACTCTACTAATTATAGACTAGGAGTTAATCACATTTTTAAGTCTTTTTTCAACATCTTTCTGCGCCCCCTGACTGGTGGAGGGGTGCAGATCTCCCTCCAGACTTAACATTAGGCAACAAGCTATTAGCCACACATAGCTAACCATCCCACGCATCAGCCCATCCACTCAGCTCTTCAAATCGCCGTCGGGAGAGTAGCAGAAATTTGTGAAATTGCCAGCGCCTTTTTCTTTGAGTAAATCTGTAAAATTATCTTCACTACTTGGAATTGGGAGCAAAGGAGCTAGCCCAAGGGGTTTTTGGATGCTCTGAACATGCTGGTGATATTAGATTTGTGAAATTCCTCAAGGAGAAGTGGCATCAAGCTCTACATCAAATCTACAAAGTGACTTTGGTAAAACAGAGATTAAGCATTCAATGTTTGGTCAAATCTTTTATTTCTTGGCTTGATCCTCTACTAGACTAACTGCTATTGATGCCCTTGAAAGAATCTGAGCTCATTTGAACTCTAAGGCACCAGATCTAGCCTCCCCATACACTCTATTTTTTACACATAAAATAGGAGATTATTTCACTAATTAATGATTAATTAGCACTAATCACTATTTTTTTTTGGTGCAATTGAGGGTTCAAATTTACCATTGGGTATCTGATATAGATCCCTATCACTCCAGATTGCAATTCGGAGATGGTTTGATATTCCAACCATTCAATTACCCTTGGCCTTATGTAAAGTGCTGATAAATCC
The DNA here is from genome assembly GCF_041138505.1 of Cibotium barometz. Lineage (NCBI taxonomy): Eukaryota > Viridiplantae > Streptophyta > Polypodiopsida > Cyatheales > Cibotiaceae > Cibotium > Cibotium barometz. The sequence goes on from NC_141092.1 coordinate 42,226,980, forward strand.
ACACTTGTCTTTGCGTACAGTTACTTGCGTCCCTTGAGTCACCAACTTGAACCATTTCACATAAAAAATGAACATATCAAACTTCCTGAATCCAACCTTGATATCTTCTTCATAGACTTTGAGTATCGAGCCTCAAGTTGCGGCCCACATAATGGAAATCCATTATACCCTGACACTGAAAGCCCTGTAGAACATCAAAAAAGATTGTAGTAGGTAAGTTTGGATGACAATCATGACTTAACATAATATGTTAACAAGCTACCGTATTACCTCAGCACTCTCCATAGCCAGGCCAATCATGCATAGTCCACATAAGTATTCCTCTCAATGTTAGCGCACGTTGTCCAAACCTCTTGGAAATATCATGAACTTCAATGCCCTCCCATAGAACACGAAGCTCCTCAACTAAAGGGGCTAAATACACATCCATGTTCTTCCCCTTGTACTTTCTAGGAACTATTAAAGATAATAAAAGATGCCCTTTTTTTAATCGCTAGCCATGGTGGAAGATTATAGTTAACTAGACAAACAAACCATGTACTCCATGATGAACTTCGTAGACCAAATGGATTCACTCCATCCATCGCTAGTCCAAGTCAAATATGGCAAGCCTCCTCCTGAAAGGCTACCCACTTCTCTTCAATGTGCTTCCATACAGGGGAGTCTACGGGCACACGCATAACACCATCCCCGTGGACCAAATGGATTCACTCCATCCATCGCTAGTCCACGTCAAATATGGCAAGCCTCCTCCTGAAAGGCTACCCACTTCTCTTCAATGTGCTTCCATGCAGGGGAGTCTGCGGCGGCGGCCGGGCATACGCATAACACCATCCGTGGACCTAGTGTTACGGTGCCAAGTCATCAATCCTATAATGGATTTACACTTGAACATTGTTTTAATCCAAGGGATGATGGGAAAGTGTCATAAAACTTTTGCTGGTACCCTTTCTCGTTGCACATCTTGTCTATATCTCGATGTACTACAATGCGGACATTGTACTGCATTGTTATATTCTTGTCTCGATAAAGAATACAATCATTTGGACAAGCATGGTGTGTGTTGTAGTCCATGCCGATCGAGTGCACATTGCTTTTTCTCGACTATGGTCAACTGGCATCTCATTATCTTCTGGTAATATTTGATGTTTCAATAAGCTGTTACACAAAATAGTCAAGCTAAGAAAATGCATATAAAGGTACATAACTCACTAATTGCATATGATATCATCACTTACGTAAAAAGTTTTGATACGCTCGTATATCAGACCATCCAGAAATCGATTGCAAGTTCAATATGGATAGACAAGCATGTAAAATAGACACATGTGCTCCACGATATAGTGGAAGATGAGCAAGCCTGCGTAGCTATTTCTCTTCTTGTTGGGAAGCTTATTCCACACGTTGTGTGTTTTCTTTTACCCCTTCGTGTTCCAAATCTCGATCTTCTATTCCACCGTGTAAGGCATTTATCATGTCATCCATGTCATGTTCTAGTATTTGCTTCGAACCCGCCTAAAGTTCCTTGAGTTGTTGGATCACCTCATTTGTGGCTACTCTTGTTGGTCTCCATCGTTCAGGCTGGATATCCACTGGTTCATCATTGTTGAAGCACACATTGCCACTAATTAGATGTTCCAATTGCTCCACCGAAAATATTTCCCATTTTTTTTATGATCATTGCAAACTCATTGACGTCGAGCCACTTGGTATTTGCAGTGAGTACATGGGCAAAGTGTCTTCTCCTCTAAATCAACAAAATTTGAGGGTGTGGTGTCGTCCATGGTTTCCATATTGATTTGCAATGGGAACGAATGCTTATTTTTTGGAGGGGAATCCTCCCTTAAGTATTTGTGGAGGGTGGTATTCGGTGATAGGTAATTTGAAATGTCGGGGGCACGCAAAATTTGGACAGATTTTGAATTTGAATGAAAAGTAGTGATCGTCGAAATAAGTGTCGAAAAGGTCATCGAAAGAACGTTGAAATAAGTGTCGAAAAGGTCATCGAAAGAACGTCGAAATAAGTGTCGCAAAGAGCATGGAAAATTTATTTTTTCGACGGTTACTTCCACGCTCTTTTCCACTGACTTTTCAATGCTTTTTTCCACCCTGATTTCGACACTTTTTTTTATAGATATTTCGACGCATATATCGACGGCGTAGGTTTTTATAGTAAAACAGAACCTCTCTATTTTCTGTGTTTTTGTTCGCTTGTGTGTTTTGCTTCCTCATCAGGTATGCCTCCTTTGCTCTCACTCCCCTCTCCTCTTGGTTACATGTACATGTGTAGTAAAATGTCTGTGTGTGTAATTAGGGGTAATTTTCTTGCTTTTTTACTTTCTTCTTTGTTTTGCAGGATCTTTCTCTCTCCCAAGCTCTTCTCCACCTCCTTACCTTCCAAGCAGGTTCGCCTCCTTCTTTGCCCTCCCTCCCCTCCCCTCTCCTCTTGGTTGTGAGATGTGTGTGTGTTGAAGGATAATGAATGTTTTTGTTTTTGTTTTTTGTTCTTTGTTTTGCAGGTTCTCTCTCTCTCCAAGCTCTTCTCCACCTCGTTACCTTCCAAGCATGTATGCCTCCTTCTTTGCCCTCCCTCCCCTCTCCTCTTGGTTGTGAGATGTATGTGTGTGCGCGTGTGTGTGTTGAGGGATAATGAATGTTTTTGCTTTTTTTTTTTTGTTCTTTGTTTTGCAGGTTCGCTCTCTCTCCCAAGCTCTTCTCCACCTCCTTACCACTCAAGCAGGTTTGTCTCCTTATTTACCCTCCCTCGCCTCTCCTCTTGGTTGCATGTGCGTGTGTTGTGAGATGTGTGCTCTTATTCATGTGTATGCTCTTATTAAAGTGTCCACGTGTATGCTCTTATTTAAGTGTCCATGTGGGCTTTGTTATGTGTGTGTAGAAGCATGTCTCGCACTCCAGATGAGACACCGGCTTACTCTCCATATGCCATGTTGCCTGACCAGTTTATGGGTTTTTTAGCACAAGCCACACCCGAGCAAAGAGTGATGGCACAACAATATTTTGGGAGAGGGGCAGGCACTTCGGCTGCACCATCGAGCACCACCACCGCTAACCCTAGTTCACTTGTAGAAACCCCACAAAGAGCCGCCCAGAACCCCTCCCTCACGTCGCTAACCCACTCGCGCGGCGACAGAGGACAACGCTCGAGTAGTGGAGGTGGAGGCGGATGTTGTCCAAGTGGGGGCATGGATGGGTCTACGCCCCCACGTGAGGATCCTTCCCCATCTAGCGCCTAAAGCACTCCATGCTCGCGATCATCATGATGTTTTGACACACAGCCCACACCCGCCGATGGGGAAAAATATTACACAATTGTCAATGGCAATGTGGTTTCGGATAATGCCGGGCAAGAGATGAAGAGCCGCATCCGTGCGAGCTTTGCTACATTGTCTTTCCAAATGACTTTATGGCCAAAGTTGGATAAAGATAAGAAAAATAGAGTCATTAATCAAATCAAGGATGAGTACAAAGTATAGCTTGTATGCAATTTTACGTAACTACTTTATGAAATTTTATGCAACTACTTTATGCAATTTTATGCAACTACTTGTATGAAATTTTATGCAACTACTTTATGCAATTTTATGCAACTACTTTATGCAATTTTAGCTTATCTCATCAGAGCTTGACATGTAAATTTCACATCTTGCAATATAATTTGGCCATTGTTTGCACTTGTGTGAATTGTGTACCTACTTTGTAATGTCGAAAATGTTATGGCACTCCAACTTTTTCAATAAATTTGCTTCGTTCTTCACATCAGACTACAGTTGCCTTTGGTAATCTATAAGTTTGGCATAATGGTGCATCCAGCTACTACAAGACTGTAGCTGGATGTACCATTATGCCAAAAAAAATTACTATCTCACGCGTCGAAATAACCGTCTCGAGAAAAGCGTCAAAAGTTTCCTGCATCCATCGAAAATAGTGTCGAAAGTTTCCTGGATCCATCGAAAATAGCATCGAAAGTTTGCTGCATTACTCAAAATAGCAGTCAAAATCAGCGTCGACGAAAAAAGCGTGGAAAACATAATTATTTCGACGCATATATCGGTGCTTATTTTGACATTTCCATTTCGACGTGTATTTCGACGTTTCGGGGATTTTAAGCTTAGTTCTAAAGCGTCAAAAATAGTGTGGATAATGGCCCCGCCTCTTATAGTGATGGAGATATGAAAATTGATTATGACACTCATACAATATGGTTAATAAAATATGATAAAGAAATTTATCTTCAGTGTTAGACTAAGGGTGATTTAGATCCTCTTTTAACTCATACTTTTAACTCATACTCAAACTAAAAGAGCTATAAGAAAGAAGGAGAATATATTTTTTATTTTTGTCAACCAACTTAGTGCTCATGTGCGCTGACTCTAAACCAAATGTGTCTTATGATATTTTATTTCTAAGTTCTAAAACTATTTTAAGGATGACCTACCTTCGTTTGCCTGAATTCCATCTAGAAGATCATAAAATTGAGATAATCTATGTGTGGAAGCTCTTTGCCATGTAAAGATTCTTACCGAGTTAACATGCTTGAGAAAAAAGAGTGGTGATAGTTTGTATGTCTATAGAATAATTATTTATCAATTTATTGTTGTTAGATATTGAATAGGTGAAGAGAACATGGAAGATTGAGGTAGAAGCGCATAAATTATTATTTTTGAAAGGCATTCATTGTTTTGGATAAGCTCTGTATATAGCCACGCACTGGCCAAAATCCATCGCACCCACACTACTCCGTGCACTGATCTGCTCACAAAAAACACAAGACACATAAAATCTTGCTTATCCACCCAACACGATGCAACCACTACGCCACGCTCTCGCGCGTAGCTAGTCACAACCATGTGGCAAATGAACAACCATGTGGCAAATGAACAAGCATATGCCTATTTTACAATGGTGGGATTGAAAGGAGTGATCTACAAAATAAGAGGGCTTGGTGCATAAGATGAAGCTTGAGGAAAGGGTTCCCTCTCATGATGAGTTTCTTATATTCTAGGACTGTGAGATCCAAGATTGGGTCGTGGTTGGAACTTGCCATGTCATGACCTTGTTGTTGAGTGGGAGATTTGAGGGGTTCCTTGGGGTCGAGAGTGTAAGTTGGGAAATTGAAAGAATAATATGGAAAATCATTCTCAGTGAGGGGTTCCTTGGGGTCGAGAGTGTAAGTTGGGAAACTGAAAGAATAATATGGAAAATAATTCTCAGTGAGAGTGGTGCGTTAGTATCATCCTTATCTTTATTATCATATAGATTAGATAAATAGGATTTTATTGGACTAAACACCACATTTCTATCCCTATCCCCATCATCTAAAGGTGGTTGTGGTTTTTTAGTAAAAAAATCATGAAGTGCATGTAGGTCTTCTTCCTCAAGGAATGAGGGGTGTTCTAATGTGCACTTGGTCAAAATCATATATACTAGTGTTTTTAATAAGGTACGGAGATGTGCACAAATGAGATATGAAAGTTTTAGGATGCCCTAAGGATGATATGTTTTGCTATTATGGAGTAGAAGGTGTATCCTAGGATTCCGCCCGCCTATGCTATAGTAGCATCTAATCAAGGTTGTGTTGTATCTTAGGGAGGGGAGCTATAAATGAATTAATGTTAGTGGGTTTCATTAGCTCTAGGAGATCTTCACCCTCGTTAAAGTTAGTTGAATGAATTATCAACCTACACTAAGATCTAAAGTTAAGTACAATAGGGTGTAATGGGTAAATATACATAATGTGACCCTCTCTTAGTTCAAGGGCCCCATGAATTAATACAACCATGATTATGGTGGGATTGGCATATTGTGTAGTATCTTGTTGTATTAGTTCCAAATCCCTCTGGGTTAGTTCCTCATTGAGATTAATGTTATATTGACAAAGAGAGAGTGATAATGAAGAAAAAAACATGGTAAAGGTTTGAGCAAGGGCCCGTGAGGAACCACTACTGGGAAGGTCAGTTACTAGAGGGGTTTCCCTTTGCACTAATTTAGTATAAAGGTCATCCTCTTGTGCCACATTGGGTTCCTTGTGTAGATGAAGCTGTTGTTGGAGTGTTGTAACTTACTCTTTAGCCAAGGCCTTGGCTACTTCTATCTCCCTTTCTTGGTGGGCTTCTTGGATCTGCAGATTCTAAATCACAAGGGCATCCCTTTTCCTTGGTGAGCCCCGCTACTTCAGCATGCAATCCCACTACCACTGTATATGCATCCAAATTTTATTTTTTCAAGTGGGAGATAACCTGCTTCTGGTGGTGTTGTAGCATAATCACCCTTTTTGTTTGTAAGCCTTATCGGGTTTCCTTGAGGTCCCACGCATGGATTTTGTAATTCTCACAAACTGATTTGATATATCTCTTTAGCTTGTGCTAGCTGTCCTTCCAAGGTTGCCTTTGTGCTTTTAGACCCATCTCCATAGGCCTCAGTTATTTCACCTTCTCTTGGTGGCAACCTTTTCTCCAAGACATTGGGACTATCCTCCTTATTTTTGTGAGCTTAGCATGTACATCTAACATCTAAGTGTGTGCCCCTACCTGTAACTTAGCTACCTCTATCTTGTGCTAGTCTATAAGGTTTTCTACTTGGATCTATAGTAGTTGTGTCTGGCATGATCTTTCATCAAGCACCTCTTGCTTATGGGACTCTAGCTACTCAAGTAGCACGTGGACTTGTGTTGTGAGGGAATGGTTGGCATATCTAATAACTCTTTATGCTTTAGCTCAGCCTCCCTGGTGACCTGATCCATCTTTGCCCCATCACCTCTATGCATATTGTGAGGGAATGGTGGCATATGATGCTTCTTTGTGCTTTAGCTCAGCCTCCTTGGTGACCTAATCCATCTCCACCATCACCTATGCATTGAGCCTGTTTAGAGTACTACCATGTCATTTAAGAGTGAAGGCATGTCATTTAAGAGTGAAGGCATGCATATGGAAATTTTGCTCCATCATTTGAGCTAAGAGAATGCTAAGATAAAAAACATAAGCTTCCATTTTGTAATCCTTCCTCTTACCTTGATTTAGGTATTCATCCACCCTATTATATTTTGGTTGTTGTAGGTAGTGTAGAAGTCCCTTTTCTAGCTCCGATAAACTACCACCCGCCTAGCTGTGGTGTGTCCATGTCTTGTAATTAAAGTAGAAATGGCTTGAAGGTCTCTTCTTATTTCTTCTCTTCCTCCTGCTTTGCCAATTTGTTTCCACGTGTGAAACTTACTTGAATGCTCTCAGTGCGTGCATGATTTTTAGAGGAAGAAGGCTTGGGTTCGTACTTAGGCAATCAGATCTTCTAATTCAAATGGATCAAAAGAATCTTAAGGAGGTACAAATGGGTCTTGTTATTGTGGCAAAGGCATGCTTTCCTTCTAACCATGTGCAATGCTTAACACTTCATGCTCTTGTATTGGTGCACTCGGGAGAGGGGCCTCTTCCTATACTTTCCAAGATTGCAACGAAGTTGGAGAAGGTGGTGGTGTACTTGGGACTTTTTCGGCAGTACTCTCTTGCCCCTCTATATGAATTGAAGTTGATGGAGGTGGGGAAATAGAAAGTGGGTGTTTGGGAGCGGTCTTCACTCCTTTTTTGCCTATTCTAGAGAGCCCAAGCTAATATTTAACATTAACTCATTTTTCTATGCTATTACTATTGAATTTTCTGCCAATTCCTCCTAATTCAGGGATGGGCACAATTTGGATTTCTCGGGTTGGCCTTCAGGAAAGGGGATCCTGATAGCGTGTCTCAAAACTTGTGGTCTTCTGGCTTTGCCTTTCCCTTGCACCTCTTCTTGGGTGTTCTTTTATTTCCTTTTGAGGATAGTGGTTTGGTGACCATGCATCTTCATACAGTGGGTCGGAATGGACATCCTTGCCTACCATCATGATACTAAAATAGATAAATCTTTATCAGTCCACTGACTGGTATAGGAGAACCATGTTCCAATGTTAGAGTTTATTTATTTTTTTGTTACAATTTTGTGTTAGCACAGAACTGTCATGGTATTGGGGAATGAATTCTAGCTCTGTGGAAATACTGTCATGGTTGTGATTTAGTATTAGACTACAAAATCATGGTCTGACAACTCTCATGTTTTTCACCCTCTTTTGTAGGAGAACATTGGAGAAGGTTCAAGGGTTAAGAATTAGATTTGTGCATGATGAATAATTATTCATGATTGTGAAGTCCTGGTTGGTGTCATGATTTTACAAACTTCATCTTGTATTCCGTGATAAGTGTATTACGCAATCTTCTTTCACGAAATCCAAGAATTTTTTGAGGTTCGTGTGAAACAAATGTCATGTCCTTGACATCTATGATTTCTTGAGGAGTAACTAACTGGTCTGTTCCACCCAATACTTCCTTAAGTCTACTGACATGAAATACGGGATGAACTTTCACATGAGAAGGCAAATCCAATTCATATGCAACTGAACCAATCCGTCGTGTAATACAAAATGGTCCACAGTATTTAGGGGATAATTTCGGAGATCGACCTGTCCGTAAAGTCTCGGAATATTTAGGAACTCGCAAATACACTATCGTTCCTTCAGAGAACTCTCTGGGTGAACGATGTCTATTAGAATAAAATCTGTCTCGGTCTTGAGCACTTCTAATAGATTCCTTCGCAACTTGTAACATTTCTTGCATATCGTGCTGCATCATGCTGAAGTCCTGAGAATCCTATGTAACATGTGATCTAGGTTGAAAACCACACATAAGCATGAAAGGACTAAAACCTATACTCGTATGCTTAGTACTGTTATATGCAAATTCTAACATAGGAAGATAATCCTCCCATGAACTCTGTCTTTTGGATACATATGCCCGAAGCATATCCTCCAAAATCTGATTCTCTTTCAGTGTAGCCATCAAATTGAGGATGATCTGAGGAAATCAAATTCAAAGTTGTTTCCAACTTCTCAAAAACAAGTTTCCAAAAATCACTCGTAAGAGTCCCTATCATTGACTATCTCCTGCGATAACCCGTACAGTCCAAACAATTGCTCGATAAACTGGCGTGCTAATTGCGTAGCTGTAATAGTCTTCTGGGTCAATAAAAATCTAGCCATTTTTGTCAAGCGATCTACCAGAACCCAAATAGAATCATGGCCTTGATGCCTTGATGCGTTCTTGGCAATCCGGTAATAAAATCCATGGAAATACTTTCCCATTTATTACTTGGGATTTGCAAAGGATGCAACAACCCAGCCTGTCTAAAGCGTTCAGCTTTATTTGCTTGACAAACTTGACACTTGAGAACATAATCTTCTACATACCCTTTCATCTTTGGCCAATAAAAAGTGTGTTTCACTAATGATAATGTCCTATGTACCCTAGGGTGTCCAGTAGAAGGGGCATCGTGACACTCCTTAAGAATCTTGGACCTAATGTCCGGGATCTGTGATACACAAATTTTGTCATTACGGAATAGTAAACCATTCCGAATCATCCACTGGCCTCCTACAACCTGAATGGTAGACTACTCAGTCATTGAGTCTTGGTCAATCAATGAGCTCCCGTCCTGGATCTTCTGTCGGATCTTCTGCCAAAATGGACCAAAATAACTATCAGTCTTGCAAAGCCCTCTCAATGACCGAAATAAGTCTGTAGAAATCTCGATGAATGACAAAGTATTCACCTCTCTAATTCGACTAAGCACATCTGAAACACTATTCATGGACCCTTTTCGATAACGAATTTCAAAATCAAAATCTTGCATTAACTCAGCCCAACGAGCTGTGCGCTTTTGCTGTACAGGTCGTAGCTGGGGACGGACACCATATGCGAGCCACGAATGGCTACAAGCATACAACCAGGAAAGCAAGCTCAAACAGAATGCAAACGTGTGTCACTCACCGCTCAAACCATCGTCGTGAAGGATTCCCGCGTCGTAGCCGTGAAGGAGGAGCTGCCATCGTCGCTGCTCTACCGCCGCGCCGCCGCCGTGCTGCCGCTACACAGTGCTCGATCGCTCTCTCACTCACTCACTCACTCTCTCTCTCTCTCACACACACACACACACGCAGGAGAAGGAAACCAAGAGGATAAGGCAAGAGCACTCTTGTATTCAACACATGAGAATGAGAGTTTTAGGGTTACATTTGACTCTTATAGGTGACTTGGCCATTCACACATGGGCACCCATACATGGCCGGCCGATCCTAACCCTTATCCTATTGATATTCAAGGTGCGCCTATCATCAGCGATCACCCAATCCCTTTATCCTTTGCACATGGTGCCAACAAGCCCGGCCCATGACTCAGAATACTTAAACTAATTACGTGACGTAAAACATAGTACGTCTCAATGTCCATCATAGGTCAACATGCCCCTTCCTGATGTAGATTCCATCCTTGGAAGCTATGGTATGGTAAGCTCGATAGGGTTTGTTACGGTAGACCGTCTGCAAAACAGGGAAGTAGAATTCAAAAGATATAAAGTGTAATAAATTCAAGCATGTTAGACCACAATGGATGTTGCTATGAGAACTTAGTTTAAGGGGTCACATGAATGAGCTAGTGTAGCCAATTAACAGGAGTTTAAAATTATTGAAAGTAAATCAAGAGTTAGCAAGGTGTCAAAGGTTAATCAAGGTTTATAACTGGCCTAAGTCAAGGAAAATAACCAAGCTTAATAAATAAACAATGACCGCAATGTGTCTACTCTAAGAACAAGTTAATACCACGAGCCTAGGGACACAAGAAACATCAGGAGCCTTTTGCCTTTATTTTTTTTATGCACGTGACAATTTTTACACACAATGGCGACCTTCCTAAGGCAAAACTAACATCGATCCTGGTACCATGTTTAACACAAGGCATTATCCAGGAATCTATTAGTTCACGTTAGGCAAGGCTACCCCCTACCAACCAAGGCATCGGTCTGGAGTAGAATACTCCTCGCCTACCAAGTATCAATAAGGCGATAGGCCAACATTAAAGCACATCATAGACTTGTATTGCCATTTATTGTAGGCTTTTATTTTAAAAATTTATTTCTTTTGATCTTCGCTCCTGAACTATAATTTGTCTTGCATCCTTTTGACAAAGGGGTAAAAGCTATGTCCTAGAGGTCAACACACACATGGCCAGGTGTCAAACATTAAGATGGTTTGATCCTAGACCTAAGACAATCGTATTCCATGGTTAACTAAAGACGTCATGCTGCCTAGGAATATATCCAATAAAGTTAAGCTCATTAATGATTTACACTAACACGTCAAGCAACTTCAAAAACTAAGTAGTACATTGACAATTTCCATGTGGTCATGCATTATAGTTCATGCAATTAATTGAACAGTAAAAACGAAAGAGAGTGGGTATGGAAGAATTACACTTGTATTTTGGAGATCTCCTTGATTTGATGAGAAAAATGCCTGCAATTTGATGAGATATTTATGTATGAGCATTGCGGCTATCTTAGGACTTGAAAGCGAACCCACCTCAAACTTTTCCACCTGTACAACCAACTAACAAGCACTATACCTTGAGAGGCACATCAGTGTGAAAAATTAAAGACTCGTTTAAGGAATCCAAACTAGAAAAAACTTGAAGAAAAAACTTGAAAACACTAACCTACCTACCAGTCACCACACTACTACTGAGGATACGATAAGAGGATGTTGTAGAGTCCTGGCTCTAGCCCTAAAGCTAAGCCTCTATCCGCATCATCCAAATAAATAAAGTCAACCTCAGTAGTGCCATGAGTTTCATCCATCCATTCGTCATTGTCAGATATTTCCTTTTCATTTTCCCATCCACATAAACTCATCAAGAATGTAACCATGCGAGGATAGTCATCTTGTGGAAAAGGAAAGCATTGGGCTATCGGGGATATATCCTCTACGGAGTAGGGGTCAGTCATGGTCAATAGGCAAATTAGCCATTCTAATTCCTTAACATTTTCCTCTTTGGCTAGTACATCTATATGATCCCATTCAGTTTCAATTACAGGATAGCACATGTGAAATATCTGAGAAAGGTACAGATGATACCTCTCACCAAAGGTGGGAGTGGATGAAGTGTATGATGATCGTGCATCTACCATATCTGCAAACACAGATATAGCATCAGTAGGTTTATGACAGGTCAATCTAGTTCTTGATTGTATATACGGATATTTTTGCTCTTAACGTGCTCTTGCTCTTTTTACTATTTTTTGCTTTTCTTTTCTTTTCTTTTCTGTGTATGAAGCTATATATATACATCCCCTTGAATTTGGCAATTACATGAAGGTTAAGGAGGAAGCATTAGAATTTGGAGTGTGAGTACATGCTCCCCATTTCCTTGGGTAGATCATATTTTTTGCAATGATGTTGCAGCCTCTTGGAACCAATTTGTCCAGCGGGTCATAGGTTGTGATGTGGGCAGATAGCTTTCTATGACCCTTGGCCACATCCAATTGCAGAGATGTTAGTGTACGCTCCCATTGACGAATGGAGGAAATGGTTTCCGACGATACTATTACAAGGGGAGACGTAGACTCATCGGTCTTTTGTTGGGTGTTGACAAGAGTAGGTGTAGAGCATGTAGAAACTTCTATATCAGCGTGTGCTTGGCATGAGGAGCTAGAAGCTTCATGTGGCTCCCCCCTTCCTGAGCTAGGTGGGAATGATCGATATCGTTTGGAAATCCAAACTAACTCTGGAAGAAGTGGTGCGGAGCACTCTGTTACCTTTCCCTTACCACGATCTTGAATTGTCGTTGGGGTGGCAACATTTGGTTTGCAAGGTTTCACAGGTGATGTAGAGGGATTCAGCTTATGCTTAGGGACCCAAATCTGGTCATTCCCTTCGTAATACCCTTGGGCTACTAATAATTTTTTAGGGATCCATCGTGATGTCACATTGCCCTTTTTTGGGTGGGTAGCTGCTTTCCTCCTACGAGGCTTTGTGTCTGAACAAGATTGAGTAGGGGAAGTAGCTGTTAACGAAGCTTTTGGAACCCATTTGTATGTACTCTTTGGCATAGTAAGCGGAGCTTTAGAGACCACCCTACATGTTTCCTCCAAGCATTAGAGGGGTGGTAAACAATCAAAGATGGTTTTGCCACTGGACTTTGTGAGTTTTCATTATCTAGCATTTTGTCCAGAGTTGATGGCTTAGGAGCGGGATTTTGAGCGGTCAGACCTAGTGTTGGTTCTTGTGTTGTGACTCGTCTGGTTGCCCAATCGATATTGCACTTGGTGGCCATCATCCATTTGCGCCCTAAGTTTACAGTCCCTTCCATGGTACTCTTCGCAGGCATAACCAAAAAGCTTTGAATTACGGTCCCCTTGTCATAGGCAACCGGAGTGTGCAGAATTCCTGAGACAGGGGTTTTCTTCTTGTTAATTCCTTTAACTTGGATAGCACTCTTGGGATAAAGGTGGTTTTCTAAGTTGAAACCACACGCCATATGATAGCAAATTGTGTTGAGCTCCTGTATCCAATAATGCATTATACAGCACCTCCCCGTAAGGACTCTGCAAACTGAATTGGGTATCTTAGAGGCAGGTCAGATTCCAGTGAATCCTCGTCTGCCTCCTCGAAAAATGCTTGTGTAATCCCCAAGTTGGCTTCTCGTTGGTGCCTAGCACGCTATTGACGTTCTTAGGCGTTGTGCCCGAGAGGATGAGTATCTATACATTTTGCAAGAGGCACATATGGGCGTAGCCGGTGGTCACTTCTCAGGAGACTTAACTGCGCGAAAGATCTTACAATCGGGGTATTGGTGGTCCACTATGTTCCAAGATGCATCACTCTTTGTGAAGGGTTGCGATGAATGCCAACGATACAAGAAACCCCAGAGGAAAGATCAGATGCCCCTACATCCAATCAAAGTAAACCAACCATTTGAAAAGTGGGGTTTAGACTTTGTAGGTCCAATTAGCCCAGCGGCTTGAAACACCCAATCTCGCTATATTATTGTGGCCAACTGACTATATGACCAAATGGGCTGAAGCAAAGGTGACACATAAGGCAGATGCAAGGACAACAACCAAGTTCCTCTTTGAAAATATAATCACACACTTCGGTTGTCCTTTTGAACTTGTGAGCGACAATGGTACGCATTTTATAAATGAAGTGATTAAGGAGCTCACAACAAATTTCATGATATCCCATCATAAATCTACTCCTTACTATCCGCAAGCGAATGGCCAAGCCGAGAGTACCAACAAGACCTTAATCTCTGTTTTGACAAAGACAGTTAAAGCTCATCACACGGATTGGGATCTAAAGCTTACAATAGCTTTATGGGCCTATCGTACTGCGTACAAAGTGGCTATTAATTGCACACCATTCAAAATGGTATATGGCCAGAAGCGGTCATGCTGTGGGAATTTGTCATTCCTAGTCTTCGTGTTGCTACTCAAGAGGGTTGGGATGGTAATCCCTTAATAGAGCGTCTATATATCCTTGAGCGGCTAAACGAAGAAAGACAATTGGCTGTATACAATGCCCTTGTGGAGAAGGATAGAAGGAAAAAATGGTTTGATCGCCACCTGAAAGACAAGGACATCAAGGTTGGGGATAAAGTCCTGATGTATGAAGTGCGTAACAAAAAGAAGAAGCTCAAATATGTTGGTAAAGGACCGTATAGAGTATGTGAAATTACCCCGCAAGGTACCATCCGAGTGGAGACTCTCGATGGAGTTGAAACCATTGGATTCCTTAATGGGAGTAAATTCAAAAGATACTATGACCCCCTGAGCCAAGAGGAGTTACATGCAATCCATCAAAAGAAGGCAGCTAAAGAACAAGCTGAGCTTAAGAAGATACAAGCGAGATGAAGGGTCTATGGGACTCACCGAGGGAGTTGTGATAGGGTTGGTTGTTTGGCCTTGCCCGTATCCAAAAATCTCATAGGGCCAGTGGAAACTAAGTTCACTCCCCTATTTTGCCTCTCAAATTGGATAATTCTATGAATAACCTCACATATCATTTGTTGTTGCTCCTCTAGATTAGTGGCACTAGATGTAGATCGTATGACTTCTAACCAACGTACATGGTATGTGTAACCCGTGTATAGGTCAGTTAGAATCTCTGTGTGTAGATCATATTCCCAATTTTCTTTGAGAAATATCCCATCCGCCAAATGGTTCTCTTGAAGTGGACGCAATGTCACTTCTTATATGGATTGGCTTCTAGGAACCTCTACTTTAGGAAGAGCATCGGAAGGTGGTAGCTCAGTAGGGCCCTCATTAAACGAAGTGGGTAGAATATCCACATGGACACTCTTTGGGAGGATAGGGTCTACATGAGATGTGAATGGCAAATCCACTACCCCTCCTTCTTCATTTACTTCGCTTGTCGCATGTTCAGAGCGTGTAGCTCTACTAAAGGTCTCTATTAGACGACTAAACATGCTAGATCCGAGTTGTGGGACCCAAACTGGCATGTTTTGGCTTGTCTTCTCACGGTTCTTGGTAGGGTGCCCTTCCATGGCTTCTGAGTCAGAGGACGAGTCACGAGCCACTATTCGTGGATCTTGGGTTGCACTTCCTTGGGTTCCAGCGGAAGGCCAAGATGCTAACGTGGAGGGATGGTGTGAGCCTGCGTAAACTGAAACGCTTTCTAGTGGCTCAGACTCTAGCACGAGACCAGAGCGTAGATGCATGTGACGTGGGTATCCTACGAGCATTGGTAACTACCCTTGAAGTCCACACAAGTAGTTTCTTAGGTGTTTCACACCCCGTGTTTACTTGTTTTTGTATTGTTTTTAACCTATTTCTAACCCCCTTACTTATGGTCGAACCTGAACTAGGGCGTGTGATAGCTCGAAACGAGCATATCGTTTAAAGGGTCCTAGCGTGTTTTACAGCACAGTGTTCGCCTATCCAGAGCTCCTGTGGTCCTCAAAACAGTCTGTTTCCTTGTGGGGGAAAGGGTGAAGGCCTATTTGCTTGTGGAGGAAAGGGTGAAGGCTTTATCCCACATGCTCACTTCACTCCTTGTTGGGGAGTGGGCTACATATAGGGCTCAACTTCCCATAAGCTCTCAATTGAAACAAAGCTATGGAGGCTCACTCTCCTATATATATATATCAAAAGATCGAGACCGAGGCCGGGGTCGAGGTCAATTGGGGGTTTTTCTTTTCAAATTTTTTTTCTCCAAATAAAAAATCTTTCCTCTTCACACGTTTGGTTTTTTTCTTTAAAAAAATTTAATTTTTTATTTTTATTTTTATATATTTTTTTTCAAATTTTTTTGGTTTGGGATAAGCTTTCTAGGGTTTCTTTCTAGGGTTCAGACTTTGTCGCGGCGCAGTTCGCACACAGCGCAGGCTTGGGGATTCAGAAATCCCCCCTCACATGCAGAAAACCAGAGAACAGAATGCATGCGGAGCGAAAAAATAACAAAAGAAATAGAATGGCAAAAGACAAATTGCAGAAACAGATTGCAAAACACGGAAACACCTCAACAAACACACAATCGCCTTTCCTACAATGTAAATTTCACTTCACGCA
Organism: Cibotium barometz; assembly: GCF_041138505.1. Taxonomy (NCBI): domain Eukaryota; kingdom Viridiplantae; phylum Streptophyta; class Polypodiopsida; order Cyatheales; family Cibotiaceae; genus Cibotium; species Cibotium barometz. Next base: position 42,243,438 of record NC_141092.1, read on the forward strand.
GCAGCCCGAGCTGCAAACTGGAGCTTGGTGCAGGGTGTCTCCCCGGCAGCGGCGCCAAAAATGTGCGCTGTGCCGCACAGGTCGTAGTTGGGGACTTACCGAACACCGTATGCGAGCCACGAATGGCTACAAGCATACAACCAGAAAAGCAAGCTCAAACAAAATGCAAACGTGTGTTACTCACCGCTCAAACCGCCGCCACCGTGAAGGATCCCACATCGTTGCCGTGTGAAGGAGGAGCCGTCGTCGCCGCTCTACCGCCTCGCCGCCGTCGTGCCACTACACAGTGCTTGATCGCTCTCTCTCTCACTCTCTCTCTCTCTCTCACACACACGCAGGAGAAGGAAACCAAGAGGATAAGGCAAGAGCACTCTTGTATTCAACACATGTGAGAATGAGAGTTTTAGGGTTACATTTGACTCTTATAGGTGACTTGGCCGTTCACACATGGGTGCCCATACATAGCCGGTCGATCCTAACCCTTATCCTATTGATATTCACGGTGCGCCTATCATCGTCGGGCGATCACCCAATCCCTTTATCCTTTGGATATGGTGCCAACTAGCCCGGCCCATGACTCAGAATACTTAAACTAATTACATGACGTAAAACATAGTACGTCTCAATGTCCGTCATAGGTTAACACGAGCTTTCCTTCCTCTCAAATCATCCGCATCACACACATACTTGATTGACTGATGGATCAACAATACCACAAACTTGGAGCCATATAAATAATGTCTCTAAACCTTGAGAGCATGAATCACATTATAAAGCTCTTTCTCAAGGGTTGGCCAACGAGATTGAGTGTCGTCTAGTTTTTTACTTTCAAAAGCAACAGGTCTACCATCTTAAAATAGAGCAGCCCCGATGGCATAGTCAGTGGCATCAGTTTTAAGAACATAAGACTAACTAGGATCGGATAATGCTAAGATAGGTGCTTCCTTGACTTTATCTTTCAAAAGTCTGAAGGCCACATCCAAATCATTATTCCAAGTGATAGGGTGATTTGACTTACGTCCACGACCTTTCATTCAACAAGTCGGTCATCGTGGTAGTGTGAGCTGAGAGTACTCCCGCACAGATTTCCAAAGAAAAACAACAAAACTGAAAAAAGAACAAAATTGTTTCACTGTTTACGGTATAGGCCAGTCCAGAACCTTATGAACTTGGTCATAGTCAATGCTCAATCCATCTCTAGTGATCTTGTGTCCCAAGTAAATAATTTTTGTTATAAAAAACTCACATTTACTTAATTTAACATATAGTCAATTCTGTCTTAAAATAGATAAGACAATCGTGAGATGTCTAACATGATCCTCAAGAGTACGACTATATATCAAAATATCATCCAGGAACACCACCATAAATTTTTCCAAATGTTCACAAAAAAGATCGTTCATTTGCTAGAAAGTGGCTTAACCCAAAAGGTAGTACGAAAAACTCGTAATAGCCATACCTAGTCCAAAAGGCGGTTCTTTCAACATGCCTTTCATAAATATGTATCTGGTGATAGCCAGTACGTAAATCTATCTTCGTGAAACATTTTGCTCCTACTAACCGGTTAATTAGGTCATCTGATCTAGGGAGAGGATAACGGTTCTTAATTGTTAGCTTGTTCAATCTCTTGTAATCTATACACATTCTCCAAGTGTTGTCCTTCTTTCTCCTAAGCAACACAGGTGCACCCCAAGGTGATTTACTTGGACGGATCTGGCCCATCCTCAGATAATCTTCAAGTTGTTTGATGAGTACCAGGGATCAAGTCAATACGATGATCTAGTACCCTTTTAGGTGGTAAACCTGATGGCAGTTCCTTAGGAAATACATCTTGAAATGAATCAAGTATCTTCTGTAATTCTTTGCTTTCAAATACACTTGATTCATTGACATCCACCATGGAAGGGATGAGAAATGAAGAAAGTGGAATCAATGCACAATGAAAAGCAGTATACAAAGAAGAATCCATTATATTACCAAAATCAATTGTATTTACAAGAGGTCCCTGAGAGGGATGTATACAATCACCTTAAATACTATACTAGGTGTTCTTATATTGAAAAGAAAAATTATGACTAGACCAATCGATCTGGACTTGAAGAGTCTTATACCACCAAATCCCTAATAACAAGTCTATATGTTCTAGGTACATAACATAACATTCCAGAGTATCTTTGTAGTCCTGAATCCGGATTGGTAGTATCTCCACCTTTCGATCCCATACTTGTCGACCTGCAGGTAGGCATACCTCATAGGTATGATCGCTGGGTGTCGTATCAAGACTCAATTTCTACACAAGTTTGTAAATAACAAAGTTGTGTGGTGAGCTGCCAGGGTCTAGAAGAATGTGGATTCTATGGCCATTCACTTCTCCATAAACTCGGAGAAGATCATGCAAGCCAAAAACTTTAGAGTTGAACAAACAATCAGAACATGTACTAGGGCAAGAAAGTACAGTAACTGACGTACCTGTTAAAGACAACTAGTTAGCTGCCCTTGGCTTGGGTCCTGCGTTGGTCTTTGCACCCTTTTGCTTCGGGCACTCGTTATGCATGTCTTTTTTCTTCGTAGATAAAACGACGTCCCTCCTCCTTGAGCATTAAAGCCTTAAGGAGTCGTTTCTTCTTCGCTGGTGTCGAACTTGAATTCCTCAAAGGTTGGGTGGTTTGAAGACTTTCCTTCAGTCGTGTTAGCCATAGGTATGGAGAACTTTCTTTTATGCTTGTTACGAGTTGAATGAATGGCCTCGTCCAATGTTTTGCATTTGTTATTTTTAACGTGTAAACGGTATGAGTCTAGTAAACCAGCTACGAAGAACCCCAAAAGAGTAGTGGGATCCATCTTTGTAGCTTTCATCTACAAGTCCCTAAACTTCTGGAGGTAGACCTCATAAGTGAGGTGTTGCGAGGTCATGGTCAAAGCGGTAAACCGAGCAACATCATAATAATCATCCTCTTTCTTGAGGAATTCCTTCTTGAAGACGTCTTCAAATTGTGCCCAAGTTGTTGGCTTAGGGTTGAGTTCCTTCCACCAAAGCAAAGCTTTGCCTGAGAGGAAACCTACTGCTAACTGGATCTTTTTTCCATCATCATATGGATGAAACTGAAAATGGACCTGCCACTTATGTAGCTAAGTATCCACGATCTCCTTGGTATGCTGCTTTTGCTCGTCCGTGAATGGTTCCGAAGTAATGTTGGGCAGCCTAAAGCAGAGGCCAAGGTATCCATACCCGAAAGAGTAGATAGGGTAGTGGTCAAGAAAAAGATGGAGTTCTGCAAAGCTTGTATCTGGGTGGCGATTTGTGCCTGACGTTCCAAAGAAGATGTTTTGAGAGCTACTTTGAACTCTTGGAAATCATATTTTGATACATAATCGTCAAAAAGATCAGCATCGATATCTTCCGTAGAATAGCCGGCAAGTCTTCGCGTTCAACAAGGGGCTCCAGCTCTGATTCTTGGGTTGACATCTTGAAGAGGACAAGTGGAGAGAAATTTTGATCTTTGCACTATAAAAGTGCGAGGGAACTTGAGAGCTTGAGAGCTTGAAAACTTGAGAGATATGTGGCAAGAAGCCCACTTAAGGGGTTTATATAACCTTCCCCAAAAGCAACTTGAGCTTTTGCTTTTGTGTTTATATATATATATATATGTATATATATATTCTGTTTTCTTAAAAAAATATCTTTAAGCATAAGGTAGGTTTTTTAAACCCTTTACTAAGGTTTAGGAAAAAAAATGAAAGCATGAGGAAAAAAAACTCCACGCTACATTGCTTCTCGCTAAATCCATCGCCTCCTTCCTGCCACCCATCGGATTGCGAGTCTGCTCACGTGTACGAGCCCGCCGACTGTACTATACACTTGCATGGAGCACTGCTTGCCTTCCTGCGTACCCCACGTCGACTGTCCATGTGCACCGCCTTCAGCGTGTCTACGCACGAAAAGAACATGTCGACTGCCCGAGTACGCCTGGCAAGCGCTGCCACCTGTGCACTTGTCTTGCACAGGATTGTGTGCCTGTGTACCCGTGCATTTACTTGGCCCACTGCACCTCATAGGTACGACTATGCCAGCCTGCGTGTACCATCGCCTGTACACGTGTGCCGGATCAAGCGCGTAACAGCCTGCCAGCGAGACTGTAAGAGTACCCGCCCTGGCTGCACATACAAGCGCTACCAACACAGCCGACGACCTCTCTCTCTCTCTCTCTTTCTCTCTCTTACAAAAATAGTCGATTGCTTTTTCTTGTTTCTCTCTTTAAACTGTTTAAACAATTGCACAAACACAGCCCTTCTTCTTGCTAAACAAACAACCCTTTCTGGACCACCATCTCCATCATCACGGGTTTCTTCGATGAAAAAGCAACATACTCATCTGAAAAAATAGCAATATGCACAGAAAAAATAGTAAGCTTCTTGAACACATACCTTTCTTCGACCTTATCTTCTCTACCTACCAACTTGCTCGTTCACGAGACACGCTCTGATACCACTGTCAAATCCCCACTAAATCTCCTCGTAGAACGCTCCCGATTCGAGACTCGAAACCTGCAAACAAACAAATAAACTAGAAGGAGATGCAAACCTGACTCACCTCCCAACCACGACAGCCGTGAGCAAGCCCACAGTCTTGGCTGTCCCCACCAAGCCACGAGTTGAGCTAACTAGGTTGACGTACCACAACCAATCTCTATCTCGTGACGTCCCACCGCCACGAAGCTACCCAACGCGGGCCTCGAGATTGCTGCCGGCCTCGGCTGCATAAGGCAAGTCCACGTCTGCACTAGATCCAGGCTCCAAAACCATAGAGCTCTCACAAATCACGCGAGACTATATGACTAACCTTGGCCACCCTTTTATAGGCTCTTGGTTGGTCATCGAGCGTCCACACTTGGACACCTGCCCGTCCATACTTGGATGCCTGCCTATTAGTCTATCCCTAACTTAACTCGCCAATCAGCCTGCCTAGCTCTAAGCTTCCCCAAACCTCGAAGCTAGTCTTATGTGCGTGTAGTACACGATACACACTGTGCACATGACAACATCCCCCCACATTTTTTCCTCTCCGCGTTTCTTGGCCTGCCCACCACCACAACTCAAGGCTCATCAAAGCTCCAATCAAAGGCATCTTCATTCACCTCTATACCTTTCACCACCTCACACATGTCCAAGAAATTCTATTGACAAGAAGAGAGCTCTTTCATACCCACCGAATAGTGATCCTCCTCAACTTAGTGCACTAACTGCATGAACTCAGCTCAAGAATCCTCCTCATGCTTCACATCACCATCATGGCATGCTTCAGCAGCCTGTAAACTCATCTCTGGGAACTCCGTGGTAACGAGAATCTCTTCGTTTTCTTCATCATGCATGACATCCTCAAGAGAGTCCGGGGAGTCCTGCAATAGCCCCCTTGTACCTGCCAAGCATCCCAAGAGACATGTTCTCCCACATAGCAACAACCTCTCCTATGCCTCCAGCTTGCAAAATAAGACTTTCTTCTTCATCATCACAAGAGATAGCATCAGACGTTTCATCAAAGTATAACGATGAAGTATAGGAAATGTCACAGATGGCTACATGAAAACTCTCAAACATCTCATGTTCCTGCATCAAATACAGCACCATACTTGTTACATTGGGTAGTTCTTGTCAATTCCAAGGCTCCCGGGCAATGTTCCAATGAACAAGAACTTCTCCTCTTGTGCATCCAACACAATATCCTCCATCAACTCCATCTCTTATTTCATGCATTTGAATCTCCAATAGTGTAGTTGGATATCCTCCAACCTCTCCAACTGCATCACTAACACTCCTCATGGCTTCAGCACACACATCCATCCAACACTGCTACAAACTTAAGGTACTCGAGGAAAAGATCCTAAATGGGGGCACCAAACAATGAAGCACCGAGGAGAACCGGCCTCTATATCCCCATCCCAAGGCTCCTCCGTGAGAAGGACTCTCCAAACTAGCACCCAACAACCCACCAAAAACAAAGATAAACTCACCCTTGTCCAAACCCACAAGTATTTCACATCTCATCCACAACAAAACACCTCGAGGACACCAAAGAACACATGATCACCAGTAACCCTTGCGATCTGCTGCTCCTGCTGGCAAATCAAAAGCCTCTAGAACCGTTCCACGGATGCTTCCTGGAATGTTTATTCCCTCTAAGAATTGCCCCAATTTCCCTTTGTAACAAAGCAAGCTTATAACGGTATGTATGAGACTATGCCAAAGGGAACCATGAAGGTAAACAGAGAGCAAAGTGATGCCGCATATAGAACGATACCGGACAAAGCTTCTAGAACAAGAGCAGATTGAAGTGAAACATAATCATCTTGACGAAACCCAACATCCTTTCCTACCAACTACAATGAAATTTTGAACCCTTTTGATTAGAAGACATCATGGGTTATGATGCAGTCGACCTTCCCATCCCCTCAAGCAACTTCAGCAACATGCAGCTCCACGGCTCCAGCACCAAGAAGGGCGTCTTCCCAGCTAACTCTGCAGACCACCACCTCACCAAAGGGCATCCCTTTGTCTTGTTTTTCCAGCTTGCCGCCTCACGGCCACCTCCCTAGGCTGTCCGCCTCAGAGAAAAAAGTATGCACCCCTTCTATTGGTTCATGCAATAACCTACGCACATGTTGATATATACAAAGCTTATAGCCTCATAAGGGGTGTTCACACGAGCCATTACTTCCACTCATTGACTAGCCCATAGAAACTTCCTTGGCTATACCTTGATGCATGTCCACAACAGGAGTGGCACCGGCCCTGCATCACACAAGCCCATTAACCTATCATGCCATGCCTTATTGCCATCCTAGTCGAGCACATTGACCACACCCTGATGCCTTCTACTTTGGATGGAAAAAATCCTATCAACGTCAACAATGATCATGGTCACAGTAAGCCGTGAATCATGACGCCAATCACGTCAGATAAGAAGCATCACAATCATGCAATTCAAGCTTCAACAGTCACAATACATCCAGAGGGCTTAATATAGTTGAGTTTTGGATGCAAACTTTAGAATCACAGCCGTAATTAATTCAGAATCACGGTGATAGGATTGTGAGTTCATGTGCATGTTGGGGTCTAGAGTGGGTCATGATGCATTGTAGGAGTCATTTATGGCCTCCAAGATGAATTTTGATTAAAGTTGTGTGTCGTGATTTTGGGGATCAAAAATCACAACCGTGATTCTACACAGTGGAGAATTTGATTGGGTCGTCATGAAGTGATTCCTAGGGGTTGTTAGTAATGTTAGGACTCAGTTAGCAAGTTAGTCCTCTCTGGAGCCTAGTCCATAGGATCATCATTCATTTACTAGACTGATCTTCTTTATTTAGGCCCAAGTATATCTGGATGAAGCTCTTGATGTAAAAGGGGTGTGTTGATATAACACTTGCAATTATTCTGTGGAACATAGTAACTCTTTCTCCTTCCATTGAATCAGCTAGTCCATGGAATCTATAGTAGGTTCTTGTGTGAACATGTCTTGTTTGGATATGTGTTCTTGTGTCTGTGCTATGATAGATTTGCCCTTGGGAAAGGGAATTGTGCAATTCACCTGTTTTACCCCAGTTTGATTGGCATCTTGTGTGATGTTTAGTTGGGAAGATTCTGTGCTACTTACCTCCACCACCACTTGCATTGTGTAACATGGGGAGTAACATTACTGATCATAAGCTTAGCCAATGAGATGGAGAGATTAACACCTACACAATAGGAGTCAAGGGAAAGATTGGAGCAACAATATGAGAGGATGAATTCTATCCGTTTTGACATGCAAACCCTTTTCTTGGTTTGTACTCTAATGAGTTATCATAATTTTGTGCTAATAGTTTAAAATTTTATTAAAAGTTAACAATTTCTATACAGTTTAGAGGAATAAATAGAGAAAGCTTTTGATACTCCTTAGGAAACATGAACAATCCAACAGAACTAGCTGATCCAGAGGAAAAGCGAAGAGCAAAACACTATGAAGAAACATTAGAACTTGGAATGAGCAGGCAGATGACTGAATACATGCATGAAGTGCTCCGTAGTAATAGTCTCACAATAAATAAAATCACATGTCTTAAGCAACATCAATAGAATCATTTTATCTCTAGCAAGGTTTGCTAGCATTGATGTAGAAGTGATTGCATGCCCTATAGTTGAGAATGTAGATATTGGCTTTACAATGCTCCATACAAGGATAGCCTTTTGTAATAGCCCAATAATCCGTTATCCCCTTCACCCACAAATTGTACAAATGTGGATAAGTTCTTGAATCGAGGAGTATCTCAAATTTGGGTAGATCGAGGGGGTAAATACGACCATCAACCCAAAGATCTACATTCTTTTTTTCCATGCTCCTTTAACGCATGCATTGTATGAGGAGGGATTGGTTACTTAGGGTTAGCTTACTTAAAATATGCATATTCCTCGGGAACATGCACATGCACATGCACATCGAGCTTACATTTATGTAGTGAGTCATTAGTATTGGTGATTTCTTGTAAGGACTCCATTGGGATTATAATGGTGTGATTGTGGAGGATTAGAGTGGATCAGTGAATTAGATAAGGATTAAAGTGTTATGATTGAGAAAAATGGGTTTTTAATCAGTCATAGGTTGGGAGAGATTTTTTGAGATAAAAAGAGCTAAAATAAGAAATAGTGATTTTTTATTTTTTTCCTAGCCCTAAATACGTTTTTGATGAGGTGGCACGATTGGGTAGTTGATGGGAGGGCCTAGAGGAGGAAAGGTTAAGTTATGATGACCCAAAAATCTTGTCTTGATGTGACAAAAGAGAGGAGAGAGATTGGAAATAAAAATTTAAAAAGAAATGAAATGGAGTACTTAAAATATTTTTAAAAAAAGTAAAGAAAGAGAAATGTTTGTTTGTTGAAAATGCCTTATTAGGGGGTTTTCTTAAAGTAGTTACTATGAGGAAATGAGGAAAAAATTGAAATTTAATCATTAAGATAGGTTGGGAGAGAGTTTTAGAGATAAAACGAGTTTAAAAAAAGGTGATCCCCCCTCACCCCCATACATGTTTTTGATAAGGTGGCAATGTGGGTAGTTAATGGGGGACCCTAGAGATAGAAAGGTTCAGTTATTATGACTTAAAATCTTCAGTTAATGTGACAAGAGAGAGAAGAGAGATTGGACATTAAAAATTTAAGAAAAATGAGAGAGAATGTTTGAAAATTAAAAAAGTAAAGAGGGTGAAATTTTATATGTTAAAAATCCTTAAGGGTTTTTTTTAATAGTTAATCTGAAAAAATGAGAAAAAAAAAATCTTTGTCATATATATATTATTTGGGGACATTTTTTTAAGCACAATATTTATAAATTTTTTAAAAGTCAAAAATATTTTTTGGATCTCCTTAAATTTGAGAATTTTTGGATGTGACAAGCAAGTAGTTATGGGAAGATCTCCAAAGCTAAAAATACATCCACTCTCTTTGAAGTTATAGAGTACTTGTAAAGAGAGAATGAGAAGAAAAAATGATATTTTAATATAGATATATATTGGAGGGGGGGTTAAGAGAAAAAATGTCAAAATTTCAAAAAGCAAAAATTTACATTTTTGGGCCACATTTAAAACACCCATTAAGTTGATGATGTGTGGCAAGAGAGAGGTATGAGGTTGGGGATTAGAAATTCAAAAATTAATAAGAGGGAATATTTAAAATTCAAAAAAAGTAAAGAGGGAGAAATGTTTGTATATTAACAAAAGTACGGGGAAGGAGGGTAGTGATTGGGGATCTTTGGTTTCACGCCCTACAAATAAGATAAAGTCTATGCAAGTAGGGAGGATGGAAAGTCTATGCAAGTAGGGATCATCATTGCCTTGTCTCCTTAAGTCTATGCAAGTAGGGATCATCATTGCCTTGTCTCCTTAAGCCTCTACATTTTTAGCTTTAATCCCTTAAAAATAGGAATCCTTAGGAGGGCCCTTTTGGAGTCCAAATGCCTCCTAATGATGCACCACGAAGTTTATCTAACAAATCATCAACATAAAGAATAGTGATACCTATTTCTAATAGTTATCTTATTCAATTGCACACGCAATAGGTTTTGTTCTTTTTTTGAACTAATAGTACCGGAGCACTAAAAGGGGAACTAGGCTGTATAAGGCCACAGTCTAAGAGTTCTTCTATTTGTCATTGAATTTCTTTTGTTGAATTTGATTTTGTTTATAAGGGGCCTTATGGGGTGGTTGCCTACTACTAGGGAGAATCTCAATCGTATGAACTTATGGGTGAAATGTAGGTAGTCCTGGGGGTAGGTCCTATACAACAAAAGAATCTTTGAACTGATCTAGAAAATGTTATTGAGTATGTGATAATTTATATCAATTTCATTCACATAAATCATGCAATATTTCTCTTGTTTCCTTAATGCACATTTTGCCTCTATGTGTGTGTGTGTGTGTGTGTGCGCGCGCGCGCGCGATAGATAGAGTTCATGTGTAACATCACTATGAAGAATTATAGTTTTATTATGATGTGTGATCCACGTATGTTTGTCATAGTCAATTTGAGGATTAAATTGACAAACAAAAGGGCATGCCTAAGATGATATCACTAGTGTGCAAAGGCGCAATCAAGAAATTTCTTTTCTCTTTATAAGGGACAATGATAATTTTTAATTACCTAATTTATTGAGTACCACTATAACATATACCTTGGAATGCAGATAAAAAGTGATGGGTGTGTCTCTAATTGCAATTTCTTAATAATACATTTAGAAATAAAATCATGTGTACTGTCATCATCATGCACCACAGTAATATCATGACCATTAATTTTACCCTTTATTTTAAGCAATGAATAAAATGAAATAGGATTACCTAGCACATCGCTTTGGTTAGGATTACCATCATCAGTAGCATATCTTCAGACCAATCTAGAGCATAGTCACCATCTTCGTTAAGAACCTCTTCAATGTTGTGAGTTCAGCTTAGAAGTCTTCCAACACGAGAAGAAAAGTGCCCTGGTTGGTTATATTTACAGCATGTAGGGTGAGGTTCCTTGGTGGTATTAGTGTTGTGACTAATAATCTTGGGTTGAGTTACATTACTTTGATCATTAATAGCCTTTACATTTTGATTGGAATTTGTGCATACATTACTAGGTGCTACCCAAGGCTTTCTATTTGCATGAAAACCATTACAAGAACGCGATCCAATAGAAGCGAAAGGTTGTTGATTATTGTTGAAGCATGCGGTTTGTTGATTATTTGATAAAGAAGTATTGAATTGACGAGGAGGCTTGTGTAAACCTCTTTTTCATTCTGCATCATCATCCAAAGAAATAGTATCATCAAGTGAAGTAGGCTTGAACATGTTTACCTCCACTTGAAAGTTTCTTTAAGTCCAAATTCATAACGACGTTGAATCGTAAATTCAACAACTTCTTCAAGCATGCAAAGTTGAAGTAAAGTTTGCCAAAACTTCTTGGTGTATTGGGGTATCATCTTGCAGTCTCGCGAACATACTCAAAGTGTCCCATGCTGCATGATGAACTTTGAGAGTAAACTAGGGTGGCAAAAAAACTGGCCTGCACTTTACATTGGAATTTGACCCAAGTAGTTGATTTATCATGGCTATTACGAAGAACATTCCACCATAATGATGCATGGTCAACCATATGGTTTGGTATCACATTTTATTCTCATTCTAAAAAAGTCTCTTTAGAAAAGTAATCATCCAGTTGACTTAACCACCATGAAAGCACAAGATGAGCATCCTTTTTGCCATCAAATTCAAGCATCAAAAGTAGCCTTGATGATCTTCGCGATGCGTGCGTGTTCACAAGGAGGAGTGGAGACTTCATTACCAACAAGATGTTGCTCGAACGAGACGCCTTTGTTATTCATCTTGGAATAGTTGCTCAAGAAGTTGAATATGATCTTAAAAAATCAGTTATGGTTTCCTTTTTTATTTGTTGATTGAGCATCAAAAGTAGCCTTGATGATCTTGGTGATGCGTGCATCTTTTTAGAAGGAGGAGTGGAGACTTCATTACCAACAAGACGTTGCTTGAGGACAAGATGCTTTTGTTGTTTATCTTAGAATAGTAGCTTGAGAAGTTGAATGAGAGATTCAAAAGTCAATTGGAGTATTAGAAAATCCATCATCCTAAACATTAGCATCTTCATTGGTGGTGTTGTCATTGATGGGTTGATTGATGGGTTGATTGGTGGTGTTGTCATTGATGGGTTAATTGAAAATGGCACCTAAATCCATTGATTTGAGATGAAGAGGTTTGAAACGGCTTGGTTAATTGGTTAGAAACATGCCCAATTGCTTTCAGAGGAATCCATTGATTTGAGATGAAGAGGTTTAAAATCTTGGTTAATTGGCTAAAAATGTGCCCAATTGCTTTGTAGAGGCTCAAAAAAATTCAAGAATTGTTTTGGTAAATTTTAGGACACTTTTGGGCTTAAAATGGCTATTTATGTAAAAATAAAGATTTTGGAAACTAAAAAGCACTATGTACTTTTTTGAAAATTAATGGGGCAAGGGAGAAAATAATTTGAAGAATCTGTTTGGTGGATTGTGGGCCAAAAATTTTAAAAACAATTTATGAGGCTTGGTAGCTTAAATAAAGAGCTTATAAGGGAAATTTTATAAAGCTTAGTAAGTTTTAAGGTTTTAAAAACCTTTTAATGTTTAAGCTTTTAAAGCTTATACCATGGATATAGTCAATGGCATTGTGCAAGAAAAAAAATGGAAAATTAACTTAGTGAAAAGGAATCATTGTGCACATCATTTGCAAGAGAGAGAGAAATGAAATTGAGCTAAAAGCTTATATCATGGATATAGTTGACGGCAGGTGTCGTGCATCCATAATTCTTCAAGTTGATTCATTTGGGGATAGCAAAAATGTCACTAAAATAGCAAAAAATTGAAAAAGAAACTTAGTGAAAAAGGGATTGTTGTGCGCCCATTGGAAGAGAGAGATATATGAAATTAAGCTAAAAGCTTTGATAATATTGGTTTTGGAGCTTATAGGTGAAGGGAAACAAATTTGTGGTGGTGGCCGATTTACAAGAGAGAAAGGTTTTGGGTGGTTTTGAAAAATGGTTTTCCACCTTTCTTTGACTTATGGGTAAAAGAACTATAGATTTTATCTAGTGGGTAAAACAAAGCTTTCTTTTGAACCTTTTGAATTCCCTTGCAAATTGTTGAAAATTTGAATTCCCTTGCAAATTGTTGAAAATTTGAATTCCCTTGCAAATTGTTTAAAATTTACCTTTCCTTGAATTCCAAATCTTCTTTATCTTCTTGTTCTTCACCGGGTTCAAGCTTTGCAATCAATCTTGGCTCTGATACTAGTGTTATAGTAAAATGACCCAATAAAATAGTTATAAAGTAATAATCACTAAGCATAGAATAAAAATTACACATAACACAAGATTGGGTCCAATTTTTCCCAACACAAGAGTGAGCCCACACTTCCTCTTGGTGTATTTAAACCATATTACTTGAAATAACTTGTGGGGCTCAACATAGTGTCTAATTTTACAAATATGTCGACTTCAATAAAATAGCTTTCTTTATTGGACGTGCAAGCCAAACTACTCAAAATAAGGTGTAAACCTTAAACAATATAAATGTGTACGTCTCTTGTAAAATTAAATATGCATAAGGAAGCTTTCACATGTCCTAAGAAATATATACATCAAGGATATGCACTTACATTAACTATGCCAATCAAGTAATTAATTTATTAATTAAAAATATAAATAACCAGACAAAACTCATAACATCAAGACGATGCAACCCATATTCTCATGCATGTACGGAATAACCCACGTATGCGTAAAGTAAGCTCAGATCGCCCGGATTTAGAAAGACATCCCAATCTAAATCCGTGTAAGAGAAATCTAAACATAGGAATATAAAATTCCATGAATTAACTCCTCAACATCGATATAATATATGAGACTCGAGAACACCTTTTACTTGAGTTTATGCACCTTTTCTACTTCCATGTAGTTATATACATCTCACATGCATACACCACATGTACATCCACCATACATCAGTTTTGCAGTGATTCTAGAGCTTGACCAAGATCACTATCTTCATAAAAATCTCTCCAATTTGTGCTTTATGCTTGTACTTCCATAATAGGTCTTGCCTTTCTTCTCTACTCATTAATCCAATGCCAAGCCTTTCTTCTCAATTCATCAAATCAATGCTAGACAAGACTTTCCTTTCTTCTCTACTCATCAACCAATGCCAAACCTACCATCCAAAGGCTCTAACACATGATACAATGTTCTTTGGAGGATTTGTGCTAGTCACCCCCACATGGGTACCCACCACATTCTCATCCAGGTCATGCATTTGATCCATAGTATTGTGATTACCATCAACCGAATACACTTGGGGAACATTATTTGCATCAATTGCATCCACATTGTCATGCTTAAGATTGGTGTCTTGCAACACTTCCAAAAAACTTCCTTGACCTTCCCCCTTGGAAGAGCTAAAAATCTATTCCGAGTGGTTGACCCAAAAATGTGAAATTGGATTTAGAATTTATTTAGTTTGATGGAAATCTTGTGAGCTCTACTTCCCCACTATGAATCTTTTTTCGAATACAAATTTGTGAGCATTACATATTTTTCTACATCCAATAATAGTTCACTTGCTAGCTACATACAAAAATTGTCCGTTTGCAGGTTTTTGATTGTTGCAAGCAAACATGTCTTATGGACGACTCAATCAGATTGTCTGAGAAAGTGGATAAGAATAACTTCCATGCCTAAAAGTTCCAGAATGATCAATTTCTTGATGGGTAAAGGATTTTGGGACTATGTCGAAGGAGACAATGAGGAGCCTCAGAGTTATCTGAAGAGAATGCCACTCCAGCAGATATAAAGGCATTTAAGGATTTGAATCAAGGTGCAAGGAAAGCCATGTATTGGCTTTTGATTAGTGTCACACACATAGGACAGATACAAGATTCCAACACTCCAGTTACATGGTAGAACCTGGTGCAGATGTTCCAAACCAATACAAAGACAAGGAAACTGTAGATAAAACAAGAGCTACATATTGTGGAAAAGAAAATCATGTTTATCAATGAGTATGCTTTAAAGATCATCGAATCCCTTGGGTCTATCATTGTATCGGTGGAAGATGATGATTTAGTGAGTGTCTATTTGAATGGGCTTGGCAAAGAGTACAAGCCATTCAAGACCTCCATTGCATCAGAGAGAATGTTCCCAACTTTTGAGACTTGGTGTCTATGCTGGATCATAGAAGTAAAGTCTTTGGGTGAGGACTCTTCTTCCCATATCAAAACATGCCTTCTACTCTAATTCAGGTAGAGGCAAAGGTAGAGGTCGTGGTCACAAGGCCAAGGTGGTGGGGACAACAACAGTCCAATGATTTGAAGCAACAGAGCAATCATACACAAGCGGAAGAGGCCAGTCTAGAGGCAGGGGGATCCAAAAAGGCCAAGGTGGTTAGCAAAGAAATTAGAGTGCAAATAACATAGAGTGCTATTATTGTGGCAAACCAGGGCACATGGGAAAGGACTGCTATAAAAAGCAGAATGACATGGAGGCAACTATGATGATAGAAGTGAGCAGTTGTTTGTGATGTAGTACATGCTCAATTACACAAAATGAGATGTGTCAGGATCTCAAGATATATGGACACTAACACCTCTAACCACATGACCAGTCATGGTAAGTGGTTTAGAGACGTAGAAAATGGGAAAACTAGGTTATGGAGAAACAGGTGATGGTACTACGCATCCCATTGCACATGTTGGGGTATGTCTATGAAGGATGAAAAAATGAAGTACTAGGAAGATGTATTTCATGTTCCAAATATCACAAAGAGCCTAGTTTCTATTGGACAGATGGTTGATCAGGGTCTGCCCAAGTGAGGTTTAATCACAAAGAACCTTGTTTCTATTGGACAGATGGTTGAGCAGGGTCTGCAACAACAAGTGAGGTTTAATCTTGAAGGATGTTTTGTGGAAGACTTCAAAAATCAGTGTTGCTTGGTTGCAAAGGGTAACAGAAATGGCAGGATGTTTACTTTGGATGTGAACATGCCTGAGGTAAAGGGAGCCATGTTTGCACATGGAATAGGTGTCATTGTAGATATTAACATATGGCACAAGCACATTGGTCATGTGAATATACAATAACTGAAGTCTATACAAGCCCAAAATATTGTTGTAGGTTTTCCAAAGGTCAAGGTTGATGGTATGTATAAAGTTTGATGGTATGTATAACTAAAGTCTATACAAGCCCAAAATATTGTTGTAGGTTTTCCAAAGGTCAAGGTTGATGGTATGTATAAAGTTTGTGAAGCATGCCAACTTTGTAAGCATGCCAAACATGCTTTCCCACATGAAAATCATATGAGTGCAAGGCCATTAGACATTATACATTTAGATGTATGGGGACCAACCACCAAGACTGTAACAATTGCAAGTTGCAGGTATTACGTTACATTCATTGATAACCACACTAGGAAAGTGTGGGTTTACTTCATGAAGGAGAAAAGTGAGAAGTCTGCTCACATTCAGAGATATAAAGTTTTGGTCTCAAGAAAGAAATTGGCACATAAATAAAATGCATGAGATTAGATGGAGGGGATAATATTTCTCTAATGAGTTTAGCAATTTATTGAGAAAGTAGGGAATCAAGAGAGACGGTTTACATATAGGTGCATTCCGCAATAGAATGGTGCATTCCACAATAGAATGGTATTGTAGAAAGAAAAAAATAGACACATTGCAGACGTGGCACGTGCCTTGATGGTGGTTGAAAAGAATATGCCAAACTATTTTTGGGCAGAGGCAATAGCAATTGTTGTGTACATTATGAACAGGACACCCACTGCAACTGTTCAAGGTATGCCGCCTAAAGAAAAGTTTGTTAAATTTGCAAAAATGTGATGAGCTATGGTGGATCAAATGCTACAATCAACATCATTAGAAAAGAGATTAGATAATAATTAAGACGTGATTAGTGAGTAATTAACTATAGCTTAATGTAGGCACATGGATAATTAAAAACCAACAAATTCCCATTAGGCCAATGCCTCAATTTATAGGGTTTACATCTAAGCATCTATAGGGTTTTCATCCAAGCATCTAATCCCACTGATTTCTCCTTGATTCACTCCACCTCTTTTGCTTGATTCTCTCCACCTCTTCCCAGAATATCTCTACACCTCCTAAATCTCCTCATGCTACCCTTTATTCTCTCCTAGTTGATACTTCTCACCTTTTCACAACTTCTTCTCTCACATTTACAGATTCTTTTTTACAGCCTCTTGCTAAGGGCTTGTTCTTGCACACACCCTATTCACTTGTATATTTCAACACCTCCCCTCAAGTGAATACTCCTAGCACACCTGGACCCTATACCAAGTTTCCCTCCTCTTACTTGATAGTCTGCGACCAGGGCCTCAAGTCCCTAAACTCATAGTCCTTGACACACTCTCTCTCTATGTGTCCAAGGCTACTACAAGTGCCCATGACCTTGACTAAAGTGCTCACACATACATCTACCACATGGCCTACATCATTGGTGGCTCACAGGTGGTTTTACTCTATTGGGACATGTTACATTGGGTTGTGGGGTTTCTCTCTCTCTCTCTCTCTCTCTCTCTCTCTCTCTCTCTCTCTCTCTCTCTCTCTCTCTCTCTCTCTCTATCGCAGAAAAGATGATATGACTCCACTTCCTTAGGAGCCTCCATGAAGTTTGCCGATATCATTCCTTCTCCACTGGGTTTGCTGTAGCAGTCTCTTGCCATGTGTCCTGGCTTTCCACAGTTGTGGCAAGTGAAGGTCCTTCCTCCTACTCTGCCTCTTCCTCGTCCTCGTCCTCGAGAGAATCCTCCTCAGGTGAAGAATGCTTTTTCTTCTCCTGCTGTTGAGTCCACCCATTTCTTCTCTTTGACTCTGGTCTCTTGCTCTAGTAGAGCTCCTTCTATCTCGTGCAGCTTTAATTCAGGTACATTCTTTAATGTTGCTACAATGTTTTCATATTCACCTTTGTCCACACTCTTCAGAAGTAGTGCCTCATCATCTTATACCTTTTTGCTAATGGCTGGAATAGTTGTTGCTTAATGCTTTTATATTTGTTCAAGTGTGTGATTAAAGGTTCACTTTCCTTCATATCCAGTTTGTAGAATTGCATTAACAGATTTATCTTTGATTTTTTTTGCTTGAGTGCCAAATAATTTATTGAGTTCATCCCATGCATCTTTTGCCCATTGTATCCTTGTGTGATGTGATGAATGATTTCATCATTTAAACTGAGTGCAATAAGTCCTAATGCTTTCTCATTCTTGCTCTTCCACTCATTTTTCCTTCTCACCTCTGGGCATTTATCTCTTCCCTCAACTAGCGCCCCCACAGATTTTTCCTCAATGAGCAAATACATGGTTTTTGTCTGCCATGTGTAAAGCTGCTCCCCATTAAATTTGGCTATCTCGTGCCGTACTCATGATGATGTGGAGGGGGTCTTACCTCTTGATCCAATTTCAAGATTCAAGGGCAGTGTCTTGTGTTTAGGTGATGATTACAACAGATTTATCAGCATAAATTCACTAGAAATTATATTAAACCAAGGGTAACAAATCTGTACGAAATGGTTGGAGTATCAAACCATCTCCGAATTGCAATCTGAAGTTATAGGGTTGTGTATCAAATACCCAATGGTTAATTTGAACCCTCAATTGCACCAAAATATAGTGATTAGTATTGATTCACTGATTAGCAAATTAATCCTCTATTTTGTGTGTAGAAAATAGAGTATGCGGGGAGTCCAGATCTGGGGCCTTAGAGTTCAAATGAGCTCAAATCCTTTCAAGGCCATCAATAGCAATTAGTCTAGTAGAGGATTAAGCCAAGAAACACAATATTTGAGCAAACATTGAATGCTTAATCTCTGTTTTACCAAAGTCACCTACAGATTTGATGACGAGCTTGGATCTCACTGTAGACTGATCAAATAAAAAAAGATTTGATGAAGAGCTTGGATCTCACTGTAGACTTGAAGAGCTTGGATCTCACTGTAGACTTGATCAAATCAAAAACTATCTTCACCTTGAAAGTCACCTACAGATTTGATGAAGAGCTTGGATCTCACTCTCATCTCACTGTAGACTTAAAGAGCTTGGATCTCACTGTAGACTTGATCAAATCAAAAAATATCTTCACCAGCTTGTAGAGCACCTTGAAAACCCCTAGGGCCAAGAGGAATTAGAGCCATTTCATCTAGTGTAGTCAAGAACTCCAATTCTCTTCAGAAAAAAGATGCCAGCGATTTAGCAAAAATCTGCAGCTCCAGTAGGCAGTTTGATGAATTGCTTGAATGGGCTGGAGCATGAGGCTTATGGCTATGTGTGGCTAAAATCTTGGAGGCTATTGTTAAGCCTCGAGGGAGATCAAGCCCCTCCACTAGCTGGGGGTGCAGAGAGCTTGTTGTTGAGAAAGAGGTAAAAATCTTAATTATCTACTAATCCTAACTAGCTAAGTGATTAGCAAGATAATGGGCTCATAAGATTGATGGATTCTAGGCTAGGCTCTGATACCATGTTAAATTTGCAACAATGTGATGAGCTATGGTGGATCAAATGCTAGAATCAACATCATCACAAAAGAGATTAGATGATAATTAAGATGTGATTAGTGAGCAATTAAGATGTGATTAGTGAGTAATTAAGATGTGATTAGGGAGTAATTAACTGATAGCTTAATGTAGGCATGGATAATAAAAAACTAGCAAATTCTCATTAGGCCAATGCCTCAATTCATAGGGTTTACATCCAAGCATATAATCCCACTGATGTCTCCTTGATTCACTCCACCTCTTTTGCTTGATTCTCTCCACCTCAATTCATAGGGTTTACATCCAAGCATATAATCCCACTGATTTCTCCTTGATTCACTCCACCTCTTTTGCTTGATTCTCTCCACCTCTTCCTAGAATATCTCCACACCTCTTTTGCTTGATTCTCTCCACCTCTTTTGCTTGATTCTCTCCACCTCTTCCTAGAATATCTCCACACCTCCTAAATCTCCTCATGCTACCCTTTATTCTCCCCCAGTAGATACTTCTCACCTTTTCACACTTTCTCTCACATTTACAGATTCTCTTTTATAGCCTCTTGCTAAGGGCTTATTCCCGCACACACTCTATTTACTTGTATATTTCAACAAAGTTTACAGACATAAGACCAAATGTGTCTCATTTAAAAGTTGGTGTTTGGGTGTATTGCATATGTACATGTTCCTGATGATGAAGTAAGAACAAAGTTGGATCCAAAGGCAGATAAATGCATCTTTATTGGTTATGCTATGGAGCAGAAAGGTAAGCAAATATGTTGTCTTTGATGAGATGATTAGGCTAGTATGCACCAGCAACAATGAAGGCAACATAAGATGCATATGCAAGAAGTGTTGATGATGCACCACGTGTAGAGTAGCAATCATAAGTGCTTAGTAGACCTCCAGAGAGTCCTCTAGCAATGGATCCAATGTTAGTCCATGGAGAGTCCTCTAGCAATGGATCCAATGTTAGTCCATGGTCAAGTAGGATGAGGACATATGTAGATACACATGTATAGATCAACCTTTTGTGCTGCCTGATCTGTCAATACAACAAGATACTACACATTATGCCAATCCCACCATAATCATGGTTGTATTTATGGGGCCCTTGAACTAAGAGAGGGTCACCATATGTATATTTACCCATTACACCCTATCGTACTTAACTTTAGATCTTAGTGTAGGTTGATAATTCATTCAACTAACTTTAACGAGGGTGAAGATCTCCTAGAACTAATGAAACCTACTAACATTAATTCATTTATAGCTCCCCTCCCCAAGATACAACACAACCTTGATTAGATGCTACTATAGCATAGGTGAGCGGAATCCTAGGATACACCTTCTCCTCCATAATAGCAAAACATATCATCCTTATGGCATCCTAAAACTTTTATATCTCATTTGTGCACATCTTCGTACCTTATTAACAACACTAGTATATATGATTTTGACCAAGTGCACATAGAACACCCCTCATTCCTTGAGGAAGAAGACCTACACGCACTTCATGATTTTTTTACTAAAAAACCACAACCACCTTTAGATGATGGGGATAGGGATAGAAATGTAGTGTTTAGTCCAATAAAATCTTATTTATCTAATCTATATGATAATAAAAATAAGGATGATACTAACGCACCACTCACTGAGAATTATTTTCCATATTATTCTTTCAATTTCCCAACTTACTTGACCCCAAGGAACCCCTCAAACTCATTGAGAATGATTTTCCATATTATTCTTTCAATTTCCCAACTTACACTCTCGACCCCAAGGAACCCAAATCTCCCACTCAACAACACGGTCATGACATGGCAGGTCCAATCTTGGATCTCACAGTCCTAGATTATAAGAAACTCATCATGAGAGGGAACCCTTTCCTCAAGCTTCATCTTATGCACCAAGCCCTCTTGTTTTGTAGATCCTTTCAATCCCACCACTGTAATAGGCATATGCTTATTCATTTGCCACATGGTTGTGACGAGCTACGTGCGAGAGCATGGCACAGTGGTTGCATCGTGTTGGGCAGATAAGCAAGATTTTATGTGTTGTGTTTTTGGTGAGCAAATCAGTGCATGGAGTAGCATGGGTGCGATGGATTTTGGCCAGTGCGTGGCCATCGTATTTTGATGTACGATGATGATGGTCGCCCCGCCCATAGTTTCATTTAAATTGAAAAACTTTTAATGTAAATAGCCAAGCTTGGGGACCAAGTTACTTTTTGGTATTAATGGCCCAAAGTGGAATGTATTAAGCTATATTTGTGAGCACTTGCTTTTTGCTAATACATCAATACATGCATGAGGAAGCATTCTCACTCATGCATGGGGGGAGATTGAACCCACTCTCTTTGTTCGTACATAGTTTGCTTTATTTTATCTTCTTCTTGTCTATTTATCAAGATTTGTTATGGCTATGGAGATCTATTAATAGCAGGCTAAAAGCCCAAGGGATGGGACAGTTGGATCACCCAAAAACACTATGGTCGAATGTGGCAAGAGGCTCAAGGTTAGCCAACCCATGTCTTGTTGATTTACTCGAGATCCACATCATCATGTTCATCACCAACCATGCTTATAAAGTGATGTAAACGAGAGCATACATTAGAGTCACATGGAGGCTAATGGTGGCTAGGTTATAGTAGACAACTTTGGTATATCCGGCCAGCCTGGAGACTGCCATTCCTCGCTATCGTAATATGCTTACATATATAGAGCATCAGGGAATATATTGACATATTTAGAGCATCTCTCTACAACACCTTTAAATAGACCTATTGTATAGCCAAAGAGTTCCAAAAAATGTGGGCTTGTGATTCACATTTCAGATACAACTTTCCTTACTTTGAGCATAGCTAATTCGACACTCTCTACAAACAACGACAGCTCATGCTCACCATAGTGCATGCATAGAAGGCGTTCCTTGATCTAGCAATAATATCATTGTGTAGGTCTTTAAGCTGGTTACTATTCTTATTGATATCCATAGGAGAATGACTGTATCCATAGCTACAACTGTGGGGGGATGCACTTTGACCTCAATAAAGGGCTCTCTGATAGCAGGGTTTGCGAAAACAATTTTAGGGAAAAGGAACTAAATCCTTTTCACCACTAAATGAGAAGGAAATTGCTATTTTTGAGATGGTATTTTCTATGTGAACTTAGAAAATAGAACTAAAACTTGTAAAATTTGAAAGGGTTTTATTTCCTTCTCATAAGAATTTGAGAAGGATTTTCCCGAAGTTGAACAAGTTCTAGGCTAAAGCAAACCCGTCTTTTCCCGAACCCTGTCTGATAGTGGAATCATGTACTACTACATTGGCTACATTGTTTGCCCTCATACATGCACACTACCTTTGAACATATGATTGATACTGACTTCTTCTGGAGGTCTCTCAAATTTCTTTGCCAAACTCTTTGCATCCTCTAGATAAGAAAGAGTACACTAGGGCTACAAGGAGGGCAAGGGTGTATTTTTTGGCGAGCATTTTTGAGCGAGTGCTTTTTGATTTTGAAGTGAATGGTTTCTCTCTCTACTCTTATTATCTATGTCTACTTTCTCTCTACTCTCTTATTATCTATGTATACTTTCTCTCTCTACTGTCTCCCTCTTCTCTCCCTCACGCACCCTCTCTGTCTCTCTACTGTCTCCCTCTTCTCTCCCTCACGCACCCTCTCTTTCTCTCTCTATCATCTCTACTTTCTTGATCTTTAAAAAGACAGCAGCAATGTTGAAACTTTATTGTCCAATATTGTCCAATACATTCCAAGACTTCTACACACCTATGCGATGGTTGAGCACTAGACACTATGGGTCGCTATCATTGTGAAACTCCTTTACAAAGACACCATGTTATGATCTAAAACTTCCATTATATTCCAAAGAAAAATTACAAGAATACAACATATTATGACACACACACGCAACAATACATGAAAGCATGTGTGTACACAATATTGTTTACTTCCATGGGCCAGTATCATTGCTACTTCTTCACAAAGACACCATAGAGAGATGAAACCTTCATTATATTTCAAAGAAAAATTACAATACTATAGCATATTATGAGAAAAACACCTACAAGATGTTGAACACAAGAAGCAACAATTCATGAAATTATGTGGGACCTCAACTATCATCTTGGTCTTCTTCGTCTACCCTAAATTTGTAATGAAGGTGGAAGCTTCTCCTCGAAGAGGAGCCTCTTTTGCCTCTTCAATGATGCCAAAATCTCTCCATATCCCAATGTCCTACTGCTTTCACCTATAGTATATCATGTTCTTGTCTCTGCAAGGTCTACCAGTTTCTCTATTGTGAGCTTCTTGTAGAGCTCCTACACTTCAGACATTGTTGTTCGTGCTTCCATAAGGGATTGAGGTTCCTTTTCTTTGAGGTGCATGAAAGATTGAAGAGCTTTACTTAAGATGCTTGCAAACGTCGTAGTGTTAGAGGGATTGATGTGGATGAACCCATGATAATAGAGTTTATGCCCAACCTATTTACAATAT
Organism: Cibotium barometz; assembly: GCF_041138505.1. Lineage (NCBI taxonomy): Eukaryota > Viridiplantae > Streptophyta > Polypodiopsida > Cyatheales > Cibotiaceae > Cibotium > Cibotium barometz. Next base: position 42,267,562 of record NC_141092.1, read on the forward strand.
GAAGATATAAGGGGTGGGTAGGGTGGGATGTATCCCTAGAATAAGAGTAGTGGAACATGTCAATGTCTACCCTACTTATATGAAGGTCTCAAAAATAAAAACAACTATTTTTAGCATAGAAATAGCTATTTAAATCTCTCACTCAAACTTTCTCTCTTTTACTCACACTCTCTCTCGTGGCCTCTCCATCTCTATCCATCTTTCTCCATCTCTCTCTATTGTCAATTTAATTACCTAAATTGTTATAGTAGCAAAAGCAAAAAACAATGACATAGATATATATGAATGTACAAAAGTTCATCAAAATAATTCGCAAAAGTGAGAGATGGAGGTGATCAATGTTGGAGTTGAGACCTAAGTGGAGAGGGTCCACCACTTGTGAATGGATCCCAAGAACAATCACATGTTATTACTATTGCTCAAATAATAAACTTATGTTATAACCCAAACATGTTAAGTTCACTTACTGGATCCCAACAGGTCTACGTCATCTTCTTTTGAACTCTCTGACCCATGTTCTTTGCTCTCACCATGTGGGCTCACCTACTTCATCACCTTATGCATGGGACTCATGATCATCATCCTTAGAGTTGCTATCCTCAACATCCCCATCAATTTCATCTCTTTCCCACTCTAGACATGACCTCTTTTTGGGCGTTGCTGTCATGTTCATGGATGATGGAGATGTGTGTTCATGGATGATGGAGATGTGTGTTCATTTAGCTTCTTGCCCTTATCCTTGGGTCACTCCATGTTTGTTGATTTCTTGCCCTTCTTCTCTTGCCCTTCTTTGCTCCTACATTCTGTTGGAATTAGGGTTGCAGGAATGCACACACAACTTCAAGAAGATGAGGAAGCTTGAGCACAACACAGTAGTGTATTATGAGTGCCAAAAATGAAAGATAACAAGCCCTAGAAGATAATGGGCGTATATACAATGCACGGGGGAAAAAACCTCCTAGTGAGGGAAAAAGTGCCCCGGCGGTCCTAAGTGTGTTCACACACATCACTACTATAATATGGTAACAAATCCCCCCTGGAGTGATGCGGTGAACAAGAGCTAGCACTCATGTATAGGGAAGTGTCTAGCTATGTGGATGAATCCACAAAAGGGAGTAAGCCCAAAGCTTTGCGAAAAGCTTCGAACTTCTCACGAGGCAGAGCCTTTGTGAAAAGGTCTGCAAGGTTATCCTGTGTTGGCACATAAGCCAAACTGATCTCTCCTGCAGAGAGTCTCTCCCTGACATAATGGTAGTGCACCTCAATGTGCTTCGTACGAGCATGGAACACTGGGTTCCGCGCAACTGCCAATGCGCTCTGACTGTCAGTGAAGATGGTGGTGGCAGATGGCTGCCCAACACCCAAATCAGCCATAAGGCGTCTGAGCCACACACACTCAACCGTAGCTGTGAAAGCTGCCCTGTACTCAGCTTCACAACTAGAAGTGGCCACAGTAGGCTGCTTCTTGCTCAACCATGATATGCATGAGCTTCCAAGCATGAAGCAAAAACCACTCGTGGACACACGTGTGTCATAACAACCAGCCCAGTCAGAATCTGAAAAAACATGTAAATCTGGCGGCAATGATCCCCCCTTGGGATAAAACAACCCAAGATGCCGAGTACCACTCAAATAGCGAAAGATACGCTTCACTGCCTGCCAATGCTTAATGCCTGGGCTATGCATAAATCTGCTCACCTGTGAGACTGCAAACTGAATGTCTGGCCTCGTAATGCATACATAAATGAGGCAACCAACAGCTGTCTGATAGAGTGTGACATCAAAGTGATCTCCAGCATCATGAAGACTCAACTTCAAACCTGTCTCCATTGGAGTAGCAATAGGCTTGCAGTCTTCAAGGCCAAATCTCTGCAACAATGTTTCAATATACTTTGTCTGACACAAAGCAATACCTCCATCACACTGCTTAAATTGTATCCCCAAATAATGATGCAAATGCCCCAAATCTGACATCTCAAAAGAGGCATTCAAATCAGCCTTAAAATCAGCAATATGACTCTCATTTGGTCCTGTGAGCAGCATGTCATCGACATAGAGAGCAATGATTAGATGTACACCATCCACACGTTTAACATACAAAGTGCTTTCTGTTGGACTATTCTGAAACCCATGTGCAGTCAAATATGCATGTATTTTTTCATACCAAGCTCGTGGAGCTTGCTTTAAACCATATAAAGCCTTTTTTAACCTGCACACTTTGTTTTCCTGCCCTCTTTGAACAAAACCACGAGGCTGCGATACATACACCTCCTCATGCAAATCTCCATTTAAGAACGTAGTCTTTATGTCCAGCTGATGTACATTCCAACCATTATGAGCTGCTAATGCACAGATGCTACGAATAGTGGTCATACGACATGTGGGAGCAAAAGTCTCATCAAAATCAATGCCCTTCTCTTGAGCATAACCTTTTGCAACAAGCCTAGCCTTATGGCGATCCACTGTGCCATCAGGCTTACGCTTCAATTTGTATACCCACTTAGTGCCAATGGCCTTCTTGCCAGGGGGCAAGTCACATAAAGACCATGTACTATTCTTCATAATAGCATCGTATTCTGCTTGCATAGCAGCCATCCAATTTTCTGAACTTTGTGCCTCATCAAATGAAACAGGCTCACTTTCATCGCACATACTAGAAACAGCCAATGCATAACAATCTGACGCATAAGAGGCACCATGAGAGCCAGAACGAGTGTGACTAGACAAAGGGGCATCCAACTTGCTGTCACGCAAAGTCTGCACCAGCCATCTAGGCATGTTCCTAGAGCCCTCAATCTCTTGTCTCTCATCCTCAAGTGCATCATGCACATCTGCATCAGATATAGGCTGATCTGTGCCATCATTTAAAACCTGCATAGGCTGAAAAACTGCCTCATGAGGTATTGCACTTGACTGTGCACCACTGAAAAGAGGCAACAATGTATCATAGACATCACGTGAGCTGATATCTGTCTCCTTAGTACATGAAACCAAGGGCTGAACTGCATCTTCCACAAATACAACATCACGGCTAACCAAAATGCGCTTTGTCTGTGGATGATACAAACGATAGCCTTTGCTCTCAGCACTATATCCAACAAAAATACATTTGACAGCTTTGTCATCCAATTTTCTGCGATGTTGCACAGGCACTAATGCATATGCCAGGCAACCAAAAACACGTAAATGGCCAACAGATGGCTTGCGGCTATGCCAAGCCTCATATGGAGTGACAACCTGTAATGCTTTGGTGGGACACCTGTTTAGTACATAAGTGGCACACATGACAGCCTCAAGCCAAAAACCATGTGGTAGACTTTGACTCTTAACCATACATCTTGCCATTTCCATGAGAGACCTGTTTTTTCTCTCAGCCACACCATTTTGCTGTGGTGTATACGGCACTGTACATTGGTGTTTTATCCCACGCTCAGCTAGAAATGCATTAAATTCTGAAGACATATACTCCCCCCCTCGATCTGAACGGAGGGTGCCCATCTTACTTTCTGACACATTTTCAGCCATAACCAAAAACTGTTTGAAGCACAAAAACACTTCGGACTTTGCCTTCAAAGGATATACCCATGCATGCCTGGTAAAATCATCAATGAAAGTCACGAAGTAAAGGTAGTTTCCAAATGATGGAGTTTGCATGGGACCACAAACATCACTGTGAACAAGCTGCAATCTGCGTTCAGCTCTCACTGATCCATCTTTGGGAAAGGAAGCACGCTGCATTTTACCCAATATGCAGCCCTCACAAACATGCTTGACAGGTGCCTCAAGCTTAGGCAAAGAAGACACCATTTCAGATTTCTGCAGGCGCAGCAAACTTGCAAAATTCAGATGACCAAAACGTGCATGCCACAGTTTTGCATTTGAAATAGCCTGCGTATCCATAATAGCACATGCTGAATCCTCTACACATTTGCCATCCATATTGAGCTTATACAGCCCTCGACATAGTGAACCAGATGCTACAATGATGTCACCACAAGAGAGATCATGAACAGTACATCTGTCATCCACAAATTTTACAACTAAACCTGTTTTGGCAAATGCGGAGACTGACAGCAGATTCTTTTTGATCCCTGGCACATACAATGCATCAAAAAGTGTAAAGGTGTTGCAATTTGCAACATTCAGCACAATCTGTCCAACTCCTTTAACGGGATAAGAGGAGTTATTGGCACAAGTGACAGTATTCCCTGTGGGAGCAGACTCAAGGAAAGTGAATAAACTACGCTGCGAGGTGATATGCTTAGTGGCACCACTGTCAAAGTACCATACATCTGAATCTACTGCAGACATACATGTGTCATGCAAAGATGGGTCATAACTGCACTGCGCATTGAATGCCCATTCTGTATCTTGAACAACATTAGCAGATTCATTGTTAGAAGGAGAGGCATCTGCAACAGCCATACCAGCCTCTTTCTTCTTAGCCTCTTTCGCAGCCAGCTTAGGACACGCTTTGATGACATGATCATTTCCCTTATAGTACTTGCAAAATGTCTTCTGTTTGTCACCCTTCTTCTCATCTTTGTCTTCCTTCTTTGGTTGCGCAGCATTTGCAGATTTCTGCTTACTAGAAGAAAAGCCAGCTTTACCTTTCCCGCTTCTCTGACTAGCAACGAAAGCTTGATCTGCGACACGCATAATATTCCTGTTTTGCCTTGACTGGTCTTCTTGCAGCAAAACAGAAACTAACTCCTCAAATGATAAGGCATTGGGATTGCCTTTCATCATCAAGCGAAAGCAAAACCCTGATAAGAATCTGGTAGACCATTCAAAACAGTCTGCACAAGTGAACTGTCTGACAGGATTTCATCTGCAGAAATGAGCTGCTCTTTGAAATCCTTGATCTTTGTCAAAAAGCTATCCATAGAATCACCTTCGTTCATATGCTCACTCTCCAACTGTTTTCGGAGGTAAGCAACACGAGCCTCATTTCTTGCCTGATACAATGTGGCAAGTATATCCCAAGCATCCTTAGAAGTCCTGCAGGAGCGAATATGTGGGATAATGGTACGTTTGACAGACAGCGCAATCAAGGCATGAGCCTGTGCATCTCTACCATCCCAACGAATCTGCTCTGCTGAAAGTGGTGGTTCTCGAACAGCTGCTACAGCACTTGTGCCTGCACCATCATCAACAGTACCTGTTTCTGATGTGTTTGCAGCATTCCCAGCCACAATAGGACGTGCATCAATACCCTGCACAATGTTCCATAACCCCTTTGCTACCAATACATGTCGCATCATATATGCCCACAATGGATAATTGGTGCCATCCAACTTATCCTCAGCAGCCAACATGCGGAATACATCATTGTTGTCAGCCATGGCCAATGACTGTACTACTAGATGTAAATGCTGTCTGTAAGAGGTAAACCTGTATAAAATCGACCTGTGCTATGTAGCACAGCCCAAAACAGATGAATGGGCACCTGTCCTGCAGATTTTAATCTTGACAGAAAATCTGCACAGTAGGACGATTTTGCCTGCGCAGTACTTGGAATGCAAAAACGGAGGGCGAAATGACTTCAGATCAAAATTCTGAAACGACCAAGCCCTACTGGCTTTCCCACGGCATATACTAACCTGCAGACGCTCGTGAAACTCGTCGCAATCGGAGGAGATGAAGCGGCAGGTGCCGGTGATGCTGCCCGGGAGGAAGAAGCCTGCTCTGATACCAATTGTTGGAATTAGGGTTGCAGGAATGCACACACAACTTCAAGAAGATGAGGAAGCTTGAGCACAACACAGTAGTGTATTATGAGTGCCAAAAATGAAAGATAACAAGCCCTAGAAGATAATGGGCGTATATACAATGCACGGGGGAAAAAACCTCCTAGTGAGGGAAAAAGTGCCCCGGCGGTCCTAAGTGTGTTCACACACATCACTACTATAATATGGTAACACATTCAACCAACATAGCAACTTTAAACTCCTAAAGAAACTTCATAGTTTATACAAATGTGCTACCCTACACAAACATACTTTGAAACTGTTCAGCCTCGCTCTAAGAGGAAACTCCCCCTTGTGGTAGTCTATCCACCATGGACACAATATCAAGTGTCCTTACCCCACAGCTTGTCGATCCACTCCTCAGGGTACAATCCTATCTCCTTTCATGTCGAAGCAAAGTTGTTCTACATTATGCCCATTATATCTTTCTTTTGGCTGGTCCATTAGAACCATGATCAACTTCAAAAATCGAACTGCAGAGCCACTATGTCCGGATCCAAGATTCCATGCCATGATCAAATCCATGTGAGTATCTGAATCTTTTGATTGGATATATCCGGAAACGCTTGATTGGCATGTACAATGGGTCGACTCTTTGGTTGTATGCCAAAATCTTCGAGGCGGGGGTTGTCACCATCTATTAACATGGCATAATACCCACCCCTTGTATGTACTAGATTTTTCTTTTTCCACCTGTGGAAATAATAACTTATCAAATAAATGTAACAACTCTAATTTCCACAGCATATTGGCTAGGTGTGGATTCACTAGCTTGGTGTTTCATGCCACATTCTCCCACAAAGTTCCTTCTGTGTCCCATCGACATCAATTCTTCGAAGGCTGGCATGCATTGGAGCTCGGAGAAGGTACAAAACATACAGCTTTCGCCTTGGAGAGGGTACGGAACATGTGGATGTTGCCTCAACCCTATTGCAGAGTAGGCTTCTGACAGGATCCTATGTGTTGGCTTAAAAGGTGTGATCTGCACGAGTACTTGGAACATCAATTTTGGCTTTAATCCATGGGGTGTGCCTTCCACATATGGAGATCGATCTTCAGAATTTTTGAATCCTTTCGTATATGTACTTGTTCTAATGCCCAATCGTGCACCATTTTGGCTTCCCTCATCATGAAGGGTCTGCCCAATATAATATCATATGAATCTAGTTGGCCGTAGAAAGTCCATTCCAACAAATGCATGATGGTAATGGAATGAAAAGACCTTAAGCTTAAGTTTTTTCAATAATCCCATTGGCCTTGAGGATTTTCCATCTTCCATATTAACGATTAGGTCCGCTCTTTCTAACTCCAATTTTTCCCAAATTTTTCAACATTGTTTGGTGATAATGCTCACATCCGTACCACCAATTAGGATAGCAAGTGCTTGGTATCGGTTATGGTGGATTGGAGTTGTGGCATTCATGTCATCGCCCTCGTAATACCTTCCCAATTGGTTGATGGGTATTTAGATGAATCTGGGCACTTCCCTTTCCTTAGGCACTAGGTTTTTCTTAGCCAAAGATGTCTGGCTCTCCTCCATGTAGTGGTTATTGGGTTTATTCTTACTTCTGCCCAATTCATGAAATCTTCCCATAATGCTAATGTCTTGTGTAGCAATGGTCCAAGCAGCATTTTAACAGTTGTTGTCGTAGTGGACAATACTGCTGAGAGACTACCTATATCACTAGGTTCTTTGGCAATTGAAGTCTCCTTCCATTTATTTGTCTCATACTCAATCCTAGAGGAAATGAATGGGTCGACAGTTCTTGATTTATCTCTGCAAACATCCTTGCCATTAGATCATTATTATCTCTTTCTCGGACTCTTCCGGGATTGGGGTTGGCACATCTAGCTTCCTTTCTCTTAGCAACTCATTCCATGGATACAATGTATCCTTAGCCTTTAGGATCTCATGCCATGAAATGCAATTACTTCTCACGTTGTGAGATGCTTTCCGGCACTTTTACGCATTCGTCAACAGTAATCGAGCCAACATAATGATTTTTTGAGTAGTTTTAAGTTTGATTTCTCTGCTCAATATATACAAAATGGTCGTGTCTAGCATAAGGAATGTAATGCAAGTAACAAACACAACCAATGGCTCCTTATTTTTGTGATTTTTTGAAAGAACAGAAAAGAGTATCACCACTACTAACTCACTATAGCAAAATTGGTGATAAAAACAACATATCGGAAGAAAACCTAAGTGTTTCTTTCCTCTCATATCAGAAGAAAACCTAAGTGTTGCTTTCCTCTAGCATTACCAAGTACTCACACACACTTCAACACACAAGAAATTTCACAACTAATCTAGTTTCTTTACTTCCACACAGAACTTATCCACACAGTACTTCATAATGCACTTCCAAAATGCAAAGGCAACAATGAATCTTGCATAGTGGGAGCTGGAGCTCTAAGAAGATGGAAGAAACAATGGTGGTTTCCCTAGCAGCGCGATGCCAAAAATGTTATGGCCTACTGCACCTCCCAAGAGAACTCCACACATTCGCCAATGAAACAAGCAGTAGACAACAACCATCGTAGGGTACTTACCAAGTTCCAAGCTCACGTCCCTTGAGGCTCTCCAAGCTTGCTTGTAGAAGCTCCAATCCTGAAATCTCAACCTCCACTTTGTCACACCACAAAGTTGCTCACACCACAACGCAAGGCAATCTTCACACCCAAGCATAGAAGAGGCACATGCACTAGAGTACTCTCTCTCTCTCTCTCTCTCTCTCTCTCTCTCTCTCTCTCTCTCTCTCTCTCTCTCCAAGACAAGAGCTCTCATAGCACAAAGGGGGATTGCATCTTTCCATTATGAGAAATCGCCTTATATAAAGCTGGCCTTTATTCCAAACTTGGGCACCCAAAACTCACTAACTAAAGCCTTGGCTGGCCAGTATCTCATAATGTATAACCTTTATAGTGCCGTTATGTAACACTTATTAATGTCTTCAATGGGAGGAGCATCTTTGTTAATCCAAAATGGGATTAACAAGCTAGTGGGAGGTGCACATAGCACATTGGAGTTCTGTTGGAGTTCTGTTGTGAGTGACAACAATAGAGAGAAGCAATGATGATCCAAATACCCCAAGAATAAACCTAGCAGAAAGCAAGCATGGTAATTGGCTTGTTTTAGAAAGAACAATGAAAGTCACAGAGTTCCAGTGGGATTGAGTGGAAGGTGAATGAAGCAATGTGAGCAATCCAAAGGACTCTAGAAAGAACAACGAAAGTCATAGAGTTCCAGTGGGATTGAGTGTAAGGTGAATGAAGCAATGTGAGCAATCCAAAGGACATGCATTGGCAGCAAGGTCACATGTAGTGAAACGCCTTGTGGGGGTAAAAGGTCTGGGCAATACATAGCCAGATCTGCAAGGGTGTGCTTGCACCATCTTTTGAAGTCTATCGCAAAGCACCCTAATGGTCTCATTAGACAATGGATGTGGTTTTTCCCTAATCACATGCTTCATTGCTATACATTGTGGACACCAACATAGATTTCTCACACCCAAGATATGGTCAATTTTCTACTATGAGAACTAACCTCACAGACAAGGAGGTATGTTCATTATGTAGAAGGTGGATACCAAGTCAAGAGAAAGAATGCATGAGGGGTTATGCCCACCCCACACAATAACGATGGGGCTAAAAGATTCTTTATAACACAGTAACTTCCAAAGAATCAGCATATGGGTCCACTTCTAACATAGAGAGAGGTGGCTCAGGCATAAGAGTTAAGTATCACACGTTGATATCATAGGAAGCAGAAAAAAAAATAAAGGCTGCTTTGAAAATGAAAGCTACGGTAGTAGAAGAAGTGCATAGATTGGAGCACAAGCATGAAGTGTTAAAGAATGAATTGCACAAGGATGATGCACACATTGGAAAATATGATGTGCATGTGAAAGACAAATAGTATTGTACGTGTCCAGATTTTATAAATAGAGAATCCAAGAAGAAGCTATATCTTGCATGCAAGCACTTGTACTTCATTTATTTGCATGTGCTTGGCTTGAGCCACCAAAACGAGAATATGTTTATCTACCAACCTATCCTATCGGACTTGGATCTCTACAATGCCTTATCTCGTAGAGGAGAACCTACCCTAATTTAGACCATTGAATACATGAAATTTCACATGTCCTATAGTATTTTGGGACTTTTGTAGCCTCAATGTAGGTAACCTCATTGTAAAGGGTTTGATTGTGCAATATCTTTCTCTCCCCTTCTCCCTCCCTCTCACCCCTCTCGCTATGGGTTGTGCATTTTCAAGTAGGTATGATATTGTAGAACTTGGTCATCTATTGTAGAACTTGGTCATCTATTGTAGAACATGAATAGTATTCATGTTACAAGCATTAAACGATTAGAAATCTTAGGGAAATGAGAGAGGAACGACGAGTTAGAGAGAGAAGAGAGCTGCAAGGCAGGCCATAAAGCACACAAACCCTTATCTGAAATTGGATGTAAAAAACAATAAATACTCACTTTTTCCCAAAAAAGTACAAAAAGATACCTTTATTGTTGTGGTGTAGAAATTTGAGGAAATATGCCTTTATTATTGACATTAAAAATAATAAATGTGTTTTTATTTTGTTTGTTGTAAAAGTAGAGTACACCTCTCCCACTACTATAAATATAGAGATAAGCTCCAATGCACTTTGTAATCACCATTTAGCTAAATGTTTTTAGCAAAGTACACCACCCACAACCCTCCTTCACATTGTTTGTGATGGCCTCATCAAATATTAGCATTGAAGTTATTGCTGCACATATCGCAAGGGAGCCCACCAATGCAAAGGTCAAGAAAAAGACCATAGATGGTGCAAAAGCATGGAAAGGTATCACATCCTTTCCACTTCCTGGTAATGATGATGATATTTCTCTAGTGAAGACCAAAGTGGTAGGCTTAATTGCGATATGGTGGCTAGCCCATGGTTTTATTGATGATACATTTGAGCGTGTTTTTCTAGAGGAAGTGCAGAAGGGAATGAAAGTTATTTGCTTACTTTGTTGTATGTAAATGAACTTGGTTTTATTTCCACTTTGAAGCAATAACCTCGATGTAGAGGATGTAATATTGTCATGTTTTTCTCTTTTTCACTCCCTCTAGCTCTCTCTTGCCCTCTCCCTCTCAAATAATTATGTCATGAATATCTCTCGAACTCTCTTTATCCCTCTCTCACTTGATGGAGGGGGGAGGGAATCTTTTTGGAATCCGTTTGCCCGATTCCAAAAAAGTGCTCACTAGAAAATACTCACTAGATTCCAAAAATTGCTCATCACTAGATTCCAAAAATTGCTCATCACTAGAAAATGCTCATAAGAAAAAATCCCCCCTAGGCCAATAGGTCGACAATAGATTCCAAAATGAAATTTTAAGGACACAAAATCCAACAGGTAGGGGGGGATGTTAACGCTATTTTGAGGTTAACCTAGCATCTCTTCGCTACATAATAAGAGAGATAGCACAATACGTTTCATGAAATCTATGAGAATGGTTGACAATGCCACAAATCTATGTATCTTGTAATCATATTTAGTTACCGATGGCATCATTGGCAACCAGAACGCTCACCACCTGTCCACTCTCAGGGGCCTTTTCAATAGGCCCTAGTTCATAGTAATCGGTAATATATTCACATAACAAAATGAAATCTCTGTTGAAGGTCAGCAAGATCAACCAACGGATCCATATAAAAGAGCCATGGACTCATCCGTTGAGGACCAGCAAGGTCAATCAACCAGATCCATGCCCGAATTCAGAAAACAACTCTTACTCCTTGTTCCAATATCTTCCACGATGCACGTGTGGGTATTGTCAGCGACCTAGAGCCCGAGCACCGTATGGTCAGCACCCTCTAGGATCCTTTGCAAGTGACCTAGCGCTTCACTCATAAGCCGCTTCCTTGGTCCCTCATCCACCGTACCGGAAGCTCACCATTTAAATCGAACTGAGGCTGCTCGGTCAGCTGTTGCAACTTTATCAGCTAGGTCTCCATGACCTCATTCACAAGACGGTCAAAATGCTTCCCCAACATTCTTGACATAAAACAGTCATTTAAAAATAGGTCATAAATACAATTTCTATTACGAATCTCTCGTCTTTCCACATCAATGTACATTACTTAATCCACATTTATTTCATAAAGCATTCCCATTCTCATCACATCATTTTCCATCTTAACACTTCTTTCCTCAATTAACCTCATCAGATCTCATCCACTCGCATTTACCCATACATCTCATCTCATCACATTCATTAACATCTATCCAGTTTACATCGCATCTTATCACATCCATTCACATCCTATACCATTCATTCTTATCCCGATTCACATGCTATCACATTCATTCACATCCCGATTCTCACAGGTTATCACATTCATTCACATCCTGATTCACATGCTAACACATTCATTCACATCTCATATCATTCATTCACATCCTTTATCATTCATATCTATCCAATTTACATCACATCTCATCGCCTCTATTCTCGTTCATATCTATCACATTCACATCCACATATATTCTTCCACATACATCCACATCCATACTTATCACATACACATCCACATCTATCCTTTCACATACATTCACATCCATACTTATCACATACACATCCACATCTATCCTTTCACATACATCCACATCCATCCCTTCACATACATATATCCACATCCATTCTTTCACATACATCCACATCCATTCTTCACATACATCCACATCCATCCTTTCACATACATCCATCCTTTCACATCCACATCCATTCTTTCACATACATCAACATCCATCCCATATCATTCATCCTGATTCACATGACATCTCGTCACATCTATTCACATTACATCCATCCATCCATTCATTCACATTTATCTGATTCACATCACATCTATCCATCCATTCATTCACATTTATCTGATTCACATCACATCTATCCATCCATTCATTCACATTTATCTGATTCACATCACACCTATCCATCCATTCATTCACATTTATCTGATTCACATCACACCTATCCATCCATTCATTCTTTTATAAAAATCAACTTTTGTGGGATTAACACTTTTATAAAAATCCTTTTATACATCTATTTATGCATAAATTCAATTTTAAGGAAAATAACACTTTCGAAATAAAAGTAAATTCCTTTATGCATCTTTCTATGCATAAGATCAAAATCAATGAGAATAACTCTTTTGAAATAAAAATCAATTCCTTTATGCATCTTTCTATGCATAGAAATTAATTCTAATGAAAATCACACTTTTATAATAAAAAAATATCCAATATGCATCTTTCTATGCATAGAAATTGATTCTAATGGAAATAACACTTTTATAATAAAAATATTTCTAATATGCATTTTTCTATGCCTAGAATGAAAATAACACTTTTAGAATACACAAACGGTGGGGATTACTCTTTTTGGATAATAAAAGATAAAAATTACTTCACAAAATTTTAGAAAATTTTGCCATAACCTCCTTTGTATGGCTGACCATTTTTCATTTTTTTTCATTCTCAAGTTACTTAGAAATTATCCCAAATGGTTTAAAGCATTCTAAACTAATCAAATTCCACTTTTTAAAGAGAAACAATATGAAAAGTTTAATTCTAACAATTTGATTATATATCTAGGATAAAGAAAGGCTGAATTCAAGAATGAAGAGTGGGGGAAAGCCTTTCCAACAAGGCATAACATCATTTTTCATTTTAAAGAAAACAAAAATTAGAAAACCATTAAATGGAATAAAGAATAAGAAGGATTTCTAGCTTACATGAATTTTTGTGAGCTTTCCTTTGGCTTGATGGTTTGAGAGATCTACTCTTGTTTGTAACAAGAGTGGCCACCAATTCTTTTGAGAGGAAATGGTCAAAAACTAATGAATTATCAATAAATTCACTGTTTTTGGCTCTGGGGAGGAGTAGAGTAATAGTGCATAAAACACTATTTAGCTTTTACAAAGGGAGAGGCTTCTATTTATAGAAAAAAGTGAGCCTCTAACCAAGCAAACTGATTCTAGAATTTTCCAGATCAGTTTGGTCACTTTTTGACCATTTTTAGATCAGTTTAGCTTACTTTTTGATTCTAGTTAAAACAGGAGAGAGGAGAGATGAAATATCTCATTATTTGAGAGTTTAAAACTCCACCACACATGTGAAATAGGCACCTCCTTCATTAGGGGAATTCCCCCACACTGAGGTGTCAAAAATGCATCATTTCCTCTAAATATCTCTTCTTTTTTTTAACTAATAACCTTGTCCTTAGTCAACTCTTCATCTTATGTGAGTATTTACTCATTTTTGGGGGGATTTTCTTTATTTCTTTAATTTATCTCCTCCCTACATTTGGATTAATCTAATTGACCCCTCAGAACCTTAATCTAAAATTTTTAAAAAATCTGGACCCTCTTGAGAACAGATTATAATTTATTTCTAATGCACCTTCTGAATTTCTTTTTGAGCTTCTATTTCGAGGGAATTTATTTTAATAAAAAGAGATATTTTTCCATCCAAAAATATCTAAAAATTGAATAATCTCTCTCTAGAATATTTTCTCTCTCTAAGCCAAAATAGGGTAGAAACAAGATCTGTTAATATTCTGACAAGGGGAATGATTACAGGGGGAGAGATTGGACATCTTGAGGGGCTGGGGGAGGAATCTTACAAATTGTATAAATAACAACTTTCTCTTAATGCAAGACACAATCTCCCTTTGTTCCATTTGAGTCTAGTTTAGAGAGAGCTTCATTCTTGGTGCTTGTTCCTCTTATGCTTGTGTTTATAAGTGTGATCTCGAGTAGAGAGGAGTGAGTTTCCTTATATAAAGAGAGGTAACCTCATGGTGATAGCTTGACAAGGTGACAAAGGAGTGGAGATAGGTATTACCCCACTAGCATAGCTTGGAGTCTCCACGACATGTTAAGGTAAGCAATGTCTATTGTAGTAGGAGAGGTATAGTGTAGCCTGTAACAATAGGCTTAGAGTACATGAGCTAGACATGATGAACTTGTGAGGGAGTGGTGAGAATGCAAGTTCATCATCAGGATGATAATAGGTGGTAGTGTGTGGTTAGACATTAGCAGATTATGTGTGTGTAGCATAGTGGTCATGTCCCCAAGTGTGGAAAACTTATCTAGTATTCGTTTGGTGTGAACATTATCACTTATATAAAGAGTGGTGGGTTTGTGTGAATGAGAATGGAGATGGAGCTAAAGCAGCCCAATGTGCTTATGTATGAATGAGAGTGAGAGAAAAATGAAAATCTAGGGTGTGTGTGTGTATGTATCCCCCTCTCTCTTTTTAGAAATGAGCTCAAGAGTGAAGGCGCGATGCATCAGCATGCATCATGGTAGTAATACATTTTTTGATGTGACTACTAATGGTGTAAATCCAATGCATGGTAGAGTAGGTTATTCTTCTAGGATATATGAAGAGATGACATCCCAATTAAGGCAACATATGGGCATTTTGATTGGCAATATAAGAAGAATTATCCATCACCATTACGGTCCATTGTAGGAAATCATAATCAAATGACTTCTTCATTATGGAATCAAGATAAAGGAAAAAATTTGACCTTTGATTTCATATGCATGGATGGCAAATATGCAATGATAGAAGACCTTCTACAAGGATGCATTTGGACAAAACTAATAAAAAAACTATTTCTCTTCACATAAGGACCAAATAGGCCCTTGCTAAAGACCTTGATATGGTAATAGTAGCAAACATAATTATTATCATACTTGCAACCAAATTGCAAGAGGTTACACATGGATACTTGCCATTTTCTATACTCACTAAAAGAGTATCGTTTTAATAACTTACAATCACATCTTTGTTATGCTTCAATTGTGTTTATGTATATTGCATTATAACACTATAGGGGCTTATCTCACTGCTTTCTTGTTATGTTTTTTTTAATACTTTATGGAGCGCAAATATTAGCATCAATATAAGTGTTAATATAACTACTTTACTTACATTGTGAAAATTTCCAAAAGGCAGCACACCTAGCTATCTACTATTACGCGTGGAAAAGTTTTAGAGGTTTTTGGAAAATGCCTTTCATTCAAGCATGCCCACTTGTTGAATTTGCTCTTCTTCACCTTCACTAAGAAAAGGTGAGATCCCAATTTGCACGAGCTTTCGAATTCTTCTTTCTTTCTTTTTCTTACTTCTCTTTTTGACCTACACTAAGCTTGCAAGTTGTTCTCTTTTTTTATTTATTATAAATTATTGGAATCTTTCAAACAACATTAAGGTAAGCTCAATAAGCTGTGCATGTTTCAAGTGTTTTTTTTAAGATTTTTTTTTCCACATCTTTTGTTGTATGCATAGGGCTGTTAGGCGACATGAGAGAATTATTTTTTTCACGTCTTTTCTTAAATGCCCTCTATGCATAGGGCTGTTAGGCCATATGAGAGCCTAGGGCGAGCCACTTGGTTCCTTCTAAATTTCAAGGTTTGACGTGGGGAGGTGGTATTTATGAAGATAGAAGAAGAAGTAATAGTGTATGTGGCAAGTTTCTCTAGGGGAAAATCTTGAGGTGGCTCTTATTGATGTTGGTGGTGTACTTAAGGAGCCACAAGTGATGCTAGTGGTGCCAAAACAAAGTTACCTTAGTGTCGCTACATTCTATATATACCCGATCCTAGCATCTGACATGCTAACAATACATCATGCTATTGGCTTTGTCATGCTAGGTCTGTCGAGGAGTGACATTTTCTTCCAAAGCTCTGGCTCCTCTGACCAAAACTCCCAATATTATTTTTCCCAGTAGGAAGTTTCTTAACGTGAACTTCCATTCTTGGAAGTTGTTCTTGTCCAACTTCTCATCGATAATTTGGGATAGACTTCCAAGCGTGATTACCTATAATAACTTACCAAACAACACTTATAGAAACCTCTGCACTCAGCAAACTTGCAATCTCTAACATAGTCACCTCCTATGATGATGGTACTAATTTAAACATGTTATGAACTAGTCTGCCAACAACATTAATCTTAGATTCTTTGTACACAATGTTTTGCAACTTTTGCAACAGTAAAAAATCTGCATTGAACGAGAAACTAGACATATAATAAAAATTGATACTTCTATAGAGTGCTTATAAAGAACTTGCAGAGCCAAAAAAAAGAGCCCAAAATGGCCTCAAATCTAAAATCTAAAAACATTGAGGCCATATGGACTACACCCACACAATATAATACCCATTTGCTTCACTGTGAAGGGTGACTCAGATTTTAAAGAGATAGAGTTATCCTTACCCATGTACTGCTTCCTTTCCTTACTTCCTAAGCTCTTCACACAAACCAACACTTTGATACCATGAAAAAATGAATACGAGGGAGAGTGTGAGCTTGAGCTCTCCTAGCGCCATGCAATCTAATATTGAAGAGCTCTCTATTTTGGGTAAAGAGAGAACCTCATAAGAAAACACACAAGAGTAGACAAGCACATAAGAGATCTCGATAGATGAATTGTTTTCTATCCTCTTCTTTTCTTTATAACGATGATATAAAGATAAGGGTACATACTATATGAGAAAGTACTTACTATATGAAATTTCTTCTATCATCATGTTCTCTTATTTACAACTATATGAGAAAGTACTTACTATATGAATTTTCTTCTATCCTCTTCTCTTCTTTACAACTATGATATAAAGATAAGGGTACATACTATGTGGGAAAGTACTCTCCTATTATAACATACAAGGGCAGTCCCCATATAATGTGATTCCAAC